>NC_042616.1:358668325-359277968 GCF_901001135.1 Rhinatrema bivittatum | reverse complement strand
TGTATAATTTTGTCTAAGGTACGGTAAGGGGCCAGAAAGTAGGGACAACGGACACGTGGGAAAATGGTGGCTGCTAGTGTTAATAGGTGGCCTATGCTCCTGGCCAGAGCCCACCCTTAACTGACACGCCAGCCCCCAAGTAGGACGGTGGAACGATGCGAAGGGGAGGGGCAAGGAGAGGTGCGTGGCGACATGGCGGGAGCGTCCGCGCTATATTCGCAATCGGGCCAGCACCCTCCCCCCTCAAACGAGCGCGATGACTTGGCGAGGCCCTGCCTCGGGCTTCGGTGCACAGAGGGAGCGTTGCAGCGCCGGCCAATGATGTCATCAGCCCCTTAAAGGGCCATGTCGGAGGCCCGAGAATCCCCCTTTTTGATAACGTCCTGGTAAAACCCATCCACTCCCGGAACTAAGCGTAAAAGTGGAGAATGTCTTTAAGAAATGCTGTTATCAGGTTAAGCTTGCAATATTATGATGTATACCATGTTTATAACGGTTGAACATATTCAGCAGATAGCATACTTATGTTAGTTACTACACTGCAAATGTTATTCTTATGGAGCGAATGTAGCATTACAACCTCACGAAACCTCTCCCTCGGCGGTTAGGGCATTAAAATTAAAAAGCTCACCATTTCACACAAACAAACTCCATTTTCAGGCGCATTAAAAAAAAAAAAGCTCACCATTTCGCTGCAAACCGGCTCCATTTTCGGGTGCATTAAAATAAAAAAAAGCTCAACATTTCGCCACACACCGGCTCAGTTTTCGGGGGGGGGGGGGGGGACGGGTGCGCAGCGCGGCATACCAACCGGGCATTAAAATTTAAAACAGCTCACATTTCACCGCAAATGGCTCCGTTTTTAGGCGGGGGACAGGCGCGCAATGCCGGCATACCATACTGACTTGTCAATCATGGTATGCCGCGGTCTCCAGAACTGAGCACAGTACTCCAGGTGAGGCTTCACCAAGGACCTGTACAAGGGGATAATTACTTCCCTTTTCTTATTCGATATTCCTCTCTCTATGCAGCCCAGCATTCCTTCTGGCTTTTGCTATCGCCTTTTCGCATTGTTTCGCAGACTTCATATCATTAGACACTATCACCCCAAGGTCCCTCTCCTGCTCCGTGCACATCAGCCCTTCATCCCCATTGAATACAATTCTTTCGGATTTCCCAGCCCATATGCATGACTCTGCACTTCTTGGCATTGAATCTCATCTGCCATAACTTCGACCAGTCTTCAAGCTTCCTTAAATCCCATCTCATTCTCACAGCTCCCATTCTGAATAAAATGATTTGTATCTATCTTGCCCTTACCTATCCTAGAGCACTTCTGATTCTACTATTTTCCCTCTCCCCCTTCACCTTTAGCTTTGTGTTACCCTCTCTCTCTCCCTTCACTACCTATTGCTCTCTGTCACTGATCCTTGGCTCACCCCTTCACCAACTCTGTCACTCTCCCTTCTCTTTCACCATCTTTAGCTCTGTCAATCACCAAACTCACCACACTGATACCATTTCTGGCTTTCACCTTCCCCATCACCAGCTTTATTTTTTTTTTCTCACAAACCCTTCCCCTCTGGCTTTCTCACCCTGTTCTACTGCCTTTCTTCCAATTCTTTCAAACCCCTTCTATCCCTATCTGTGGCTAAATCATGTCCCCTCCCACATTTTTTCACACAACAACTACCCTCCTACATGGCTGTTATGAACTCTCTATCCTGGCCCATTTTCCTTTCCTCCATTCTCCCCACCCTAGCCCCAGTTCCCAGACATCTACTGCATTAGTACATGGCAGCATGGACATTGGGGAGAAATAAATGCCAAACAGTCCTATTTGTTTTGCTGGCTTCAGGGAGTCACGGAGAGAGAAAACATTCACCCCCTCCTCCACCTCCCCCATAGTATTTAGCACCTTCTTGTTCTGACCCCCCAGCATTCATCCCTCTTCTCACTTCCTCCTAGTATTTCACTCTCCAACTCTCCCAACATTCATCCCCTTTTCATGTCACTCCTCCCAAAGCATTCACTTGCTCTTTACCGCTCCACTCCCCCAAGCATTCATCTTTGCTTGCCAACCCCTTTTCCCATGCATTCACACTACACACCTTCCCAATATTCACTACCTCTCTTATATTGCTGCCCCCCCCCCCTCCCAATTTGTTCCCTTTCAGCATTCACTCCATTTTTCCTTGTCTCAAAATCATTCTAGCCTGACTGGAACTCTAGGTGACTCCCTCTTCCCCTATGCTGTTAGCTGAATTCCAAGTCCTGGGAGCACAGTGATATGCTGGACCTAAGGCAATGTGTACTCCACCTCTCCCTTCCAGACTGAACATAAAAGAACCCCTCTTGGGGGGGGGGGGAGGGGACAGGATGGGGAGAGCTGGCACAGGGATTTACTGGCTTTTCTTTGCTGTCCTGTCCTCTCCCCCTGTCCTCCTACTTGCAGAAATGAGCAGAGAAAACTCTCTGCTCCCTGCTCCAGTCCCTCTCTTCTTGTTAAGCAGCAATTAGCCATACAGTGATGGCAGGAGCTACAACAGGAAGCAGAATGGCTTTTCTCTGCTATGTGAACCCTGCTAAAGTCCCCTTTCTGTTCTGTGCAGTGGTGCTCAATTGCCATGGAGATAAGGAGTACAAGAGCAGCATGTAGCTCCTGAGCCATTTTTGTTTCCTTCCAAGTTTGTCCCCAAGTTAATCCCTTTAAATAACAGAGTTCACCAAGAGAAGGCGTTTCTGTTTAGGGATTTTTAACAGTGCCTTTGGATTTATGTGAACAGAGGATACCTTTTTTCAACTCTGTTATCACCTCAGCTACCCCTTGTTTCAAATTCCATGAATGCATTTTGTATATGATTTGAGGAAGATATCTTTGTGTCACGAATCTTGTCTCATAACAGAGCCCATTGTGACTCTTTTTTTTTTTTATCCTTTGTATGAGTCATGAAGATTTTCCACTATTACAACAGTTTAATAGTGGAAGTGCTTTACCTTAGCTAATTGTTCTCCTGAGGTCATCCAATTCTTTATTTTAGTGCAGAGAATCGAGACAGATGGTGTATGCTCTAAGTTTCCAAATGGTCTGCATTAAGACTAGAGTCCCACAGTTACTGCACTGAAGGAGAGTCAATATGCAATTTGCCTCTGTTGACAACCTGTATTTTTATTGTAAAGAATCCCCCTAACATAAAAAGGAAAATAGTTCTTACCTGTTAATTTTCATTCCTGTAGTACCACGGATCAGTCCAGACAGTGGGTTGAGCCTCCTTTTCCAGCAGGTGGAAGACAGACTAAAACTTGAAGGATGCCCTATATCAGGACAGAGCCTATCCTCTAACCCTTCAGTATAACGTATGTCAAAGCCAGAAAAAAAACAACAAACCCAAGAATAGGGTCAAGCAAGTAACCATAAAGCTCAAAGGAGCAACTATAGAAAAAGGTTAGAAACATGGTATAACCATACGCTCTTGCATAACTTGGTATAGGAAAACGACCAAGGCTTCCGGTGTAATTTCTCAGTAATCTTGCCTGAAATATAAAGAGACAGAAATATAAAGAGGACAGAAAACAGACAGGGGAAGGGCGTCTGGACTGATCCGTGGTACTACAGGAACGAAAATTAACAGGTAAGAACTAATTTCCTTTCCTGTAAATACCCGGATCAGTCCAGGACAGTGGGATGTACCAAAGCTTCCCTAAACTGGGTGGGACCGAGACAGTCCTGCTCGAAGCACTTGCCGCCCAAAGGAACCGAAAACCGGAGTGTGCACATCCAGACGGTAGTGCCGAGCAAAGTGTGCAGAGACGTCCAAGTGGCGGCCCTGCAAATCTCCTGCAGGGAGACAGATTGACTCTCCGCCCACGAAGTAGCCTGAGAACGCAGAGAATGGGCCTTGAGACCCTCAGGAAGCGGCCGACCTTAAGAACATAAGAAAATGCCATACTGGGTCAGACCAAGGGTCCATCAAGCTCAGCATCCTGCCTCCAACAGTGGCCAATCCAGGCCACAAGAACCCGGCAAGTACCCAAAAACTAAGTCTATTCCATGTTTCCATTGCTAATGGCAGTGGCTATTCTCTAGGTGAACTTAATAGCAGGTAATGGACTTCTCCTCCAAGAACTTATCCAATCCCCTTTTAAACACAGCTATACTAACTGCCACCAACCACATCCTCTGGCAACAAATTCCAGAGTTTAATTGTGCGTTGAGTAAAAAAGAACTTCTCCGATTAGTTTTAAATGTTCCCCATGCTAACTTCATGGAGTGCCCCCTAGTCTTTCTACTATCCGAAAGAGTAAATAACCGATTCACATCTACCCGTTCTAGACCTCTCATGATTTTTAAACACCTCTATCATATCCCCCTCAGTCGTCTCTTCTCCAAGCTGAAAAGTCCTAACCTCTTTAGTCTTTCCTTATAGGAGAGCTGTTCCATTCCCCCTATCATTTTGGTAGCCCTTCTCTGTACCTTCTCCATCGCAATTATATCTTTTTTGAGATGCGGCGACCAGAATTGTACATAGTATTCAAGGTGCGGTCTCACCATGGAGCGATACAGAGGCATTATGACATTTTCCGTTTTATTCACCATTCCCTTTCTAATAATTCCCAACATTCTGTTTGCTTTTTTGACTGCCGCAGCACACTGAACCGACGATTTCAATGTGTTATCCCACTATGACGCCTAGATCTCTTTTCTTGGTTGTAGCACCTAATATGGACCTTGACAAAGATATGCCGAGGAGGAAATGGCTTCTTTCAACCACCGCGCAATCGTGGTCTTGGAAGCTTACCCCGGTTGGGACCACTCCAAAGGACAAGAGATGGTCCGATACGCGAAAGTCATTAGTGACCTGGAGATAGCGAAGCAAGATTTGTTTGACATCTAGTCGACGAAGGTCGCCACCAGCTGTACCCGCAATCTCCTCCGGAGAGAACGCGGGCAGTTCTACCGACTGGTTGACATGGGAAAGCGGAGACAACCTTAGGCAAGAAGGAAGGAACCGTCCTGAGAGAAACCCCGGAATCAGAAAAATGCAAAAAGGGCTCCCGACAGGACAGCGCCTGGAGCTCGGAAATTTATTTATTTATTTATTTATTTAAACATTTTTATATACCGGCATTAGTTGTGGACATCATGCCGGTTTACAGCAAAACTGGTTAAGCTTGGAAATTACATTTTAACAGGAGAATCAAAACTGGGAGGAGGGTAACAAGAAGTAGAAGAGAAAGAAATAACGGTAACATTAACATTAACATGGTTGCCTCGGTGTGAAGAGGAGAGAGGGATAACAAAATATGGTTCCTCAATATGAGGAGGAGAGAATAGACGCAAGTTGGTCTATTTTTTGGAAACGGTGTAGGCTTTTATTCTGGGTAAGTTTGCCTTGAACAACCATGTTTTCCAATTTCTTTTTGAAGTTGTTCATACACGGTTCGAGGTGTAGATCAGGCGGCAGTGTGTTTCCAATGAGTTGGACCTGCTATGGAAAGTGCACGGTCATGTGTAGAGGAGAGATGGCTGTTTTTAGGGAGGGCACAACTAGGGTGCCTTTTTTGGTAGTTCTAGTCGGTCGATTGGACTGGGTAGTTGTGAAAGGGAAGTCTAGCCAGTTGGAGTTGTGGGTGTGAATTGCTTTATGCATTATGGTGAGGGTTTTGTAGAGAATACGAGAGGCTATGGGGAGCCAGTGTAGGTCTCTAAGGATGGGATTGATGTGGTCATATTTACGGGAGTTTGCAATGAGTCTCGCTGTAGCATGTTGTAACATTGTAGTGGTTTAATGGAAGAGTAAGGGAGCCCTAGGAGTTAGAGCATTACAGTAGTCTAATTTGGATGAGATGGTGGCCTGGATAACTGTACGGAAGTCTTGGGTATGTAGAAGGGGTCTGAGTTTTTTTTAAGTACATTAAGTTTGAAAAAGCAGGCTTTGAGAATGGAATTTATGTAGTTCTTCATGCTTAGTTGGTGGTCAAGGAGAACTCCAAGGTCCCTCACAAATGGTTGTGTTGAGAGGAGGTGGTGTTTGGTAATATCAGATGGCAGAGAGGAGGAGGATGAGTGAGGGGAGATGAATAGAAGTTCAGTTTTGTTCGTATTGAGGGCGAGGGTGGAGGTTAGTGAGCAGGGAAGTTGATGGCTGTGAGGCATTTCTCCCAATGTTCTAGTGCGTCGGAGATGGAGTTCTGGATAGGGATGATGATCTGAACATCATCAGCATAAAGGTAGAACTTGAGATTGAGATCAGAGAGGAGTTGGCAGAGGGGGGTGATGTAAATGTTGAAGAGGGTGGACGAGAGAGATAAGCCTTGGGGGACTCCCTGCTGGAGGGGCTGTGGGGTGGATGTGGAGTTCCTGATTTTAACGGAGAACTTTCTGTTGAGAGGAAGGATTTGAACCAGGAGAGGGCCAGGTCTGAGATGCCAATGTGCTCAAGGCGTGTTAGTAGATGGTGGTGGCTAATAGTGTCGAAGGCTGATGAAATGTCGAGGAGGGCAAGGAGGTAGCTTTGGACCTTGACCCATGCCCTGGAGGAGATGGTCTGAAAGGGAGAGCAGTAGGGATTCAGTGTTGAAGTGTTTCCGGAAACCAAATTTGTGATGGGTGGAGAATCAGGTGGTCTTCTAGATAGTTCATGAATTGGGAGGTTAACAACTCTTTCCAATAGCTTGGCCATGACGGGGAGGTTGGAGATTGGGCGGAAATTAGCAGGATCTTTAGGGTCAAGCGAGGGTTTCTTGAGGAGGGGTCTGACTACTGCATGTTTGAGTGCATCTGGGGACAGATCCGTGCGCAATCGAGCAGTTGATGAATATCTGCTATGGCTTTGACTATTGTGTTTGGTATAGCTAGTAGTGCTTTGGAGGGTATAAGGTCTTCAGGATGGGAAGAGGGTTTGAGCTTTTTGAATATTGGTTTGGATTTCTATGGTGGAGGTAAAGTCAAGAGCGGGCATTGAGGGTTGGGTGGGGGAGGAGGGAACAGGCAGGGTGGGTGAGAGACTGTTCGAGGGAAGGGGGAATCTCTTTAGGAGAGTTGCAATTTTGTTGAAGAAGAAGTTGGCTAGTTCCTCGCATTTGGTGGAGGCATCGTAGTCAGGTGTAGTAGGAGGGACAGGAGTAGTGAGACCTGAGACGTAGGAAAAGAGTGTTTTGGGGTTGAATCTGTAGTCATGGATTTTTTTAGCGTAATAATCTCGTTTATGTTTTTGGGTGGAGAGTCTGTAGCTGTGGAGAGCTGATTTGTAGGCGGCGAAGTTCTGAGGGGTTTGGTCTTTGCGCCATTGTCTCTCCTTTTGCCTAAGAGTAGTTTTAGGGTTCTCAGTTCTGTAGTGTACCATGGGTTGGTGGGTTTGGGAAGTTCCTTATAACTTTTTTGGAGACTGGACAGAGTTATTGGCGATGTCTCCTGTGATGTTATTCCAGGATGCTAGAGCTGAATCCGGATCTGAGCAATTTAGATTGGATAGTGAGGTGGCTAGTGCATTTGTTAGGTCGGCACTGGGGCAGGGTTTTTGTATTTTATGGTCTTACTGTTGTTATTATTGTTGCTAGGGGGAGGGGTGTTTATAGAGAAGAGGCCTTCTATCAGAAAGTGGTCAGACCATGGTATAGGGGTGGAGGATGGTTGGTTGGTTGCACGGACAGCTGAATTGACAAACATTAGATCTAAGGTGTGTCCGGCTTTGTGTGTGGGAGATGTTATGATTTGTTGGAATCCAAAAGCGTGTAGAGACTGTAATAAGGATTCCGCATGACGCAGATTGAGGAAGAGAGTCAACATGGAGATTGAAGTCTCCAAGGATGAATGTGGGGATGTCGGGTTTTATCCAGTCAACAATGAATTCGATTAGAGGAGAAGGGTTAGCTTCTAAACATGTGGGAGGGGCATATATCAAACAGATTTGCAAGGTGGCTGACCTGAAGAGGCCTATTTCTAGCCTGGGTGGAGTGGCTATGGGAAGGGTTTAAGCTTTAGACATTTCTTGGCTGCTAGCAAGAGGCTCCTCCTCTTTTTTTGGGTCTGTGGATAGAGAAGAATTCGTAGGAGGAGGTAGGGAGTTGGTTAATGAGAACGGTGTCTGATTCTTTAGCCAAGTCTCTATAACTGCACAGATGTCAGGCTTGCAGTTGATGAGGAGGTCATTAAGAATGGGAGTCTTTTTGGACAGGGATTGTGCATTGAAGAAAATTATGGAGAGAGTGGTAAGTCCGAGAAGTTGAGTCAGAGGGGAGATTAGAATGGGGATTAGGGATTTGCGGGGTGGGGGGGGATAAAGGTATGTTGAGGGGACGACGTCTGGAGAGTGGGAAGTGGATGCGCGGGATGGAGTATGATTCCATGGTCGTATCTGGGCGTAGATGGGGTGAGGTTATTGAGTTCAGGTGCACAAGGAATGCTAAGGATAGTAAGCAGTAAGGGTGGCAACTAAAATGCTGGTGGGAGAAGAGGAGGAGTGAACACAGGGATAAGAGACGATGGTAGTGCGAGAATTTGAGGCCTTACCCCAATGGGTCCTGTGCCGGCTGCGCAGCCCTTCTCCCAGCACCTACTGGATTGTGTGGGGTCGAGGCTGAGGGCGTCTGTCGGGAGCGCTGGGGATCAGTGAAAGGAGCGCTTGCGGCTAGGGATCGCAGATTTAAATCCCCCGCCTTAGTCGCGCTGTCTGACGTCATCGAGGGTGCGACTCGTGGCGGAGAGGGGAAGCCGGCCTGGTAAGTATTGAATTGAGCGATTCAAGCCTCGTGGCCGGTGTAGTGCCGTCGGTGGTAGGAGCGAGAATTTGAGGCCTTACCCCGATGGGTCCTGCGCCGGCTTGCGCGGCCCTTCTCCCAGCACCTACTGGATCGTGTGGGGTCGAGGCTGAGGGGCGTCCGTCGGGAGCGCTGGGGATCAGTGAAAATCTAGCAAGCAGAGGGAAATAGAGACCAGAAAGATAGTTTTGAGTGTTAGATCCTTGAGTGTAGCGTGGCGAAGAGGCTCAAAGGGAGCCGTACAGAGAGCACGAAGGACTAGGTTGAGACTCCACGACTGACACGTGGCACGAGAGGGGGGACGAAGGTGCCTAACACCCCTCAGGAAACGAATCACGTCCGGGTGAGCAGCTAAGGAATGACCGTCCACCCGTCCCAGGAGGAGAGCCGAGTTCAGAGACTTGAACGCGTAGAGAACTGAAGGAGAGGCCCTTAGAGAGACCCTTCTGAAGAAAAGAAAGAACCAGAGGAATCGAGGCGGAGCGTGCCGGAACACCAGACTCCGCACACGCGGACTCAAAACTTTCCAGATGCGCACATAGGCCAGAGAAGTCGACTGCTTCCGGGCTTGCAGCAGGGTGGAGATGATCTCTTCCTTATAACGCTTGTGCTTCAGGCGACGCCATTCAAAAGCCAGGCCGCTAAGACAGAAGCGATCAGCCTGGTCGAAAAATACAGGCCCCTGCCGGAGGAGACGAGGAAGATAGAGTCGCAGGGGCCCGTCCACCACTAGATTGATGAGATCCGCGAACCACGGTCTTCGCGGCCACTCGGGAGTGACGAGAATCCCTGGTCCCCGGTGGAGCTCTATTCTCCTGAGAACTTTCCCCACCAGTGGCCACGGGGACACAGGTACAGAAGGACGTCCGCTAGCCAAGGTAGAGCCAGAGCATCCACGCCCTCTGCGCCGTGTTCCCTCCAGCGGCTGAAGAACCGATTTGCCTTGGCATTGCGCAGAGTCGCCATGAGGTCGAGGTGAGGAGGACCCCACTTGTCCACTATCAGAGCCATGGCCGCGTCCGAGAGCTCCCACTCTCCCGGATCGAGCGACTGCCGGCTGAGGAAGTCGGCTTGAACATTTTCTTTGCCTGCTATGTGAGAGGCCGCAAGGCACTGTAGGCGACGCTCCGCCCAAGAGAGGAGACGGCTGGCTTCCAAGGCTACCAGGGGACTGCGCGTGCCCCCTTGGCGATTGATGTAGGCCACTGTGGTGGAGTTGTCGGACAGGACTCTTACCGCCTTGCGCGGATCAGGGGAAGGAACTCCTGAAGAGCCAAGCGGACCGCCAAAGTTTCCAGTCGATTGATGTGCCAGCGCAACTGAGCCTGCGACCATGTTCCCCTGGGTGGATTGAGAAAGGCAGACCGCACCCCAGCCCGGAGACTGCCGTCCGTGGTCACTATCGTCCACTGTGGAACTTGAAAGAGGCATGCCTGCAGAAGATGAGGACGAGAGAGCCACCACTGTAATTCGTCGGCAGTCAGTAGAATCCAAGAACGGGAGGGACTACGTGAAACTGCTCCGACACTGGCTGCCAACGGGATAGCCAAGCTTTCTGCAACGGACGCAAATGAGCAAAAGCCCAGGGGACAAGGTCGATGGTGGAAGCCATGGATCCTAGGACTTGAAGATAATCTCAGGTTGTCGGAGAGGGTAGCGCAATCAGATTCCGGACCTGATCGATCAGCTTGAGGACACGCGCCCGTGGTAAGAAGACCTTGCCTACTCAGGTGTCGAAGTGGGCTCCCAGGAATTCCAACTCCTGGGAGGGCTGAAGCTTGCTCTTGGAAAAGTTCACTATCCACCCGAGGGAGGCAAGGAGCTCCAAGATGCGATCCACCGCCCGTTGGCAAGAGGTCTCCGACTTGGCCCTGATGAGCCAATCGTCCAGATAGGGGTGGATGAGAATCCCCTCCCGGTGCAGGGCCGCCGCTACCACTACCATGACCTTCGTAAAGGTGCGAGGAGCGGTTTGCGAGGCCAAAGGGGAGAGCTCGAAACTGGAAGTCCTGGTTGAGGATGTGGAATCTGAGATACTTCTGGTAGTCGCGGTGGATGGGAATGTGTAAGTACGCTTTTGCGAGATCGAGAGAAGCAAGGAACTCTCGGGGCGGACCGCCGCAATGACCGCATGCAGGGTTTCCATGCGGAAGTGGGGGATCTTGAGGGCTCGATTGACCCTCTTGAGGTCCAGAATGGGGCGGAAGGCCCCGTCCTTTTTGGGCACGGTGAAAGTAAATAGAATACTGGCCTGCGCCAATTCCTTTTCCGGAACTGGGAAACACCACTCCCAGATCCAGGAGTTTGGAGAGAGTCTGGACCCACCGCGTCCCTCTTGGCCCGTCCTCAAGGCGAGAAAAGAAAGAGATCCAGCAGGTCCCTGACGAGCTCGAAAGCGTACCCGTCTTTGATAATGTCGAGGACCCACTGATCTGATGTGATCTTGACCCATTCCTCGGAGAACAGGGAGAGGCGTCCGCCGAGGTAAGGAACCAAGGAATGGGTCAGCTGAACTTCATTGCGTGGCAGGTTTAGAGGTGGCGCACACGGGCTGGCCCTCACGAAAGTGCCGCCTGCCACGAAAGGACTGCGACCAGGACTGAGCACGAGAAGAACCCCTCGCTGAGCCGCCCCGCCCCCGAGAAGCGAAGCGACGTTGGCCCCTGAAGCGAGAGCGGGAGGGCGCGAAGGACCGGGAAGACTTAGGGCAGTCCTTCGGAAGCTTGTGGACCTTGTTGTCAGCCAAGGAGTCCATAAGCTTCTCGAGATCCTCTCCAAAGAGCATCTTACCTTTGAAGGGCAGCGTGCCCAGCCGAGTCTTCGACAACTGATCAGCCGACCAATGGTGTAGCCAAAGGAGCCTCCGGGCAGCCACCGCCGAAACCATTGCCTTCGCCTGCACACGGACCAGGTCATAGAGGGCGTCCGATACGTAGGTGGTTACGGCCTCCAGACGTTCGGCTTGCTCTGCCTCTGCTGGCGGAAGATCCCGGGCGCAGAGTAACTGTTGAACCCACTGAAGGCCTGCCCGCTGCTACTGCAAGACGCCCGGACCCCAAGGGCCAGAACGCCGAAGATGCGCTTCAAGTGAGCCTCCAATTTACGATCCTGTGGATCCTTCAGAGCCGGGGAACCTTCCACCGGAATCGTGGTGTGTTTGGCCACCGCAGAGACATAAGAATCCACCGAGGGATATCGCAGCAGCTCCAAACCCTCCTCCGGAAGGGGATAGAGCTTATCCATTGCACGCCCCACCCGGAGCGCACCCTCGGGGGCCTCTCATTCCCGCAGGATAAGGAGCTTGGGCATGGGGTTGGAAGGGAAAGGCCGAGCCCGGAGCCCCCCCAGGACCAGATTCATATCCTTAGGAAGTGAGGCCATGAGATTATCCACGGAAGGACTCTCCAGACCCAGCTCCTGCAGAACAAAGGGCAGGAGGGGCTCCAATTCCTCCTTACGAAATAGACGAAGGGCTCTGGGGTCATCCCCCTCTGGGGGGGGGCATCTGCCGAATCCGGAGGAAGCGGCGGGGTCCGAGGACCCGGGAGACACTGGGGGGGGGGGGAAGGGGGGGCACCCCCGGGACCACCCGTACCCAAACTGGTCCCTGGGGCTCCGCAGCCGGTCTGGTGGTCAACGGTGCTGAGCGAGGGATTTTTGGCGGGGGGGGGGGGCTTTCGTCCTGCTCATGCAAGCTAGCTAAATAAGATTTGTGCATGAGGAGGACGAAATTGTTACGCTTGGGCTCCGGTCAGGAGTCGTGAACACCACCCAGCAGGGTGGCTCCAGGTGGAGAGAGACAGGAAGCTAGAAACAGTGTCAGGTTCCAGGCTGGGTCAGGGCAGGCAGCGAGTATCAGAGTCTGGGTTCAGGCTGGGTCAGGGCAGGCGGCAAGTAGCAGTGTCTAAGTACAGGCTGGGTCAGGGCAGGCGGCAAGTAGCAGTGTCTAAGTACAGGCTGGGTCAGGGCAGGCGGCAGTCAGCAGTGTCTGGGTCCAGGCTGGGTCAGGGCACAGTAAGCAGGGCAAGGTAGGTCAGAAGGCCCGTAGGCCACACACACACACACACAAGGCCCGTAGGCCACACACCAATAGCGGGGCAAGGCAGGTCAGAAGGCCCGTAGGCCACACACACACAGAAGGCCCGTAGGCCACACACCATAAGCGGAGCAAGGCAGGTCAGAAGGCCCGTAGGCCACACACACACAGAAGGCCCGTAGGCCACACACCATAAGCGGAGCAAGACAGGTCAGAAGGCCCGTAGGCCACACACACACAGAAGGCCCGTAGGCCACACACCATAAGCGGAGCAAGACAGGTCAGAAGGCCCGTAGGCCACACACACACACAGAAGGCCCGTAGGCCACACACCATAAGCGAAGCAAGGCAGGTCAGAAGGCCCGTAGGCCACACACCATAAGCGGAGCAAGGCAGGTCAGAAGGCCCGTAGGCCACACACACACAGAAGGCCCGTAGGCCACACACCATAAGCGGAGCAAGGCAGGTCAGAAGGCCCGTAGGCCACACACACCCAGAAGGCCCCTAGGCCACACACCATAAGCGGAGCAAGGCAAGGATAAGCCCGAAGGCCGCGCAAGGCAAGGAAAGGCCCGAAGGCCACGCAAGGCAGGCTAGAGCAGGGAGCCCAGGTGAGCTCGATGCCGAAGCACCGAGGCAACTGTCAGGCAGGGTTATAAGGGCACACCCAGAGCATAGAGTGGACATAGGAGATGGACTGGGCCTGTCAGGAGAGCCAGCACTAGAGGGACCCCTGATGGTGAGGCGGTAGCACAGCAGCCACAGCCGTAACAGAAATCTGCTGAAAAAGGGACCCTGGATTTGCCGGGGGGGGGAGGGGGGGCGAGGAGGGGTCAGAACCCCCCTCCTGGGGACCCGCAGGGGCCAAATCGGGGGTTAAATCAAAAAAATCCGGCCCCCCAGCCCCAGGGAGCACTGAAATCGGCCCCGGGTCGGCAGTGCCCCAGGGAGCACTGCCGACCCAGGAAAGGCCTGGCCATGCCGGGAGGAGTAGAGCCCCGGGCTAAATTTGCTTGTCCTGCCGAGGAGGGACCTTCCCCACCCGGCAGGCAAGCAGTGTAGAGACCCTGCCGCGAAAAACGCGAAGAGGGCAGCCCACAAGAAAGGCAGGCTGCCTGCCGGGACACAGCAGAGTCGCGACTGAAGAAAAAAAAGCAGAAAAAAAGGTTTGATTGACAGCCTGCACAGCAGGAGAGAGCAGGAGGGAAACCTGCAGCCTCCTGCTAGTCTGGCTGCCAGTTCAAGGCCTGCTCTGACCAGAAAAAATAAAAAATGCTGGTAACTGCTGCAAATAAGTTAGAGGTAGGTGAGTACCTGCAACTTATTTAAAGTTTAAAACTTTTTTTTTTTTTTTACTGAGCGCAGCAGCGGGTTCAAAAACCCTCTCGGCAGCCAGAGGGGGGGGAACGAGACCCAGAGAGACTCTGTCCCCACACCTGGAAGCGTCCATGGACTCAGGCTATGCAGGGAATCCCCTCCTGAAAAAGGGGCAAAGCCCCCCTGAGCCAGGCAAGAACTGGGAGATGGAACCGTCTCCCACACAGAAAAGGAAAAGCACTAAAATTAAAAGGACAACTTCCCTTTTCTGTTTCTTTTTTTTTTTTAAACGAGCGAGAACCAAAAGAAATACTTGCTTGAGCCTAGCAAAAGACAGAAAGAAAAAGGCTGACTAGCCTACAGCAGAGAACCGAAGGGGAGATGCTGCACCTGCTGGAGACAGACGAATACTGAAGGGTTAGAGGATAGGCTCTGTCCTGATATAGGGCATCCTTCAAGTTTTAGTCTGTCTCCACCTGCTGGAAAGGAGGCTCAACCCACTGTCTGGACTGATCTGGGTACGTACAGGAACATCAATTAATTTAATTTCAGGAACAATGTCAGGATATATTTCTTCATGGAAAGTGGGATGGATGCATGGAATGCCCTCCCACAAGAGGTAATGAAGACAAGCATGGTAAAGGAATTGAAAAGGGCATGGGATAAATACAAAGGATCCCTAATGGCTAGAGGATGAAAATGAAGAAACAGGTTATCGTGTGGTAAATTTTGCTGTAACACTTCTGAATGGGGTAATCTGAACAAAGTGGTAGTTACTGTCCTTAACAGAAGGCATGGGGTAATCTGCACAGAATGTCAAGTTACTATCCTAAACAGCTTGCTGGGAAAACTGGATGCACTATTTGGGTTTTTGTTTTTTTTTGTATAAACAATTTTATTTGAAAGAGCATAGAACAAACACACTTGGTTACATTCAAGAGAACTTCTGCTACAATACCATTTAACGAATAACCCCATTCCCCAATAACCGCCTTCCCATTCTCTATAGCCCCCCCCCCCCACCCTCCCCCATGCACATGATAAGTCAACTTAATAAAGTAAGAGTATAAGTATAAGCATAAGTGTAGGAGCATCTCATGAGAAACAGATATCAATAAGTAGACATTTGTCAAGTCCGAACAACAAGAAGCCAATAACACTGTTTATAAACAGTCAGCAGGAAAGTATTTCCAAGTAAAGGCACCACAGGAAAAGCCATGACTATCCAAACCCTAGATGTATTCTGAGCCTAGTGTAAGAGAACATGGCTTCTGACAGTTTTGGCGTATGGATCAATTATGGCATGGCCCGTCCACAGAGCAGGAAGTAATGAGTCTGGATCCGATCCCAGTAGCAGTTATGTCGGGTTAATCGCAAAGGAAGTAGACCAAGTGATATATGATTGCCAAGTAGCATAGAATTTTTTAACCGCATGGTGTTTCTCCGCCGTCATACGGCACATGGTGCAGACATTATCCAGTTTGGCCAAAAACCGCCTTCAGAGATGGGCAACAGGGTGCCTTCCAGTCTTTAGCGATCACCATCCTGGCGGCTATGCACACCTGAGTGATGAAGGGGTGAAGAGTGTCCTGATCCACCGCCTCAGAGTTATTCAGCAGGGCAATATCCACTGTGATGTGAACAGGTTTCTGTAGAATAGTGGCGATTTGGATTTCAATCTGTCTCCAGAGCGGCCGAATACAATCTCCAGACCACCACATGTGTAGGTAGGATCCGATTAGGGTGCATCCCCTCCAGCATTTACCGGAGTGAGTAGGTATTATCTTAGTAAGGCGCTCCGGTGTCCAGTACCAGCGAAAGAGTTGTTTGTATCCATTTTCAACTAGTGCCGCCGAAATAGAGACTTTGCTGAGACGATGAAAGATATGCATCCAGTCATCTTCTGTAAAGACAGTTTGTAAGTCAGTAGTCCATGCCCGCAGATGAGCCGGAGGTGTGTCAGGTTTCAAATTTAATAATTGGTACGATTTGGCTATCAAGCCCCTAGGGGGGGGGAGGCAGTTGAGCAGTAGCCTTCAAAAAGAGATTTCCCCCTTCCCAGGCCAGCTTTCAACTGTTGGGAAGTGCAGAAATGACGTAGTTGAGAGTAGGCAAGATATTCTGAGTTTGGAAGGTCAAATTTTTTTCTCGCCATCTCGAATGAAAGGATATCAGTTCCTCCCCATAGATGTTCAAAAAGTGTAACTCCCCGATTGCGCCATCTCCCAAAAGAGTTACGCTCCTGGCCTGGGGGAAAAGCAGCATTGTGAAAGAAATGTGTAAGGTGATAGCAGGGCTTGAGCCCCACTAGTTTTGCCTTCCATTTTTCCCACTGGTCAAGTGTATGTTTGGTAGTGGGTAAAAAGTTTAGAATAGTCGCTCCAAGTTTTCCTGGGCTGCCATGCCAGTGCCGCCAACGGTGAGTGCGGAATCTGTGATTGTTCAATGACCGCCCAGTGTTTGAGCTCAGTAGTGTGATGCCAGACGATGAGAGGTCGTAGCTGAGCTGATGCATAATACCACAGAAGATTGGGGACGCCTAGGCCCCCAGTTAGTTTGGTTTGATATAAAACCTGTCTGTTGACTCGTGGGGGTCTCCTCCTCCAGATGAAGCTAAACACTCGCTTTTGCCATGATTTTAGGATAGACGTAGGGATCAGAATAGGCAGAGATTGGAATAAATATAACATTCTAGGTAACACATTCATTTTAACTGTCGCAATACGACCCAGCCATGAGAACGAGAGATTATCCCAGATATCCAAATCTAAACCAAGTTTACGTAGCAGCGGGGGGTAGTTCAGGCCAAAAAGATCTTTGGGATGGGTGGGAATATAAATCCCCAAATATTTAATTTGCTTGTGTGCCCAGCGGAATGGATGCTGCCTCTTTAACTGGGTGACAGATTCCATGCTGCAAGTTAAGTTAAGAATTTCTGATTTGTCCCAGTTAACTTTAAAGCCTGATACCCCACTAAATGTGGAAATATCCCCCTCTATAGCCTTTAAGGATTCATGTGGATTAGTCAGGGAAAACATAATGTCATCAGCAAATAAAGTTATTTTAAAATCCTGTCCCGCAAAATTAAACCCTGAAACCTTAGTATTACTCCTGATAGTGGCAGCCAGAGGTTCGAGAAAGATGGCAAAGAGGAGAGGCGAGAGGGGACAACCCTGCCGAGTGCCACGTCCCACCTGAAAGCGGTCAGAATACCCACCATTGATCTTGAGGCATGCTTGGGGGTTGGTATAGAGGCACATTATCCAAGTACAGAAGTAGGGTCCAAAACCCATTTTGCGTAGTACACTAAATAGAAATGGCCAATGAACTAAGTCGAACGCTTTTTCAGCGTCTATAGAGAGAAGAAGCGAATCGGCCTTTTGGTCATGTGCTCACCACATTATGTTGACTAATTATGTATGTTATCTCCAGCTAATCTACCGGGCCTAAAGCCCGCCTGATCTTGATGGATTAGATCAGTTAAGTAGATATTCATTCGGCTTGCGAGAATCTTGGCAAGCAATTTAAGATCTAGGTTCTGCAGTGAGATAGGTCTATAGGATCCGCATATAGTCGGATCCCTTCCCGGTTTCTGTAAGATAGTGATCCCCGCTAGATTGGAATTCAGGGCAAGGGATCCTCCCGCCCGTAAATGGTTAAACAATTTTTGAAGGTAAGTAACAAAGTAGGGACCAAAAGTTTTATAAAATTTCGCCGTGAGGCCATCGGGCCCAGGGGACTTTCCAGATTTTAGCGTTTTGATCACTGCTAAGTATTCGACCGTGGAAATTTCTGCCTCCAGGACAGCTTGCGCCTCTGGAGGTAGAGTGGGTAGATTTTCCCCGTTCAGGTAGCTCTCTATTGCCTCAACTGTAATAGAATCTGCAGCTGAATAGAGTGTATTATAAAAGTTTAAGAATCTTGTTCGAATATCAGTGTTGGCCGTGAGAATTTCCCCCTCCGCACCCTAATCTTTGCTATAAAATTTTGACAGGATATTTGTTTCAGCCGACGAGCCAAGAGCCGGCCAGCTTTATTCCCTCCCTCAAAGTAAGTTTGTTTGGCAATATGGAGTAAATGTACCATTTTAGCAGCCTCCAATCTCTGAAGTTCTTCTCTCTTTCTAGAGAGAAGCTGCCATGCATTTTGTGACCCTGAATTCTGGTGTTCTTTGGTAAGCTGGTCAATATCATGTCGAAGGTCTGTGGCTTGTATACTATCACGCTTTTTCACATAGGTCACCCGAGAAATAAAGAGTCCCCTCAAATAGGCCTTTAAGATTCCCAAACTATCAGGGGTGCAACCTCCCCAGTGTCATTCACAGAAAGAAAGTCTCTTATCTGGCTAATCAACGAGCTAGTGAATTCAAAATCTGACAGTAAAGAGTCGTTGAGCCGCCAGAAGCTAGTCCCCCTCTCATATTGTGGGAAAAATAGCTCAATTGTGATGGCAGAATGATCTGTCCAGGCCACAGGGTGGATGTCTGGTTTCTGAATTTGGGAGAAAATATTTTTATCAGCTAGAAAGTAGTCAATTTGGGAGTGTGACTGGTGTGGGATGGAATAAAAAGTATATGATCTGGATCTAGGATAATGTGCCCGCCACAAATCTATCAATTGCCAGTCTTCTATTAGCCTCTTTAATTTTTTCCTATGTATAGGAGCTGCAGTGGTGGAGCCCCTCGAGGAGTCTAAAGCTGGTATCCGTGCCAAATTGAAGTCCCCGCCAACTATCAATTTGCCTGCACTGTGTTGCAGAATAATTTGATTAAGGGCCTCATAAAACGCTCCCTGCTCCTGGTTAGGCGCATATACATTAACCAGGGTATAGTCCTCTCCTTCAATTCTGAGCCTCAAGAGGAGATATCTACCCCCAGGGTCTCTAATGCATGTGTGACAATCAAACACCAAGTGTTGAGAAAATAGGATACCTACGCCTGTAAACTTCGCCGCCTTGGGACATGGCGTAAAAAATTGAAAAGGATATTGACGCGTTTTCAAGAGCGATTCGTGCTTACTTTTCAAGGTGTGATTCTTGGATAAATATAATATCTGCTTTTAGCACACCCATTTCTTTAAAAAAAGAGTGCCTTTTAAACGGAGAGTTGAGTCCCTTAACATTAAGGGAGACCAAACGAAATGTGGTCATAGAAAAATATGTGGTCATAGAAAAAGATGCACCTCCTGTCGGAGAAGGCCCGAATCGCTCTGATAGGTGGTAAAGTAACAACCCTCCATACTGCCTAGACTCTAAAACAGTATAATATAGAGTGTTGCTCACCTTGACTCTTATAATATGCTCCCTACACAAAGCAAAATAGAAAAACAAGTGCATGTCCCCCCATTTTAACTAAAATCTTCCCCCTACCCCCCCCCCCCCCCCCGCCCCTATCCTGAAATCTGCTACCGGTACTTAGCAGATCAAATAGCTAATAAGCTGGGAGGAAAAGAAAATAACATCATCCCGTGAGCGCCATTTAGCCTAATAGTATCATCTCTACTGGAGACTGAAATGAACATAGAACTAACATTAATGGAACTAGCATGTGAAGTTGTTTTTTTTTTTTTAATCAGTCTATCCAACCGTAAGTAGGACCATATCTGGTCAAAAGAGAAAGCATGCAGTTAGCAGAGTTCAGTTAATAACAGTCAAGTAGTTTCAACTGGAGACTTCTGAGGGTCAGAATGCCGTTTTAACCGGCTATTTCTGGCCCCAACACGTTGCCATTTTGGATGTATATCTCTGGAGGAAAAGCGCGTGGTAGTAGTCACTGATGCTGCTTGGGGTGTAAACCCCCGATCTTTAAGCTGTATCGCTGCGTCTGCGGCCTTGAGTATTCGTCCAGAGACGCCCTCCCAGGTGTAGGAAAGGCCAAATGGATGGAGCCATCTATATTTAATACCTGCCTTACAGAGGAAGGCTGTGGTGTCCTTCAGTTCCTGCCTGTTCTGGAGAGTAGCTTGAGAGAGGTCCGCATATACCGATATTTCTTGATTTTCCCAAGTCCATCGCATTTGCTTCCTAGCCAGAGTGGCTATTTTCTCCTTCAGTGTGTAATCATGGAAACACACAATAATGTCCCTTGACTGATTGTTGTTGGGGGTTCGTAGAGCCCTATGAGCCCTATCAAGTTTTTATAGAAGGCGGTATATCTTCCGTTGGACTCTCACTGCTTTGAAGCAGAAAGGTGCAGAAACGCTGTATGAGAGCAGTGCAGTCGCCATTTTCCGGCGTTTCAGCAAAGCCTCGAAAGCGGAGGTTCCCCCTCCGCACTCGATTTTCTAAGTCAGCCAGTTTTAGCCTGGATGACCTGATGGTCGTCCTGCAGGTCTGAATAAGCCTCCTGTAGGTGTTTGGCGGATTCAGCTTGCGCATCTACCCGATTATCAATGTCGTCTACCCAGCGCCTAGAGTAGCCATCTCCTCCTGAAATTCCCCCAACATTTCTTGTACCTCTTTCTTGTATGCCTTGAGGTCTTTGCGACTATTTGGGTTTTTATCTGCCATCATTTACTATGTTACTGTGTAAGATTATTTAAGTAAAGCAGACACTGGGGTGGATGGGGAAGGACTATATGTAGTAAAACAACTAGTGCCCAATCTTTCTATGGTTATTAAATTAAAGCAGCCCCCTCAAAAATGCACACAAAATGAAATATAGACTTTTAAATTATCTGGGGCAATATATAAAGGCAGATTTATTCTTAGCCAGACTTCATCAAAAGCCCAGTCATTCACAGAAGCCTGGAATCAAATGTGCCTTCAATCCTTGTCCTTGAATTTCCTTTTCTATTGAAAATTTCATCTTCCTCTACCTTACTGGAGTCTTTCAAATATTTTAATGATTCTATTAACCCTCCGCCCTTTCTTTCCTCCAATGAGTGCACATTGAATGTCTTCAGACTCTCTTTGTAGAGTTTGTGAGGTAGGCTTTTAATCATTTCAAGAGACTTTTTCTGAACTGCTTCCACCCTCTTAACATCCTTAACAAAGGTACAGCCTCCAGAACTGAACAGAGCAATGAAGGTGAAATTTCCCTAGTATCCAAAAGGGTAATATTCTCCTTTTATCTGCGCTATCTTTATTTATGCAACCAAGCACCTCATTAGGTTTCCCAGTTATTTTATTACATTGGCTGGCTACCTTGAAATCATCTGATTATTCCAAGATTTATTTCTTGTTTAACAGTTTCTATCTTTTGTCCATTGGTCATGACATCTGCAGCACTACTCATTACAAAGCCACTCATGGTACTTGTGATCTGTGGGCTTGATGAACCCTTGGTCTGACCCAGTATGGCAAATTCGTATGTTCTTTTTACCATTCAGGCTATGGCTAGCTTCTGCAAATATATCCTATGTTTTTAGCATACACATACAGCCACACACATATATTGGATAGATACATATTAGTTGCTTAAGCAGGCAGCCATATTTTATTCTTTTCTTTCAACAATAATACATGGCTGAAAACGTACTGTACCGAAAGACTTTCTCCATAAAATGTTTTCATTACATAAACTTAAGGGTTTACTCAAGAACACTTTCATGCAAACTGATGAATGCTTTAAGTAAAGTATTTAAATGAAAAGAAATATTTCCTAGCGTGTAGCAGATGGACTCAGGACCAATGGGTATAGTGGTGCTCCTGATAACAGTTGGAAACGGATCAGATTTGAATCTGACATCAGCCCTAGTACACGTACCCCTGTGAGACGCCATGCTCTTCAGTATTTTCCATCTCCATAGCAGTTTGGGACTCTATACATGCTTGTGGCTGAGTATTCTAACCAAAGAAATCCAAAACAAAGAAGAAAAACTTACCTCTGCAGACGAGCCCTGCTCTCCTGCGGTGAAACCTATGGATCCCTCCCCCAGTCGAGATTCCTGAGGTGATTTCCGCGATCCCTCAGATGTAGGCCTCGGTCCGGCAGCCGGTCCCTGGCGTGGACTTAGCCCCCAACATTGGGTGCGGCTGAGAGGCAGCGGGTGCAAATTTGAGCGCAGCGGTGAAGGTATTTTTCCCTCCCCCCGGCAGCCAGAGACTGCCTGGAAACAAGACCGGGAAACGCCGAGACAAGGTAAGGTAGAAAACTTCTTAAAAGACTCCGGTCTCTGAGGCTCGAATAGCCGCACAGATAGCCAGCCGGCGTAAGTGCTACCGCGTTGATCAGCCCTACCAGGGCTAGACCCCGGTTTGATGAGGGCCCTCCCACGTGGAGACCCTCCGAGGTGGTTGCCATATTGGCCCACATGGTCCGCCGTCGCCATTTCCATTTGATCGCCGCCCTGTTCGCCGATTGGTTCTGTGTGCACAGAGGCGAGCCGTCGCACAAAATCCCTTGTGCACACACTGGCATGCGCATAAGTTCAGCGATGCGCGCAAGGGCGCCGGGCACACAGCCACGCACTCAACTGTGCCGGCGCATAAGTAAAACCCCATGCGCATCCGACCTACACACACATCTTCGGCGCACCCGGAGCGCATATCTCAGCCTCACGGCTTACGCTTGAATGCACACACAGATGTGTTTGGCGCACACAAACCATGGCACCACCGGACAAGAAGCTTAAGGCCCAGGGCCTCTGCCCAGCATGCCACATTAGAGCGGCGCAGCACGAAGAGGCCACGGCCTTGTGTATACAGTGCGGAGAAGGCCCTGGGTTGATTCAGCCCAAGGTCCTCCCCAGCCAATATGGGGATCCGGTTCCACCAAACAGTACACCGGACCTCGCTACTCCCAGCGGAAGCCTCCCTCAAACGGGGCTTTCCCGGGGACTCAGTGCCTCTCAATTTAAACCCAGCATCTTTCTCCTGGGTAGAATTCTTCAAAGCCCTACATACCTTTGTCCACATGCAACCGGTGCCCTCACTGACATAGCCACAGCCTCCCCCAGGGGACCCTAACGTCCCAGGACCCTCTAAACCCAGAGAAGTACCTTGCCCACCCATAGCCCCAGCTTTGGGGACACGGACACCTCGGATGAGGGTCAAGACTCCCTGGAGGAAGAAGAAATCCCTCCAGGAACGGAACCCTACCGAACTATGAGGCGTTCTTCACCAAAGACGAGCTTTCAGACCTTGTGGCGGACAGCTTGAAAGAGCTCGCTATCCCAGGCACAAGTGCTACAGGGGAACCGAAGACGAACCCCCTCCTCAAGGGACTCCGTCAGACCTCTCGCCATTTCCCTTTGCTGCAAGCTGTCCAACAGCTGATTGACCTGGAATGGGACTCTCCGGAGGCCATGTTCAAAGGGGGGCGGACCCTGGCAGCCACGTACCCCCTGGACCCTACGGCAAAAGATCTCCTGGCATTCCCCAAAGTGGATGCCATGGTCTGCGTGGTCACTAAGCGCACTACCATCCCAGTCGAGGGAGGAGCAGCACTCAAGGATGCCCAGGACAGACGTCTGGAATCCATCCTCATACAGTCTTTCGACGTATCAGCTATGTCGCTACAGATCGCGGCCTGCTGCGCCGTGGTGACACGCGCCTGTTTTATCAAAGATCAGGAACGCCATCACACCCGGCGAAGCACTAGAACCAGGAGTATCATTCCTCACGTATGCGACCTCCGACCTGGTGCGCACTGCAGCCAGAGGCGTCTTGTCCGTGGTGGCAGCCAGAAGGCAACTCTGGCTCCAAAGCTGGTCAGCAGACGCGACTTCCAAGACGAGACTCACGAGAATGCCCTTTAAGGGAACCCTCCTGTTCAGAAGCAAACTGGAAAAGTTAGCCAATAAATGGGGCGAATCCCCAGTACCGCAGCTACCAGAGGACAAGAACAAGTGAAGCCAGCGCCCCTCCCCCCAAACATCTAAGGACAGGGGATCACAGCGCTTCAAACCATACAAAAATACATATCAAGCATCTCGTCCCACAGGCAGGGGTCAGTCCTTTCGAAACAAACACGGCAGAAGGGGAGCCGGCTCTGGCCCAGGCCCCAGCCGCACCCCACAATGAAAATCAGCCGGCCCATCCACAGGAAGAAGCCATAGGGGACAGGCTTCCGTATTCTACCAAAGATGGGTCAAGATAACTTCGGACAAGTGGATCCTAACCATTATTCGAGGGGGATATTATCTGGACTTCCACAACATTCCTCCGGACAAATTTGTGAAATCTCCCTGCCACGACCTCTCCAAAAGTAGGGCAGTGGAAACCACGCTGACCAAATTGCTCGCCTTAAAGGCCATAATACCGGTGCCCATGCAACAACAAAATACTGGGCACTATTCCATCTATTTTATCATCCCCAAGAAAGAGGGTACGTTCCGACCCATCCTGGATCTCAAGTCGGTCAATCGTCACCTGAAGGTCCCTTGCTTCCGCATGGATACCCTACGTTCGGTCATAAGAGCGATACAGCCGGGAGACTTCCTCACATCCCTGGATCTGTCTGAAGCCTACCTGCACATCCCGGTCCACCACGAACATCAGCATTTTCTACGCTTCGCGATCCTGGACCACCACTACCAGTTCCGGCACTACCCTTTGGGCTAGCCACAGCTCCCCGAACGTTCACCAAAATCATGGTTGTAGTGGCAGCAACACTGAGGAAAGAAGGAATCCTCGTACACCCATATCTGGATGATTGGCTGATCAGAGCAAAATCCCCAGAGGAAAGCCATCAGGCAACCAACAGAGTCAAAACTCTACTGGAGAACCTCGGGTGGGTGGTCCAACACAAACAAGATAGTCTGCAGCCCTCCCAATCTCTGGAATACCTGGGAGTCAGGTTCGACACCAGACAAGAAAAGGTTATTCTGACTCCTACATGGAGAACAAAGCTGAAGAAAAAGTTGCGAAACCTGTTAATCAGTCTTCGCCCCAAGGTGTGGGACTACCTCCAAGTCCTTGGCCTCATGTCATCCACACTGGAAGTGGTCCCATGGACAAGAGCACACATGCGGCCCCTACAGCGTTCCCTGCTGTCACGATGGAATCAGATGTCCCGGAACTACTTCCGTTCGACTACAGCTCCCGGAGGAAGTTCAAACCCCGCTACAATGGTGGCTACAAGAAGACCACCTGAGCAAGGGAGTAAGGCCATCCCTGCTGACCTGGATCCTGCTCACCACGGATGCGAGTCTACGAGGGTGGGGAGCCCACTGCCAAGAACTGACCGCCCAGGGGCAATGGGACAAGGAAGAGTCGGGATGGAACATCAACTGACTGGAAGCACGAGAATTCAGGCTAGCCTGCCTGCGGTTCAGTCACAGACTCCGGGGCGAATCGGTCAGAGTCATGTTGGACAACGCCATAAATGTGCCTACATCAACCGACAGGGAGGAACCAGAAGCCAACAGGTATCCATGGAAATAGAACCCTTAATGGAGTGGGCGGAATCAAACCTACAAGAGATCTCAGCCGCCCACATTGCGGGAAAAGACAACATCACTGCGGACTACCTCAGCAGAGAAAGTCTAGACCCGAGGGAATGGAGGCTGTCGGCCACACTCTTCCAGTTGATAGTAAACCAGTGGGGAACACCAAACATGGACCTCCTGGCAAGGTCCAACACCCAAGTTCCCAACTTCTTCAGTCGCAGACGGGACCCACAATCCCAAGGGCTCGATGCCCTCATCCAGATCTGGCCACTGGAAGTCCTGCTATATGCCTTCCCTCTGTGGCCACTACTGGGCTGGATCATCCGCAGGATAGAACACCTCAAGGGACCAGTACGTCTAGTGGCCCTGGACTGGCCAAGAAGGCCGTTGTATGCAGATATGCAAAGACTACTTACAGGTAGCCCCCTCCCTCTACCTCAACATAGGGATCTGCTCCAACAAGGCCTGATCCTCCAGGAAGACCCAACTCGATTCTCTCTCGATTCATTGACAGGAAAGGCCTGAAGAAGAGCGGATACTCGGGGGTGGTGATTGACACTCTGCTCCGAGCATGCAAGTTTTCCACATCTCTAACCTACATACGAATATGGAGAATATTCGAAGCCTGGGGTGAAGACCGCGACATCCTCCTGCGGACAGTCAAAATCCCCATGAATCTGGAATTCCTGCAGAATGGCCTACAGAAGGGGTTGTCCCTCAACTCCATCAAAGTACAGGTGGCCGCGTTGGCCTGCTACAGAGCCAAGGGTGGAGGGCGGAAGCCTAGCCTCTCACCCGGATGTCTCCCGCTTCCTGAAAGGGGTCAAGCAGATCCGACCACCCCTAAAGTGGCCGGTACCCTTATGGAATCTCAATCTAGTCTTAGATTTCTTAGCAGGAGCCTCCTTCAGACCCACCCGCGGTCTGTCCCTCCAACTACTATCTTTGAAGACTGCATTTCTATTGGCAGTCTGTTTGGCCCGTCGCATCTCCAAGCTCTGTCCTGTCGAGAACCATTCCTCAGGTTCACACCGGGATCCATACAGCTACGTTCAGTCCCCTCCTTCCTACCAAAAGTGGTTTCTCACTTCCATCTGAACCAAACCATCTCGCTACCATCGCCAGACGAGCATAAGGACTCGGAAGAATCTCACCACCTTCGCCATCTTAACGTCGGCAGATTCCTAATCCAATACCTGGAAAAGTCGAAATCCGTACGGAAGACGGACCACCTCTTCGTCCTTCACAGCGGGAAGAAACAAGGGGAAGCAGCCTCACGGGCAACCCTAGCCTGTTGGATCAAAGAAGTTATCAAGGCGGCCTACGTAGAGGCAGGCAAGCCTCCACCTCTACAAGTCAAGACCCATTCCACTAGAGCCCAGGCAGTGGGCGGAAACCAAGATGCTGTCACCCGCCGAGATCTGTCAGGCGGCGACATGGTCCTCCATTTATTCCTTCTCTAGGTTCTATTGCCTGGATGTTCAGGCTCGGGAGGACATAGCATTCGCAAGGGCAGTTCTAAGTGGGCCACTGGCAGCCTCCCACCCGGTTCAAGAGTAGCTTTTGTATATCCCATTGGTCCTGAGTCCATCTGCTACATGCTAGGAAATGGAGAAATTACTTACCTAATAACTTCGTTTTCCTTAGTGTAGACAGATGGACTCAGCATCCCGCCCACGGCTGCCGACAATCACGGAAACCTCGGGGGACAATCCCCAAGAACAAGACAAACACGGGTAAGCCAAGCTTTCCTCTAATTAGAACGCCATACCTATCGAGTGTAGGCGTTTTTCAGTTGAGTGCACTGGCAGTCTCTAGCTATAACCACATCAATCAGTTCAAGTTGATCAAGTTAACCAAGTTATTCAGTCACACATATATCCACAATTGCTTTTCGAAGAGAATAATGAAGAGCATGGTGTCTCGCAGGGGTATATGTACTAGGGCTGATGTCAGATTGAAATCTGATCCATCTCCAACTGCTATCAGGAGTACACTATACCCATTGGTCCTGAGTCCATCTGTCTACACTAAGGAAAACGAAATTATCAGGTAAGTAATTTCTCCATTGTGCTCACTTTAATACTGAGAAAACATCATTAGTATAGACCCAAAAATTTCTTGGTAATCTGTTAATATTAACAAAGCCCAATTTCAAGAAATTTTCTACAGATTAGTTTTGTGCCATCTGTTTTTCTATACAGAAATAGGTCTCTTTTGCACCCTGCTAGGTATTTCTAAAGTCAACACATTTGGTCTCAAACATTAAGGCTGGTGGGATGACTTCAGCATATTTTAAGTAAAAAAGAAGCACTGACAGTAGAAAATATTTTTCACCATCAAAACAAGAATTATTAATGGGAGATATTTGCTTTTTGAGAATAGGGCAAGTTGTGTTAGAATCTGGAAAATATATTAAATTGATCCACCAAGCCAAGATCATCCATCTGAAAAGCATTGGCCTGATGTAAGTTGTGGAGAAATGCATTTTTTTTGTTCTTATTAATATCTGTGCCACATTAAAACAACCTGTAGTTAGCTGCTATTGCACAGCCTTTTGATCGATCCATGCTGGTATCTGAATTTCCTATGTAGTTGGCATGTTCCTGAAGGAAAAGTCCATAAACAGTTATTAGCCTGATAGACTTGGCAAGACCAGTGCTTATCCTTGGGAGATACAAAAAAATATATCAACTACTGGGTACTTGTGACTCGAAGTGGACACTGCTGGAGACAGTTCTTATATTCATTGCATGACTTGGGAATTAATACAGAAGGCTAGAGAAGGAATGACAGAGCAATAATAAATATATTTTGAGTAAATGCAGTGTGTAATAAAAAAAGAGAGACTTCATCGGCTGATGATCAAAATCTCTAAAGAAAACAATCACCTAATCAGAATTGAATCAATAGAGGGCCTTCAAATAGCTCTTTACGATAACTCTTTGGCTTGCATTAAGTTAAATATAGAAGCAAGTAAAGTGGGACAATATATTTTGCTAATGTTAGAAATAATGACACTACAAAATAACAACCCTACTACAGTCAAAAAAATCTTCCTACTTTCTTAACATGGCTTGTTCTAATCTTTTTAAATTTGTTTAGCTCAATAGTTAATTCCCAGTATTTAAGATACAGCCATATTAGTCTTCCATTTCCCTGTTTGTTTGTGTTCATCAAATCAGCACAGTGTTTATCATGTTTAAAAATGTCAATTAAACCAGCTTCCATCTTCATTCAGTAGCAATTGGATCAGTTGCTGCTCTAATTAACAAATTCTTCTCTATTTCAAATCGCCGGCTCCTGGGAAGAACGAACTACAGTAGATGTTCTGTCTCTCTGTGAGAGCTTTTCAAATTCGTTTAGTAAATGTTTAGCTTCTCCTTTGCCATTGTTCTTCTTTTCTTCAGACAATTCACATAGAAGGCTGCTCCTGAAAGCAAGAAAACCTCATTTTGCTGATTGAGATGTTCACGTTCCTGCTCCAGACACCTTTTTTCTTCAATCAGTTTTCGAATTTGGGAATTAAGAGCTTCACGATAACCTAGTGATCTTTTCTGCTCTTTTTCAAGCTCTAATTCCAAATGAGCAACTGTACTGCTGCGTTTTTCTGTTACAATGTTATGATATTTAACTCAAGATCCTTTTCAACAGACTTTATTTTTCTCAAGCATTCTGCTTTTGCTTCTTCTGTTTCTTTCCGAGACTCCCTGGACCAGATCCAGCCTAAAAGACAGAGAAATAAAATCTAAATATTACAATTTTGATAACATTTCTGATTCAATGATACCAGATTAGCTGACCACATAACCCCTATACTCTGGCTCCCATAATGAAAGCAGGATAGCATTCAAAACTCTCTGTTTTGTCTGTAAGTGCATAAATAAGCAAGCACTCGAGTACCTCTTCCAGCTTCTCTCCTACATACCCACAAGAGATCACCAGTCCTCCCAAATGACTCTTTCCTCTCCTCCTCAGGCTTTGGCCATATTGTCCTGCACTAGACTTCATACTTTCAGCTGTTATGTGCCAAATATTTGGAACATGGCACCCCTACTCTTACATCTTGAGCCTTGCTACCTTACTTTCAGGAAAAAAGCAAAGGCATGGCTTTTCAGTCAAGTCAAGTCTTTCCTGCAGAGACTCCTTTCCCATAGTTCTAACCCCTTCTTATTCCAATTTGGATTTGAAGTTATACCCTGATTCCCTATGCTTTCGACTTGTAAATTTTAATACTACTGTAAATGATCTCAACAGCATTTTTGACTGTTTTAAAATCATTGTAATCTGCCTTGGTCATTCTTGGTAAAAAGGCATATTGTTAAATGTCTACAAATAAATAAATACATTTCTAAAATGTCTTAAGTCTGAGCATTCTATAGCCTGTCTTTGACATTATCATTAATTTACAGCTCCTTCTAAGTAAAATTTTTACCTTTTCAATCCCTAGAAGCAGGTCAAAACTAAATAATGTTAACATTATCAAAATGTCAAAAAGTTGTAGTATTAAACAGTTAAAATGATTTTATTCATCAAATTGACCAGGGTAAAAATAAAATTACAATATGCTTTACAATTCAGATCGTATACTTAGGATAAAATACACTAACTGTAAGAGGTTCTTATTTAAATACGCTTAATAAGAAAAGCTGAGGCAAATCAAACTAATTACCAAATTCAGAAAACATCAATACATTAAAGATGAATTTGTTTACAAAAAGTATATAAACTTCACAATACACAGTAAACAACCAACTTTTCTCATTTTATTCCCCCTCCCTCCCTATGGGCCGGATTTAAAAAGCCCTACTCGTGTAAATCCAGAGGATTTACGCGTGTAGGGGGGATGTATGCGCCCAGTGACGTGCATAAAGCCCTGAGATGTGTGTAAGTCCTAGGGCTTGCAAAAAGGGGCGGTCCGGGAGCGTTACCAGAGGCCTCCAACACAGCGGCCATTACCGCTGTGTTAGAGGATTGTGTGCCGGCAGGCGCAAAAGGTAAGATAAAAGTCAGGGGGGGGGGGAAGGTCATGCTAGAGGGACGGGAACAGGGGAAGGCCAGCGCGGCTCGGCGCACGCAAGGTGCACAATTGTTGCACCCCCCTTGCTCGCGCCGACACCGATTTTATAACATGCACTCCGCCTGCGCGCGCATGTTATAAAATTGCGTGTCCATGTGCGCGCGCCAGGTAGCGCACGCACATGGATGCACTCGCGCAGCTTTTAAAATCTACCCCTATCTGTACATACATTTTATGAACAAAATTAAGAGAAATTATCAAAATAAAAAAAATGTAGTACCATATAAGGAGACCTTCCATAAACACATACTATCTCAAGATCTAGGTCTGTGTTAAAACAAACATAAAGGGTTAAAAAAAACTAAAACACCTTACTTGTGGTGACAATAATTGAATATATGGATCCCATATATTCAAGAGCTAGTTATACTTTGGGAGTAATTTTCAAAGGGACTTCTGCAGGTAAAACAGTGCTTTATGCACAGAGGTGCCTTCTTGCAATATTGCCTGCCCAATAAGCATATAAACTTACGTGTATAGCTCATGTTCATGCGTAGGTTTACCAGAATTCAGTGAAGGCATTCTGGGGCATGGAGATGGGGGTGGGATTTGGACTTATGTATATACTTTGATACTTTGTAAAATTTGATCATATGTGCATAAATTCTCAGGAAAATTATGTGTGCACTAAATAGCAGGAGTAACTTTTGCGGAGTAGATTTGGTGGGATACTTTTCAAAGTAGACTTATATGTGGAAGTCCATGTTGACATTGGTGTAACTTATGTGCGTATTTACAACATGTTATGCAGGATGTTTGAAAATTATCCGCTGCAAATGTAGAAGTCTTTGCCATTAAATATTAAAAACTTAGTAAACTGTGAAATTACAATGCAAACTAGAATAGTATTGCTTTCTTTGCTACCAGAAATGCTTTCCAAGAAATACCTTCAAAGGTGTTTTCCCATGTCTTAAATCTTCAAAATTGTCAAAAGAGAATATTAATCTAAGGACTAGTGTATATAAAGGTGTGGGTTTGGGATTTTTGATGTGATGACTATTGGGGCTAGTGTATCTATGGCCTTTTGTGTTGGAGTTCCTGCAGTTTAAAAAAAAAAAGAAAAAAAAAGGTAGTGATTCAATTAACCTTACTAGCTGAGGTAGAGGGTGAAGGTGTATGTGTTTACATCCAGGAGAGTTTGTAGAAAACGTTTTGGTTCAAGTCTGTGGTTGGCCTGATCAGTTTAAGAAACCACCCTAGAGGACTTCCTGGCTAGGAGTGGCTGCATCTCAAGTTGTATCAGATGGTGACCTGAACAAGACAATGGGGTGGTTTGGATGTTGTGGATTGACAGCTCTTGGAGGATGTTGTATGGCAACTGTATCAATTCGAGGATGTGGCTTGCTATGTAAGTTGGCTTGTTGATTAAATGAATAAAGTCTAGGGTTTCAGCAAGGAGAAGAAATCTTGTGTGGACAGAGAGTTTGAGTTATCAGCATGGATACCAAGCTCACTATTAGGATCTGCTATGCTGATGGGAGGAGCAAGCAGATGGGAGTTGGCAATCTGTAGAAATCTACTCCTCCAGGAGGGAGGAGTTAGCAATCTGTTGTAGATCTGCTGCTGGATACTCCTGTAAGGGGAGGAATTAGCAATCTGTTGTGAGTCAACCGTGCGGAGTTAACAATCTTGTTATGCTCAGCTCCTGAAGTGGGAGGAGTAGCCATCTGTAGTGATCTGCTAGTGAGTAGCAATCTGTGGGAACTGGCTCCCATGGAAGGAGGAGTTTAGCAATCTGATATGCTCCGTAGGTGGAACTAGCAATCTTGTTATGATATAGACTGCCGTTGACAATCTGTACCAGCAGAGTGCTTAGAAAGGGCACCCAGCTGGAAAGGAATGTAAATAGGTGAATCCTTGTGCCGATGGCACATGACAGCACTCCCAGGAGGATATACTGAGAGGGACCACCGGCTAGGCCTTGGGTATGGAGACAGACACAGATAGTTCTTTTATTAGACAGGTTAGTAGAACCACCAGAGGTGGCAGTAGTGAGCTGATATGCCCGGCAGGGCTGAAGTCCCTCAGATACTGGAACTGCGATCCCAGGGTTGCTGAGCTGTAGAGAGACTATAGATAGTGGTAGACAGGGTATGCTGTATACGTAGCCAGTAGTAGATGGTAATCTCACATAGAGTCTTAAGGAGGCTCAGTAGCTGGGAAAGAGTTAGACCCTCGAGGAGCGAGTACTATCCCAGGGAAAGCTCTGAGAGAGCGGTGATACTCACGAATGTCTGTATTCTGCGATAGCTTCTAGGCAGTAGAGAATCTTCAGAGTATTCAGGACATGGGCCCTCGAGGAGCGAGTACCGGTTCCTATCTGCAATCTGAAACAGAGAAAAGAGAGTGAGGCCCCCGAGGAGCAGGTACCTCTGGTAAATCCGAGGAGGCAGAGTAGCTTGGACGAATCTGAGTCCGTATTCCTTGTCCGTGTCCGATATTGTTCCTTGTCTTTGCTAACTCAATCATAAGCGAAAGTGAAGACCTTTTATGTTGGAAGCAGATGACGTCAATACAGGGGGACGCCCCTGAGGTTTGCGCCCTTGCTGGTACATACTTCGGAGCGCACACGCGCCCTACGTCATCAGGAACATGGCGAATCCGCAGCGTCAAGCTGGTCCGGGGACGCCGGGGAGAAGCAGCATGGAGACGCCGCAGCAGCAAGCCGTCCATCAGACCCGGAGGGAGTCGCCACAGAGGTAGAGAGAGTGGAGTGAGGGCATAGAGCAGCCACGAACGCAACACTCACTCAGAATGATTGTGGGTGCTTTAGTACAGGGGTGCTCAAATTGGTCCTACGGGGCCCCTCTAGCTAGTCGGGTTTTCAGGATATCCCTAATGAATATGCATGAGAAATATTTGCATACACAGGAGGTAGTGCACGCAAATAAATCTCATACATATTTATTAGGGATATCCTGAAAACCCGACTGGCTGGGGAGGCCCATAGGACCAGTTTGAGCACCCCTGCTTTAGTATTTCTGACATGAGTACCCAGAGGTCCTGGAGAGTCTCCTCCTTGCTCAGTTGTGGGCAGTATATTAGAAAGAGTCCCTATTTGGGATGCTTACCAGTCTGTAGGAAAATAGATTTATTTTATCAAGTTCCCTGTTGGGGGAGTCGGTTAGGCTGAGAGCTTCTCTGAAAAGTATTGCCACACCTCTACCTCATTTGTATTGATGTGGGAGTGAGTGAAAGTATAGTCTTAGATGCAGATCTAAAGAAACTGGGAGTGTTAACGTTGGGTGTCCAGGTCTCTATTTGGCGTTTGATAACATCAGGCTGATTTGAGAGTAGATCATGTAAGTAGTTCCAGTTTGTTGTGGATTGACCTAGTATTAAGGAGTAGCAGCTTGTAGCGAGACTAATTTGGCTAGTTAAATGCATTCTATCAGTTTTCAAGATTGGGATTTTTTTTTCTGTTTCTGGATCCTAATCTTAAAGAAGGGCCACATCCTCTAAGGAGGACAAGGGAAACTGGTTAACAGATACAAAATACTAGTAACAGAATCTGCCAAGGCTTTTCAACATGTAATATCATCATAAACTTTATGATGAACAGTACAATAATCAATAGCAGAAGCAGTGTAAAAAAAGAGACATGAGAAGCAGTTTTCTGGCAGCTGGGTGCAGGCTTTCCTGAAGGTTATGAACTCTGCAACTTGGTCCAAGCAGTCAGAAAGGTGATAACACAAGGTGACATTATGCTTAGGAGCAGAAAATATATTTGATAATTAGGGAGCCAAATCACTGTGCAGGCAGATACCAGCTTATGCTGAGTTTGAATTTTTAGCAGGAGTGCTGCTACAGCATGAGGAGGTAACAATAGCTGGGGGAGGACATTATACATTTTCACATAAAATTCTGGAGGTAGATATTCAAAACATCCAGTTCCCTGTACATACCAGGGTCAGTCCAGACTGCTGGGTTATGCCTCCCCTCCAGCAGATGGAGTCAGAGAGAAAAACTGAACAGCACCCCCTAGATATACCAGTGTGCCACCTGCGATCCCTCAGTATTTTCTCTGCAGATTGAGAGACATAACCTGCGGTCCTGATCTGACTTAACATTTCTTCTGGAATTTCCAGGTTTTTCTAGTAGTTAAGGCTATGCTGGCTAGATCAACTGGTTGTTTGCTTGCTTTTAGTTAAAAAAAAAAAAAAAAAGTAGGTGTCTGTATAGTTTATCTTGTTTTCTTATTCTGTTCCCCGCGCAGCGGCTAGCAGTTTATCAGGCAGGCGTAGAGGGCTATACCCTCAAGTGTTTTCCCGGTATTAGTGTCCCTCTAGGTCCAGGGGGAGAGCTTTCCGGTGGGCCGGTCACCCCCCCCCCCCCCCAGTGATTGTTTCCCAGGGGGCTTGCTTTTAGAAATTCTGTTTCGAAAAAAAACCAAAACAAAACCCAGTAACAAGTGTTATTTGTTTTAAGAGAGCCACATAAGCCCTGTTGGGAACAGGCAGTGAGCTTGGTGCTTGCAGCCCCGGCCTGCCGTGCGTTGGACCAGAGATTCCGGACGGGGTGACTGGTTCACCCAGTGCGCTTACATTTTGGGGACGGTACTTACTTTTGGCACGCTTTTACTACTGCCGTCCTCTTCATGCCGCGATCTTCGGCCTGCACGGCCTGTGGGAAGGCGAGGGTGCGACTCTCCCGAGAGGGTCTCTGCTCCCAATGTCTTCCCGGGGGCGAGGGACCCTCTCGAGGGCCGAGCGCTGCCCGCAGCGGTGCTTCTTTGGCTTCTTCGGTGCGGCGGCGAAGGGGAGCTGTTTCCTGTTCTGAGAGGGAGCCGGCAGCCATTTTGACCACGCGGCAGGCTCCCGATCCGGCGTGCCTCCGCCGCCGGCTTTAAGCCCGCAGAGTGCGCCCGATTCAGATGCTCCTCGGCCCCCCCCTCGCTCCCGACCCGCGGGGGCAACATTTAAGGGGCCAGTGTCTTTCTCCTCCAAGTTTGTGCTGTTGATGCACAAAGCATATTTGGAGGCAGAAGCAGGTTGGGAGGCGGATGATCTTCCCCCACAAAAGATTCCAAGGGTGGTCCCGGATCAGGAGAAGGATGGGGCTAGGTGTCCTCGGCCACTGGGAGCTGCAGGGGTTCCGGAGGCCCCGGTTCTCGTCCCACACCCCCCGGATGCACTACGAGCGGATCTTGCTGACGGTCAAGGGTCGGTTGAAGGAGATGACCCCCAGGTTCTCCGCTTATTTGGTAAGGATGAGCTCAACTTTTTGATCCTTCATGTTTTGAAGAAGTTGGAGATCCAGGCTCCGCAGCAGGAAGCAGACACGTCAACGGGGGATGCAGCTATGGCGGGCCTGCGGGGCCCTCCGCAAACCTTTCCCTTCCATTCCAAGGTATTACAGATCGTCGCTAAGGAATGGGATGTTCCGGAAGCTTCCTTGCGAGTTAGCAGGGCTATGGACAAGTTGTATCCCCTACCGTCGAAGTCCTTGGAACTGCTTAAGGTCCCCTCAGTGGATTCGGCGGTTGCGGCAGTGGTTACGCATACTAACATCCCCGTTACGGGGGGGATAGCGTTGAAGGATCTCCAGGACCGTAAGTTGGAAATCTTGTTGAAGCGCATCTTTGAGGTTGCGGCGTTAGGGGTCCGAGTGGCGGCCTGTAGCTGGATTCAACAACTGCTTACAGCTCAGGAACTTCCGCCAGACGAAGCGGAGCAGGCCAATTGTGTGGAGGCGGCGGTCGCCTACACAGCGGATGCCTTGTATGATTTGCTATGGACATTGGCTCGCACTATGTCATCGGCAGTTTCTGCCAGACGGCTGCTTTGGCTACGTCGCTGGTCAGCGGATGCTTCCTCTAAGTCCCGTTTAGGTTCCTTTCCCTTCAAGGGTAAGGTGTTATTTGGAGAGGAGTTGGATCAACTTATCAAGGACTTGGGAGACAATAAGGTTTATAAATTGCCTGAGGATAAGCCCCGTCAATCTCAGTCCTTTGGAAACTCCAGGGCTCGATTTCGGAGTCAGCAACGATTCCGTATGGGGAGAGGCGGTTCCTTTCCCCAAAGACAACAAGGGTCCAGGTCTCAGTCTTGGTCTCCTTCCTTTCGGGGCAGGAGGCCTCAGCGAGAGGGATCCTCACAGAGCTTTGTCCCCAACAAGACTACTCAATGAAGACGCGCAGACCCATTCCTCCGTCCCGCGCATCGGGAGTCGGTTGTCCCTGTTTTGGGAGGAATGGGTCAAGATAACTTCGGACCAATGGGTCCGCGACATGGTTCGTTACGGTTACGTGTTGGAATTTGCTCGGCTCCTCCGGGATCTTTTTATGATATCGCCTTGCAGTCCTCGGGTAAAGCAACTAGTTATGGCCCAAACTTTGGACCGGTTGCAGACTCTGGGGGCGGTATTGCCTCTTCCACCGGCCGAGCACGGGACGGGACGGTATTCCATATACTTTGTGGTTCCAAAGAAGGAGGGCACGTTCAGGCCGATCTTGGATTTAAAAAAGGTAAACAAGGCCTTGCGCGTCCCTCTGTTTCGTATGGAGACGCTGCGGTCTGTTATTGCGGCCGTCCACAAGGGAGAATTTTTGGCTTCTTTAGATCTGACCGAGGCGTATCTCCATATCGGAATCCGGGGGCATCACCAAAGGCATCTGAAGTTCATGGTATTAGGAAACCATTTCCAGTTTTGTGCCCTCCATTCGGGCTCGCGACTGCACCCAGGGTGTTTACCAAGATACTCGTGGTCGTCGCAGCCTTTCCACGCCGTCAAGGAATACTGGTACATCCCTATCTCTACGATTGGCTCCTTCGGGCGAAGTCGGAGGAATTGTGCAAGCGGTCGGTTCGGTTGGTGGTGCAGCAGCTGCAAACGTTAGGTTGGGTAGTCAACTTCGCGAAGAGCCAGTTAGAGCCGACTCAACAATTGGAGTTCTTGGGAGCCCGCTTCGATACCTTGGTGGGCAAGGTGTTTTTGCCTCACCAGTGGATGGTCAATCTGATGACACAAGGGCAGAACATGCTGGTTCTCCCGTTACCTACGGCATGGGATTATTTACAAGTCATTGGTCATATGGGTTCTACTCTGGAGATGGTGCAGTGGGCCTTTGCGCATATGTGGCCTTTGCAAAGAGCGCTTCTTTCTTGCTGGGATCCCAGGACCGGGGATTACAGCATGGAGTTGCCTTTACTGGAGCAGGCCCGGTCCAGCCTCGCTTGGTGGTTGAACCCGGACCATCTCCTGCAAGGTGGGGATCTGGAACCTCCGCCTTGGGTAGTAGTGATGAAGGATGCCAGTCTGTCAGGCTGGGGGGCAGTGTGTCAGTCTCGAGCGGTGCAGGGGTCATGGTCTCCTCGCCAGGCCTCTTGGTCCATCAACCGTCTGGAGACCAGGGCGGTGCGCCTGGCCTTGTGCCACCTCCTTCCACTGGTACGCGGTCGGGCGGTACGAGTTCTATCGGACAACGCGACCACAGTGGCGTATATAAATCGGCAAGGCGGCACATGGAGTCGTCCGGTAGCGGACAAGGCGTCACTGTTGATGGCCTGGGCGGCGCATCATCTATCCCGCGTCGCGGCCACCCATATTGCAGCCGTGGACAACGTTCAGGCGGATTATCTCAGCCGGCAACACCTAGACCCGGGAGAGTGGGAGCTATCGGCCGAAGCGATGGATCTCATAACCCGGCGCTGGGGGGTTCCGCGCCTGGATTTGATGGCAACTCGGCTGAATGCAAAGGCGGTACGTTTCTTCAGCCGCAGGCGAGAGCACGGATCGGAAGGAGTAGATGCACTTGTGATTCCGTGGCCTCGTCACATCCTCCTCTATGTGTTCCCCCTGTGGCCCCTAGTGGGAAAGGTATTACGGCGCATAGAATCACATCAGGGTCTGGTGATTCGAGTGGCTCGCGGATATCGTCAGTCTGGCGGTGGACGGGCCAGTGCGTCTGGGCCATCTTCCGAACCTCCTTCACCAGGGTCCGGTATTTTTCGACCTGGCGGATTGCTTTTGTCTGGCAGCTTGGCTTATGAGCGGCGGCAGTTGAGGAAGAAAGGTTATTCAGATGTGGTCATTTCCACTCTTCTTCGGGCATGCAGGTCTTCGACTATGCTTACTTATGCGAGGGTATGGAAGGTATTTGACGCATGGTGCAGGGACTTACAGATTTCACCACGATGAAGGGTTTGGCCTACAGTTCTCAGTTCTCTTTGAGTTCAGGTGGCGGCTCTGGGTTGCCTGAGGGGTAAGGTGGAAGGTTCCTCTCTTGCATTTCACCCAGATGTTGCTCATTTTTTGCGTGGGGTTAGGAACTTGCGTCCTCCTGTGAGGGTTCCCTGTCCTTCCTGGAACTTGAACTTGGTTCTCCGTGGTCTCAACGCGGTACCTTTTGAGCCTTTTAAGAGGGCCTCTTTGAAGGATTTAACTCTCAAGACAATATTTCTGGTGGCCATTTCGTCAGTGCGTCATGTTTCGGAGCTCCAGGCGCTTTCGTGCAGGGAGCCGTTCTTGCGTATTTCTGAGTCGGGAGTGTCTTTGCGCACAGTACTGGATGTCTGTCGGATACTCCTGCGGTATTTGGAGGTCACTAATGATTTCGGAGGTCGGATCACCTGTTTGTTTTGTGGCATGGACCCAAGAAGGGTCTGCAGGCATCCAAGGCAACGATCGTCCGATGGTTGAAGAGTGCAATCGCGTCCACATACCTTGGTTGCGGTAAGTCTGTTCCTGATGGGCTTAAGGCTCACTCTCTGCGTTCTCAGGCGACTTCATGGGCTGAAAGTCAGCTTATTTCTAGCCAGGAGATTTGCAGAGCGGCCACTTGGAAGTCCTTGCATACGTTTGCTAGGCATTATCGTTTAGATGTTCGTGGTCCGTCGGATGAGTCCTTTGGGAGCAGCGTGATTCGAGCGGGACTCTCTGGGACCCACCCCATTTAAGTCGGCTCGGGTACATCCCAGCAGTCTGGACTGATCCTGGTACGTACAGGGAAAGGAAAATTAATTCTTACCTGATAATTTTCGTTCCTGTAGTACCAAAGATCAGTCCAGACGCCCGCCCCAAGTTTTTTCAGGACAGTCCGCTCATATTTTCGGCTGTGTTTCGACAGGCGTTTTCTCGGCAGTGGAATACATCTGTTCTACCTTACATACGGTAAGTTGTTCTTCCCTTCGTCTTTGTGAGGGGGTAAGTTTGTTTTGGGTCCTTAGGGCAATGTTACTACTTGATCTAGTCAGTGGTTGTTTAACTTATTTGATTATTCAACGGAAGGGTTGGTTTTGTTCCTTCTGCTTTGATATCGATTATACTGAGGGATCGCAGGTGGCACACCGGTATATCTAGGGGGTGCTGTTCAGTTTTTTCTCTCTGACTCCATCTGCTGGAGGGGAGGCATAACCCAGCAGTCTGGTCTGATCCTTGGTACTACAGGAACGAAAATTATCAGGTAAGAACTAATTTTCCTCTAATTTACATGGGATATTCAGCAGCTACCAGTCCATACAGCCAGGGGAATGGGTAAATGTCAAGGTCCATCAACAAAAGTCCTCATAGCTCCGCTGGAAAGGCCTTAACAAAGTACTCACCACCCATAATGCTGTGAAGTGTCAAGTCCTTCAGATCTGGATCCATTTGTCCCACTGCAAAAAGACTACTTCACCCAGAGAATCCTCAACAGAAATCACCCACATCTGATCCATCCTACAGTTAAACCCAATTCAGGAATGCCACCTGGATTGTTCTAGTTAGGGGTGTTTATTCTACAACTGGTTTTAAGTGAGATCTTGCATTCAGTTTTAATCTGAAGTAAGGTGATGTGTTGGTAATCTCTCTCTTACCTCTTCTGAAATCAACTTAGTTTCTTTACAAAACTAAAGCCTTGGGAAGATGGCTGCTGCCGCGTCTTCATGCCGCTCCCTCTGTGTCCCCGGATCGGCAACGGCGACGGTGTTCGCCATGATTTTCCTGAGGGCCTCCTAGGGTGCGCACACGCACCGTTTGCTAACAAACAGTTAGCAAGGATTGGATTGCCTCCGGTCTAAGCTGCTCTGCCGCTTCCCAGCTGCCACTGGAAGCTCTCTCTGCCCTTCAGGGTAATTCACTAACCTGGGTACCCGCTCCTCGGGGGCCCTTCTGCTCTATTTCAGGTACCTATCTTGGGACATCGGGTGCTCGCTCCTCAAGGGCCTACTCTCCCTAATCTGGTGCCTGCCACTGAACTACTTCTGCCTGCCGGGACATTCAACTATACAGCTTCTGCTTCAGTGAGTACTAACCCTTCAGTCTGTCTCACCTACAGCTTCAGCGCTCTGTGCCCACATCCGGGACCTGTTCTACGCCGCGCTGCCTATCACCCTCTCGAGTGTGAGACTGGTCTCCTCTGCTGAGGACCCCTGGACTACTTCACTGCTGCCCACTCCCCGGTCAGTACCATCGAGCTGTACAATAAATACAACTTCTCTGTGTCTGGTGTATATTTATTTATTTAGCATTTTTTATATACCGAGGTATAGCATAGATGCCTTCATTCCGGTTTACATATGGAACAACTTGTTACATTGAAAGATTTTAAAACTTTAAAGTTTAACAATAGTGAGAAATGGCACCAAAAGAAGAGATATGAACAAAGAACATAGTGTAAACAGGGTAGATACACTGAATAGATAGGCAGAGATAACTGGGTTCTTCAAAAAGGAGGTATCAGTGGCTTGAATCAGTAGAGATTGTCCAAATGGAATATTTAAAGTTGGCAGTTAATGGGATTATAGTATAAAGTCATTGAGAGTTGTCCTTAAGAGTATGGTTGAGAAGCCAAGACTTTAGGTCTTTTTTGAAGGATTTGGAGTTTTCTTGCGCGGTGAGGAAGTGGGGTAGTGAATTCCATAGTTTTGGTCCGATGATGGAGAAGGCTCTGTTTCTGGTGGAGGATAGTTTGGCAATTGGGAGTGAGGGAATCACAAGTTGAAGTTTACTAGAAGTTCTTGTTGTGCGTTGAGGGCGAAGTATGTGTATAATGTCATCAAAGGCAGTGTAGTCAGCTTTGTAGATTGCATTGTGGATCAATGAAAGAACTTTGTATTCAATTCTTTTTTCTATTGGGAGCCATTGTAATTGGTTGAGGACAGGGGTAATGTGATCATATTTGCTTTTACCCGTTAGAAATCTGGCAGCAGCATTCTGAAGTAGCTGCAAGGGCCTCAAAGATGATTTTGGTAAACCAATCAAAAGGGAGTTGCAGTAATCCAAACTGGAAAAGATGAGGGCTTGTAGTACGGTTTTTAAATCGTGGGGGTGAAGAAGAGGTTTTAGGTGTTTGATTATTTGTAGTTTATGAAAGCCTTCTTTAATTTTTGTAGAGATGTGTTTTTTGTAATTTAGATCAATGTCTAACCAGAAACCCAGGTCTTTCACGTTTTCTTTAAGTTGGATGAGGGTCTTATCGAAGTGGAAGGGTGGTATTGTTTTTAATCCAAGGTTTTTTCTGTTAATTAGGATACATTCAGTTTTGCTCATATTTAAGCATAATTTGAGGTGGATTAACATGTTTCTGATTGCATCAAGGTGAGAGGCTGCTTTTGACATGGCATCTTCTATCGTAGAGGAGATTGGAACAAGAATTTGTATGTCATCGGCATACATGTAATAAGTTATGTCAAGGCTTGATAAGAGATGGTATAAAGGAATAAGGTAGATGTTGAATAAAATGGGATAGGGCTTGAAGATAAATTGTTGTGAGAAACTTTGAAAAATCTGTTATTAAGGAAGGAAGTGAACCAACTAAGAGTTTTGCCAGCAAGCCCAATAGATTCAAGGTTGGAAATCAGAATTGTGTGATCCACTGTGTGTCGAAGGCTGCAGAGAGGTCCAACAGAATCAGAAGGTGACCTTTTTTGTTGTCGAGACCTCTTAGGATGGTATTGGAAAGGTTAAGTAGGAGAGTTTCCGTACTGCAGTTTTTTCTGAAGCCGAATTGGGTGGGATAAAGAATTTTGTTATCGTCAAGATGATCGATGAGTTGTTTCAGAGCAGCCTTCTCAGTCATTTTGGCAAAAAAGGGTAGGTTAGAGATTGGGCGGTAATTATTTAGGTCATTAGGATTGAGGGTTTTTTTCTTTAAAAGAGGTGTAATAGTGGCGATTTTTAGCTTGGGAGGTAGCTCGCCTTCCTCAAGCGATTTGTTGATGATAGCTGCAATTGTAGGGGCTAAAGGATAAGCAATTTCTTTAAGTGCTCGGGTGGGAATGGTGTCTAGGTCGTGGCGTGCAGGATTGATTTTTTTCAGCATTTTTTCTGTTTCCGTGATGGAGATGGGTCTGAAGTCAAGCCAAGGAGAGATGTTGTTTGTTGATGTTAGAAAATTGGAGTTTGATGAGGAGCTGAAGGCATCTGTTATTTTGGAAATTTTGTCCTTGAAAAAGATAGCTAAATCTTGGCTTAGGTTTTTTTTGGTGATGGTTGAGTTGGAGATGCAGTTATCGGTAATGAGGTTGTTAACAATGTTAAATAAGGATTTGGATTTGTTGGTGGCGTTTATTATTTTTTTGCCGTAGTAGTCCCGTTTTGTGTTTTGGATTGATTTTTTGTAGGCAGCTAATTGTGTGCGATATTTCTGTTGAGTGGCGGGCAGCTTACTTTTTTTGCCATTCTTTCTCTGTTTTCCTGAGGGCTGTTTTCATGTTTTTGAGAGTAGTGTTAAACCAGGGGTTTTGATTTTCATTTTTGATCTTTGTATAGAGTCTAGTCTAGTACAGCGGTTCCTCACGGGGCTCCTCCCCGTGGGGGTGGCCATCACTGCAGTACCCAAGAATCCACTCCAACACCTCGAAACCATACAGACTGCTTGGCTCCTCATTGATCTCTTAAATGAAATCAAAGATGATTTTGATATAATTCCTGAATGGAGTGATGTCCCTTTAGAAGAATTTCATCTTTATATAAAAGTTCTTACACCTGCATAGGTGTGCAACCATACACCAGCTACGAAGACCTGGGAGTGTTTTTGGAAGTCTGCAATTGCTGGAAGAGAGGTCATTAATTTCAAACCTTGCTGACTGCTACTACTGCCCGCTAAGTTTCAAATTTGTGTTAATTCAACCCCTTTTTGTATTTGTTACCATATGCCCAATATACATGCACATACTTTTCTGACAAATTGCTGATGCTGAAGGTATTTTTAGTATACATAATCTCATATACTCTGAAAGACGTCAAAAAGTTTCTAAAAAAACAAATAAAAAGGATGATCGCACTATGTAATGGAATTATTTTTTATTACTCTGGCTGAGGATGTATTTATAGATTAGGCAGTATGGATTCAGAGTTCTCACCCAGACACACACTAGTTGAAGGCCACAGGACAACCTCCGAGTGAGCTTGCATTTACTGTTATGCACAGTAAAATGCTTATGAACAGACAAGAATCTGTTTATTATATTTACACTAGTAGTTCTATGGTGATAAATTAAGTAATTAACTGATACTAAAGCCTGAGAAATTGAAGGCCACCCAGCTGCGCTTGAAATTGGTAAGAACTCAGAGGGAGGGAATATCGCTGCTTTTCCCAAGCATTGACAGGCCAATGCAATATCATTGCATAAAAAACGTGTGTCCAAACTGGGTGCACATTTTTGAACGCGCACACATCCACCTCTCCTGGGTGCTCAATGCAATTGGAAAATGAGCTGCTGCACGAAAAGGGAAATGCAATGGATAATTTGTGCGTCCCTAGCACTCTGCATCGGCTGTCCAGGAGAGTGTCTGAGTATCCACAACAGCTTGGCCAGAGCTCCCTCCTCCTCCGGCAGGGCTGTTCCTGATTGATCCTTTTCACTGACACTCAGTGAAAAGACCAAACCCTTTTCAGGACAGGCTTCTGAAAGGGGATTGGTCCTTCCACTGACATGTGACAACGAATGACCAATCGGCAGTAAGTGAAAGAGTGAATAAATGAATATTAAGTGCCTGACACTTAATTCTAATTTATTCACTCCTTCAATCGGGCCAGAACTTGGGGATGCTGATTTCTGTGGTTCCTCCTATTGTATCACGATGATACTAATAGGAGAATCACAGAAAGCAGGATTTTTTGTTTTTTTTTCATGAGCCCTTGAGCGCATCATGCTTTAACGCTTGCTCCTGGGCAGATGTTAAATTTGTCATGTTAAAATGGGTGCCTTGGCTGTACAGCAATTTTTAGCATTGCAGGGTAAATTGCAGTTGCTTACCTGTAACAGGTGTTCTCCTTGGACAGCAAGATGTTAGTCCTCACCATGACCTCCTTCACAAGCTTTTATTGTACATTATTTAATTTATCTCTACGTATATTTATTTTAAATTATTCTGGTGTTGATGTACAGTTTTCTGCTCTATTGATTCTTCATTCTCTAAGTCTCTCTCTGGTTAACAGCTACCAATTCTTCCACCTATTTTCATCCATTGTTTTCCCTGTTCTATGTAATGCTTGTTGCAATAATTATGTTCCACTGCTCTCCCAGTTCTATCCACTGTTTTTCCCAGTTCTACCCATTGGTTTTCCCAGTTCTATGTAATGCTTGTTGCAATAATTGTGTTCTACTGTAAACCGATATATGTCTCTTGCCACATGAATGACGGTATAAAAAAGTTCAAAACAAACAAACAAACAAATAAACAAATAAATAAATAAATATGTGGGTGAAATCATCAGATGGAGCCCAGCACGGAAAACTTTTGTCAAAGTTTCTAGAAGCTTTGACCAGCAGATTGAGCATGCCCAACCTGCTACTATCTGCACGTCCACACGAAGTCCTCCTTCAGTTTCGTAACATAGCAAAAATATAAGCGAAAAAATAAAACAACAAACCGAAGGTGAACCCAACCTCGTGGGGAGGTGGGCGGATTCCTGAGGACTAACATCCTGCTGTCCTAGGAGAACACCTGTTATAGGCAGGCAACTGCACTTTCTCCTAGGACAAGCAGGATGGTAGTCCTCACATGTGGGTGAGTACAAAGCTCCAGACTGCCCTATTCCACTGGAGAGTCCAACAGCGACCAAACAAGATGCCAATGAGCATAACACAACTGCGGCGCTGTAGGTAACAGGGGGCAGTCTGGTTCCCACAGAAGCACAGCAGAGAGAGTTGGGTTCAGGACTAGAAACAGACTACGCAGGATGGAGTGACCAAAGGCACTGTCCTGAGGGCTATCCCTGTCTAGTCAGTAATGAGTTGCAAACATGTGAAGAGAACTCCAGGTTGCGGCCCGGCAAATTTCAGCAATGGGGACTGAACACAAATGAGCCACTGATGTCACCATAGCCCGCACAGTGAGCCTTTACTCTGCCAGCTAGCTGAAGGCCTGACTACGCGTAGCAGAAGGCAATGCAATCTGCCAGCCAGTTGGACAAGGTCTGTTTATCCACTGCCACCCCCAGCCTATTGAAGTCAAAGGACACGAAGAGCTGGGTGCACTGCCTGTAGCTCGCTGTGTGATCTAGACAGAATGCTAAAGCCTTTTTACAGTCCAGGGTGTGAAGTGCCCATTCCCCTGGGTGGGAATGAGGTCTCGGAAAAAAGGTGGGCAAAACGATGGATTAATTGAGGTGGAAATCAGTCACGACAGATGCATATGCAATACCACAAAGTCATGGAAGAACTTTGTGTATGGTGCATACGTAACCAGAGCCTGAAGCTCACTATCCCTAAGAGCTAAAAGTGATCACTACCAGGAATATGACATTCCAGGTGAGGAACTTCAGGTCACAGGACCACAGCGGCTCGAAAGGAGGCCGCATCAGTCTTGCCGGAACAACGTAGAGGTCACAGGGCACCAATGGAGGTCGAAGAGGGGGCTTCAGCTGGAGGAGACCCCACATGAAATGGCCCACTAGGGGTTGGACCGAAATGGGCGTGCCAGTGACACCTCGATGACACATGCTGACAGCACTGAGGTGCACTCTGACGGAACTGGTCTGGAGCCCAGACTCGGACAGGTGCCACGGGTAGTCCAGCAGCCGGGGAAAAGGGTATGAGAAAGGGTCTAACCCATGCCTTCCACACCAGATGGAAAAATGCTTCCATTTTGAGCTGTAGGACTTCCTGGTCAAAGGTTTCTGGGACTCCACCAGAATCCGTGAAACTCAGTCTGAGAGAGGTAATGGCTGGAGGACTAAGCGCTCAACATCCAAGCCATGAGGGCCAGTGCCCGGAGGTTCGGATGGCGCAGGGTGCCCTGATTCTGCAATATAAAATCAGGTGCCTTCCCCCATGTGGATGGGCACCCGCACCGATAGGTCCTGCAGAAGTGGGAACCAAACCTGCTGAGGCCAAGAAGGTGCCACTAGTATCATGGTCCCCCTGTCCTGTTGAAGCTTCGACAGAGTCTTCGAGAGGAGCGGTAGGGGGGGGGGGGGGGGGGGGTTTTTGCATACAGAAGGCCCTGCACCCAGTGAAAGGAGAAGGCATCGCAGGCCGGCTGGTCATTCCCCTCCACTAGGGAGCAGAACCTGCTCACCTTGTGATTGTGAGGGGAGGCGAACAGGTCCACATCCGGCGTAATTCATCGGCGAAACAAATCGGCCACCACCGCTGGGTTGAGAGACCACTCGCGTAGATGGAAGGACCGGCTGAGGCGGTCCGCCAGCACACTGAAGTGACCTGGCAGGTAGGTTGCCTGCAGATACATCCCTTGAGAGAAGGCCCGGTTCCAGACTTGCACCTCTTTTTGGCAGAGGAAGAACGAGCCTGTGTCGCCCTGTTTGTCGATGCAGCATATCGCAACCTGGTTGTCTGTCCAGATCAGAACTTCCTTGGACGACAACTGATCTTTGAATGCCTACAAGGCGTACCGGATCGCCCGAAGCTCCAGAAAGTTTATATGACAGCAGGCTTGACGATCCAGAGGCCTTGCGTGAGGAGGCCATTCGTGTGGGCTCCCGACCGCTGGTGGGAAGCATCGGTGGTGAAAGTCACCTGGGGCTGCAAGGAAAGGCCGCGTTCCAGGTTGGAAAGCTTTTCCCACCAGGCAAGAGATATCCTCAGAGGGTCCGTAACAGTGACTGGAGCCTCTAGATCCTGAGATGCCTGCCGCCACTGAGACCGCAAAGCCCACTGTTCGAGAGGCACTCCATGAATGTATAAAGGGCATGCATCGCTCAAAGCTATAGGAAGTTGATCTGATAAGTTGCTTCTGCTTTTGTCCAAATCCCTTGGGTTTGAAGGCCTTCGACATGGGCTCCCCAACCTAGGTTGGAGGCGTCCGTGATTAAGGTCACCTGAGGAGCTGGTTGCTGGAAGGGAAGAACTGTTTGTAAGTTGTCCTTGAGAGTTCACCAGGCAAGGGACAGACGAAGCTGGCTCGTTATGTGGACAAGGGACGAAAGCAGCTGAGTGGCTTGGTGCCACTGAGATTTTAGAGTCCATTGTGTCACTCTCATGGCTAGATGTGCCATTGGGGTGACGTGGACTGTTGATGCCATATAGCCGAGCAACGTGAGAAATTGACGAGCCAAAGCTGTTTGTTGACGGCGGATAGAGCTGCAAGGTTGGACAGCGTGGTTGCACGGTCGTTGGGTAAGAATCCCTTGGCCACGGTGGTGTTCAGTTCTGCTCCTAATGGTGAGATGGTGACAAGTGGGATTTCGGGTAGTTGATCAGAAACCCCAATGAGTGCAGAAGATGTACGGAGAGACCGAGGGAGTCGAGGCTTCCTTGCCTGGTCTGGCTTTTTATGAGCCGGTGGTCTAGATATGGAAAGACATGGACGCCTTTGTGGCGTAACTGTGCAGCCACGACTGCCAGGCACTTTGTGAACACTCGGGGAGCCGAAGCCAGGCCGAATGGCAGTACCCTGTACTGATAATGCCCGTGACCCACTACAAATTGCAGGTATTTGCGATGAGGAGGGAAGTTGGCAATATAGGCGTAAGCGTCTTGAAGATCCAGAGAGCAGAGCCAATCCCCCTGTTGTAGGAGGAGGGGCATGGTGCCTAGGGACACCATTCTGAACAGTTCCTTGTGAAGAAATGTGTTTAAGGCATGGAGATCCAGTATAGGCCGGAGGCTGCCAGTCTTTTTTGGGATTAGAAAATAGCGGGAGTAGAACCCTTTCCCCTGCTGAGTCGAGGGAACCGGTTCTATGGCCCTGGCATACAGAAGGGTTGAGAGGTCTGACTCGAGAAGTATTGTGTGATCATCCCGGGTCCACAGTAGACTGGGTGGGGAGTCCGGGGGTACAGCTGAAAAATTTAGACGGTAACCGTGGGTTATGATGGATAGTACCCACTGGTCCATAGTAATTGGTCGCCAATTGGTTGCAAAGTGGCAGAGGTGGCCTCCCACTGGTGAACTGGGTTGTGTAATTAAGGCGGGTGGCTGCTGCTCTCTGGAAAGGAGGCAAAATCTAGTCGTAGGACCAGCTTGTGGAGCTGGCTGTGCTCTAGAGGTTCTCGCTTGGCGTGTATGTCCTCTCTGGGGGGCCCGAGCAGGTCGGGCACGAGACGCGGGAGGATAATATCTGCTTGGTCTAAAGAATTGCCTCCTGGTATCTCTCCGCATGCCTCTGCGGGTTACAGAGGGTATCTCTGAGGTGACAGTGGACAGCTGACACAGGGTTTCATGATGGTCCTTTAATTGGGCTACTGCGTCTTGAATTTTGTCGCCAAACAGGTTTTCTCCTGTACATGGGAGATCAGCAAATTTGTCCTGGACCTCAGGACGTAGGTCTGAGGCCTTGAGCGAGGCCCAGCATCTAGCACTGATGCCCGCTGCCGAGACTGTGGAAGCTGTTTCAAAAGAGTCGTAAGCAGCTCTAACCTAGTGTATACCTGCTTCCAAACCTTTTTGTAGGATGGAAGTTAAGGTTTCTTAATGTTGTTGAGGTAGTGTGTCTGCGAATTCCTGGACTTGTTTCCAGAGATTCCTGTTATATTGGGTCATGTATAATTGGTATGCAGCTATTCGCGCTATTTAACATGGACCCTTGAAAGACTCTGCGCCCCAATGCATCCAAAGCCTTCTGTTCCTTACCAGGAGGAGCAGAGGAATGTGGATGGGATCTTTTAGCCTTCTTTTGGGCTGATTCCACCACTACAGAATGGTGGGGCAATTGGCTTTTTTGAAATCCCGGGGCTTGCTGGACCAGGTATGTAGCATCCATCTTTCTGGTGACTGGAGGTACGGTCCCCGGATGGTCCCAGAGGTGGTGCAAAAGATCAAGGAGAACTTCATGCACTGGTATTACCATTACCTCTTTCGGAGCATCTACGAATAGTAAGACCTCCAACATCTTATGGCGAGCGTCTTCCTCTGTAACCTAAGGAAATTGGATAGTTTCATATATCTCCTTGACAAAGCTGGCAAAGGAGAGGTCTTCAGGAGGAGATAGACGCCTTTCTTCTGAGGTGAAGGCTCTGAGAGCAACTCCTCAGAAGCTTGTGAGGAATGGTCCGAGGATGCATCCTCCCATGGATCGTAGGGACTTTCTCCTTCTCCTGGTGGACTTCCTGAGGGAGGAAGAATACCAAAACCGAGAGGGCGAGAAGGCATCGATGGATGACGAGATGGCATCGATGGAGGCTGCACCGGCATCGAGGGAGGCAGTGCTGGCATTGATGGCACCTAGGTGGATGAGGTGCGCTTAGGCACAGAGAGTCCTAATGGCCCTGGAATGGGTTCCGGCATCGGTGGATCCCATGCCGGGATTGGGCTGGAAGTTGCCTTCTCCTCCTCAGAGGAACCCGGTATGGGAATCGGGATCTGCAGAGGCCTCGATGGTCGACTGGGTGTCAACGTGTCCAGTGGCACGGGCTGAGTCGACAGGGCACGATGAGGGTGTCCATGCGCTCGAGGAGCGGTGCAAACATTGAGGATGCCGGTTCCGGTGCCGGTATGGGGGCTGGTGCCGAATGGAAGCCCCGAAGGGCATTCAGCACTGCCTGTTGAACTAATCTGTCCAACTCCTCCCTGAAGGCTGTTGTAGACAACACTGCGCCTGGGGTAAGAGGTAGGCTAAGCGTTACTAGAGGCTCCACAGGGGTCTGTGGAGGCTCAGTACCTGGAACAGATATCAGTGGGGAACGCCTCGGGGTCCCGGGTCCAGAGGAGAATGGGGGCTCCTCTCCCTGGGCCCTCTTCGCAGGCGGCTCGATGGAAGTTGATGCCGCTGTGGTATCGGTGCCAGCACCGGGTGGGGACGCACGTCTGTGCTGGTGACGATGTTTCCTTTAGTGCTCGGTCTGGTCCTTTTCCGGCATCGAGGATGATGATGCCGATGCCTTCGAGGGGGTCGGTGAAGGATGGTCACCCGCTCCATGATGTTCCTGGCGGGGCGAATCCGATGTCGATGGACCCTCTCCGGTCGGTGCCACTTGAGCTGGAGTCAATGGAGCAGAATGTTTTGACGCAAACAGATGCTCCATCTTGTCCAGTTGAGCGTGCCGGCCTTTGAGATCATTTGTGCGCAACTGGGGCAGCGACAGACGTCGTGCGAGAGACCTAAGCACAAAACACAAACATTGTGCGGGTCCATCATGGACATGGTCCTCAGACACTCGGTTTTATTTTCTAAACCCAATCGCCATGCTGAAAAAATGGCACACATGCAGTTGGTGACCATCAGGCATCGAGAGGTATGCTGCCGAGAGCCGACCACAAACCATGGGAAAAAAAAAAACTTATAATGTCGGAGGGGTGTCTCCGGGTTGAAATTAGAAGGTAAACTTAAAATATTTCCGTGAGGAAAGCTGTGAGAAAATTTCTCACAGAGTTCCTAACTGTGAGGCAACTTGCTGTGCGGAAAAAAAGAGACTGAAGGGGGACCCCATGTGGTCACAAGGTTGGAGGCATGCTGGGCATGCTCAGTGTGCTAGTCAAAGTTCTACAAAAGTATTCTGTGACAGGGCTCCATCTGATGATGTCACCCATGTGTGAGGACTCCATCCTGCTTGTCCTGGGAGAAGGGCAGGACCTGGGAATCGGGATAGCTCCGATGGAGGGCATCGGTGGCCGGCGGGACATCAAAGACACCTAGGGCACCGGCTGCATTGGGAGGGCGCCGAGAAGGACATCCAAACGCTCCAGCAAGGGTGCAAACATCGAAGGCAGAGGCTCAGGCACCGGTCTGGGAGCCAGTGGTACCAGTATCTCAATGTCTTGCAGTGCTCTGAGCACCGCCAACTGTACCCTGCAATCCAGTTCCTCCTGGAAGTCTCGAGTGGTCAGGACTGATGGAGGGGGATGAGGCATCGCCGGCTCATCCTCGGGTCCCCGAGGTAGCACGGTGCCAAGCACCAGTATCGGTGGGGAATGCCTCGGGCTACCTGGGGCACCAGAGGATGGGGCTTCTGGTGGCCGGTACCGCTTCGATGGCAACTCAACTGCCGCCAATGCTGCTCCAAAACAGGACGGTGACCAGTGCCGGTGCTTCCGGTATTGCTTCCGATGCTTGGCCCGGTCTTTTCCCGGCACAGAGGATGTCGATGACCCCAAGGTCTGGGGGAGGGGAGAGACCACCAAGGATCGATCTCCCTCTCGCAGATCCTTGGGGTGGAAATCAAATGGATTGCAAGAGGTAGAGACGGGGACAGCTCTCTGCAATCCTTGGGCGTCGAATGAACGGATGCAGGAGTGGAGGATTTCGGGGTCCTGAAAAGCTTCTCCACTTTGTCGAGGCACTCACAATGCCTCTTGGATATCATCTGATCACACAGACATCCACGGACATCATGCGAGGCCCCAAGGCAGTGGATGCAAACTTCATGTGATGGACATAGTCCGCGGGTACTGGGGGCACCGATGAAAACTGGTTGACGCCATGAAAAAAGACCTGGCATGCAGTTGATGGCCAACAGGCACCAGGAGGTGGAAGTCTGGGATCGACTGCGAGATCAAGCAAAAGTGGAAAAGAACCTACTGTACCGGGATAGCACCGACCGCGAAGGGGGCCCCGACGAGGATTGAGAAAAAAAACTCTAAGAAATTAGAGAGAAAACTCAAAAAAAGTGGAGCTCCATGGACCGCGAGGCAACTGCACCACGGAAAAGAAGAGACTGAAGGGGGATCTCGCGTGGACGCGTAGATAGTAGCAGGCTGGGTATGCTCAGTCGGCTGGCCAAAGTTTCTAGAAACTTTGACAAAAGTTTTCCATACCGGGATCCATCGGATGATGTCTCTCACATGTGAGAGAAACCTCCTTCCTCCATCTATTTGGCTGCTTTTTCTATCCTCAACGATGTTGTATTCAGAGCCAGAGCAAAAGTGACCCCTCCTTAATGAGATAAATGCTTATATAATCAAGCTATGCTATGCTCAACATCAAAGACAGTGCTCTTCAGCTAACGGCAAAAGTCTTGGAGTGTGAGAGAGAGAATGAAACCTCATCCCTATGCAGCTCTGGTATTCCTCCAGCGGGGCTGCAAACAGTGATCTCCCCCTCAATATTTTCTGAAACACAGGACATAAGGCCATCAATTGTCTGCAGAACAAGAGGTGGAGGTACAGCTGCGAGAACAGAGGGGTATGACCGCAGCCTCCCCTTCCTCTTAGATGGCATAATAAAAAGAAATGGTTTAATAAAAAGAAATGGTAAAAAGAAACCTTTGTGCTCCTGCTCATGCTGCCATCTTACTCCTCCCCGGTAATAAGACCGAGGAGAGTAGAATGATCTGGTTAATACCCATAGGAAAGAGAATCAAAAGTTAATAAGGTGCTGGAAAAGGGGTTGTTTTCTTTTCAGTTCTAAGGGACAAAACAGAAATTCCATCATTACTGAATAAAGCTATTTTAGACAATACCCTATATACAAAACAAGAACGACTACATGCATGTATGCCAAGTTGAGTATTGGAAAGTTTGTTATTCAAATGTTGGATGTACTTAATATTAAACCATTGACATGAATAACCCAGGTAAGAGAAAGGGCATTGATTTAGCAGGACCCACACTCTGGAACACAATGCCTTTGGAGATCAGATTACAGAGAGCCCCCAAAACATTCAAGAGAAGTCTAAAGACATGGCTTTTTAAACAAGCCTTTTATAAAGAGACCGGAGAATAGAAAATACACTGGAATAAACAGAAGAGCACCGGCACACAGCACTATTCTCATAAATGTGCATTACAATATTTTAACAAATTGAGTACACAATGAATGTAATAACACAGTAAATGTGATTTTTTTGACCTGTAAAAGTACCTTCTAGGTATACCTGGCCAGAACCTACATCACTAAACATTTGTACATATTTTTATTATTTAATGTAACCGAAACTTAATGGTACCGGTTAGAATGTACTACAGTACGCTTACTCCAAACTTACTTATGTGCCTACATGTAAACCGTTGCGATGGTATATACCTTAGCGATGGTATAGAAAAGACTTGAAATAAATAAATAAATAAATAAATAAATAAATAAATAAAAATGGGCAGGTAAGGGTATATTTGTTTGGGTGGGAACTTTATATGGAGATTGGTTATTCTGAGCTCTTGTGAGAGATGGGGTGTCAAGGGGATACTTATTGCTTTCTGATGTATATGGTATTATATTTACATGTTACTGCATTTTGATGATATACTTTGATGTTATGTTGTCAGTCAACATAGGACCTTTTTGGAGGAGGATGGCATACAATATAAATTGAAAATGTTGTGTTAAAAAAAAAAATACACAAAGTTTATTGGGTTACAACAAAATCATGCATATAGTTATGTATGGAACAACAATAAAAAGAAGAAAAAGATTTTCAAAACCTATGTAAAATTAAACCTGAGCCACATTGATGAGAGCGCTGGATCAGGTTCGATTTTACTGTGGATGATTTTGTTGGAACTCATTAAACAAATTATGTGTTGATTTTCTTTGATCAAGTGTTTCCCTTGATCTCATTTTTCTGATTTGTCAAAACTTTAGTCCTCTAATTTTTTTGTTGGAGAGTGGAGCTAACAGAAGCAATATTGGGCATTTTAGCAGTCATGAATTTAACCATATCTGAGGCATTAAAAAATATACAGGATCATTTATCAACTATATTAAATGAAAAAGCACATTATCTTGTTAAAAATAATAGTTTATTGCATATTTATTTTAACATGGTGGAGAATATATAAAACAAAAACAAATTATGTAGAAATTAATTATTCATTTATTTTTGAAAAAAATTTTTTTTTCAAAAATAAAAGTTTTATGTTCTGTGGTAAATTGGTCCAGGTTTTCCCAGATGTGTCGAGGAACACACAGCTGAGAAGGAAACAATTTGGGGTCGATTTTCAAAGTGATTCGCGCATACCCATACGCGCATACCCCCCGAAAACCTACCCCAAACCCCCCCTGCGCGCGCTGAGGCCTATTTTGCATAGGCTCAGCGGCGCACATAAGTCCCGGGGCTTGCAAAAAGGGGCGGTCGGGGCATGGCCAGGGGGGCGCGGTTAGGGATCGGGGGCGTGTGGGCGGTCCAGGTGCGTGGCCCGAGTGCCCCGACACAGCGGCCTGTGTTGGGGTCTGCTGCGCCGGCACGCATAAGTTACTACTGCCCGGAGGCAGTAGTAACTTCTCCGATAAAGGTGGGGGGGGGTCTAGATAGGGCCGGGGGGGGGGGGGGGTTAGGTAGGGGAAGGGAAGGGAAGGTGCGGGGGGTAGAAAAAAAGTTCCCTCCGAGGCCACTCCAATTTCGGAGCGGCCTTGGAGGGAATGGGCAGCGTGCGCAGGACTCGGCGCGCGCGCAAGTTGCACAAATGTGCACCCTCTTGCGCACGCCGACCCCGGATTTTATAAGATACGCGCGTATCTTATAAAATCCAGCGTACTTTTGTTCGCGCCTGGTGCGCGAACAAAAGTACGCGCGTGTATGTTTTTAAAATCTACCTCTTTCTGTTGATGAGGCAGAGAGTGTTGGCCTTAGGGGCCACATTCTTCCTCAAATTTCCTTGTAAGTGTATTATTACACTACAAAAAAATAAGTTTGTTTTCCTTGAACCTTCTCATCTGGAAGTATTTCTTACGGATAAAGGTGGATGAGGGCATTGTAAATTGCTAGTATGGATAAATTGAACACTGGTTAATAAGAAAGAGTCTCCAAAATCTTCAGAAAGTGTTATGACTGTTACGTTAATAACTATCTTTAAATATGGCTTCCCAATAATGTGGACTTAATTATTGGAATGTATATGGATTTTATTTGTTTCCTATTTTCTTGAAATTTGAAGTTATGGAATCCAAAAATTCCTATTTTCTTTTCATTGTAAAATGAATGAGAAATTTAATAAAGTATAAATTTAAATTAAAAAAAAAATGAATTATTCGAATCAAGAAATATGATTAAGTATGGAATAAAATAAATTATAAATATACAAAATATTTATAATATTCAAATTGATATAGCAGAGAATGGGTGGAAATTAATAAGAAACTGGTAGAATTTTAAATAACACCTTATAGTGTAAAATAATTCAAATTTTGGTAAGGTAAGCATAAATTCATGATAGAATTTTTAAAAAAAGTATCCTGGACAAAACACCTTTCAAATTTTAAGTTCAAAAACATGGTGTGAATAGACACATAAATGTAATTACGATTAAACATCTAACAGTTTTAAAAAGTAAATCTATTCATGCCAAAATACCACCTCGTCTTGGACACCTGCTTACCTGGGCACATCAATTTAAGAATACAAAACCTGTTTTTTGAAAATTCTTTAAGCATCTTAAGTCCTAAGTGGTTGAACATTTGGCCCAAAATATTAATGATCACCATCTTGTCCTAACAGATTTAAAGACTTTTTGAAAGGAGCTGAATGATTACTAAAAACAGAAACTGAATTGTCAGTATAAGAGAGATTCCTGAAAGATGAATAAACATATAAATGTGACAGCAGAAAAAGACCATATGGCTTATCTGCCCACCCACACCAACCAGTTCATGAAACAGTCATGCATGTTAATATTTTACTCCATGTGTGCATGGTCTCATACTAAGTTCTCATAAGTTCTCATAAGTAAAACTGCTGATAAAAAAAAAGACAAGCATGATCAAAATAATTTAAATAATCAACTTGTTATATAACGCCAATGCTATACATGACAGTGAATGTGGTAGAATCCATAATTGTTTAGAAAATTAAACTTAAGTTTATAAAATAACTTACGGAATGCAGCCAGTCCCAACATTGGAACCAAAAGAGCGTAATTCCATTTGTTTCCATCATCCCTTGCATTAGGATTAGGCTGTATATTCCACTGAGGAGGATCATTTAAATTGTTCATGAAGACAAGCCTTAGAGCAAATATGATGAACAAAATCTTATCAGTTATGTATTTATTTAAAATATTTATAGTCTGCATTTATCCAGTGTTGAAAGCAGAATACAATAAAACATATATAAAACTGCAAACAAGAAAACGAAAATACAGACAATACATATGCTCTTATACACTCTCTCTCTCACACAAGCATACTCTCATATACAATCTCTCTCTCTCTCTTATACATATACACATATGCTCTCAATCCCATAGTCTCCCTCTTTCACATGCGCACAAACACCCAGGCTCTCAATCCCACAGGTTCCTTCTCTCACATGCACACCTACAGGCTTTCAACTCCATGGGCTCCTTCTATTATAAATATAGATATAATTATAAATTGATCTTTACTGTAGAGATCCATGAAAAACTATTTTTTACTTACATTCTGTATGGCTCTTATAATATTGCAGAGAGTTAGTGTGGAGTAAATATGAATCGCACATAGCACAGAGAAGAGTGTGAAACCAGTCAGTGCTGTTTCAAGTAGGACAAACTAACAACAATGTTAAGATTACTTACCTGGTAATCTCCTTTTCCTTAGTGTATGCAGATGGACTCAAAACAAATGGGTATAGTGTGCTCGTGCTGTGCAGGGACGAACAGGTGGTCCGTCTTTCGTACTGCTTCTGACATTTCCAGGTATCTGGACAGCAGTCTGCCGATGTTGAGATGACGTAGTATTCAACCTTCTTCCAATTTCTTCAAACCTTCGTGGTAGGCAAGGATATGGTTTGGTTGAGGTGAAAGTGGAAGACCACTTTAGGTAAAAAAGGAAGGAACTGTACGAAGATGGATTAGCCTCTGGAGTGATTCTAAGAAATGGATCACGACAGGATAGTGCTTGTAGCTCTGAGATGCGGCGTGCTGAACACACAGCCAGCAAGAACACCATCTTCAGGGTTAACAAACGGAGAGACAGGCCTCGAAGGGGCCTGAAGGCTGATCCCGCTAGAAATTCCAATACTAGGTTAAGGTTCCACAAGGGCACTGGCCACTTCAGTGGCGGGCGAATGTGTTTAACTCCTTTCAGGAAGCGTGAAACGTCTGGGTGCTGGGCAATGGATTTGCCGTCACGTCTGGGACAATAGCAAGACAGCGCTGCTACCTGTACCTTGATGGAGCTGAGGGAGAGACCCTTCTGAAGTCCATCTTGTAGGAAGTCCAAAATGACAGAAATCTGTGCGGTATGTGAATTGGTGCTGTGAGAATCGCACCAGGCTTCAAAAATTTTCCAGATCCTGATATATGTTAGTGATGTGGAGAACTTGCGTGCTTGGAGGAGTGTATCTTATCACCGGCTCTGAGTATCCTCTTTTCTTCAGTCTAGCCCTCTCAAATGACCAGACCGTAAGAGAGAATTGAGCTGGATCCTCATGGAGAATGGGGCCTTGCCTTAGCAGGTCCCGGTATGGAGGCATAGGTAGAGGATCCTGCCAGTAGTCTTCTTCATGTCTGCGCTACCAGGGTCTTCTCGGCCAGTCCGGGGCCACTAGAAGAACTAGACCTCTGTGCGCTGCATCCGGTGAACAATGGCGCCCAACAGGGGCCATGGAGGAAATGCATATAGCAGGATCCCCTGAGGCCACGGCTGTACCAGGGCATTGATTCCCCTGAGCTTGGCGGATCCCGCCTGCGGCTGAAATATCTGGGAACTTGAGCATATGGTTCTGTCTGCTAATAGGTCCAGGCTGGCATCCCCCCAGTGATCCACAATTAACTGAAAGGCTGAGGGTGACAGCTGCCATTCTCCCGAGTTTAGGCGTTCTCTGCTGAGGAAGTCTGCCGCAGTGTTGTCCTTCCCGGCGATGTGTACGGCGGAGATGTCCTGAAGATTGGCTTCTGCCCAAATCATCAGGGGCGTTATTTCTAGGGACACTTGTTGGCTTCTGGTTCCGCCCTGTCGATTGATGTATGCCACTGTGGTGGCGTTGTCTGACATCACTCTGACCGCTCTGTTGTGAAGTCTGTGGGCAAAACGCAGGCAATGCTAGCCTGACTGCCCGTGCCTCCAGTCGGTTGATATTCCACCTTGACTCTTCTCTGGTCCACCGCCCTTGAGCAGTGAGCTCCTCGCAGTGCGCTCCCCATCCGTTCAGGCTGGCATCTGTGGTGAGCAGAATCCAGGTTGGGGAGGACATTCGTAACCCCTGGCTCAAGTGGCCGGGCTGTAACCACCAGTGTAGTTGCTTTCCGCACTCTGGCCGGTAGAGGCAGGTGTATGGTGTAGTCCTGTGATCGTGGACTCCATCGAGATAGAAGGGCGCGTTGCAATGGTCTCATATGAGCCCGTGCCCATGGCACCACCTCCAGGGTGGATGCCATGAGGCCGAGGACTTGGAGATAAACTCGAGCTGTGGGCCAGCTGGCGCTCAGCAAGACCTGCAGATGAGTCCGGAGTTTTGACTTTCTCTTGGAGGTCAGGCTGACCTTGTCTTCTTGGGTGTCGAATTGGACCCCTAGGTATTCCAGCAACTGGGATGGCTGTAGGGAACTCTTCTTTATGTTGACTACCCATCCTAGGTTTTCCAGAAGAGCTATAACTCTGTTGGTTGCCCGGTGACTCTCTTCCAGTGACTTTGCCCTGATCAGCCAATCGTCCAGGTAGGGATGGACGAGGATTCCTTCCTTCCTGAATGCCGCTGCCACTACAACTGTTACCTTGGTATAGATCCGCGGCGCGGTGGCTAACCCGAAGGGTAAGGCCCGGAACTGGAAGTGCTGATTCAGGACTTTGAAGCGTAAATAGCGCTGATGATCCCGATGAATTGGGATATGCAGGTAGGCTTCTGACAGATCTAGGGAGGTGAGAAACTCCCCTGGCTGTACTGAATTCTTGACAGATCGTAGAGTTTCCATGCGAAAGCTGGGGACCCGTAGGTGTCGGTTGACTGAGTTGAGGTCCAGGATGGGCCTGAAGGTGCCCTCCTTCTTGGGTACTATGAAATAAATGGAATAATGCCCAGAAGGTACCTCTTCCGCAGGTACTGGGATTATGGCTTTTAGGGCCAGGAGCTTCTGTAAGGTCACTTCTAGTGCCACTGCCTTGAGTGGCGAACAAGGAGATTCCACAAACTTGTTCAGCAGAAGCCGAAAGAAATCCAGGTAATATCCTTCCCGGATGATGGCGAGGACCCACTGGTCCGAAGTGATCTCGACCCACCTGCGGTAGAAGAGGGTTAGCCTGCCCCCTATGGCTGCTACCCTCGGATGGGTCGGCTGACTGTCATTGTGGGTTACGGCCGGGGCCAGAACCCGGGCCGGTTCTCTTCTTGGTGTGCTTAGCCCGAAAGGGCTGATTCCTGGCCTGAGAACGAGGTGCTTGATAGCGAGACCTGTAAGGGTTGACGCGCTGCGAGTTTCTACCTCTGGATGGTCTAGAAACAGAACGCTGGTTCCTCCTTGACCTGTCTTCTGGTAGACGGGGTAACGAAGAAGCACCCCATTTAGTAGCCCAATTCTCAAGGTCGCTGCCAAACAGTAGGGAACCCTTAAAGGGCATTCTTGTGAGTCGAGTCTTGGAGGACGAGTCGGCCGCCCAATTGCATAGCCAAAGCTGTCTTCTGGCTGCCACTGAGGAGGACACTCCCTTGGCTGCCGTACGGACGAGGTCGGAGGCTGCGTCTGTGAGAAATGCGAGAGCCGATTCCATGTCTTCTCCCGGGGTGTTATTTCTTGTCTGTGATAAACAGGAGCGCGTCACCACGGTGCAGCAAGTCGCGATTCGAAGGGACATGGCTGCTACCTCAAAGGCTTGTTTCAGAATGGTGTCCATGCGTCGGTCATGTGCATCCTTGAGAGCCGCTCCCCCCTCCACCGGAATGGTGGTGCGTTTCACAATTGCGTTAATTATGGCGTCTACCCTGGGGCACGCCAGAAGTTCCTTGGCTGTCGGATCTAGAGGGTACATGCCCGACAAGGCCCGACCCCCTTTGAATGAGGCCTCCGGTGCCTTCCATTCCAGCTCGATTAGCTGCTGTGCTGCTTGTAGGAGGGGAAAGTGGTGAGCCGTTTGGCGCAGGCCCTCTAGCAGAGGGTTCTGTACAGGGACCCCTGGGGTGTCCTGGCCTGGAATGGCCAGCTCCGATAAGCATTGTGAGACCAGGCCCGGCAGATCTTCTCTCCGAAAGAAGCGTCTCATGGTCCGATATGGTTCTATCTCCGAGGGAAGTTCAGTCTCCTCGGGGGGCTCCTCACTTACCTGGGAGTAATCCGAATCCCCATGATTGGGGCTGTCGGGTGGTGAATGGCTGCGCCTAGGTCTCGAGGGTCCAGGGACCGGATCAACCGGGACGGAAAGACCCATTCGAGGAGCAGACTGCATCTGGACAAAGGCGTGAATCCCCTTAAATAATTCCACCCAGGAAAGCGAAGCCAGATCTGGCCGCAGGGGTACCAGGTCTCTCGGATTCCCTGGCTGCTCGCCGCGGCCTGCTAAGTCCGGAGTGTTCTCTAAGGAACCGCTGGGCTGGGACCGGTCCTGTCCTGGAACCGCCATGGCTTCCTCACATTGGGCACATAGGAAGTCTGCTTCCTCGCTCAGTGTGGCTCTAAGATTGCATGCTGAGCAGAGGCTTAGAGCGTTCATGCCTGATTCTGGGGGTGCCAGCTCTGCAGACGCAGAGGCCTTCTTATGCTCCATTTGCCTCAAATGCGGTGTCGTCCTACGATGTGCGCCTAACACAGGCGCGTATCAGCCTGCACCTATGAACGGGCGTCTTATAAACAGTGCGCCTATGAACGGGCGTCTTATAAACAGTGCGCCTATAAACGGGCGTCTTATAGAAACGTGCGCCTATGAACGGGCGTCTTATGAACAGTGCGCCTATGAACGGGCGTCTTATATAAACGTGCGCCTATAAACGGGCGTCTTATATAAACGTGCGCCTATAGCAGGCGTCTTATAAACAGTGCGCCTATAAACGGGGCGTCTTATAAATGTGCGCCTTTAGCGGGCGTCTTATAAATGTGCGCCTATCAACGGGCGTCTCATAAATGTGCGCCTATAATCGGGCGTCTTAGCATATGTGCGCATATCCTAGTAGCATGCGCTAACAACATGCGCTCACAACGTGCGCCTATCGCGGGCGCTCACGTGCGCCTATCGCGTGCGCTCACAACGTGCGTTTAGCAAGCAAAAGCGCTTAATTAGAAAAGAGAAGTAGGCAGGCAAAAAATGGCGACCTCCCAGGCGGGCGGCCTCGTAGGCAGGCCCAATTAGTCCACACTTCCTCGGAGACCAAGTAAAGATGTACGCCTTACCTTGTCTTCGGCGCTTCCCGGCTGCGACCCGGGCGGTCTCCGGCTGCAGGGGGGAAAAGGGAAATACCTCCACCGCCGCGCTTAAGGAAGTGCACCCTCTGCCTCTAGGACGCGCCCGAACCGCTCAGGGGCCAAGTCCATACCGGGACCGAGGCTGCCTCTAGGCCACGCCCAAACCGCTCGGGGGCCAAGCTGCGCCCGAGCCCTTCTCACTCGGGGGCTGGATCCCTGCCGCGAACCGGCCACCGGACCGAGGCTCCTACCTCCGAGGGACCACGGAAGTCAGCTCGGGAAACTCAACTGGGTGAGTGACCGCCTGGTATCACCACAGGAGTGCGGGGCTCGTCTTCAGTAGATTTCTTCTAAGAATTTAGTTGATAGAATTTGGAAAACACGCTCAGCGAGCGTGGGTAGCTCCAAACTGCTTTGGAGACGGAAATTACTGAATTGCTTCACTTCCTGAGGGGGTATATTTACCCGTGCTGACGTCAGATCCGTCTCCAACTGCTAGCACGAGCACACTATACCCATTTGTTTTGAGTCCATCTGCTACACGCTAGGAAATGTAGAGATTTTCTCAGGACAACAATTTTATATGATAAACTTCAAAGGAGTAACAAAAGTACAGTCCCCCAGCTTGGCCGTGTTTCGCCAAAGGGGCTGTGTTGGGAGGGACCCATGAAGAACAATTTCCAAAGGTTATCTATACAAAAGGCAAAAATCTAAATAAGAATAGTGGCATATAATACAGCTAACAATAGACAATGTCTGATATTAAGCTCGTACCCAAATCAAAGGTGTTCAGTTTATAAATGTTCCAAAATGGGAGGCATCCTGTAGAAAAAATTGTGAAAAAAACAAAGTAAAAAATAGACTATAATAAGAAAGATTCTGTGGTAACAAATATAAACCTTAAACATCCCGCATGTAGTTTATAAATTCAGAAATTCAAAAGCATGCTGTAAAAATTGATAGTAATAACTGAAAAAAATTATCAGAAAAAATGTAAACAAGGGACGTTCCTCGTCAGACGATTCATCAGGTGACGAAATATGCCCCATTACAGCTCCTATTACTACTTCTTCCTTTTTGGACTTTTTGGCGTCTTCCAGTCTAGCTCCACAACATGATCGAGAGGCTATTTGCATCCAACCAGTCCAGAACGGCCGACAAGCATCACCCGATCGCATCAACAATCTAACTTGGATTCATGGCAATAGATATTAACACCTCCACCGCTGTCTTCAACTAATCCTCAAGATCCCTCTCTAACACTGAACTGAATGTTCTCCAGCGTGGCCTGTCTTTTGTGCCTACAGCATGCTACAATGCATTTAATATACAGATTTATTTGCAACTTTTTTACATTTGTTGAAAATTAAATTATTTTTTTCTTCAACATCATCTTCATCTAATATGTCAGTAATCTCAAGTAAATCTTGGTGGGTTCCGTCCGGTCCTCCAGATCCACAGATTCTTGCTTTCGAATGTGTAGCTCTTCACGATTTATCTATACTTGAAGAAACACCTTACCGTAGTTTTCAGTATCTTTCAGCATGTGAATGTCGCTCTCTTTTATCTTTGTCTTCAAACTCGAGTATTGTCATTAAATCAGCAAAGGAGGAGGCATTGTTATACAGGACCGTTCTTTGTATATAGCAGAGGTTACCTGACAACTCTCAGATTTACAATATTACAAATCCCTTTCCGCTGCAATCTCCTCTTTAATACAATCAGGTATGAATCATTTTCTTACCTCTAAGGAAGCTGACTTTCTATTAGGAAAAACACCCAGTTAATCCCATCTTTTATTGTTTGCTAAAAATACATAAATTGCTTCACAATCCTCCCGGCTGACCCTCGTCTCAGGGATTGGGTCTATTCTTAAACCTCTTTCAAAATTTGTGGATATCTTTCTACGCCCCTGCGTTCCCTCTTGTAAATCATATGTGCATGACACTAGTCATTTTATTACTTTACTAAACACTGTACCCTTTCCTTTGGATTCTCTCTTCTTAGTCACATTGGATATTTCATCTCTTTATTCCAATATACCTCAGGAAGAAGCCATCAGCATTGTTGAAACCACTTTCGACCAACGAGCCCCTGAACAAAGAATTCAGACCTCTTTTTTAGTGGCACTCACTCGTCTAGCATTTACTCAGAATTATTTCCTATTTCTCAACCAATTTTATCAGCAAATTAAAGGTACAGCTATGGGGGCCACTATGGCCCCCATCGCTTGCTTATATGTGGCCCATTTTTATGCAGTTCACATTCATTCTTCACCTTTCAAACAGTTTTTTCCTTTATGGCTTCAATATATTGATGATATTTTTCTTCTATGGACTGGTACGAGGGTAAGTCAGTAAGTAAGTCACAAACATACATGGGATTAATAGTCATGAAATTTATTTAAATGCAAAAGATGAATTATTTACTGTGAAATATACAGAATATAGTCACAAACAGTTTTTCAGGAAACCCAACTACTTTTCAACGTAATCGCCGCGAACATTTATACATTTGTCCCAGCGTTTGAAAAGTCCGTCAAAACCTTCTGCGTAAAAGTCTTTTGGCTGGCATCGTAACCAGCGCTTCACCTCTTGTTCCATTTCTTCATCGCTGGTGAAATGTTTACCACCTAGATGGCTTTTCAGTTTGCCAAACAAGTGAAAATTGCTGGGTGCCAAATCCGGACTGTATGGTGGATGTTCAAGAACTTCCCAGTGCAGGTTCGCAATTGTCTCATTCGAAGTGTGTGGTCTGGCATTATCGTGAAGAATCAGCACTCCTCTTTTTTCCAGATCTGGGCATTTTCTACGAATAGCTCCTTTAAGCTTTAATAGAGTAGCACATTAGGAAGCCGAATTAACAGATTCACCACACTTCTGAAAACTGGTTAAGAGTATCCCATCTCGGTCCCAAAACACAGTCAACATCACCTTTCCTGCAGAAGGCAAAAGCTTGAACTTTTTCAGTGTCGGTGATAGTGGATGCTTCCACTGCATGGAATCGCGTTTCGCTTCTGGTTGATAGTGGGGCACCCGCGACTCGTCACCAGTAACAATACGTGCCATCATTGATTCACCTTTGTTTGCATAATGGCAGAGATTTTCCAAACAGACACCCATCCGGTTGTTCTTATTGTCTTCGGTCAGCTGTTTAGGAACCCATCTTGCACAGACCTTGCGAAAGTTCAATGCATCGTGCACTAAGGAATATGCTAATCCGTGAGAACACCCAATTTCTTTGGTGGCAACTTCGTCAATTGGTGGCAACTTCGTCAATTGGTGGCAACTTCGTCAATTGTTACCCTCCAGTTAGCGCGAACCATCTCTTCAACCTGCTTCACAGTTGCCTCTGTCAAAATCTCTACAGGTCGACCAGGTCTGGTTTCGTCGTTCACGTTGGCACATCCTTGTGCAAATTTATCGGTCCAGTTATAAATTGCTTTACGCGAGAGACATTTCTCTCCATATATACAGGATACATTTCTTTATGAATGTCTTTTGCCACTAAGCCCTTAGCCCATAAAAATTGGACAACAGCACGTTGTTCTTCGACCGTACAATCTGTCAACACGGCAGCCATTTTCCTTGTGTACACAGCCTCTGCACATGCACATGCACATGCACAGTTTAAATAACTATTTATGTACATAAGCACTTCTAAGGTGCTGCTATCTATGGAATATGACAACATTACAGATATATGTTTTATTACCTTAGTAGAGAGATTTGTGACTTACTTACTGACTTATCCTCGTATATGTTTTTGAACTGGCTTAACACTCGTGATCTAAACTTTCAATTTGAAATTCATTTACATTCATCTCACATTTCTTTTCTTGATACTTTGGATCACAATAGGCTCTAGCTCTTTTGAGGCATCTATTTTCTGGAAACCGACAGATTATAATACATTACTGCATTATTCCAGTTTTCATCCTCATTCATTGCAGAATATACCTTTAGAGGAATTTTTTAGTCTAAGGTGCCTCTGCTCTTTTCGTTCAGATTTTATTTTGAAAGATACAATTGTTGATGGCATGCTTTCATTTAAGGGGCTACCCTTTGAGTGTACTTAAGAGCATTTAAACAGGCTCTATATATTAACAGAGACTGATTGTTCATTCCTCGCCCACAAGAGTCCTCTGAATGCATAACCTTTGTTCTTTCATTTTCAGATGGGACAAATCAGGTACGCCAGATTATATGACAACATTGGTCTATTCTTAGACCACACTTGGCGTTTTGTGATGTTCCTAGATTTGCTTTTTGTAGGGGCCGTAATCTCCCTGATCGGTTAGTTCACTCCAGATTGCCGTGCTCCCTTACAACTCTCCCCCCTCCAGTTTTCTGTCACCATCTGTGATCACAATGTTCAGTCTGCCTTTTGTCACTTTAACTTGTTGAATTCATACATCCCATTACAGGTAAATTGTACCCCTTGAATCACACCTCTGACAGTACTACAAGAGGTGTCATATATGTGATTCTATGCCCTTGCCCCTGCCCCTTGATTTATGTAGGCAAAATGGTTCGCCCATTAAGGACTAGGATAATTGAACATAGATCCTGTCTTCTGTCAGGCCGTGTGGAGACTCCACTGGTTGCCCATTGGTTATCTTTCTCTCATTCAATTGCTGATCTGGTTTGTTTTTTTTGGCGCTTGAATATTGTCCTTCTCAGAGTCATGGAGGCAATTTTTTAAGCTTGCTAATTCGTCATTAACAATGCTGGCTTTTCGAACTCAACTCCTTAATACCAGCAGGACTTAATAAAGAAATAGAATGGTCTAAAAACATAAGAAAGTGCCATACTGGGTCAGACCAAGGGTCCATCAAGCCCAGCATCCTGTTTCCAACAGTGGCCAATCCAGGCCACAAGAACCTGTAAAGTACCCAAAAACTAAGTCTATTCCATGTTACCATTGCTGATGGCAGTGGCTATTCTCTAAGTCAGGGGTCGGGAACCCATGGCTCGCGAGCCAGATATGGCTCTTTTGAGGGCTGCATCTGGCTCGCAGACACGTGTCGCCATACTTCGCGGTTCCCCACTGACCCAGCTGCTCCCCGGTCCTCCGCCGCCCGGGCTTAAAATGCTGTCAGCCCGGGCGGAACGCGGCAGGACAGCTGGAGTCAGCGGCACCGGCGTGCTCTCTTCTCCTCCCCCCCCCCCCCCGCGGCCCGGAAGAGGAAGTGGAGAGCATCGGGTGCCTGCGCGGGAAGAAGAGACCACACTAGCGTGGTCTCTTCTTCCGCGCAGGCACCCGATGCTCACCACTTCCTCTTCCGGGCCGCGGGGGGGAGGAGAAGAGAGCACGCCGACTGGAGTCATCCGGGTGCCTGCGCGGGAGTCATCGGGTGTCAGCCGGGGTGCCAGCGCTGGAGTCATCGGGTGCCTGCGCGGGTCTTCCCGCGCAGGCACCCGATGCTCTCCACTTCCTCTTCCGGGCCGCGGGAAGAAGAGAGCACGCCGGTGCTCTCTTCTTCCCGCGGCCCGGAAGAGGAAGTGGAGAGCATCGGGTGCCTGCGCGGGAAGAAGACTGCAGCGCGGCTCGGAGGAAAATGAAAATCTTCAACCGCGGCCGATGGGACTCCGCCTTCGCCTCCGCGAGGGCTGAAAATGAAGGAGGTTAGCGTTGGGAGGTGGCTGCTGCTGCCGCGAGTTCCCGGGGGGGGGGAAGGGGGAGAGAGAGAGTGAATGAATGAGCGAGCAAGCATGTGTGTTTGAGATCCTGTGTGTGTGAGTGAGAGATTGCATGTATGTGAATGATTGAGAGCCTGTATATGTGAAAGAGAGTATGTCTGTGATTGAGATCCTGCCTGTGAGAGAGAGAGCATGAATGTAAGTTTACCATTGGGAACCTGTATGTGTAAGTTTGTAATTGAAAACCTGTTTGTTTGAAAGAGTATGTGTGTATGATTGAGATCCTTTGTGTGTGAGAGAGATCATGTGTATGTATGACTAAGAGCCTGTGTGTATAAGTAAGAGAGAGATCATGTGTGTCTGTGTCTGATTGACAGCTGGTTTAGGTGATGGAGCATGTGAGTATGTGATTGAGAGCCTGTGTTTAAATGAGAGAGAGAGACCATGTGTGTCTGTGTGATTGAGAGCTGATTTAGGTGAGGGAGCATGTGAGTATGTGATTGAGAGCCTGTGTTTAAATGAGAGAGAGAGACCATGTGTGTCTGTGTGTGATTGAGAGCTGATTTAGGTGAGGGAGCATGTGAGTATGTGATTGAGAGCCTGTGTGTAAATGAGAGAAAGAGAGGACATGTTTGTAAGCATGTGAATGAGAGTCTGTGTGTGAGAGAAAAAGACAGCATGTATTTATGTGATTGAAAGCCTGTGTGTGTGTAAGCGTGAAAAGATAGACAGCATGTGTGTAAATGTGTAATTAAGAGCCTATATAAGTGAGAGAGAAAAACATTTGTATATGTGAGTGACTGAGAGCATGTGTGTATAGGTGTGTCATTGAGAGCCAGTGTGAGAGAGAGCGCTGGTATGTGACTGAGAGAGGAGAAAGTTCCAAGCAAACCACCCCACCTCCTGCTAATTCAGAACAATCTCAGGACACCTGGATATCAAACGTTCCCAGGTATGCAGAGCAAAAAAATTTTTGTATCCTTATTATTTTTCATTACTGGATCTTTGTGTCTGCTATTTTGAAATATTTTGTTGGTATCTGGAAATGTTTTATATGAGTTTTTAATTATTGGATATTCCACTCATCAGCTGTTTCGAAATATGTTCTTTTGTTAGTACAGTTTTACTGCTGATGATTTTATATTTCTTGATTTGTTTTATAAGGATGTGTGATGTTTCTTTTTCCTTTGTTACACTGCATACAGAGACTCTGGCTTGTTGCAGTTTCCAATTCAGTTTTTGTCTGCATGCTTCTTGTTATGCGTTTTGGTCTCTTTATTCTATGTTAGGTGAGGGACAGCACGTGATTCAGGTGAGGTTTTCTGCTGGCGTGTAGTTTCTGTGTAGGACTCTATAGCAGCCTGACTTGGTCCGTTTTCCTAATAGGAGATGTATTGGTGTCTTAAGGCCTGGTGTAATATTTTCAGAGACTTATTGTACTTTAAAAGTGTGATCTTACATAAAATGCACACATTTACTTGTATTTAGTTTTAAACATATTGTATGGCTCTCATGGAATTACATTTTAAAATATGTGGCGTTTATGGCTCTCTCAGCCAAAAAGGTTCCTGACCCCTGCTCTAAGTGAACTTAATAGCAGGTAATGGACTTCTCCTCCAAGAACTTATCCAATCCTTTTTTAAACACAGCTATACTAACTGCACTAACCACATCCTCTGGCAACAAATTCCAGAGTTTCATTGTGCGTTGAGTAAAAAAGAACTTTCTCCGATGATGGATAGGACCCAATTGTCCAATGTGATCTCGACCCATCTGTGGTAGAAAAAGGAATGTCTGCCCCCTATGATCTCTTCCTGTAGATGGGTCTGTTGATTCTCATTGCGTGTTGCGGCTGGGGCCTGGTCCTGAGCCGGCTCCTCTTTTGTTGTGTCTGTTCCGAAAGGACTGCCCTTGCCGGCAAGGGGCTTGGTAAGTGTTTTGTATGAAAAATTAACTAGCTATGTGAGTCAGCATGGACTGCAAAATGAATGAATAAATGAGATTGGTCTCTATTGATGATAAATGAGTACTGTAACAATAATTTTTATATGGAGATAAGACCTCAGTACTGGCAGGAGATCTGAATTAACAGAAACTTCTTATGGCCAATTGGTCCAATCATCGGTCTTATAATCTCTAGTTTTAATTTTTAATAAAAATTGTTTTATTGAATTCAATTTTAACTTTTATCACAAACTTCCATTTTGATTTATTTTTATTTTAAAATTGGACACGTGTCTATAGACAGTTGTTTAACAACACTGTGAATTTCAATATATTTGCTGTTATAGAATTGCTTTAATCTTAGTTTGTTTTCTATTTCTGTAAAGAATTATACTACTAAGTTGAAATTTTAATAATGCTGCAATGCTAACTATATAAGAGAATGATGTTGCAATATTACTTTTGTTTCTTAGATGATGATCGTGAAGCAATTATTTTTGTAGCTTATTGTAGCTAATTTAAAGAGATGATGTAACAAATTGTTCACGAAGCAAAACAGACGGCTATGCTGCTTAGATGGACCCGATCGTCTCAAAGGAATTTCATTTTGTTACTCATCGGCAACTTTGTAACATCTTGTTAGGCTGAAATGTCTCAATGTAGATTAAAGCACAGTGTTTGCTGGTAGAACTTTGCCAAACTAGTCCAATGGCACAGAATCTCAAAATCAATAGAACAAAATTCTCTGCAGCCAGGCTTGTTATACAAACTCTAGCAATCACGGTGACCAGACCCTCCGGGTACTAGTTACGGCAGAGCAGAGTGGTGAAAAATCCTAAATGCATGTGATCATCATGAATTTCAGATAAGTGCTCTGCCGTTTTCAAATTTGTCTGGATTCAAAATCATATGTGAGACGGAGTGATTAATACCATTCGTCTGATCTTCAAATTATGAGACTGAAATGCGATTGCTAGTCTGACCAGGTCTGCGAACCACAGACGGCGTGGCCACTCCGGAGCCACTAAGACAATGTCGACTTGTTGAACTTCTATCTGACTCAGAACCTTGCCGATCAGAGGCCAGGGAGGGAACACGTAGAGAAGAACATCCCTTGGCCAAGGAAGTACCAGAGCATCTACTCCTTCCGCTCCTCTTTCCCTCCTGCGGCTGAAGAACCGAGGGGCTTTGGCATTCTGAAATGTGGCCATGAGATCCATTGCCGGAGTGGACCATCTGTTGCATATCATTGGATAGGCTTCCTTGCACAGTTCCCACTTGCCTGGGTCGAGATGATGCCGACTGAGAAAGTCGGATTGAATGTTGTCCACCCCGGCAATGTGTGAGGCTGCGATGCTGAGCAGATGTTGCTCCGCCCAGGCGATCAGCTGTTGTGCTTCCTGAGCTACCAGGAAGCTTCGAGTTCCTCCCTGACGGTTGATGTACGCTACCGTGGTCGCATTGTTGGAAAGAACCCGTACCGACTTCCCGCAAAGGAGAGGTTGAAGAGCGATTAAGGCTAAACGAACCGTTCTGGTCTCTAAAAGATTGATCGACCACTGCGCTTCCTCTTCGGACCACTGACCCTGAACAGATGTATTCTGACATACCGCTCCCCAGCCTGAAAGACTGGCGTTGGTAGTGACCACAGTCCATTCCGGAATCTCTAGCAGTACACATCGTTGCAGATTCGCTGTCTGTAACCACCAATCTAGGCTGGAACGAGCCGTCTCTGTAAGAGGAAGGGGAAAGTGGTATAGTTCCAAAACCGGATTCCAGCGTGAAAGCAATGCAGACTGAAGTGGTCTTATGTGCGCAAAGGTCCAGGGAACCAACTCCAGAGTAGAGGTCATTGAACCTAAAACTATCAAGTAATCCCACACACAAGGAATAGGAATAGACTGTAAGTCTCGAATTTGTGATTGAAGCTTGAGAAGGCGATGCTCTGGAAGGAACATTATCCCTTGAAGAGTGTCGAACCGTGCACCCAAAAACTCCAGAGATTGGGAAGGTAATAGGTGACTCTTGTCTTCGTTGATCACCCAGCCTAGAGACTGCAAAAGGCTGATTACCCTGTTGATTGTATAATAACAAAGAGATTCCGACTTCGCTCGAATCAACCAGTCGTCCAGGTATGGATGTACCAACAGGCCCTCCTTCCTGAGTTGAGTGGCCACCACAACCATTATCTTGGTAAATGTTCTGGGAGCTGTGGCTAATCCGAACGGGAGAGCCCTGAATTGATAATGTTACCCTAGAATGCAAAACCTGAGAAACTTCTGATGATCGGATCGAATGCCGATATGAAGATAAGCTTCGGTGAGGTTGAGAGATGCTAGAAATTCTCCTCTGTGAACCGAAGCTATGACAGACTGAAGAGTCTCCATCTGGAACTATGGAATCCTTAGACAACGGTTGACCCTTTTGAGATCGAGAATGGGACAAAAGGTTCCTTCCTTTTTGGGAACGACGAAGAAAATTGAATAACGACCTTTCCAATGTTCTGATGTTGGAACTGGAACTATAGCTCCTAGGTCGCTTAAACGCTGTAGCGAGTCTTGGATAGAACCCATTGATCCGACATACATCTTGCCCATTCTCCGTAAAACAGAGACAGCCTGCCCCCTATGACGGGAACCGGAGAAAGGACCGGCCTTATCTCATTGGTCAGACTTTGTGCCTCCTGAGACTTGGGAAGTTCCAGGTCTACCAAAGCGGTGGCCACAAAAGGACTGAGACCAATTCTGTTGTCTACCTGAAGACTGTTTAGCTGGAGGAGCCGACGGACGAGAACGAAATCTTCTGTTAGACTGAAAACGAGAGCGAGATGAAAAAGAGCTTCTAGGTCTAGGACGGTCCTCTGGCAATTTGTGAATCTTATTTTCCCCTAGGGACAAAATTAAATCTTCCAATTCCTTACCAAATAATAATTTTCCCTTAAAGGGTAAAGCCCCTAATTGAGCTTTGGAGGATGCGTCTGCGGACCAATTCCTCAACCAGAGAAGTCTGCAAGCCGATACAGAAGCAACAATAGAGCGAGCCGAGGTCCTAATGAGATCATATAAAGCATCTGCACTGTAAGCAACTGTAGCTTCCAATCTACCAGCCTGAGCAACTTCCTCTTCAGAGAGGGAAGAATTGTTTTGTAAAGCCTGGACCCATCTTAGTCCAGCTCGCAAAGCCAAGCTACTACACATGGCCGCCCGCACACCAAGAGCAGAAACCTAAAAAATTTGCTTAAGATGAACCTCCAGCTTACGATCTTGGAGATCTTTAAGAGCCGTAGCTCCAGTTACTGGAATAGTTGTTTTCTTAGTGACGGCTGAAGCAGCAGCATCCACCTTAGGAAATTTTCAAATTTCGAAAGCATCCTCAGGTAATGGATACAATTTTTCCATGGCTCGCGCTACCTTAAGCCCCAAACTCAGGAGTATCCCACTCCCGGTATATAAGGTCAGTGAGAGAAAGATGAAAAGGAAATGATGTCGTGGGACCTTTAAGGCCAAGCAACATTGGGTCAACGCCACCCATCCTAGAATCCTTCACTAAAGCCTCGAGACCCAATTCCAGTAAAATTGCTGGAATTAAGGGATTAAGTTCCTCTCTTCTAAACAGGCGGACTACTTTGGGGTCATCCCCATCCGCAACATGAGGGTCTGAACTAATACTCAAAGCAGGGTCCATTTAAATCCCCCTCCAGCAAGGACTTGTCCGGGATAGGTAAAGAGCCATGCTCAGAATCATCTGAAGAAGAAAAAAATTGTCTGATCCGGACCCGGACGAAGGGGATGCTTCGGAGCTGACCCCACTCCCAAATCCGTGGAACTAGCCCTTTTAGAGGAATGTGGCTTTAACCTCTGTTCAGATGAGACTCTTATGTCTCTTATGAAATTTCTTAGATTTGTAAGCTTTGCGAAGAAAACGAAGAAAATCCCCTGAAAAGGCAGGAGAAGAGGAAGAAGAATCTGAAATCTCCTCCAGACTTTCAGCCGAGAAATATGGCCCTGTTTCGAGCGGCTTGTCCCTCCCCCCCCCCCCCCCCCCCCCAGGGACCGCCGGCTGCGGTGACAGCGGAGGCGGATCAGAAGCACCCTGAATAGCTTGTTGTGTCGCCACCCTCAGAGTAGACAGGAGTGCTTCAGTTCCAGCACTGCAGCAAAATGAGTCCGGGGCAGGAGAGCAGCTGGGTCGAGGTTTTGGGGCCGCGCAAAGTGGCAGAGTCCCTTTTGTTATCGGCAAACTTGATGAGCCTTCCCCCCCAGGGAGATAGGATGAACAGAGACTCTCCCTGGAGAGACACGCACGCATCTCCACAAGCGCGGCAGGCCGCGCCTCACAGCATTATAAAGAAAAAACGGCGCGAAATAAAAAGTATGAAATAAACTAAAAGAAACCCCGGCGAAAAACAAAGGCACGGGCCTACCGAACACCAAAAGGTAAGTAAACAACGATTCAGCTGTGAAGAATTATTTTTATTTTTTACCTGACCGAAACGCCGCGGCCTCCAGGAGCTGCTCCGAGTAGGGTGAGTGAGCCGGGCCCCCCAGTATAACCCCTGCCAGGAGTGGTTGCTGGGTTCAAAACCTCCCCAACTCCGGCAGCCTCAAAAACCAGGAGGGATAGTCCTCCCAGGACTTGGCAACCTCCCGGGAGGCAGTGAAACGGCTGTGAAGAAAAATAAAACCTTTTTTTTTTTTTTTTTTTTTTAAATAACTTAAATGAAAAAAACAGGCTCTCTTCAAAAGAAAAAGAAAGTCTGCAAAAAATTAACTCCTAAACTACCTGACTAAAAAATAACAAACTACCACAGACTGCAGGGGTTAGGAACATCCACCTCTGCTGGGAGACAGAGAAATACTGATTGACTGCAGGTGGTGCTCCAGGGTATACGTCAGAGTCATTAGAATGTTTTCTCTGCCTCCCTCTGCTGGATTGGTGACATAACTGGACTGATCCAGGTACGTACAGGGAACAAATTGTTTCCTCTCTTTGGTTATGTATGAAATATATACATACATACTCATATAATACAGCTACATAGATACACATGCCTACCTGGATATATGTATAGTTTGTATGTGTGTGTTGATACTTCAATTTGAAGATGATCTTGCCCACGGTTTACTGATGAGCTTTGTGTCTGCCTCAGAGTCCAATATGCGAGTGGCAGGTCTGTCCACAAAAATTACAGGTGGTTCTGCAAGAGAGAATAGTCCAAAGATCTGGATTTCTGCTTTATTTACAAAAAGCTTCATCTCTAAGCAGGTTGCCCCTAGGCTGACATTGCTACATTACTAGTTTGTCCAGCAAGAAATTATTTGCAGGCCGATACAGTAAAGTGTGGCCGCGGTTATCCTGCTTCTAACCCGCTTTCTACTCACAATTTGGCCGCGTTAGCCCAACCCGCGATTCACTATCCCTTTTAACCCATCCTTACCGCTTCTTTAAATCAACGGGTACCCCTTTTTGGCATGTATATGAGATGTAAACGATCGGATTAGCTATTCCCCCCCATTCAGTAACGCGCGCCCCGACTATCGCCTTTTTAACCTGCAGTTTAGCCGAGCGTTTATCCTGCTAATTTACCGCCTACCCCTTCCCCTGCGTTAGAGGCAGGGGTAAGGGTAGACGGCAATCTTTCCCTCAAAAGAAAACTTAAAAACCTAAAATCCCCTCCTCCCGAAGCGACTGGACATGTAAAATATGTAAAACCTAAAATCCCCTCCTCCCGAAGCAACTCGACATGTAAAATATGTGAATAAGTGTAACCAACTTACTTTTTGTTTCTTTTTCAGCCCTTTCAGCCTTCTCTGCCATCCTCCGGAGAGGACAGCTGGCGGCGAAAGCGGCTTCCAGCGGCCCCCGCCGGTGAAGACGGACGAACGCACACCCATAGTGCACGGGCGCTCAAGCCAGCGAAAGCACATGGACGGGCATGCATGACGTCACGTATGCCCATCCATATGCTTTCGCTGGCTTGAGCGCCCGTCAATTTGGGCGCTCTAGCCAGCGAAGCGTATGCCGTGACATCATGCGCTTCGCTGGCTAGAGCGCCCAAATTGACGGGCGCTCAAGCCAATGAAAGCACATGAATGCGCGTGCGTGACGTCACAGCGTTCGTCACGCACGCCGGTCCATGTGCTTTCGCTGGCTTGAACGCCCATGCACTACGGGAGTGCGTTCGTCCGTCTTCGCCGGAGGGGGCCGCTGGAAGCTGCTTTCGCCGCCGGCTGCCCACTCCGGAGAAGTATTCAACTACTTCTGCCTGCTGGGATCTCCACCTATACAGCTACCAACTTAGTGAGTAATCTAACATTCTCAGTCTGTCTCATCTACAGCTCTGCTGCACTGGGAACCTGCATCCAGATCTCCCTAAACTATCTCTGTGAGATATGTCCCCTCTGCCGAGGGTCCCTGGACTGCTGCCACCTCTGGTGGTATACCTCAGCTGTACAATAAAAGACAAATCTCTGTGTTTGCGGGTCTCGAGTCTAGCCTAGTACTGTGGTTCCTCACGGGGCTCCTCTCTGTAGGCGTGGTCATCTCCACAGTACCCAAGAATCCACTCAAACACCTCAAAACCATAACAGATCTGCTATCTCAAAATGTAGAAAGCGCTGAAAACCTTCCCTGATGGGGATATGGAGATAGGCCTGCCTGAGGGCTATAGAGGACAGAAATTTTCCTCTTCTTACTGCCACTCTAACCACTGCCAATGACTCCATGTGGAATGTGGTATTGCTAGAGCTTTGTTTACCCCTTTCAGGTCTAAGACTAGTCAGAAAGTTCCCTCCTTTTTCAGAACTATAAAGTAGATTGAGTAAGCACCTCTTCATTCCTCTCGAGGTACTGGTATAATTCTAACCGTATCAATTCTGTCTAGGGTTTCTTGAAACACTTTCTCTTTTCCTGCCTTGTAGAGTGATGACCAAAAGGCCTCTCTTATAAGAACTTTTAATTTTGGAGCACAACTTCTTCGTAGGATGTTGAGGCCTTGGTAGTATCTCTAAGCTGCCTCCTACTAGACATACTGATGAAGGGGCCTGCAAACCGTCACTGTGAGCCCTACTATTCCCCTCTCTAGGGATGGGCCAGCTAACATGAAATGGCTGACCTCTTCCTGGCATTCTGGCTAATCTTTAGCATCGATTCCTTCCTGGTCTATACTGCCTTCCATCCCTAGGCCACTGCCTCATGGGACCCCATCGAGTAAACCTCCTATGTCTATCCTCTAGTAACCTTTGTAGTGTCTCACCAATGAGTGCCCTGACCAGCTTCTCTTAATTCCTCACCAAATAAAAGTCTCCCTTTAAACTGAAGCTTACTCAGCATGGTCTTAGAAGCTAAGTCCACCACCCAGTTCTTTAACCTCTGCACTGCTTCCTTTGCTGTTATTCTAATGAGGTCATACAATGTGCCTGCCAGGAAGGCTGCTGCGGACTCCATAAGGACTGAGTCTGGATTACTTCCCTGTGTTCCTGATGCACTTGGCTCCAGCCCTCTTTGATGCAACCATATCATAAGTGCTCTGGCCACATATAAGAACATAAGAAATTGCCTTGCTGGAACAGACCAAGGGTCCATCAAGCCCAGCATCCTGTTTCCAACAGAGGCCAAACCAGGCCACAAGAACTGGAAAATTAGTTTCTTACCTGATAATTTTTGTTCCTGTAGTACCATGGATCAGTCCAGACTCCTGGATTTGCCCCCCCCTCCCAGCAGATGGAGACAGAGCAGTTACCATAATAACACTCCGCCTATAAATAGAATGGTGCCACCTACAGTCCGGCAAAATATCTCATCAAAACCTCTTGGTCCACTTACCCTCCTGGGAACTGAACCTGTAGAACCACTTGAGGACAGACAATCGCAAATTTCTTCAGACCTAAAAATTAATTACACAATAACCTAGCAGACTCTGGTCTGATCCGTGGTACTATAGGAATAAAAATTGTCAGGTAAGAAACTAATTTTCCTTTCCCTGTACATACCCGGATCAGTCCAGACTCCTGGGATGTACAAGAGCTACCTTACCTGGGATGGGATCTGGAGAGGCCCGCTCGAAGCACACCAAAACCACGGAACCTGGTGCTTGGACATCCAGTCTGTAATGTCTCGCAAACGTATGCAAGGACTTCCATGTAGCCCTGCAAATTTCCTGTGGAGAAACCATCTGGCACTCTGCCCAAGACGCCGCATGCGAACGAGCAGAGTGAGCCCTTAGACCAACAGGAAGAGATCTACCACGAAGGAGATAGGCCGAGCTAATAGTCTCCTTCAGCCAGCGAGCTATGGTAGTCTTGGAGGCCATCTGACCCTGCTTGGAGCCACTCCAGAGCACAAAAAGATGGTCGGAAACATGAAAGTCATTTGTCACCTCCAGATGACTGAGCAATGCTCTGCGAACGTCCGGCTTCTGCAAATCCCTGGACAAGGGATCCGAATGGTCTAATTCCGCGAAAGCTGGAAGCTCCACCGATTGGTTGATATGAAAAGAAGAAACCACTTTCAGGAGAAAGGAAGGCACTGTCCGTAATGAAACCCCCAACTCTGAAATCCGCAAAAAGGACTCTCTACAGGAAAGAGCTTGGAGTTCTGACACTCTATGAGCTGATGTAATGGCCACCAGATAGACTACCTTCAAGATAAGATCCTTCATAATCGCCCTCTTCAAAGGCTGAAAGGGTGCCAAGCAGAGAGCCGTGAGAACTAAATTTAGAATCCAAGATGGACAAGGATGCCTCAGTGGAGGACGCAAGTACTTTGCTCCCCTTAAGAAACGAGCCACATTTGGATGTACCGGTAACGCTACACCTTGCACAAAGCCACGCAAACAACCAAAAGCCGCCACCTGTATACGTGTTGTGTCCGTCGCTGTCCGACATCTCTGCTCTGCCCACCTTACCTAGTTGGCAACTCCCTTCGGGGTTGAAGGAAGGCTAACTGCTGCGGCGTCTCCAGGCCATCCTCCTCTGGCGTTCCCGGACCAGCTCGACGCTGCAAGCCACCATGTTGACCAGATGCCTAGGGCGCGCAGCCCGACTGATGTACCAGCGTTGGTGTGATCCTCAGGGGCGTCCCCCTGAGATGACATCACCAGCTCCAGATATTTAAGGTCTCAGTTTTCGCTAACAAGATGAGTTAGCAAGGGATGGGGTTCGCTTCCTCCAGGTCACTGCGGATGGGATTCGCTCTCCGCGACCCTAACTACTCTGCCTCCTCGGACTTCACTAGAGGTACCCGCTCCTTGGGGGCCTTGCTCTCTCTTTTTCTTTGCAGGTCGCAGTCCGGAACCGGTACTCGCTCCCTGAGGGCCCACGTCCCGGACTTGCTCCTGAATACCACTTCTGCTAAGAAGTCATCGCTGCTTAGAACATTGTGAGTTTCCATCTATCTCTCTGAGCTTTCCCTGGGTACAGGTACTCACTCCTCGAGGGCCTAATGTATACCATCTCCTGGGCTGCCTTAAGAGACTGTTGTGTGAGTGTTACCATCAAGGACTTGTTCCAGAACTCTGCATATACTGCCTACTCACTGTCTTAGTTTCTCTATAGCTCAGCCACCCTGGGATCGCTGTTCCAATACCTGAGGGACTACAGCCCAGCCGGGTGCTTCCAGCTCACTACTGCCACCTTTGGTGGTTTAATATATTGCTTCTAAGAAGTCTTTGTTGCTTAACATCAGTGAGTTGTATCTATCTCTCAGAGCATTCCCTGGAACCAGGTACTCGCTCCTCGAGGGCCTAATGTATACCATCTCCTGGGCTGCCTTAAGAGACAATTGTGTGAGTGTTAACATCAAGGACTTGTTCCAGAACTCTGCATATACTGCCTACTCACTGTCTTAGTTTCTCTACAGCTCAGCCACCCTGGGATCGCTGTTCCAATACCTGAGGGACTACAGCCCAGCCGGGCGCTTCCAGCTCACTACTGCCACCTCTGGTGGTTTACCATATTGTCTAATAAAAGAACTAGTGTGTGTCTGTCTCCTACACTAAGCCTGACCAGTGGTCCCTCTCGGGATTTTCCCCGAGGGCGTGGTCACCTGCCACTGGTCCAAGGATCCACCCACAATTACTCTAAATAACTTCAGATTGCTAAATACCAGCTTTTACAACAGAGCTTTCTGACAACACGGAGGGAACTGCACGACAAGCCCTTGGACAGACCAGCCTGAAGAAAACACAAAATATCGGACACAGAGGCCTGGGTAGGAGAAACATCTCAGTCTAAACACCAAGCCTCAAAAATCTTCCATATTCTAACATATGCGAGGTTGATGGACATCTTACGCGATTGCAGGAGCATAGCCACTAGGGCTGGATAATAGCCTTTGCCCCGTAACAGTCGCCTTTCAAAAGTCATGCCGCTAGACAAAAGCGATCGACTTCCTCCAAACAGATGGGCCCTTGATTTATTATTTTTTTTATTATTTTTTTTATTTAAAGGTTTTTATATACCGATGTTCATGTACTAGTACATATCACGTCGGTTTACATAGAGCCAAAGTTGGAAATTACATCGAACAAGGGGGTACAAATAACAAGGTTAACTTCGTACGCCTAGTAGATAACAAGCATGATATGGCAGATCTGGACTGTCTGGAAACCACAGCGAACCCATCACCACTAGATTGAGGAGGTCTGCAAACCATGGGCGTCTGGGCCATTCAGAGGCTACGAGGTTGACCTCTATTTGCCTGAGTACTTTGCCGATCAACGGCCAAGGTGGAAAGACGTACAGTAGAACTTCGGTGGGCCAGGGCAGGACTAGGGCATCCACGCCCTCTGCTTCAGTCTCTCTGCGACAAGCGTAGAAATGTGGAGTCTTGCAATTTTGAAACGTCGCCATGAGATCCATGCTGGGCGTACCCCACGTGTCACATATTAGTTGAAAAGCTGCGTCTGCTAACTCCCATTCCCCGGGATCTAGGCGATTTTGGCTGAGAAAGTCTGCCGGCAATGTGAGACGCTGCTATGCTGACTAAGTGCTGTTCCGCCCAGCTGATCAATTGACAAGCCTCGACTGCCACTGGCTGACTTCTGGTCCCTCCTTGACGACTGATGTACACTACTGTGGTTGCAATGTCCGAGAGAACTCTGACAGACCTACCCTGAAGGAGAGGACAAAATGCTTGTAACGCTAACCACACCGCTCGGGTCTCCAGACGATTGATCGACCACTGTGACTCCTCTGGAGACCAAAATCCCTGTATAGATTTTCCTCTGGCATACCACCTCCAACCGGAGAGACTGGCATCCATGGTAACCACTGTCCAGTCGGGCACCTCCAGGGGAACTCCATGAGTCAGATTGTCCGTTACCAGCCACCAATAGAGACTGGACCGCGCTGCATCCGTCGGTGGGAGAGGAAGAAGAAACAGTTTGGAGACGGGATTCCAGCAGGAAAGCAACACGGACTGTAAAGGCCGCATATGAGCAGAGGCCCAGGGAACCAGTTCCAAGGTTGATGTCATCGAGCCGAGAACTTGCAAGTAATCCCGGACCCTGGGAGGATACTTGAGTAACAAGGCTCTTACTTGAGCCTGCAATTTGGAAATGCAATGTGGAAAGAAATACTCTGCCCTGCTGTGTGTCGAATAGAGCCCCCAAATAATCCAAGGACTGAGAGGGCACAAGCCTGCTCTTGGATAAATTGACCATCCAGCCCAGCGACTGAAGTAGCTGGAGTACTTTGTGAACCGCCAACCGGGCCAGTGATTCCGACTTCAGTCGAATCAGCCAGTCGTCCAGGTAGGGATGTAACAGCAACCCTTCCTTCCGGAGATGGGCTGCCACGACTACCATTACCTTGGTGAACGTCCTGGGTGCGGTGGCCAGCCCAAAGGGCAGTGCTGGAAACTGAAAATGCTGACCCAGTATCGCAAAACGAATGAACTTCTGGTGATCCGACCAGATACCTATATGAAGGTATGCCTCCGTGAGATCCAAGGACGCCAGAAACTCTCCCTTTTGTACCGAGGCAATGACTGACCGGAGCGTTTCCAAGTGAAAATGTGGCACCCTGAGGCATCTGTTCACTCATTTGAGATCCAGAATGGGCTGAAAGGATCCCTCTTTCTTTGGCACCACGAAGTAAATGGAACAACGGCTCTTCCTTCTTGCCTCTGGAGGTACTGGGATGATGGCTCCTAACTGCTGCAGGCGCTGCAAAGTTTCCTGGACCTCTCTTCGCTTGGTTGCGTAACCGCAGAAAGAGATGAGAAACCTGTCTCGAGGACACCATGCAAAATCTAAGGCGTAGACTTGTCTTATCACGACCAGCACCCACTGGTCCGTTGTTACCTTGGCCCATTCCTCGAAAAATAGGGATAGTCTTCCCCCTACCGCAAACACTGAGAAATGGACCGGTGCCCCTTCATTGTGAAGACTTAACCCCAGAAGTAGGCTGGAAATTCCCGGCTCTGCCGAATTTTGTGCCACAAAAGGACTGGGACCAGGACTGCTGTCTAGTTGGTGCCTGGCGAAAAAAAGAACTGGGTGCTCTAGCTGGCCGGAAACGGCAATTCACTCTGAATCTGGCCAGAGACGAGAAAGCACCTCGTGACTTAGGTCTGTCCTCCGGCAGCCTATGGACCTTATTCTCTCCCAGAGATTGAATCAGATCTTCCATGTCCTTTCCAAAAAGCAATTTACCCTTGAAGGGCAAAGAACCCAGTTGCGCCTTGGAGGACACGTCCGCCAACCAGTTTCTTAACCACAGGAGTCTCCAAGCAGAGACCACGGATACCATTGACCTCGCCTACGTCCACAACAGATGGTGAAGCGCATCAGCACCGTAGGCCATTGAAGTTTCTAGGCGTCCTGCTTGAACCCAGTGCAGACCCGCTTACAAGGCAAAATTGCTGCACATAGCCGCCCGCACTCCCAGTGCAGACACCTCCAAAATCTTTTTAAGCTGCACCTCGAACTTCCTGTCTTGCAGGTCCTTGAGTGCTGTAGCTCGTGACCGGGATCGTGGTCTTCTTGATAAGCATGGACACCGCCGCGTCCACCCTGGGCACTCGTAGCAGCTCTAAAGCATCCTCCGGCAGAGGATATATTTTATCCATGGCTTTACTCACCTTCAAACCGAGATCCGGGGTATCCCACTCCCAGAAGAGCAAGTCCGTAGCCGAAAAATGAAAAGGGAAGGAAGTAGCAGGGCCTCTCAGGCCCAGCAAAACTGGATCCATCGCTCCAAGTTTGGATTCCTCAGGTGGCCCCTCAATGCCCAGCTCAGCCAAAATAGAAGGGATAAGAGGACCCAGCTCCTCCCTTCTAAAGAGATGGACCACCTTAGGGTCGTCCCCTTCCGTCACATGCGAGTCCCTCGCTGAACCCTGCAGATGCACATCAGTGTCAGCATCCACCCCCTGCGGGGGCTTGGACTGAGGGTCTGGGTCCCCAGGGTCAGTACCTTGATCAGAGGTATCTGAGTCAGTCTGAGGGACCCCTATTCGGAGAGGGCACTTAGGTCTCGATGGGTCAGCAGCCCCCTGAGACCTAGAGCGTTTCTTGGAAATAGGCTTGGACCCCAGAGAGATGGATTTTAAGCCAGACTGCTACTTCCCTGATTTTTTTGCTTTATAAGCTTTATGGAGCAGTAACACAAAAGTCCGACGAGAAAGAGGAAGAGGAGGAGTCAGAAACCCCCTAGGGGCTATCCTCCGTTGCTGGCAAATCATGATGCAAAAGGTCCCTTTCACCTGGGAACCTCTGCTGAGGAGAAAGGAGGCGGTAAAAACCCCTCCCCCATCGCAGCACAAGTGGCAGCTCTGAAAGACTGCAAAATGGCAACCGTTCCCATGCTGAACGGGAATGGGTCAGCACCAGCTTGACCTGCAGTATCTGAGCCCGCAATCACTCGAGTAGATTTCGTTTTCACTATTTTGACAGCATTAACGGTCCTGGAGGACACCCCCCCCCCCCCCCCCCGCTAAACATGCGGAGCAGAGGCCCTCCCGTGAAATGCGCACGCGAGCAGAGCCGAATGTGCGGCATGAAGAAGATTGCGGCATCGAGAGAAAACAGAAATTTACACTGACAAGAAAAAATTTAAAAAATAACTCATCCCCGCTCCAGGAAGGAGAGAGCCATCGCGATACTGCCGGCCGAATGAAAACTTAAAACTTTTTTTTTTTTTTAAACTTGCCCGGCAGTGGTCCAAAGTGCTGATTCCTGTAGGGTGGAATGAACCAGGCTCCCCTGTGTCGCACCCAAAGCTGCCCAAGAAAGAAATTAGAGTCCTCGACACTCTTATGCAGCTGCCTCATGACCAGTGGGGGATGGCCCTCTCAGGACCTCACAACCCCCTGGGAGGCTGAAGACAACACTGCTATGACTAAGTTTTTTTGGGTTTTTTTTTTTAAGCCAAATTGACTAAGAAATAAGAAAAGGAACAAAAAAACCACCTAACTCTGACTAACACACAAAACAAACTACCACACAGACCAGACTGTAGGTTTGGCACCCCCACCATCTGCTGGAGACAAAGGAATACTGCTGGACTGTAGGTGGCACCATTCTATTTATAGGCGGAGCGTTGTTATGGTAACTGCTCTGTCTCCTCCAGGAATCTGGACTGATCCGGGTACGTACAGGTAACTGGCAATTACCAAAACACAAAGAAGATCACATGCTACTAATGCAATTAATAGCAGTAGCTATTCCCTAAGTAAACTTGATTAATGGAGAAATTACTTACCTGATAATTTCGTTTTCCTTGGTGTAGACAGATGGACTCAGGACCAATGGGTATAGTGTACTCCTGTTAGCAGTTGGAGACGGATCAGATTTCAGTCTGACGTCAGCCCCTAGTACATATACCCCTGCAGGAAGTGCAGTGCTTCAGTATTCTTCCTTGAAAAGCATTGTGGATATATGTGTGACTGACTGATTGATTAACTTAATATGGATAACTTAAATAACTTTGTTAGAACGTTAAAAACTTGATTAACTTGAACTGGTTGATTGACTATAGCTGGAGACCGCCAGTGTACTCAACCGGAAAGCGTCGACATCCAGCAGGGTGGATGCCCTAGGTAAATGAAAACATGGCTTACCCTTGATTCGTTGAAAAACCATGTATAACGGCAGCCGAGGGTGGGATGCTGAGTCCATCTGTGTACACTAAGGAAAATGAAATTATCAGGTAAGTAATTTCTCCATTTCCTAGCGTGTAGCAGATGGACTCAGGACCAATGGGATGTATAAAAGCTACTCCCGAACTGGGTGGGAGGCTGCCCGTGGCCCACTTAGGATTGCCCTTGCAAATGTTGTGTCCTCCCGAGCCTGAACATCCAGACGGTAGAATCTGGAGAAGGTATGGATGGAGGACCATGTTGCCGCCCTGCAGATCTCGGCAGGTGACAACATTCTAGTTTCTACCCAGGAAACCGCCTGGGTTCTGGTAGAATGGGCCTTGACCTGTAGAGGTGGTGGTTTTCCCACTTCTACGTAGGCCGCCTTGATGACTTCCTTGATCCAGCGGGCAATGGTTGCCCGTGAGGCCGCTTCCCCTTGCCTCTTCCTGCTGTGAAGGACGAAAAGGTGGTCCGTTTTTCGTACTGGTTCCGACATTTCCAGGTATCTGGATAGGAGCCTGCCGATGTAGAGATGGCGTAGACTACGGGCTTCTTCAGACTTCTTCAAACCGTCCATCGTAGGTAGTGAGATGGTTTGGTTAAGGTGGAAGTGTGAGACCACTTTGGGGAGGAAGGAGGGAACCGTGCGTAGCTGAATGGTCCCCGGGGTGAGTCTGAGGAACGGCTCACGGCAGGACAGTGCCTGTAGCTCTGAGATGCGGCGGGCCGAACACACGGCCAGCAAGAACAAAGCCTTCAAGGTTAACAGACGGAGGGACAGGCCTCGGAGGGGTCTGAAGGCGGATCCCGCTAGGAACTCCAAGACGAGGTTGAGGTTCCACAGGGGCACTGTCCACTTTAGTGCTGGGCGAATGTGTTTGACTCCTTTCAGGAAGCGTGATACATCTGGGTGTGAGGCTATGCTGTTGTCCTCGCTCCTGGAGCCGTAGGTGCCTTGGCCCGGGATAGCGAGCTCCGATAGGCATTGGGATATAAGGTCCGGAAGCTCATCCTTTGTGAAGAATCGTCTCATGGTTCGGTGTGGCTCCGTCCCCGAGGGGAGTTCCCCCTCCTCGAGGGGCTCAACGTCCTCTTCGGAGAAATCCGTGTCCCCGTAGGTGGGGCTTCTGGGTGGTGGGAGCCTGTGCCTAGGCCTCGAGGGTCCTGGGGCATGAGGGTCTTCCGGTGGCGCATATGTCTGTTCCACCCGGGGTTCAGTTTGCATTTTGACAAAGGCGTGAATCCCCTTAAACAGCTCCACCCAAGAGATCAACGCTGGGTCTAAGTTGAGGGGCGCCGGTTCCCTGGGGGTCCCCGTCTGTGGGGTGGATTCACTGGGGCCTGTAAGTCCGGGGTGCCCCCTGAGGAGTTAGAACTGGGCCCTGGGTGGGGCTGACCCTGACCTGGATCTCCCAGGGCCTCCTCACAGTGTGCGCATAGCGCGTCGGCTTCCTCACTCTGTGCGGCTCTGATGTGGCATGCTGGGCAGAGGCCTTGAGCTTTTATTCCTGTTTCTGGAGGTGCCATTTCTGTGGACGCCTAAGCTCTTATGCGCTCCATTGCGTCTGATATGTGCGAGCAGATGTGCGCCTAGCCGTAGATGTGCGCCTTGTTGTGTGCAAGTAACTTATGCGCGTAAGGTTTTATGTGCGCCTAAGATTACGCGCTCAAGTAATTTTGTGCGCTTAGCTTAATTTGTGCGCTCGAAACGGATGCCGGGCGGCGCGGCTAACAGGGCCAAGATGGTGACGGCGAGCATGCGGGCAATATGGCGACCTCCTCAGAAGGTCTCCACGTGGGCAGACCTTGGAATGGCTGGGGTCCTAGCCCTGCTAGGCGGATCAACCCGGTGGCACAGGTTCCGATCGCCGACCTGTGCTCCTCCTCGATCTTCGGAGACCGGCTTAAAGTAGAAGATTTCCACCTTACCTTGTCTTCGGCGCTTCCCAGTTTTGCTCTGGGCGGTCTCCGGCTGCGGGGGGAGAGGGCAAATACCTTCACCGCCGCACTCGAGGGGGTGCACCCACTACCTCTCAGCTGCGCCCGGGATCGGGGGCTAAGTCCTCGCCGCGAATCGGCCACCGGACCGAGGCTCACCTCCGAGGGACCACGGAAATCGTCTCGGGAAACTCAACTGGGAGAGGGACCCAAGGGTATCACCGCAGGAGTGCGGGGCTCGTCTTCAGATAGGTTTCTTCTTTAAATTTCGGGTTTTGTTCTTTAATTTTGGTCTAACGCTCTGAGAGCGTGCAGATAGTCCCTAACTGCTATGGAGACGGAAAATACTGAAGCACTGCACTTCCTGCAGGGGTATATGTACTAGGGGCTGACGTCAGATTGAAATCTGATCCGTTTCTAACTGCTAACAGGAGTACACTATACCCACTGGTCCTGAGTCCATCTGCTACACGCTAGGAAATAGTAGTTAATGGACTTCTCCAAGAACTTATCCAAGCCTTTTTTGAACCCAGGTACACTAATTGCACTAACCACATCCTCTGGCAACAAATTCCAGAGCTTAATTGTGCGTTGAAAAAGAATTTTCTCCGATTAGTCTTAAATGATTAGTCTTAAATGCTAACTTCATGGAATGCCCCCTAGTCCTTCCATTATCCAAAAGTGTAAATAACCAATTCACATCTACTCATTCAAGACCTCTCATGATCTTAAAGACCTCTATTATATCCCCCCTCAGCTGTCTCTTCTCCAGGCTGAACAGCCCTAACCTCTTCAGCCTTTGCTCATAGGGATGCTGTTCCATCCCCTTTATCATTTTGGTTGCCCTTCTCTGTACCTTCTCCTTCCAACTATATCTTTTTTGAGATGCGGCGACCAGAATTGTACATAGTATTCAAGGTGCGGTTTTACCATGGAGCAATACAGAGGCATTTCAACATTTTCAGTTTTATTAACCATTCCCTTCCTAATAATTCCTAACATTCGGGCTGATTCAATAAAGTCTGCGGGAGAGCGGGCCAACAGGCCATTCTCCTGTGCGTGCGATTCAGTATGCTAATTAGGCCCGGCGGTGAAACCAGATAAAAGGAGGTGCTAGGGACACTAGCATGTCCCTAGCGCCTCCTTTTGGACCAGAGCGGCGGTTGTCAGCGGGTTTGACAGCCAACGCTCAATTTTGCCAGCGTCAGTTCTCGAGCCCGCTGACAGCCACGGGCTCGGAAACCGGACGCTGGCAAAACTGAGCGTCCGGTTTTTAACCTGCGAGCCGCTGGCTGATTTTTAATTTTTAACTTTTTTTTTAACTTTTGGGACCTCCGACTTAATATCCCCATGATATTAAGTCGGAGGGTGCACAGAAAAGCAGAGCGCACTGTACTGTATCAGCCCGATTGTTTGTTTTGACTGCTGCAGCACACTGAGCCGATGATTTTTTTTTTTTTTTGCAAAATCATTTTTATTGTAAAGACAAGCATTTCCACTAGCACTGCAACATATTCAAAAACAATAGCAACAAGAGAACAAACAGTACAGTAGTGATGCTGGCCTCCTGTTTAGTAACAATACCCTTAACCACTATGATGTCTAGATCTTTTTCCTGGGTGGTAGTTCCTAATATGGAAGCTAACTTCATGTAACTACAGCAAGGGTTATTTTTCCCTATATGCAACATCTTGCACTTGTCCACATTAAATTTCATCTGACATTTGGATGCCCAATTTTCCAGTCTTGCAAGGTCCTCCAGTAATGTATCACAATCCGCTTGTAATTTAACTACTCTGAATATTTTTGTATCGTCCGCAAATTTGATACCTCACTCATCGTACTCCTTTCCAGATCATTTATATATATATATATATATATATATATATATATATATATATATATTAAAAAGCACCGGTCCAAGTACAGATCCCTGAGGCACTCCACTGTTTACCCTTTTCCACTGAGAAAATTGACCATTTAATCCTACTCTCTGTTTCCTGTCTTTTAACCAGTTTGTAATCTATGAAACGACATTGCCTCCTATCCCATGACTTTTTAGTTTTCTTAGAAGCCTCTCATGAGGCAGGGCTAGTGAGGACAATTCAAAGGATCTCGTTACGAGAGTCTCTACCTTTATGTCTTGGGGGTCTTTTAATGCCACCCCCTCTATGGGGATTGTCTTTTATGCAATCGCTGAAATTGTTGCATCCACCTTAGGAAGCTGCAATAACTTCTCCTTATCCTGTGGATCTACCACATTTAACTTCTGCACAGTCCTCCTACTTCTCAGTTTTGACTCTGGAAACTCCCATTCCTATGTCATCATCTTCTGAATGGCCGAGTGTATTGGAAAAGCCCTAGTAGACTTCCTAATACCTGTCAGAATAGGGGTTCCCATATGTCTGCCTCCTTAGCCTTATCCTCATTCAGGTTTAGCACCTTTGCTATCAAAGCCCTGAATTCCTCTGCTCTAAAAAACCTTACTGCAAAGTTCTCCTGTGGGGCTTTAGAGTGAGGGTCCCCCTCACTCTCTTCCAACAAGCACTCCTGCAAAGACCTGCAGAGGAAATCCTCTCCTTGTGAACCTGTCCTAGGCCCACCCTTCTAGGACTCTTGTCAATCAGCAGCCCCTGGCTCCTCTAGGGGAAATCAGCCTTAGAAAAGGCTGTTGACCCTGAGCCACTCCTGTGTCTTCTCTGCTGCACAGCTCCTACCATCTGGTGGAGGCAAAGACTACCGATTCCTGTCCTGCTGCACCAGCTTATATAGGAAGATTTATTTATTTATTTATTTATTTAAGTTTTTTATATACCAACATTCAAGACGGTGGTCCCATCATGCTGGTTCACAAGAAACAAGGGTGAAACTTGTTTCTTGTTCACAAGAAACAAGGGTGAAAGATGACATCAAAGAAGAATCTGGCACTCTGCCTCCATCTGTTGGTAGGAGTGGCAAATCCCACTGGTGTTCATTAGTCTGGCAGAATGTAGAGAAATAATTGGTTAACAAGTAAACCAGCCTGAAAAGAAAATCTGTACTGGGCATCCTGTCCTATAGAAAAGTCCAAAAGGTTACCACAAAAGTTAGTGAAACTCATTATGCCATGATCAAAAGAAATTGCAGAGGACCTATGAAAAAAAAAGTAGTTGATGCGGACTGGATTACTAGATCATTTCTAAACTTTTGGGGGATCCATTCATCCATTCTCGAACAGTGTACAAAAGGAAAACGACTAAAGTGATTCGACGCAGGAGAGGTCATCCTGCCAAGTTCACCACAAGAACAAACAAAAATCCACAAATTCATCCCAGATTAACATCTAAAGATCTGAAGGCCTCTCTCACTGATGTGAGGGTTCATGCATCAACTATCAGAAAAAGAAATGAATGGGAACAGTGTTCATGGGAGAATAGCTAGGAAGAAACAAGAACATTGCTGCCTCAGGGTTACCAAAGAGCATTTGGGGGGGGGACCTACAAGTCTTCTGGAATAATGTTTTCTAGGCAGATGAGTCCAAATTGAACATTTTGGTACAACAAATGTTTTGGCTGGCGAAAACAAATATTGCCTTCTAAAATAAAAACCTCATCTCAAGTAAGGTGGAGGAAGTATCATGGTGTGGGGCTGCTTTGCTGCATCAGGACCTAGATAACTTGCTATTATTGACAGAACCATGAATTCTGCTTTCCATCAGAAAATTCTAGAGGAGAATGTCAGGCCATCCATCCGAGAACAGAAGCTAAGCCAAAAGTGGGTTATCGTACAAGATGACCATAAACATTCAAGTAAACCTACTACAGAATGGCTGAAGAATAGATTTTGTGTTTTGGATCTGTCAAGCCAAAATCCCAAGCTGCTCATGAAGGAAGGTCTTCAAGATATTAGTTGTTTTTATTTTGTGCATCGCTTTGGGTGATAAGATTCGTATCTGGAAAACAATTAATAAATGACAATAAATAAATAAATGTGACAAAGAACAGTTTTATATGGGAAAATGGGCCAAAATACCTAAAGGGCGATGGGAGAGACTCAACAGTTACAGGAAATGTTTAGTTGAAGTTCTGCTGCTCAAGAAGTACCACCATTTACTGAATGGAAGGTTCACATACTTTTTCACAGAAAGCTATTTAACAGAAAGATTCAACAATAAGTAATCAAAATATATCATTTTCGTCAGTTATTTATTCATTGGGGTTATCTTTCTTTCTTTTGAGGGTTTAGATTAGGATATAAGTATGTTTTAAGTATAAACTGTGCTAAAATAACAGACAACCTTAAGGTGTTTCCAAACTTTTTCTCAGCACTGTATATACTTAGTGATGAAAACCTCCGTGTTTTCTAATAAATATCAAAACAATGTAATGCGCTGAAAATCAGTATCTGACAAGCTCAATTTTAGAAGATGTGGAGATACAGAATAGAAGAAACATTCTAGTAAATTAGGCCCGTAAAGTTCTCTCACTCTAGTCAAGGGGTACTTAATTCCGGTTCTGAAGGACTGCGAACAGGTCCGATTTTTAGGATAAACACAACTTTAATCAGCCTTGCTCTTAGAATACATGCACACTAATTCATCTGATACGCACTGCAGATATTTGGAAAATGAGGCAAGTTTGCGGCTCTTCATGTAAAGTCCTACCCAAGACGCTATTACACTATGCACGTTTCAGGGAGGAAAAAAGCCATACTGCACAGCAGCATAAGCCTGCGGAAACCCAGAGTCAAAGATCAACGCGAAACTTGAACTAATTCCCCTGAGAGCAGGCAGGATGCTAACAACCTCTATCCCACCTTTCTCTAAACGGCCGCACCAACTCAACCATTACACTCACCGCCACAAATCCCAAGGCCAAAACAGCGCCCTACCACCCGCGTCACTGGGTCATGCCACCATTAAAAAGCAATACTCCATCACTCTCCTACAAAGCAGCACCTCGTAAGCACTGCATATTGTTTGTAACGCCTATAGCTACAGCACAACTTTCTACTTGTCATGGGTTTCTAGTTTGTATTTTGGATGTATCAATAGGTTTATTGACACCGGAACGCATTACCTCGCGCAGAGTCCGCCCCTTCCTCTATGGCTGAGCTGGCCAGGCGGCGCATGCGCAGTACGAAGCAGTCCGTCGGGCATTGGGAGAAAGATGTGGACGGTGGGGTTTAGCTATGGGTCGCAGGCGCTAGGGAAGCGGCTGTTGGCGGCTAAAACGGTGAGTGTTGGTGCTTTGGATTCTTCTGTACTATGCGGGGCTATTTGGGAGTATTTGAACTGCGTGGCTGAGGGTTGGGCTACTGGAGTCGGCGAATAAACGACAGATTGCTAAGGTCACCTTCTCTTTTCCCTTTCCGATGTTACGTTATAAGGGACGTAGCAGCCTTTTCCCTTTCATGTTACGTCATGGGGAAGCTTGAGCTGTTGATTGGTCAGCAGTTCTGACGGAAGTGTGTGAGAGAAGGATGCTGAGGACAAAACAAGGCACACTTTTTGTACGGGGGGCGGTTGGCCTTCACTGGCGAGAGGTCCCCTTCAGACTGTTGTTGAAGAAAGGACATGTTGAGCAGCAGGGGATACTGTGAGGAAGGTTTTTCTGGCCCTTTAATAAACTTGCACAGCCCTTCCGGTATAAATATGTAACCCTTTGTGTGGTGTTTAATGTTCCCGCTAGCCAATTCCATCCCATGCATGACTGTTGATCCCGGAGGGGTCGGTCTTTTTATGGCCCAGACAGTGGTGTGATACTTTCCGTGAGTGGTGTGACAGTGGTGTGATACTTTTATGGCCCAGACAGTGGTGTGATACTTTCCGTGAGTGTTGACAGCTGTGGCAACTCCTGGAGGGAGTTGCTGTAAATAAAACAGGCAGGACCAGGCACGGGGTGTAATAATTTACTGTTTGGTTAAAGTCAAATTAAAATCCATCTTTAAATGTTTGCAGTTATAGTTGATTTTATTGCAGTTAGTGTGTCTCCTGGGTGTCTTTTTCTTCGGCAAAGTGGTCAAGCTTCCTTACCCAGGATTCCTGTATCAGGGGTCCCCTTCTAACATACCAAAAACCATTCTACCTCAAACTTCAGTTCAAATCCAAACACTCAGCCCTGGGTCCTGGTCCCATGTAGGTGGAGATCTGGATGGGGTCTCCATGATCTTCTTTGCTTCCTTTAGTTCTGAAAAGGTGACTCCTTGGGTTGAAAAGTCTGTTGATCAGGAACCTGCTGTTTCAGCCTGGCGCCCAGCGAGGAAGGGTGGCTTAAAAAATCCTCCTCACAACAAAAAGAGAAGAATTCTTTCTTAGTCAAATATCTTCCAAGACTGGTGTTCTGCTGTCACAGGTGCTTGCCCCATTAATGTGGTGAATGGGCTCACTGGTCTTCAGCCCCTGTCCTTTGAGTCCAGCCAGCGAGGATGACCTTCTTCAAAGGAGCAGAGTTAAACATAGTCCCTTCCAAACATAGGTATCTTCTAGCCTTCCAACCCCTCATGCTGCCAAGCCTGTCACAGGTGCATAAGAACATAAGAAAATGCCATACTGGGTCAGACCAAGGGTCCATCAAGCCCAGCATCCTGTTTCCAACAGTGGCCAATCCAGGCCATAAGATCCTGGCAATTACCCAAAAACTAAGTCTATTCCATGTAACCATTGCTAATGGCAGTGGCTATTCTCTAAGTGAACTTAATAGCAGGTAATGGACTTCTCCTCCAAGAACTTATCCAATCCTTTTTTAAACACAGCTATACTAACTGCACTAACCACATCCTCTGGCAACAAATTCCAGAGTTTAATTGTGCGTTTAGTAAAAAAGAACTTTCTCCGATTAGTTTTAAATGTGCCCCATGCTAACTTCATGGAGTGCCCCCTAGTCTTTCTACTATCCGAAAGAGTAAATAACTGATTCACATCTACCCATTCTAGACCTCTCATGATTTTAAACACCTCTATCATATCCCCCCTCAGTCATCTCTTCTCCAAGCTGAAAAGTCCCAACCTCTTTAGTCTTTCCTCATAGGGGAACTGTTCCATTCCCCTTATCATTTTGGTAGCCCTTCTCTGTACCTTCTCCATCGCAATTATATCTTTTTTGAGATGCGGCGATCAGAATTGTACACAGTATTCAAGGTGCAGTCTCACCATGGAGCGATACAGAGGCATTATGACATTTTCTGTTTTATTCACCATTCCCTTTCTAATAATTCCCAACATTCTGTTTGTTTTTTTGACTGCCGCAGCACACTGTACCGACGATTTCAATGTGCTTGCCTCATTCAGGGAGTGAATGGGATCACTGGTTTTCAGACCTGGAACTTGAATCACATTAGGGTTCTATCACACAGATGTCCTTACTGTAACGAAACTCCAGAAGACCCTCTGGATATCCATAGAGGAGACTCCTGTTTTGTGTTTGTCCTGAACTGCTGCACCTTAACTTACAAAATGGCCAGGTTATAAAGATAGAAGCAACCAATCCTCTCCTAATTGGGAGGAGGGCAAAGGGGATGGAAAGCTCAAGAGGTATTAAATATAATATAATGGTGGACTGGGGGGGAGGGGGGTTCCTGCCACACTTTTATATCCATCTTGTTCTCTTCTACTTGTTTGGACAAATTTGGGTGTTGCAGTCTGTCAGCTAGCTTGTGGCAGTCTCTGGGATTCATTGGTAGGAGAAGCAGTAGCTTTGAGGCTATAGGGTTAAGACAAAGTAACAAGACAGGAAAAAAAAGTTCACTATCCACACCAAAATATGGTGTTACAAAATTGTAGAGTTTTACTGAAACAAATGAGGGACAAACAAATGGATAAAAGCAAAGTTAATGTGCATTGGATCTACTACTACTACTACTTAACATTTCTATAGCGCTACACGACATATGCAGCACTATACAAAAAGACAATAGAACTTACAATCTAATACAACAAAAAGCCAGTCACAAAAATATAAGGGATTTCCTCTGACTCCAAAATCCCCTCCCCAGCTGGGGCCGCTGAATGCTTTTTTGATTGGGTGGTGGTCCCTCCCCCTATCCAAGCTCCAGCTGCCAATTTCTTACTTTAAATTTGTAGTTAATCATTCTTTCTTACTTATATTCTTTGTGTAAATTATAGTGTATAAGAAACTGTTTGATACAATATAAGTATTAAGAAAGCAGTAAATCTGAGAGATTGAGATCATACCCGACATCCTGTACCCTGGCTTAGAGTGAGATTCATTCGTGTTATTGTATGTGCAGGACAAACCCAATCTAAATCCTGTTGCTTCCGTTCTGCAAATAAACAGTCCACAGAACCCCTCTGTCCCTGAAACAGAGCAGGATATTCTGGTGTTATGCAAAAGTAACATATACTCCATTACCAGCCACATTGTGAAAAAATACCAAATTCTGCAAAAAAGAAAGAGAAACAATTAGCATATATGTAGCAAACCTAAGAACATAAGAAGTTTGCATATTGTTTGAGACCAAGGGTCCATCAAACCCAGCAGCCTGTTTCCAACAGTGGCCAATCCAGGTTACAAGTACAAGCATTAAATAAATCCCATTCTACTAATGCCAGTAATAAGTAGTGGCTATTCCCAAAGGCAATTTGATTAATATCAGTTTATGGACTTCTCCAGGAACTTGTCCAAACCTTTTTTAAACCCAGCTACACTAACTGCCTTTGCCACATCCTCTAGCAATGAATTCCGGAGCTTAATTGAGCATTGATTGAAAAATAATTTTCTCTTATTTGTTTTAAATGTGCTACTTTCTAACTTCATGGAGTGCCACCTAATCTTTTATTATCTGAAAGAGTAAATAACCAATTCACATGATTTTGTAGACTTCTCTCATATCCCCCCTCAGCTGTCTCTTCTCCAAGCCGAACAGCCCTAACCTTTTTAGCCTTTCCTCATAAGGGGAGCTGTTCCATCCCCTTCATTATTTTGCTTGCCCTTCTTTGTATCTTTTCTAGTGCAGCTATCTTTTTTGAGATGTGGTGACCAAAATTGCACATAGAAGTCAAGGTGCAGTCTCACCATGGAACAATACGGAGGCATGACTTTCTCCGTTTTATTCATCATTCCTTTCCTAATAATTCCCAACATTGCATTTCCCGACGATAGCAGGGCTGAATTAGCCATGCTGTCTGGGAAGCGTCGCAACCCCAAGTAGGCGGAGTTTTCTCAGTTAATCACAGAGCTTTGACTCTGTGCAGCTGCGTGGTAGTGTTCCTGCGCGATTCCCTCTCCTCTTCAGTTTCTTTTTTTTCCGCGAGCCGATTGCACACGGGGTTCTTTTCCTCTCAATAATTTTCCTCACAGGAATTTTTTCAGCGATTTTCTTTTTGCATTTTTTTCTCAAGTTTTTGATCCCAGATGGCTCCGAAGCCATCTGGTTTTAAATACCGCCAATGTGGCAAAATTATGTCCATCACTGATGGAAATAATTATTGTTACATTTGCTTAGGCCCAGATCATGACCAGGCCAACGCAAGTCTCCGCATGCGGAGACTGCGGCCGCATGTCTCCATGGGCCCAACATCAGTGAACAGTCAAAATGGCGCACCTGAGGATGGGCTTTTATGCCCCACCGTCTTCAGCTCACTCTTCGCCGGGACCTTCGAAGAAGGGTAAGGCCCATGTCAAGAGGGCTTCCTCCCTGGGACCCTCTGAGTGGAGACGTGTCGTGTCAAGTACTGGGCCAGGGTCTAATATACCCTTAGGGCCTCCCAAACAAGCCGGGGCTCTGGCAGTGGTTCCACGCAAGAAAGGATCGGGGGATGCGTCAACCGGCTCACAGCACTCTGGGTTCGGTCAAACCCGTTCTTCAGTGCTGACAAGGCCGGCGCACCATTGGCACATGGATTGGCACACAGCGCATCAACGGCGCACGGCGAAAGAAAAAAGCATGATGCTCCGCCAAAGCAAAGCACACAAGGAAAGCGTCATCACACGATGCATCAAAAACATTTATCGACACATTCTCTCAAAAAAGAGCAGAAAAGAGAATACATTCTCATGACTCATTAAGGGCCTCAAATATAAGCCCAGATATTGATGTGGAGAATCTATGTGCTCCAGAATCTCACTCTTCAGGTCACACATCATTGAGTGAGCGCTCCTTTTCAAGTCTCTCCTCCGTATCTTGATCCAAGAGACTATCGCCTTCATTGCAGATTCCATTAACCAAACATTTTCGACCATCTTGTTATTGTTTGGGATAGTTGTGGGTGGATCCTTGGGCCGGTGGCAGATGACCACACCCCCGGGGGAAGATCCCGAGAGGGCCCACCCGTCAGGCTCAGAGTTTGGAGACAGACACACACTAGTTCTTTTATTAAACAGTATATTGAACCACCAGAGGTGGCAGTAGTGAGCTGGAAGCGCCCAGCTGGGCTGTAGTCCCTCAGATACTGGAACAGCGATCCCAGGATGGCAGAGCTGGTTCCAGGGAAAGCTCTGAGAGAAGGATGGTAACTCACTGGTGTAGGCAGCGATGACTTCCTGGCAGAAATGGTATTCAGAAGCAGGTCCGAGAACGTGGGCTCTCGAGGAGCGAGTACCGGTTCCAGACTGCAACCTGAAAGGCAAAAGAGAAACGAGGCCCCCAAGGAGCGGGTACCCTGGTAAGTTCGAGGAGGCAGAATAGCTAGAAGTGTAAGAAACCTTTCCTTTCCTTTCCTTTCCTTGCTAACTCGCTTATTTAAGATCTCTGAATTCGCTAACTATCCGGTGCGGATGACGTCATCTCAGGGAGACACCCCTGAGGTTCGCGCCACTGCTGGTACGTGAGTCGGGGCCATGCCGCGCGTGTGCCCTTAGGCTTCTGGGAAACATGGCGGAGTGCAGCGTCTTGCCAGTCTGGGGACGCCGGAGGAGGGCGGCAAGATGACACCGCGGCAGCCAAACATCCAACAAGCAAAGAGGGAGTCGCCACAGAGGTAAGGTGTGCGGGGTGGAGACATCGGGCAGCGACAGTCGCAACACATTTCCTGTCATTCAACCAAGAACTCAGCTCAAAAGAACATCACCTGAGGATATCTTGTTGGTTGCCATTCCAACAAAGGCCTCTACTACACGGCTACACATACCTCCTCAAGGTACCTTAGCAGCTTCTGCAATGACAAAAATTTCTGAAGTTTTAAGTTCCTTCTTTAAGGATCTAGAGCAATCAAAGGAAATTCCACCATCAGATTCCCCTCAGGTTTCTCCGCCTCCATCACAGATTCATGAACCATCGGATCCAAACATAATACATACACTGGTCCCGCCACTGAGCCCTAGTTCTCAGTTATCTACCCTTTCATCAAACTCTTCCACAGGACTGCCATCTGACCCGCCGGAAGGTCTATTGGAGCCGTATTCTCCCCTGGAGGACCTAACCTTTCCAAAAATTTATAGAAAAGTAGGTAACCTCCTTCAAGTAGAGACGGGGAAGGTTCCTGATCCCAGGACAGAAATGATGGGGACCCTGAAAATCTTCGAAACACCCTCTGAACCAACTGCTTTGCCACCCCACTTGGTCCTAGACAATGTTCTTCTCAAAATCTGGAAAACACCTTTTTCTACAACTGCCACCTCTAGGAAAATAGACATAAAATACAAGATGCGTAACTCAAACATTTATGAAACTTCTCAGCTCCCTCATCACTCCATAGTGGTGGAATCGGCACTATCAAAAGCAAAACGTACCAAATTACATTCTAACGCCCCGCCGGGCCGTGAAAGTAAACGTCTAGATGATTTTGGAAAACAGGTATATCACTCATCTATGTTGGTTACTAGAATACAACACCATCAGTTTTATACAACTCAGTACCTTTGAGTCTCTTCAAAAATTACATCCAATTTGCTTAGCGGAGGACAACACTCTTCCACAGCCCTTTCTGGACATAGAAGAGGGTCTCCAGCATTTGCTCCGATCGAATCCTTTGATTCATCGGCAAGAGCCTCCGCTTCCGCCAAAGCGGCCAGATGACTCACTTGGCTGAAGGGGGTGAAATTTTCGCTACAATTCCCTGCCCGCTTGAAGATCTAAGCTGCTTACAAGCGCCAGAAAAGGGAAAGCCTTTGACTCTTTAACATAAATGCTGGAGTTTTGGGGTACTAATAAGATACAAATCGATAGACTTTGCTTTTAGTTTTCTGCTGTTGTGTGTTTTGGCAGTCATTGATTGACAAACGCAGTGTGGGGTGGCTGAGAGGAGTTTTAGTTAAGATTGGTGGTCAGTTTTGAGCCCGCGTACACTGCTCGATTATACTCTTTGGAAACTACGTTTCAAGTTAGTTTTTTCAGTGGAAAGATCATGAGGAGCCTGTTACTTTTCTTTTGTTACAAGTGAAGATCGATGAAGTTTTAAATTTTGCCATGCCATTAAAATGTAAACTTACAGATAAAGTTGTAGTTGTCAGTTGTGGAACATCAACGACAATGTGTGGCGATCTACCAGTGACAAGCTGTATACCTCCTGAAAATTTTATTGTTTGAGTCTGCAAATGTGACTATGTTGTGCTCTGTGATAATCTCCTCTGATCCTGAGAGGGTGCTGCAGTCATCGGTGCTAAGAGAAGGGATCACCTCTGTGCTGAGAGGTGGTATGGCGTGCTTTTCTTCAGGAAACAGGACTGAGTCATATGAGGGGAGGAGAGCGATAGTAACTTATTATACAATGTTCTGAATGATTGTGGGTATGTTTGGAAGTGGTGCAATGTGTATGGATGATTGGGAATGGGAAGTGAAGAATGCATGGCTTATGCTGGAAATTCAGAAGGTAATAGCAGGTTGCATTTTTTTTTAGATGTTGTAAAACAAAAAGTGCCTTATGTAGGTTCACACTCCACATATGATAAGGGAAACTTCCTAGCCTAAGTTTCCCCTAACAGGATGTGGTTGATCAGGTTTTATTTCTGATTTACAAATAATGTAATTTTTTGCTCACTTGGAGGTAAATTTTTAAAAGTCTGCGCGGGCTTCCATATGCGTGCACACATGGATGGGCCAATTTTATAACATGCGCATGTTATAAAATCTGATACCCGCGTGCACATGCACAAATGATGTGTTATCGGCATGCGGGTGCTGACTTGCTCACGCAAGGGGGGGGGATTTTTTTAATAAACGGATGCCGACATGACTTGGCCTTCCCCAGTTCCCTCCTAGTCCTCTCCAATAAAGGAGCAGACTGGGAGGGAACTTCTCTAACCCCCTAGCTACTCTTCCTCCCTTTTCCCCTCTCCACCCCAACATAAGAACCCCACCTACCTACCCTAATTTTTTTTGTTTTAAAACTTACCTGCTCTGATAAGTAGAAGTAAGTTCCGTGCGCCGGCTGGCCCCTGCCTCCGCCCCTCCTTTGGCCCACCCCTTTTACAAAGCCCGGCTGTTTCACACGTACCGGGAGATACGTGCATGGCCGGGCCACTCTGAAAATGCACTTGGTGCACGAGCGGCCATGCGCATGTTTCCCGGTATTTGCGTGCACCGGGCATTTAACATTTCCCCGTTAATGTAGGCTGTGTTCGTTCTCCGATCAAGAGGGAAAAAAATGTTAACAGTTCAAAAAACTCAAGATCTCCATTGCTTTCGCACAAGAAACGCATCTTGATTTAAAATGTTCTAAGCTAAAAAAAAAATGGGTAGGTCAATGCTATTTCTCTTCATATTCCAATAGACAGAAAGGGGTAGCCATTCTTCTTCATAAAAGCATTCCTTTTGAATTTGAAAAACAGCTTAAAGATCCAGAGGGCTGGTATTTCCTCTTAGCAGGTAGGCTTTTTGGGATCAAGATAGTATTTGTTAATGTGTATGCACCTAACCGGTACTCACATACATTTTTTTTTCCTCATTGGTTACTAAAATGTTATGCTGGGAGGGGTATGCTTTTGTAATCAGAGTAGACTTTAATGTATCTGATATCCCATTGGTGGATTGCCACCCAGCTAAAACACCCAAGAAAAAACAGGCTGACAAAGGGGTTGGTTTTCTGTGTCAAAAATTGAGGGTGGTGGATACCTGGTGCCTGCTACATCTGAATGATAGCAAATAGTTATTTTATTCTCATATAAAAATGTTATGCTATCTTTTGATTACTGAGTCATGGTTTGACGAGGAACAGTCATGCGACATGAACGATGTGCCCTTTTCAGATCATGCTTTAATTGTCTCCAAGATGGCTTTTGCTGAAGCTGGTGGTCGCAGGCCTTATTGGAAAATGTCAGCCTTGCTTTACCATGACAGAGACTTTGTCCAATATCTGCGCAAACAATGGGAGGCATATAGGTACCTTAACTCCACACAAGATGTCTCTGCACTTACATTTTGGAATGCTGCAAAGGCTGTGCTTAGGGAACACAAGTTAGCCTATCAAGTAAGAAAACGACATCAAAATTCCCCAAAAAAACTGGCACTAGCTAAAAATTTGCGCATTTTAAAAAAATTTTATTTTTATTATTTTCAGCAAATACGAGTAAGAAAACACATACTTCCAGAAAAATGAAAATGACATATCAAATATAAAAGAAAATAATCCAAGGAAAATCCTAAACTATATATGAACATTTTCCAATTTAAGTAATATTAAGCAAGGGGGCAGAATAAATGGGAGATATAGGTAATTTCATACAAGAAACAGGCTTTAGCGTGATTAAGGCTTCACTTCCTTAATGATCTTCCCAACCTAGATGTTATCAAGAGACAAGGTAGTTATATTCCTAGAATTAATAAATGATTTCAATTGTTCAGGTAAAAAGAAAGCAAAACATTCATTCTGAGAACGTATACCACATTTGCATGGATATCTTAAACAAAAAGTAAACCCCAAAGATTATTATCAGAGATTTTAAAAGAAGAAAATCGCGTCTCCTCTCCTGTGTTGCACGCGCAAAGTCCGGATAAATACGGATTTCCTGATTATGAAAGCGAGCAGTTATGTTCTTGTTATAATCTCCTAATCTTAATCTTAATCTTGTTATAATCTCCTAATGACCTTTCTAAGTTGAATATTAATTGTAAAGCACTGCCGCTATTTTCTATCTGTTCCAGCGCTGCTGCTAATGTTTTGTTGAATGTACACCGACATGATGTTACTAAACGAATGTCGGTATATAAAGAACCTCAAATAAATAAATAAATAAATGTTCTTAAATATTTCCTCATAACTTAACTGCGTTCCTGCTCAGACACAAACGTAACTAGGAGAGTAGCACGATCATATATCTCAACCAAGGAATTTTCCAAAAATTGAGTCAAATTCTCTATCACTTCAGGATGATTTTGAGGAGACCTCTCTTTACCAGAAACAGGCAAAAAGAATAGTTTACTTATACAAGGCATTTTTCCATCTTCAAACTTAAGTATCTCCAAAAAGTAATTTTTTAAGGTATAATAAGGCTCTTCCCCCCAACACTTTAGGAAAATTTAAGAAACATAAATTAAGATGCCTTATATGATTTTCCAAGTATTCTATTTTACGAGAGACATTACTTAAAATCCTTAATCATCTTCACATTACAATTCTGAATCTTAGAAATTAAAGATTCCACCATCTCTATTTGAGTTTTGAAACTAGTAATTTGGCCATCAACTCTAGTTTCCAGGGAGTCTAATTTTGTATTAAGATTTTCGAGCTTTGTTCCTTGATCTCTCAAAGAGCAGCCGAACCTGGCCACAAGGTTCCACAGTACATCCAGCGTCACCACTGCTGGTTTTGTTGGTACCTGGAAAAACTCACCCCTTCTTCCAAGAGGAGAGAGATCGGTGCGGGTCTCGTCGAAGCAGCCACAGTCCCCCCATAAGCTCCAAGGTTCTCAATTGGTGTTGAAACCAAAGTAGAATCCATTGCAATAACACCAAACATCTCTGATGAACGGGGGGAAAACAAGGACAGTGTCGGCAAGCCTCCTCTTTGGCCCCCACCACCCGTGACCTACTCAGCGACATCATCGTCCTGCGCCGCAGGAGAAAGAGGAGAACCAGCACTCATCGGAGCCAACAGAGGATGAAGATCCGGGGGACTCAAAGTGACCTCCCCTGGTGGTTCCGAAGTTCCCTCACCAGGAACCACAGCAGGGAAACGTACCCCCTCTTCTGAAGCCGTTCCAGGTTTGTAGGCTGTAATAAGGCGCTGCCCAGCTGGGAGAGCGGCATGGGGGGGGGGGGGTAGTCACAAACCTTCCCCTTTCTTTTCACAGGCATCTTAGAGGAAACAGTTTTACCGAGGAGAGCACTTTTGACAAACCCAGCTCACGCCGCCATCTTGCCCCTTTGCGCATTTTAAATACCTTTACACACAACTGACTCCAGATGTTAGGTGACGGATGGGGGAGGTTCCTAATGAGTTAGATATTTTATTAGAGGCCAAGGCAAGACAAAACCTGATATATTATCGGTACAAGTTCAATTATCAATGGGGTAATAAATGTGGAAAATTGTTTGCCAACTTACTAAAAAATGTTAGACCTAAAACATTTGTCTCTAGGCTATTATATCAAAATAAAGAACATTAGGGTACATCTGAGTTCCTCACAGTTTTTGAGACATGTTTCCGGAGCCTGTATACAAGTGAACCACAATGTCTTAATAATAGACAATTTATTCAGGGGTTACATTTTCTCCAGCTTTCCCAAGTTGATGAAATGCAGATTAAAACCCCATTACAGTGGAAGAAATAAGGGAGGTTATACAAAAATTAAAATTGGGGAAGTCGCCAGGACCTGATGGGCTAAGGCCTGAATTTTATAAAATTCTGGGAGCAAATGTATTAACGCCATTGAATGAGATGTTCACAGTGGCACAGGCTGCAGGGACTTTGGGAAGTGAACATAATCTAGCAACCGTGGTTTTGATTCCAAAGCCTGGCAGGGATCCTGCATATCCAGAATCTTATAGACCCCCAGATATCAAGATCCTTGTTGCAGTGTTAGCATCCTCAGTTAATCAGGTTATCCAGTCTCTGATTTCTGTTGATCAAACAGGATTTATTTCTGGCAGAATCTTTTCCTTAAATTTATTGAAAGCGCTATTAGTGCTTTCTCTAAATAAACAACGATGCGGAGATGGTTTATTTGTTGCTCTGGATGCCAAAAAGGCTTTCGACCGTGTTGAATGGCCATTCATGTAGTGGGTATTGGAGCAGTTCAATTTTGGGGAGCAATACTTACGGTGGTTAAAGTTCTTGTATTATCAGCATTCTGTACAAATAACTAATCAACAGAGTGCTATCTAATTCTTTTTCTTTGGAGAAGGGTACGAGGCAGGGATGCCCTCTGTTGCCTCCTGATAATAGAACCTCTTGCCATCCAGTTATGTAACATGTCCATTTTCCAGGGAAGTTGATTAAAATAAGCATGTTCATGAATGATACGATATTGTTTATGGGAAACCCAGTGACCAGCTTAGATGACATTATTGCCAACATAGAATTGTTTGGTACATTTTTGGGTTTGAAGATAAACTATGATAAATCAGCAGTGTTTTCCCTAGATGTTAATTTCCATAGTAGATGGAAGGGGGGAGTTTGGAAAGTATGAAATATGTAGGAATATGACTTTCCCACTCCATCCAAGACATGTATCAACAGAACATTGTTGCTCGATTAGAAAGAGCAAAAATATTGCTTAATAGATGGAATTCATTTCCTTTATCTTTAATGGGATGCTGTGTGGTGGTTAAGATGGTCATCCTCCGTAAAGTGCTTTATTCTAGCCAAATGATCCCACTCTGGTTTAAAATTAAAGAAATACAAATGTATAAATCACGTATCTCTGCACTCATATGGCACAGCAAGCGAGCAAGTATTAAATTAGTTTGATAGCTGAGAAAAAATGTAGGGGCCTGTCTGCACCTGTTTTGTGGGTATATAATGTTGCTTGCTTGATGCACTGTATACAAGATTGGGCCTCATTCTATAATAAATATGACAATGAGGGGGTTAATGAAAGAATGGGCTCAGCCATATAAGAGCATACATTTAATTCATCTCACTAGAGTCTGTATTAGTACTTTACATCTTAGCTCATATTGGATGGGGTTTTCACAAAAGCACGGAAAAAAACATCCAATGGTTCCCCCTTTTTATTGGCAATAAAGATTTCCCTGCCAGGCTTGATGCCAGGTGTTTCATTTATGGGAACAGAGGGGTCTGTTTTGTCTTTACCATCTGATACATCCAGTTTTGAATGTATAAGCTGCATTCAACTGCTGTAAGACTAGTGGTATATACCAGCTACTAACCTTTTTGCATACCTGCAAATTAGAATTATGCTCTGGAGATCTGTAAAGGAAATGTGAAAAAAATCACTTTTTCAGATGAGGATGAGACCTTCTTTGAAACCATTCCCAAATTTAATACAATTGGTATATGGGTGCAGTTCTTAAATAAATTACTTCAACTCATCTAGACATATTGGTTAGACAGTGGAATGTTGATTTAGGGCTTGAATTGGATAAGGCTTATATCATGCATGCTTTAAAAAATCTATCATTACATGATACCCATGAACTTGAGAGAAATACAATTCTAGGGATAAGGGTGTCCAGATGCACTTGTGGGAGTCTGATATATGTTTAAAATGCAAACATTTAAGGGGAGATTTGTCATATGTTTACAGAATGTCATAAAACATGACCTTTCTGGCAAAAAATATGTGAATGTTTGGAAAAGATTTTGGGGAGCTCAGTTATATGGGATGGTAGCTTAATCTATTTACATCTTTTTAATGGGGAAACTAGGCTACCAAGTAGTGGTCAAAGGTTTATAGCTGTTTCCCTTATATTGGCCAAGAAAGTGATTTTGACTTGTTGGCACAATGATGAGGTCCTGTCATTCTGAGTTTGGAAATAGGTGATGCATCATAATGCATTGTTGGAAATTCTGAGGAGAAAAAAGACTTAACTGCCAAGTGAAACATGTTGTCCCTTCTGGGATATTTTTTTGTATGGGAAAAAGTGCTTAAATTAGACAAAATTCAAACTGATTATTTTAGTTGGGCATTATTAGGTCTGAGATACCTGCTTCTAGTACTGTGTTTGCGAAGTAAGAATGTTGTATGGAAGGGAAGAATATGGTGTAGATGTGTAACCATGGAGATGGGAAAACACAAATAAGGAAACAAAAAGATTAAAATATTAAGTTGTTTAAATTGAATTTTTATACGTACTCCTATGAAGGATGTTTTGAGTGTCTGCTTGCTTTGTTTTATCTCGTGATAATAAAAATTATTAATTAAAAAAAAAGATTGCCACAAAAGCAATACTTGGATGATGGTTGGGGTTTAAAAGTGCAACCTTAAATAATGATTATTTTTCTGACTTCTAATTTGGACCTTTTGTTTTAGGTGTGGCCATCAGTTTCTCAAGTGGTTACACATGGTTTGCACTTTTCTGCCTATGGAAAAAAGAATGCATCTGTTAAAGTCTCAGATTCGGTAAGTTTATATATATTTATTTTATTTATTTAGTAATTTTTATATACAGATAACCATTTGCACATCGTATCGGTTTACATGGAGCTAAGAGAGCGTCACCATGAAAAGGTGAGGCCTTTACAAGGAACATGGAACAACAAATTGGTTAAATAAGCTTATATAAGGAACATAATACAAAATTAATTGTATAAGGAGAGGTTATTTCATTATTTACAGTTGATATTGAGGAGTAACAGATGATCGGGAGTGGAATTGAGCAACAAACAAGGTTTAACGTTATGGAGATTTTGCAAAAGGCAAGATAGAGAAAAATAAAGATAAAAATTGCTTAACTGGATAAATAATAGAGGCAAAAGCATATCGATAAAGTAGGTATTTACAGATCTGAGGATTTACAATTCAGGGGTGTGCATTCGTTTTCACCATATCGGCAATCGCAACGTATCGTTGTATTCATGGGGAGGCGAAACGTATTGCGCCTCCCCACGAATATAACTTATCATCCGTTGCATTAGTTGGCCACCATTTTGAAGGGGCCGATTTTAATTTTAATTCCTATAAACTCCGTGGTCGGCGTGAGCAAGGCGGTGCACACATGTGCACCCCCTTGCATGCGCCGAGCCGAGGGGAGCCCCGATGGCTTTCCCCGTTCCATCCAAAGCTGCTCTGAAATCGGAGCGGCCTCGGAGGGAACTTTTTTTTTTCCCCCTCTCCACCTTCCTCTTCCTTCCCCTATCTAACACACCCCCCCGCCCTAACTAAATTGTCCCCTCCCCCCTACCTTTGTTGTAGGCCCCGACACAGGCCGCTGTGTTGGGGCCTACAACAGGCCGCTGTGTTGGGGCACTCGGCCACGCCCCTGAACCGCCAATTTTTGCAAGCCCCGGGACATAAACGCGTCCCAGGGCTACCGCCCCCGGATCGCAGCCCCGCCAACGGCCCTGCCCTCGGACTGCCAATTTTTGCAAGCCCCGGAACATACACGTGTCCCGGGGCTACCACCCCCGGACCACGGTCCCGCCCCCGGACAGCCAATTTTTGCAAGCCCCCGGGACATAGGCGTGTCCTGGGGCTTGCGCGCGCCACCGAGCCTATGCAAAATAGGCTCGGCGCGCGCAGGGTTTTTTTTAAGGGTTACGCGCATAACCCTTTTAAAATCCGCCCCAAAGGACGCCATTTCGCAGTATCCAGAGCCAAAAAGTAGCCCTTTCCTGTGAGTCATCAGTGACTCACAGGAAAGGGTCGGACAGGTTGGCACGGATACCGGAATGCAGCGTATCAGCATTTACATTCTGTGAAATGCACTGAATGCAGCCAATTGCGCTGTCATTCACTGCTCTGTGACCATTTTACTGATGACTCAGCATGATATATTCTTTAGCACGAGGCATGCCACGCACTTTCTTTGCAGGGGTGGTGTGGGAAGGTGGGCTTTGTGGAAGGAGGCTGCACTGAGAGATAGGCTAATAGTAAAGAGAAAATAAAAGCTATTTATTCTGTATTTTGCTGCAGTGCCAGCTAGCCCTGTTTGTGTTTTAAGCCGTTTATTATTTAGGTGATCTGAGACTGTCTCTGTGTGCCAGGGAGAGAAGCTGCTAGCAGTGCCATTTTTTTTCATTCACCCTCTGGGCTAGACTGCAAGCAAGCACAATTTGGGTGTTGTGGCTGGGAGAGATATATTCAATTTTGCTAGAATTTGCATTGGAAAATATATTTCATCGATTTTCGTGCTGTGCCAACAATTCTAGCTTTTTTAAACTGAGTTTGTTTAATTCAACTCACTCAATCTCTCTGTGCACTGGGCTTCAGTGGGCAGTGGGTAGTTTAACAGACTGAACTTTATTATTGGGACGGTCTGTGCAGTCAAATCCCCAGTCTGCCTCTTTTGTGCTTACAAGCAAGCTGTGTGTGTGTGCACACCACACACATTACATTAGTGCACAGCAAGGCACCTTGACAGTGGGCAAAATGGCCGTCGCGGGTATTAAATGCTGTCTTCCATTCATTGCCCTGGTGTATTTGGACCAAATTATATGCCCCTCTGAGGTCCAGCTTTGTGAATATTTTGGCTCCTTGGAGCCTATTAAAGAGTTCAGAGATCAGTGGCAATGGATAACCGTCCTTCATGGTGATCTCATTTAAGCCGTGGTAGTCTGTACATGGGCGAAGGGATCTGTTCTTCTTACCCACGAAAAAGAATCCAGCTCCGGCAGGAGACTTAGAAGGCTGAATGAAGCCCTTTGCCAAGTTCTCTTGAATATAGGCAGACATAGCCTTGGTCCCTGACAGAGAAAGTGGGTACACCCTTCCTCTGGGAGGCTCGGAATTGGGCACTAAGTTTATGGCGCAGTCAAAGGATCGGTGAGGTGGTAGAGAGTCTGCCGCTTTCTTAGAGAATACATCTTGAAAAGAAGAGTACTGTTGAGGTAGGCCCGGAAGGGAGGAGGTAGTGGTTAGGCAAGGCATAGGAGTACCATCTCTAAGCATTTTCCATGGCAAGCCTTTCCCCATTGGGATAGTTCTAGGCTACTCCAATCGAATTGGGATGAGTGCATTTGTAACCATGGCAGTCCGAGTACCACCGGATGTATTGCCTTATCCAGGACTAGGAAAGAAATGGTCTCAGAGTGTAGAGACCCCATGCAGAGACGAATAGGTTGAGTAGAATAAGCGACCTCACCAGGTAATGGCTCACCATGTATAGATGTGCACAAAAAGAATAGATGCCTTAATCTTTTTCAATCCTTTATTGGTGCAGAGACGTTTCAAGTAAATTGCCCGACTCAGGCCGAGTTTCGCAGCTTTGTAGCCGCTGCCTCAGGGGCTACAAATAAACAAGTCACATTAACCAAATAAATATCTCACAATAAATACACTATTAAGATCTCTTAAATATTAAAAAGAATTTTATAAATTAATAAACATCCTTTTTAAACATTGCAAAGATCTAAAATCAAAACAACAAATCAAATAGAATATGAAAATTTTTTAAAAAAAAATCCACAGCAAGTATACTATTAAGATCTCTTAAATATTAAAAAGAATTTTATATAAATAATATCATAGATCGCCTACCTCTTTGTTTTCTTGGATCACCATGTATAGATGACAATAGCAGTGGGTTAGGTGACAGAGCAGTGGGGATTCGTAGGTGCTCTACGAGTTGTCTGAGTATGAAGTTCCTATCGGCACCGGAGTCCACTAGGGCTAGTGTGTGGAATTCGAGGGCATCCGAGTTAATGGAGACTGGAAGTGTCAGTGGAGGAGATGGAGAAGTTAGACCTAGGAGGAGTCCTCTGGCGGATCCTAGGTCTATGAGTTTCCCGGACAGATAGGACAGAAGAGAACAGCGTAGCTAGGTTGTCCGCAGTACATGCAGAGGCCTAATCTCTTTTGGTGATGCCTCTCCTTAGCTGATAGGTGGCTGCGGCCTAGTTGTATGGGTTCTTCCTCCTCGATACTGGGTGCAGGAGTAGTCTGAGTAACAGGCGCTGGATGAGAGCGTGGAACCCCTAGTGGCATCTTTTTAGAACCCTTTACCTCTTGTGACCGCTCACGTAGATGACAATCAATTCGTCCCGCAAGGTCAGTGAGAGAGTCCAGAGTATCAGGGAGTTCACGTGCTGCTAATTCATCTTTGTTGAGAGAGTTAAGACCTTCCAGGAAAATAGCCCGCAGACAACTCAGGTCCCAATGTAGCTCCAAGGACAAGATTTTAAACTCAGTAACATAATCAGTCAAAGGTTTGGTACCTTGTAGAAGCAGGAGTGCAGATCCATCGACAGTCTTGCGAGCGGGGTCATCAAATACAGAATGAAAGAGAGCAAGGAAGCCTGTCAAATCATTGAGAATTGGATCATTGCGCTCCCAGAGAGGTGAAGCCCAGACCAGGGCTTTCCCGTCTAAAAGAGACAGTATGTATGTAGTTTTGGACACTGCGTCTGGGAAATAGGTAGGTTGTAGTGAAAAGTGTATACAGCACTGATTCAGAAAGCCCCTACATAACAGGGGATCACCTATAAAATGAGTGAGTGCTGGCAAGGGCACGGAGAGTTGTGCAGGCAACACAGGTGAAGAGGAAGTAGCCTTGTCTGGCATCGATGTAGAGTTCAGCCGAGAGTTTAGCTGATTGAAGGCGTTAGCCAAAGTGTCTAGTGTCCTTTGTTGCCTGGGTTGATGTTGGGCCAGGCCAGGGATGGCCTGAATGACTGAGACCTGAGCCGGGTCCATGGAGTTTGCAATCTGTTATGTTTTTGTAAGGATGTGAGCCCTGGTCCAAGATGAGAGGTGTCTCCGCCCACAGGGAGGAGCCCTGTGAGCCTCACCATCGGTAGGCATGATCTCAGCGGCATAGGACAAAACTGTATGATAGAGACTTTATTATGAAGGAAGAAGAAGCAGAGCCCGTAGAGCGGGAGATGCAAATAAGTACAGTTCTGAGCAGTGGGGTATACCCAGGGTGATACCACTGATGTGAAGATCCAGTAGTGGCCCGCAGAGCCGTGTGCGCCAGGATGTCCTTTAAGACGAGTAGAGATACCTCAGAAGTGCAGATCCGGTAGTGGCCTGCAGAGTGGGGTATGCCTGCCGAAGATGACTGTACTGAAGATGATGATGATGAAATAGTCTGAGGTGCAGGAACCCGGATCTTGTAGCTGGTACAGCAATACCCTGCAACACAGGGTATACTGGAACAACTTCTACTGAAGAGGAAACGGTAGTGGCACGGGGTACACCGCAGAGAAGCTTCAGTAAAGCTAATATCGTTGAAGTCTGTAGTAAAGTACTCACAAGTGGTAGTTCCAGGAGAGTGTCCCAAGAAGCTGCTCAGGTAGTAGTCCAAGGCAGGAAGGCCCTCTGAGGAGTGGATAGCCAGGAATGCGGAAGGGCCCCTGAGGAGTGGGTACCCAGAGCGTCCACTCGCCAAGAGAGGAATCTGGAACTGGAAGTCCAAGAATGGAGTGGATTCAGCAATGAGGGGAACTCCTTGCTAACTCGTTGAAGCAAAGGGTCGGTCAGCTTAAGTACAGCATCGAGTTGACGTCATCCAGAGGGGGATGTCCCCGAGGTTCCCGCCATGACATGTACAAAGGAAGCCCTTGCGCGCGTGCCTTAGATGATTCCAGAGACAAGATGGCGGTTGGCAGTGCCCACTCTGTCCCGGGGACGCCGGGGAGGTCAGTGGTAGCTGGCGGAGGCCACCAAAGGAGGTGAGCATGAGTGGTCATAGCCGTCTGCAACTGGGCATAACAGGAAGATATGCTAGTGGGATGCATGACTCAGCTCTACTCTTTTTCATCTTGGGCCTATTTCCACGTTTTAAGAATATGAGACTAAGTTGGAATCGCACACCTCTTGGCTGGATATAAGAAGTGAAATTATTAAATTTTCCTAAATTGAAAATATTTTCTCCATATAAAATCTTAAAGAAATATTTCCTTGACAATTTGAAAATGTCTCTTCAGCAAATACTGCCTGTGAGCAGGGTATATTATCTGTCAGCATCTATAAGCAACTAAGAAGGGTGATATTGGACAGTTTGGATGTCTCAGCCTTGCTTGAATTCTCACAAGATGAAGTTGTTGGTAGAGGGACATTGATTGTGATGTTTGCCATAGAATTAGACAGAAATCTAGTTTTGAAGCTCTACTTCCAGAATCGGTCTTCCTTGTTTAATAGACAGAGGGTGAATATTTGCCATTATTTGTCTAGAATAACTCAGGAAACAAGGAAGAAATGTTTGTTGTTTAAAAGCCAAGTGCTAGCATTCGGCGCCACTTGTTTTTTTAAAAATGTCCTTTAAAGTGTATTGTGTATCGAGGGAATAAGTATTTTTAATGATGCCTCACACTTGGAAAATCTCATCAGGATTAAAATTACTCTTAGCCTTTACAACATGGATCTTATGTAACTTGGCTTAGGTATATATCTCTAAAGTAATTTACTTTGCTTTCTTTTTCCTAAAACTACAGTTGGGTACCCCCCATGGAGGGACCTAGAATCGTTCTCTTGGATGGGTTTTTCCCCACTGGTTTCTGTTTCGCTTTTGTATTTACAGCGGTGATTTTTCTTTCAGTGTGCATAGTTTTGATTTAGTAAACAACTGTATAAAAACAAACTTTAAAAAAAAATGATGGTGCTGAGACAGTTTACTTACAGGCCATAGCAGGACTTGCTATATAGTAGACTTTTGTACAGTTGTTTGACAATACTCTGAGGACCACTATGGCTGAGGGGGGGATAAGATAGAGGTCTTTAAGATCATGAGAGGTCTTGAACGAGTAGATGTGACTCAGTTATTTACACTTTTGAATAATAGAAGGACTAGGGGGCACTCCATGAAGTTAGCAAGTAGCACATTTAAGACTAATCAGAGAAAAATTATTTTTCACTCAATTAAGCTCTGGAATTTGTTGCCAGAGGATGTGGTTAGTGCAGTTAGGCCTGGATTTTCTAAGATCGCAGACCTTAGAAAATCCAGCGGTAACGGGGGACGGGCCTGCGAAAGCCAGCAGCCATTGCACCACTGCGGTGCACCGGCTGCCAGCTTTCGCACCGAATAACTACACCCTAAAAGGTGTAGTTTATTGGCACGAAACTGGCAGCAATAAAGGGTCCTTACCTTTCGCTGCCAGCGATATCTCCAAAGAGTCAGCCCTGGTGCCACCCCAATTCCTCCTCTTCCGGGGCCGACTCCGCCCCCATTTAGTGATCGCGTGCAAAAAGTCCCTTTTCGCGTGCGATCGCTTTTTAAAATGACCCCCTTAGTGTAGCTGGGTTCAAAAAAGGTTTGGATAAGTTCTTGGAGAAGTCCATTAACTGCTATTAATCAAGTTTACTTAGAGAATAGCCACTGCTATAATTGCATCAGTAGCATGGGATCTTCTTAGTATTTGGGTAATTGCCAGGTTCTTGTGGCCTGGTTTGGCCTCTGTTGGAAACAGGATGCTGGGCTTGATGGACCCTTGGTCTGATCCAGCATGGCAATTTCTTATGTTCTTATGACCTGATTTACTAAGCATTTTTCCCAAAGACACAGAATGAGAGAGAACATTTAGTAAATTAGGCCCTATCTTTGTTGGCAAAAGTCCATCATTATTATGATTTATTTTATTGGTACTTAGATCGCAAGGTTGTAATAACACACACCTTTTATATAAAGCCCTAAGATATAATGATAAACCACAGTATATTATGTAAGTGGACAATTCTAGAAAGTGTAAATGTTAGATCCTTAATATATATCTGATAAAACTCATGAAAAGTGAAATTTTATAAAAATTGCTTGTTTCTCTTTTCAGATTTCTACCCAGTACCCAGTAATAGACCATGAATTTGATGCAATTGTTGTGGGTGCTGGTGGGGCAGGTTTACGAGCTGCATTTGGCTTGTCGGAGGCTGGGTTTAACACAGCATGCATTACAAAGCTGTTTCCTACAAGATCACATACAGTTGCTGCACAGGTAAGACAAAAATTAGGCAAAGTTACAATGGAAAGTTCAAAAATTTAACAGGGAATAGAATATATGTAGAAGTGAAATGAATCAATCTGTTACTGAAAGGTCAAACAGTTCTAAAAATGCAGTGCAGATAGTTTTTGTGTGCACAATGCTTAGGCACACAATTAGTATTTGCTGTTGCCATGGTAATCTAGTTAACATAGTTATGTTAAAACCAGATTTTATTTCAGCAATTGTAAAGCTCTAAAAGTAATATAGTTTTTTTATATTTTCTGTGTAAGCACAAAACAATTTGAAGAGAACTAGAAAGCACGATGATCTCTGAAATTTAAAGCAGAAAATGGTTAGATAAACAGATGGTGAAGGAGCAAGGTTAGAAGATGATAAAATATTAAGTATCAAAATTTTAAAATAATACATGGTATCTTTAACTTACATGTGATATTTCATTTATACAGTTCCTATATATCAGATTATGGATGGTTGTAACACTTACAGTGCTGGATATAATAACAGAGCTTTAAGGAGGTCCAGTTATAGTAATAGGCAGAACTTAAAAATTCCCTGGGCATCTAGCCACACATTTGTATTATCTTTAGAACTTTACATTGCTACTCAGAGTGGGATGGTATAGTATTCATTAACAAAGAGTATACAGTCCCGGAATTCCACATCAATTTTGAATGTCACAGTAATAAGAATCGGATAAAAGAAAGCCCTTTATTATACCGCCCGACTCTGGCCGAGTTTCGCTCTTTTATCACAGAGCTGCCTCAGGGGCAATTCATTCAAGCAGGACTTGGAAAAGTCAATAACGTATTAATTATCAGCGCGGATGATTTCACTCCAAAGTAGTTAGACTTTCACGTAGCGATGCTGTGTGAAGTCAGTAAATCCACGTTAAAAAATGGTCTTTTTTCAACTTCTATTTACAGGAAACAAATCGATCGAAATACTATTCTCAAATATGATAGTTGCCACCCAAAAATCCTTAAATCAAACATTCCAACTGGCCAATTCCTCCGACTCTGACGGCTCTGCTCTTCCAGGGCTGAGTACACAATTAAAGCTAAGGAGATGATCTCCCGGTTCCAGCAGAGGGGGTACCCTTTAAGAACTCTTAAACGTGCTTTTAAAAGAGCTCTATATGTCAACAGAGATGTGTTGTTTCTCCCAACACAAAAGGATGACAGTAACACTTTAAACTGCATTTTACCATTTACACCTTTTAGCCATGATGTCTCCACGATCATCCGGAGACATTGGTCGGCTTTATCTTTTTCAGAACTGTTTCAGAGCTCCCTGCGCTTTACCTATCGTAGAGGTAGAAATTTAAGGGACATTTTAATTCGGTCCGATTTTTCACAAACATCTTTGAAACGTATCCCTGGCAGGCACACTCCATGTGGTAATTGCTCTGTTTGCAAACACACATCTGTTATGACTCATTTCACTGACCCCAATTCAGGAAAAATTTATACACTATATGGCTCCTCTGACTGTAGCTCCACTGGAGTTATTTATGTGATACGTTGCCCATGTGTAAAATTCTATATAGGCAAAACTACACGACAGATTAGAACAAGGGTGATTGAGCATCGCTCTAATATTAAACATGCCAGAGCCCTGGCCCCCCTGGTTGACCACTGGGTTTCTTCATCTCATACAGTATCAGACATATTCTTTTTTGTATTGGAAGTGGTCCCTGCCCTCCCTAGGGGAGGGGATTTTGACTCTCATTTGATTCAGTATGAACAACGGTGGATTCACCGTTTGAACACTGTTACTCCGGCAGGGTTAAACAAAGAAATTGAATGGGTTCATTTCACCTGACCTGTGATTGGATAAGAACTCTGGGTTTTGATTGGTGGGTTTTTCCCCTCAGCTGATTGGCCTGTGACTGTTTTGGCGCCTTTTGACAGCTTTAAAGCTCCTTGTCTGATTATAGATAACGCGCTCCCTGTTACGCTTCTTAAAGACTTCGTGTTGGTAAGTGTTCCCTTAAATTTTAGACTTATGAAACCTCTATTATTTTTGGCACTGGTTGTTTCCTCTAATACAGTCCCATGTCTATGTTTTATTTACAGTACTCATTTAAACTTTTTTGTGCGTCCCTCCCGATGCAGCCCCTGGCGAAACACGGGTCCGTGTCGGGGGACCCTTCTTGTTGAAACAGTTGCTGATTTATACAGTGGAGTTGCCAATATGAATAATAAAAATGTGTGACATTCAAAATTGATGTGGAATTCCGGGACTGTATACTCTTTGTTCTAGTACTCACCTTCTGGTTTGGATATATATTTGAGTGCTAGTTGTGCTCGGTTTGCTATAGTATTCATTAAGACATTTCTGCATTTCCTGTTAGTCTGATGAGAGAAGGACTAAAAATTTCTGTAGCCCTTTGCTGACCACTAAAGAGAAACCATAGACTCATGTTCCGGCTCATTTTGGGCCACTGGTAGATATGAGGATAATTTTCAAATAGCTCACATATGCAAAGTCTGTGGGTACTTTTTACCTGCAGACTTTATCCAGAATTTTCAAAGTAAATTTATGCACATAAATTCACAAACAAAGTTACACCTGCTTTCACACAAATTCTGATCTTCTGCAGCTGCAACTGGAGTATGCTGGATGGCCTGTCTTAGGGCCAGCAACCTATGTGAGGATGTTCATGAAAAATAGGCCAAAGTCCCATGTTTGGTGGACAATCTCTTTAGGGACTGTCATCCACATCAAGGAGCTGCATGCGACCATTCAATCCTTATTGGCCAGAGCCAAGCAGCCTTCTTTCTCTGAATATCTTTACTTCACTTATAAGTGTTCTTCCTCTTAAGGGCAGTAACTGCCGCACCGTGCAGGTTAACCCCATGTTTCCCTGAAGGGGTAGTAACTGCCGCTCCGTGCTAGTTAACCCCTTCTGCCAATTTCGGCAGTGTTGTGTCTCACCTGTTCTTCTGCAATAGCAGCTTCTGGCTCAAAGACGTCAGAGAGGTCAACCTAAAGCACAAAAGCAGACCCAGCCTACGACTAGTCCAAATTTATGATGGTTTTCAGTCCTCAGACCACAACTCCTCTGGTAGGACAGCAAATTCACCTGTTCCTTGAAGAGTGGTAGAAGATAATTAAGGATCCCTAAAATTGTAGAGTCTGGGTACCATTTGCACTTCTGCCATCTCTTTGCACAGAATCAATGTTTGGTCTTTAATCCAGAACCATCTAACTCAACCCAGTTCCATATCAAGGTGGAGTCCCCTTCTCAACCAGTAATCTATAGTCTGTCCCTCCCAAAGACCATGGCAAGGGGTTCTATTCCTGCTATTTCTCTGTGTCCATATCAGGGGGATTGAGAACCATCCTAGATTTATGAAGTCTGAACAATAGTGTGTTACAGGAGACGTTCAAAATGAACTCACTGTGCCCTGTATATAAAAGATGTGTATGCTCACATACCCATGCATTAGTCTCATTGAAAATATCTCAGGTTCTTGTTGGATTCCTTTCATCACCAATATAAAGTTCTTCCCTTTGGGCTCTCTGCAGTCCCAAGGGTCTTTACAAAATGCTTAGCAGCAGCGGCGTACCTTTGTCGCCAGGAGATTTGTGTCTTTCCTTACCTTGACTACGGCTGGTGATGGGATCTTCCTAGGCAGGAGTGTTGAACTCTTGCAAAACCTGATCCAGCTCCTTTTGGCACTAAGATTTATAATTAACTTTACCAAGTCAAACATCCTACCCAGAGACATGGATAGATTCACTGGAGTAGACATTCCTCCCATCAGATCGGGCATACTGTCTTCAAACACAGCTTCAGTGCTTAACTACAGTGGGATCAAGTACCAGCTCAAGCAATCCTGGTTATCCTTGAGCACATGGCTCATGTATGTGATCTAAAGTTTTAGCCCCCATATACCAGACACAAGACTCAGAGAAAATTTAGTAATTTAGAAAAATGTTTATTGTAGGAAATGAATAATTGCCAATCACAGTATGTATGTCTGAGAAGGAGGAATGCATGATCAGTAAAGAACACTGAACTCCTTGTAATTCCTCCTTCCTCATATCACAGTCTCATAAGGCTTACATACATTTTTTCTAGTTACCTTTGCCAAGTATTGATCATTTCTAAATGTGTCATTCTGTCCTGGCTTACTTTCCTTAGACCACCTGCACCCAACATCTGTTCTCTTTCTTCCTTTCTTTCTTTCAGGTTCAACTTTCTATGCTATTTTCATCTCCCTGCAATGCTTTGTAGGAAGTCATAGATCATCTCTTATCAGTCTCTTTATTCTCCTTTGTAGTTGAATCTCATATGGTTCAAGCACACGTGTCCTGCGAGATGGCCTTCACTTCTTGCTGACTTAGGCCCACATCCTGTAGTTGTAATTAGCTGCTTTCCTTACAGCAAACAGCATAGCATGTATCTGACATGTGCTGGCACAGGCTTAGCAAGGCCTAGTACAGGAGTCCAGCAGGCAGAATTATACAATGGTCCTCATGACACAACTCAACATGAAAGTTCTCCAATGGGGCCTCTGCGCCCAATGGGATCAGTTAATTCAGCCCTTGCCACACCCTGTGAAGATTACCATGGACTTGAAAATCTTTCTTCTTTGGAAACTAGATCCACAGATCCTGAGAATAAGTGCCCCTCTTTTGAATTCTACCTCATTAGATATTGGTGGTAACACACATCTACCAGGGGATGGGGTTCAAACAAGGGCCCCTTCCAAACTCAGGGGATCTAATTGGTGGTGGAATTTTTTCAGATGAATTTCTTGGAGCTACGAGCCATTCAACATGCATTGAGAGTATTCTCTCATCTCCTTTAGTGAAAGGGAATTCTGATCCAAACTGACAACCAAATGGCAATGTTTTATGCAAGCAAAGAAGGGGACATATGAGCCTGACCTTTTGCTAAGAATCAATAAAATTTGGGAGTGGGCTCGCATTCACAGCACTTTTCTCCAAGCAACTTACTTTCCCAGAATCTCTAACATGCTGGCGGATCGCTTCAGGGTTTTTCTTCCCCATGAGTGGTCCCTCGACCTGAGTCCAGCAGACAGGCTATTTGACCTCTGGAGTCTCCTGTCAATAAACCTGTTCATGTCAGAAGATAACAGCAAAGTCGCCAGATTTTGTTCTATTCTCTAAAATACTCCAGATGCTTTTTTGTTGAAGTGGATTACAGATCTGCTATATGCCTTCTGCTTCTGTTGCGAGTAAAGTGCAGAAGGTATGCAAATACTGGGTACCTCTTATCCTCATCGTTCCGCCTAGGCAAGTGTGGTTCTCTTATCTTGTCAGGTTGTCAGTCTGCCCACCGATCCTTCTAGGATCTGATCCAGCTGTAGTAATTTCCCCTTCCTTAACTTGATAGCTTGAATGTTGAGCACTCATTGTCACTAGGAGCTTGAAGTCATTGTAATTTTGGCCAGGAAGCCATCTACCAGAAGAGTGTACAGTTTCAAATGGAAGAGTTTTTCTTCTTAATGTCAGGCAGGCTCTTGAACCTGTTCGCTTGTGCTGTGAAAGATTTATAAGTACTTATTCTCCCTCTCTTCTTTGGGCCTTAGTCTGTCATTTGTCAAAGTGTATCACAGTGCCATTGCCATTTATCATCCTCAAGTGGATGGAAAATTGATTTCCATCCATCCTCTGTAGTCAAAGTTCATGAAAGGTCTGTGGCATATGACCTATGATTCCCAAGCCACGGGTACCATGGGATCTCAGTGTTGTCCTGACACAGCTGATGAAGCCTCCCTACAAACTGTTGGAATTAGCTTCCTTAAAGTATCTCACATAGAAGGTGTTTTTTCTGGTGGACATCACTTCAGCTAGAAGAGTCGGTGAACTATAAGCATTGCTTCATTAATCTCTGTACCTGCAGTTTTTCCACAAGAGGCTTGTGCTGCATACTCACCCTAATTTTTTACCAAAAGCGGTTTGGCATTTCATTTGAATCAAGTCATTGTTCTACTTCCATTCTTTCCAAGACCTCATGTACATTGGACTGTAAAAGGGCCGGGGCCTATTATCTGAAGAGAACTCAAACTAGATTGTCAGGCTTTGACCCGAATGGTTGAGATCCCATGGTTCCTAGCCTTGTAAACTGGGAATAGCTTTCATTTCATTTATTAAAATGTTATAACCCACCTGTAAATCGTTAACTTGATTGACTGTTTTGTTGATAATGATTTCATCTAATTAGAAGAAACTTCTGCTGAAGTAAGTGTGGGAAGTAATGAAGCCTTGGCAGCGGAAGCTTGGTAAATAATGTGAGTAAATCAGATCCAAGCCGAATTCCCTACTGGAGGGCCTCCGCCAGACTTCCCGCCATTTCCCACTGTTACAAGCCGTCCAGCAGCTAATTGACCTGGAATGGAACGCTCCAGAGTCCACATTCAAAGGGGGACGAGCTATGGCAGCCATGTACCCCCTGGACCCGGCAGCCAAAGACCTTCTCACATGCCCAAGAGTTGATGCCATGGTCTGCGCAGTCTCGAAGCGCACTACTATCCCAGTGGAGGGAGGAGCAGTGCTCAAAGATGCACATGACTGGCGTCTGGAATCCATCCTTAAACAGTCTTTTGACGTAGCCGCTATATCCCTACAAATAGCGGCCTGCTGCACCATAGTAACACGTACCTGCTTATCTCAGACCAGGAGCAACACCCCTGGGGAAGTCATGGAACCAGCAGTGTCATTCCTTGCGGACGCTGCTTCCGATCTGGTGCGCACAACGGCCAGAGGAGTGTCATCTGCGGTGGTTGCCAGGAGGCAACTCTGGCTCCGAAGCTGGTCGGCCGACGCATCTTCCAAAACTCGCCTCACAAGGATGCCCTTCAAAGGATCCCTCCTGTTCGGCAGCGAGCTAGAGAAATTGGCCAACAAATGAGGCGAGTCCCCATTGCCGCGCCTACCGGAGGACAGGACGAAGAGGAACCAGCGACCCTTCCCCCTGTCCTCCAGGGGCGGAAGTTCACAGCGCTTCAACCCATACAGAAACAACTATCAAGCGTCCCGACCTACGGGCAGGAACCAGTCCTTTCGGACCAAGCACAACAAGAGGGGAACCAGCTCGGGTACAGGCCCCAACCATACCCCACAATGAGATTCAGCTGACCCGTCCAAGGGAAGAAGCCATAGGGGGCAGACTAGCCCTATTCTACCACAGATGGGTCAAGATAACTTCGGACAAGTGGGTCCTAGCCATCATTCGGGAGGGGTACTATCTGGATTTTCTACGAATCCCTCCGGACAAATTCGTGGAGTCCCCCTGCCACGACCTCGCCAAGAGGGCGGCAGTGGAAGCTACACTAACCAGACTACTGGTCCTCGAGGCCATAACCCCAGTGCCTCCACAAGACACAAATACTGGGCATTATTCCATTTATTTTATCGTCCCCAAGAAATAGGGGACGTTCAGGCCCATCCTGGACCTCAAGGTGGTCAACCGCCACCAGAGGATTCCCCGCTTCTGCATGGAAACCCTACGCTCCGTAATAAGGGCAATACAACCGGGAGAGTTTTCGGAGGCCTACCTACACATCCCAATTCATCAGGAATACCTGCGCTATCTATGCTTCAAAATCCTGGACCGTCACTACCAGTTCCGGGCACTACCCTTCGGGTTAGCCACAGCACCACGGACGTTCACCAAGATCATAGTGGTGGTGGCGGCAACACTGAGGAAGGAAGGAATCCTCGTACATCCTTACCTAGACGATTGGCTGATCAGGGCGAAATCCCCAGAGGAAAGTCACCAAGCAACCAACAGAGTCAAAACTCTACTGGAGAGCCTAGGATGGGTGGTCAACACAAACAAAAGTTGTCTGCAGCTCTCACAGTCTCTAGAGTACCTAGGAGTCTGATTCGACACCAAAGAAGACAAGGTCAACCTGACTCCCACAAGGAGATCAAAACTGTGGAACCGGTTACAAAGTCTGTTGAGCGAACCTCGCTCCACAGCATGGGATTACCTACAAGTCCTCGGTCTGATGGCATCCACACTGGAAGTAGTACCATGGGCGTGAGCTCATATGAGACCCCTGCAGCGCTCACTTCTATCACGATGGAATCCACTGTCTCAGAACTACGCCGTACGTCTATCACTCCCGGGCAGAGTTTGGACCCAGCTATGGTGGTGGCTACTGGCCAGCCACCTGAGCCAGGGAACAAGACTAACCTCCCCAACCTGGACCCTGCTCACCACAGACACCAGCCTACGAGGATGGGGAGCTCACTGCGAGGAATTAACCACCCAAGGGCAGTGGAACGCAGAAGAGTCTGTATGGAACATCAACCGCCTAGAAGCCCGGGCAGTCAGACTAGCCTGCCTACGCTTTGCCCACAGACTCCCAGACAAAATGGTCAGAGTAATGTCAGACAATGCCACAACAGTGGCCTACATCAACCGGCAGGGGGGAACCAGAAGCTAACAGCTGTCTCTGGAAATAGACCCCCTAATGACGTAGGCGGAAGTAAACCTCCAAGAGATCTCGGCCATCCACATTGCCGGGAAAGACAACATCATGGCGGACTACCTCAGCAGGGAAAGTCTAGACCCAGGAGAATGGAAGCTGTTGTCCGCAGCGTTCCAAATGATAGTGAACCGGTGGGGGACACCAGACATGGACCTTCTGGCAAACTAGTCCAATGCCCAAGTACCCAGATACTTCAGCCGCAGGCGGGAACCTCAGTCCCAGGGGATCGATGCCCTGGTACAGACCTGGCCACAGGGGACCCTATTATACGCTTTCCCACCGTGGCCCCTACTAGGCACAATCATTAACAAGATTAATTAATTAAAGATGTTTTTTTTTCAAACGTGCCTCGGTATATAAGAAACCTCAAATAAATAAATAAATAAATAAGATACAGCTGCACAGGGGACTACTTCTTCTGGTGGCCCCGGACTGGCCAAGAAGCCCATGGTATGCTGACATGAGAAGGCTACTGGCAGGGAACCCCCTACCACTGCCTCCACACAGAGACCTGCTCCAACAAGGACCGATCCTCCACGAGGATCCAGCTCAATTTCTCTCTTACGACCTGGCCATTGAGAGGGCTCGCCTGAGAAAGAGCGGATACTCGGGGGCTGTAATCGACACCCTGCTTCGAGCACACAAGTTCTCCACATCTCTAATGTACATAAGGATTTGGAGAGTTTTTGAAGCCTGGTGCGAAGACCACGGCATCAAGCCACACTCAACTAAAGTTCCCGTGATCCTGGAATTCTTACAGAACGGGCTACAGAAGGGGCTGTCCCTCAACTCTATCAAGGTACAGGTGGCCGCATTGCCCTGCAAGGGTTTGTAATATACAAAATAAATATTTTTTAGAAAAACGAGGTGTCAGCGAGCCGGTCATTGTGCCCTTCTGTGCATGGACCACCCGGTCTTATCATTCATTCATCTCAGAATCACCTCTTTTGGTGCGGGACACTCACCAGGAGCCCCGACGAGGCAGATGCCTAACACAGCCCGCCCGATCACCACTTTGAGGTGCCTAACAGCCCGCCTAGCCTCAACCAGGTAGCTTGGCCCTACGCCCTCTCGCCAACCGCATCACAGTGACCTCCCTAGGAATGGAGACGTCATCCAGACGCGACATGGGACCTTTTAAATTCCCCTAAGGGGAGCTGAAGGCCCTCTTTCGGCGCGGGAAACTCACCAGGAGCCCTGAGGCTCTTGCCCCTTGGCGTGACCTCTCTTCCTTATCTTTAACCACAACACTAACCCCGACCAGGTCCATCAACTGGCACTACCCACCACTTTGAACCTGGAACAGGACATGAAAGAGATGAGACTGAACCAGCACCTAGCAGACTAATGAAACACCACATGCTGAATCCCTACAAAGAAACACACGCACCCAAGTCCACCTGATGCTTTCTCACCTGGCTTATACAGCAACACTCGGAAGTACTCCTCTTCAGCTACCTACACATCCCTCATGAGAGAGAGACACCTGAACAACAACCCTCCCACCTCAGAGTCACAAAACGCACTTAAAATGGTACATCCAACAACCTCTGAACCACTGCTGAAGTGAGACCACCGCTTAAGTGAGATCTCCACTGAAGTGAGACCCACATCTACTTCTATATTCTCTCACCTTTGAAAATAGAGGGACAGAGACAAACCACAGATCTCCAAAGAGTGACAAAATAACTCCTTAGAGCCCAGCCCGAGAGCCTAACCCCTCTGAAACACACATCGAACATCAACCCACATAATATTCACAATCGAACCCAAGATGTCTTACACAACAGTACGCAACCACTCAACAAACTGACGTACCACGAGACCTCAAAACTCCCAGCAATGAGACAACGGAACCTAATACATATGTCCACGAATGACACATGAAAACACCTCATGTACCTTTCCTTCATACTTATAAACGCTCAATCTATAACCAAAAAAATTATGCTTATAACAGACATGCTGCAAGATCAAAAACCTGATTTCATTGCGATAACAGAAACATGGCTCAAAAATACAGACAATGTAATATCTAACCAACTAGCAAATGGCACATATGACCTATTCTCAATTCCCAGACTATACCGCAAAGGCGGTGGAATTATGCTAATAGTCAAAAAATACCTGGCTATGAAACTAGTCCCTAACTCAATGCCCAAACAATATGAAATAGTGCTATTCGACTCCACAAAGCTTCAAATAATACTGATCTACTGCCCCCCCCCCCAAACTTCTAGAGAGACATCTCCCCACTAATCGAATTCCTCACCTCTACCATCAAAAACAAGAAACCCACAATCATTTTAGGAGATCTTAACCTATATGTCGATGAAACCCCCCCTTCTCAACACACTCAAACCCTGATGGACCTACTAACTGCACTCAACTTCACACAACTTATAAACAAACCAACACATAAAGCAGGACACACAATAGACCTGATATTTGCCAACGGTAAATTCAAGCAAACCCCTCAGTAAATTGCACACCAGTACCATGGTCTGACCACTTTCTTATAAACTGCAAGACAAAAATTGTATCCACCTCTACCCAAGATCCTAACAAACCATACTCCTTCAAATACAGACCTCCTTTCCCACTTGAACCACTACAACAAGAATTGAGAAAACAACTAAAGGACCTAGATCTTACCTCCATAAACAACGCAACACATTCATGGCAATACATAACCACTAATATAGCCAACAACCTCAACCCTGAAAGAACAAAAAAGATTTATAACAAAAGAAAAAATGATAACCTGTGGTTCAACAAAGATCTAAAAAACATCAAATCAACTCTCAGAAAAAAGGAAAAAGATTGGCACAAAAATAACTGCCCCTTGACTCTAGCCAGATATCGAACTTACCTTGCTATCTACAAAAACATGATAAACACAGTAAAAAGGGACTACTACAACAAATAAAATCCAAAACCACGCTAACATCCCTAAAATTCGATTTAACATAGTAAAAAATCTAACCTTAGACAAGAGCAATTATATCAACCATTCGGACAAAAACATAAGTCAGGACCTAGCTTTCTTCTTCAAAAATAAAATATGTAAAATCACGGATAACATAATCAATACAATCAAGCAACAACAAAATTACTCCGTGGTCATCATTTGAAACTATCTCAACAATCGAAGCTGAAAACCTAATCAAATCTCTAAAACCAGCAAGCCACGTCTTTGATAAAATTCCTACACAAACCCTAAAAGAACTTTCCCATGCCATTGCTCCAACCATTACTGCAATCATTAACAAATCTCTTGAAGGCGTACTACCTGACAACCTCAAAATGGCAACAATTAAACCCATCTTAAAAAAAAAAAAAAGAATTTGGACCCCACTGAACTCAATAACTACTGCCCCATCTCAAACTTGCCGTTCCTCGCCAAACTAACAGAAAAAGACGGTCCTCAAACAGCTCACTGAACATTTAGATATAAACAATATTCTACACTCCACACAACATGGATCCTGCAAATACCACAGCACAGAAACACTACTTCTCAACCTATCCAACACAATACTAAAAGGCTTCAATAACGGTCAACAATGCATCCTCATTCTACTGGACCTATCAGCCGCCTTTGATATGGCCTAACCGAAAATACTCTAAACTGGTTCAAATCATTCCTCCAAAACAGATCATTTCAAATAAGCATGAACGACTCTATATCAGATCTAATACCACAGGGTTCTGCCCAATCTGCCGCACTATTTAATATCTACCTACTTCCATTATGTCACCTACTTTCAAACCTCAACATCACGTACTATATGTATGCAGACGACGTTCAATTACTCATCCCCGTATCAGACACCATAGAAAATGCTCTCAATCTAGCTGCCAAACATCTCAACATAATAAAAAATACTCTAAATCACATGAATCTATGCCTAAACTTGGATAAAACCGAATGTATTCTGCTTAAGAGAAAAAACCAGCTCACACAACACACAAACTCAATACAAATTGACAAAACCATGATCAAATTAAATGAAAACGTTAAGGACCTGGGGATCTGGCTTGACACTGTAATGAACCTCAAAAAACATATAGTTATGAAAACCAAAGAAGGATTCTACAAACTCAATTCTGAAAAGACTAAAACCGCTCCTAAACCAACCACAATTCAGAACTATTACTCAATCCCTCATCTTCACAACCTTCGACTACTGCAATTCTCTACTTATAGGCCTCCCCAAATCCTACACCCATCCGCTGCAGCTACTACAGAACGCAACAGCGAGAATACTCTCCAATCACAAAAGATCGGAACACATCACCCCAGTCCTAAAAGAACTACACTGGCTGCCCATAACAAAACGAGCTGAATTCAAACTACTCACCATAATACACAAAAACATAAACAATGAAAGTGGATGCCTAAACTCTAAATTCCAGAAACATCTACCACAGCGCAACACCAGATCTATCAACAAAGCCCTGCTCAACATACCTTCAGTAACGACATCATCTAGAAATAGAGCACCCTCCATAGCTGGACCTCAACTTTGGAACTCTCTACCAGAAAAACTCAGACTGCAAAACAACTCAAAACTATTCAAAAAGCAACTTAAAACATTTCTATTTAAACAAGCTTACAAAGACTGCATCGGTTAACAAAACCTCCAACTATATAAACTCCATCACAAGAAACCATTGCATTATATTTACTCAAACAATGTTGCCCTTTACTCCTCAATAACTCGGACTCACCGTTTACATCAGTAAAGTTAAACTTGCAACAACGTCCCCTGGCTCCTCGCAAATCTAAATATACCCATCTACCATTACAAACTGATATCTCCCTTATATTACTCATAAGATAGCGAAATGCTTAATTTAGCGAACCTGCCCAACTATGAGCCTACTAGTGGACATGTTTAACTGTTGATTAACGAACTTAGTAGAACAGTCATGATACTCAATGTACATAGCTGCATGTAATGTATAAATTTGCCTGTCTATTTTTCTAGCTATGTATAAGTGTTTCTGTATGCAGTTAATATACCCAGTTCCGTTGCTATAGTTGTTATTACCCTAACTTGTATTTCTTTGTAATAAGTTGTTGTATCTGTAAACCGGAGTGAAGGAATGCTCCAAACCTCGGTAGATAAAAACACTTAAAAAAATAAATAAATAAATGATAATAGAATATAGTATAATGTTTAATATTTCTTAAGCAAATGAAAATCAGCAGAGAACAGTCCAAATCATAGTTTGCTATTTAACTTAGCCAGCTAATTCAACCCCTCCCAGTTATGCCCCCAGAACGCCCATAACTTATCTGGCTAAATTCTAGCCACCTAACTTATTAGCCAGCTAGAATTTTTTTTTCAATTTAATCTTTATTAAAGTTTACTTAGTTATTACAAGAAAAACTAGCCAGCTAGAATTTAGCCAGATATCTGCCCAAATTTTGAACTAGATGGTTAACTTCTGAGTTAGCTTTTGAATATAAATCTCAGTGTGTTTAATCATGGTTAAAAAAAAAAAAAAAAAGAAATTTCATTGTTGTAGAACTGCATAGTACAGGATTAGTAAAAAATTGACATTTACCATGCACATTGCATAAAAAGATGTTTGCAAAGATATTTTTCAACATCAAGTACAGCTATATCTGCTATAAAGAGTAGCCAAGATAATTTTAATATGTTATGAATATCTTTCTGGAATTAAAATGTTTTATTTGCAGGGTGGTATCAATGCTGCTTTGGGGAACATGGAGTCAGATGATTGGAGATGGCACTTTTATGATACTGTAAAGGGCTCTGATTGGCTTGGAGATCAAGATGCTATTCACTACATGACTGAACAGGCTCCTGCTTCAGTTATTGAGGTACATTAAATGTAGTAATGGAATTTAAATTCTTGGAATCATAAATCTGTTAAACTAGTACATTTATAATTTATGTCAAGCAAAAACTGCTGCATTATTGTGTCTGAATATTTATGCCTTGTTTTTATAATTTTTTTTGCTAATTTGATTAAAATCTTATTTCACAGCAGTTTTAATACTTATTTATTTTATTTAATTTATTTAACGTCTCTTTTATACCGATAGCCGTTCACACATCGTATCGGTTTACATCAAACAAATAACTTTTGGGCAGGGCCCTTACAAGTAACAGTAACTTCATGTTATTAGGGTGAAATAATTTCCTGGAGAGCTAACATTCTTTGTTCTCTGAACTACTTGACATCTTTTCATCATATAGTTACAAATAACAGAACACCTCTAAAACCTGTTGCACAAAGGAGAAAAAGGAGTAAATATGCCATTTTAAATAGTAATTGAATAAATGAAAACCAGTGCATTGAGTACTTATTGTGATGTTATAGAGAGAAGCAAAAGCATGTCCCACTAGAGATTGTATATCATGCATAATCAGGAAAGAGTCTTCCCATTTAATTATTTAAACATTAATACTTGGTGATGCAAGTCAGGGACCTGATCAAGTCTGCCCATGCCAGACTTCCAGGTTCCCCTTTATCAGCATACTGTGTGGCTTCCCATGTTGAAGCAGAATGGGCCACTGTTGGCCATCCCTGGGAGCACACAAACATGTTATGTTGGGTAATAGGGTAGGGGGCACATGGGCTTGTTGGACCCTCCCCCTTCCCATGACACTGTAGGTAGCTCTTTTTGGTGTATCTCATTAAAACAGTTAACTATTTAAATTTCAGCAGTTTCAATGGTAAACATTTTGAAGGTTAAGTGAAGGTAATTTTCAACAGTGCATAACTCAGCACATACATTCATAAGCTGGTGTATCTAAAGTTATGTTTGTATTTTATGAACTGTACAACGGGAGCCACGCGGTATGTGAAATACCTCTTATCTATCCCAAAAGTATACTTATATATGTCCGTATACTCATAAATTTGTAATGAAATGTTGTATCTCCATCGACAAGCAGTGTTGACTTAGCCATGAGATGTGGGGTGATGTGCTGACAGACCCATCTCTCTAGCTCAGTAGAGCTTCTCCTGTGAGCATGTATAGAAATTCCCATGTGCGCATTGCCTTGTGAACGCCCCGGTCTCTCGATTTTTCTGCACTACCACACAGACGGGTACTTTCTCTCTTTTAAAGTATGTTTGGCTTTAGGGCCTTGGTTTATTCATTTTTAACATTGCCTAGGCTGTTCCTCAAACAGCACATTCAGTGCTGAAAAAACCCCCCAAAATCAGCCTTTTGTTTTCTCTTTCCATAGGTCTCAAATCCAAGTCCAAGAGATGCTGTCCTGATTCAGACACATTAGAGTCGAGCAGAAGCTCCTCTCGCCTGTGGCATCAGATTCCAGATCATAGTCGCAGGGTTGAACAGGGATATGATAGCGCTGGAGGAAGCCCCTATCCATGGATTTGTGGCATCCGGCACTGTTGATGGAGTGCCAGATGCCACAAACTGTTTGTCTGCTATCAAAGCGGGTACCATTGATTCAAGGAGCATCTGTGCAGTCAACGCAAGGAGTATCTGGCGCTGTTGATGTTAGGAGCATTGATGTAGGAGAGTGCACGGCACAATCAGTGCATCAGTGGTTGCATCTACACCTTCGGTGCTCTGTGCTCCATCGGTGCACTTGATACTCTCTGCTTCATTTGTGAAAAAGCCTCGGGCCATCAGTGCTTAAGATGTGGCCTCCCAATCCAGATATCCCTCTTTATCTGGAAACACTGGAACCTACTTCCTCCACAGTGCTTTTGACATGCATATAGGAGCTTTTGACAAATGCATGGAGCCCAGTGCAGGCATCTCAAGATGACACATTTTAAGTCTAGAAGATGTGCAGGTGCATCGCAGCAGAAGGCCATCCTTGAATCCTGCCCCGGTGGAACATTTTGCTATATCTGCTCATTCAGAGCCTTGTCAGTGTCATCTGCTTGAGACTCTATGTCCAGGGCTTCTTCACTGAAAAGATGTTGTGTTCCAAGGAGGAGACAAGCTTATTCCCACAGGAGTCCCCTTCTACTTCCTCTGAGATGAATGAAGTCCCCACTTCGCTTACTCTCTTCTTTGCGGTTTTGGTGTTCCCCCCCCAATCTTAAGTTCCAAAGAGACCTTTTTTTCCCTGATCTGAGGAAATCTCGTGCCTTCCAGTAGATCTCTTTTGCCATAGTTCTGGTTTAGGAAAGATGAGAGGAGTCATTCAGAGACTTTTTGGCATACTAACTGATCCTGATGCTTCAGTGATCTACCACCATTGTAGTATGGTAGACATTATAGCAGCAAATCAATCCCTTCTTTTTCCACATGCATTGGGGAAGAAAATCTTCCAAGTCCTTCTGTTGAATGTTGTATGGCAACTGATCAGCCTTATATCATCTGATAGTCGCGTGATACTTTTAAGTGGACTGAAACCCCATTCTCCAATTATATTCTTTTTGAGAAATTAAAGAGCAACATGCAGTTCCAGTTTTTGGACAGTTCTTGGAGCACATCTGGCTCTGTCTGTAGAGGACAGTTTTCTGATAATCCTTAGTGAACACAGAAAAGTCACCAAGGGTCCTCAAGGTTACAAAGTATGGTTACTGTTTATGTTTCCCCCCTTCTTCCAGCACAACACCATTTTGTCTTCTATTTGGGTCCATCTCAAGCACTTAAACTGTGTCTTGAGGGGAAGTTGCTCCTTTGTTAGCAGGTGTTAGAGCCTGTTCTTCCATCAGGTCTAATACTTCATCAATTAGCGTGCACATCAGTGCCATCAATTAGCGAGCACATCAATGCCATCTTCTTCCAAGTACAGGAATACTGCTTTTGCTTCATTCTTGCTTATCAGAATTTATGGAGCATTTGATGGAATGTAAAGCTGCTGCATTTGGCCTCATGAAGTCTCTTACCTGGAAGATGGTATTTCTTGTTTCTATCTCCTCGGTTAGATCGGTCATCGACTGCAGTCTTTTCATAAGAGAGTGGTGCACCCATCTTGAATTTCTCTTAAGGTGTTCTCTATTTTTCAACAGAATTAAGCCATATGCATGGAGGGAGAGACTGTGGTAAGGCTGTGGCCTATAGAACTCACCACATCACTAGGCTTATCATCTGTCTGTATTCTATGATCCCAAAGGTGTGGGAGTAGCAATTACCATTTCTTCGTTGTTCAACTAGATAGCGGGTTGTATTGCATATTGCTCTGCATTGACTGGCCTTTGATTACAGACCTTATCAAGGCTCCTCAAGTCAGAGCATGGGTTTTCATTTCTTTCCTGAGAGCTGTTCTCATAACAGAAATTTGAAAAGCTACAACTTGGTCATCTCTACATCCCACTACTGTCTGGACAACATATCCAGAGGAGACAGTAAATTTGGAAAAGCAGTTTTGCGCAGCCTGTTCACCAGTAATCCATTCTCCAAAGGGGAGCCAGGTTGCTTTATTCAGTAAGTACTCCACTATGCAATCCTCAGCTTGGGACTCCTCACATGTCATGACTAATTCAGCCCTTCTTGTCAATGTCAAAAGCAAGTTTACTTGCCATAAACGTAGTTCTTCATAGACAGCAGGATAAATTAGCCATGCATAATACCTGCTTGCATCCCTGGAAAGAAGACTACCTAGCTACAGCTGAGCTCTACAGTTGACAGACGGACTCACGAGGCAGTACACACGCTGGAACTCTCACACATGCTCAGTAGTAAAAGCTCTGCTGAGCTAGCAGTATGGGTCCATTCGTTGCTGTTGGTTGACGTCACCCCTTGCGTCATGGCTACTTCATCTTGCTGTCTACTGGACAATCCCATTTACGGTAAGCAAACTTGATTTCTGCAGTTAGTTTATTAAAGTTTGCTCCTATATTATACACATTAAATAATTATAATATGTATACATAATAACCTTCATTTTATGTGCCGCAGCAGCTATTTTGTAAATATGGTGAGATGTACATATATCTTGCTTATGAAAATACTTGTGTGTGTACTTCCAAGCAGCAGTTCTCCCAGACTTCTACTAGTTCACCCATAACCTTTACCTCTTGCTTCAGATCCCCCATCCAAAAACTGCAGACAAAAAATGTCAGGTTTAAATTCTGTGACTTGATTAGGAGGTGTAAAAGCATGCATGCATGTTTCATGTATATTCAAGCTTTTTTTTTTTTTTATAAAATATGTAAATGTGCAAGTACTTCGAAAATCCATCCCAAAACACCCTTGATCTGCCATCTTTGTACATGCATATATTTATGCACAGCAGCAACAGCATGCACATACTCCTGCCCTTCTAAAAATTTGCTTATTGCACATGGAGGCTAATTACGCATGTATATGCTGATTTTACATGCATGGCCCCTCTAAATGATGGGGTCCATATTCAGCTAAACTTTAGCTGGATATCTCATTATCTGGCTAAAATTCAGCCAGATAATAAGGGGCATTCCGGGGGGCTATTCTTGAAGGAGTTATGTTAGCCGGCTAATTCCGATATTCAGAGTTAGCCAGATAGCTTATATATTTTAAATTATTTATATCCCGCTCCCTCCAAAATATTCAGGGCAGGTTACAAGTCCAACCGTAGCCAGATTAACTGGCTAACTCTGGTTGTGCCAAAGAGCTGTCTTAAAGTTAGCTGATTAAAGGTATCAAGCAATCTTTAAGATAGCCATCTATATTCAATAGTGCAGCTGCACTACTAAATATCCCTACAAAGTTAGCCAGATAAGTTTATTTGGCTAAGTTTGCAATCCAGCCAGTGACTGAATATTGCCCTAAAAGTAACTCCTTTCCTGAGCCCAATTACAGGCCCATACAGAAAAACACACAGGAGAGCAGGTGAGTGCACTGGCCACTCTCCTGGGCATCCGTCTTCCGGGCCGCAGGCCGATTTTTAATTTTTATTTATTTATTTACTTTAATTTTTGCTTTTTTTTTTTTTTACTTTTGGGGCCTCAGCGATATTAAGTCGGAGGTTGTACAGAAAAGCAGTTTTTTCTGCTTTTCTGTACACGTCCTCGGCACCGGCAGAAATTAACACCAGCCTTTGGGCAGGCGTTAATTTCTGAAAGTAAAATGTGCGGCCCTACCACCATTACCTCTCTCACCAAATCCTGTGCTCCACTGAGAATTAGATCTAAAATTGCTCCCTCTCTCGTCTGTTCCTGAACCAATTGCTCCATAAAACTGTCATTTATTCCACCCAGGAACTTTATCTCTCTAGCATGTCCCGATGATACATTTACCCAGTCAATATTGGGGTAATTGAAATCTCCCATTATTACCGCACTAACAATTTGGTTAGCTTCCCTAATTTCTCTTAGCATTTCACTGCGCGTCTCACCATCTTGGCCAAGTGGACGGTAGTATACTCCGATCACTATAGGCTTCCCCAACACACAAGGGATTTCTACCCATAAAGATTCGATTGTGCATTTAGTCTCATGTAGGATGTTTATCCTGTTGGACTCTATGCCATCCCGGACATAAAGCGCTACACCGCCTCCTGGGTGCTCATCTCTGTCATAGCGAATTAGGCAACAGTTTAACTTCTGTTTATTCGCTGCCTTTCTGACCATTAAAAGCACAAACACACTAAATAATATTCCCCAATAGTTAACTTTGCCCCAATACTTTTAAAAAGACTACATTTTCCCATCAGTAGCAGGGCTAAATTAGCCATGCTGTCATGGGATCTGTCAGTCAGGCCCAGGAGGCGGAGCTTGTCAAAGCAGAGATTAGATTTTTGCTCTCTGCGGCTCCGCGTGTGTTCCCGCGCAGGAAAGTAACGGAATTTCCTCAGTCTGTTCGTTCCGCGAGCAGGATCGCACGCGGAGCTGATTTCTCCTCAGTATTTAGTTAAATTTCACAATGTCAAAATCGGGGTTTAAACCCTGTGCTTGCGGCAAGGTAATGTTGGTCACAGATGGCCATGACCGATGTTACCGATGCCTGGGGCCAGATCACAATCGTCAAGATTGTGAGTTTTGTTCGAGAATGTCCCCGAGAGCCCTGAAACAACGGGCCTACCGGCTTTGGGAACCTTTTGCTTCATCGGAGCCATCGGAGGCTCACTCGTCACCTGGCCCCGCGATCGCATCGGCTCCATCACAAAAACAGGCATCGTCGTATGATCCTCAGTCCTCCAGGCTTGGAGGTAAGGACTTGGCCCGTCGACATAGGCCATCGGAGTCGGCAGACCCGATAGAGCCATTAGCGCCAGAAATCTTGGTGCCTAAAACATCTGCGCCTAACATGACCTCGGCGCCCACGACAGGATCGGCGCAGAAAACTTATGCTCGCACGGAGCTGGAGCCACTTGCGCGCATGGCGCAGGAGAAGTCTGCGCACAAGGCGCCGACGACACCTGCGCACAGCACCGAAGCCACCTGTGCACACGGCGCCAAAGACATCTACGCGCATGGAGCGGGAAGTATCTGTGCGCACGACGCTGGATACATCGACACCGATGACACTTGCGTGAATGGAACTAAAAACATATGCACACAAGTCTGCTTCTGCTCACAAGTCAAAATCGACGCGCACAGAGCATTCAACATCGGCGCACAAGTCGCAGAAACATTCAAAACACCCATCTCGTCCAAGACAACATGGGTTGAAACGACGACGTTATTCCTCAGGAACATCTCATTCCACCTCTCCATCTATAATCCCGCCTCACTCGGTTACTTCTCCCTCTTCGAGATCTACTTCGATGGCGTAGAAAACGCTCGCCGTCTTCACATAAAAGTTACACAGGCTTGTCGTCACACCATTATCATAAACACTCCCATCACTCGCACCATAAAAAGATGACAAAAACGAGTGCAACATGGGAAGTAAGTCCTTCGACTTCTATGTCGTCTCATACACAAGGTGCAAGCACCTTATCACACAGAGAGGTAATACAAGTTACTTCCTCTAATGCTTCTTCGACCTCAGATGATTCCAGAAGTATGAGACACCGAACGAAAGAGACTTTACACTTTCCACTACTTTGCCTCAAAACCCTCCCATGCAACCTAAAACATGTGAGGCACAAAGTACAGCTGGTCGTTCAATAATGCCCCCTCTACAAAAGAGGCATTTTTGCAATTGTCCCAATCCTTAGCATGGTTTTATGAAACTCTTCAGTCATCCTTCAAGATGTCTAATGATACCTCTGGAGAACATTCGGTGGAGCCTTCAGCATCCCCAATAACAACACGACCGACTTCACCAATTCGTAAACAGGATATACCTCTTGATTCCCCTTCTCCACAAACAACCCCATCATCATCTACGGGATTTCCATCGGACCCGCAGGAGCAACCTCAGGAACCGTATTCCCCTCCAGAAGACCTTACATACCCAAAATTTTTAGAAAAATTGGGTACAATACTGCATCTAGAGGTCCAAAAAGAGATAGACCCTAGATCAGAAACCCTTGGTCTTTCCTCATAGGGGAGAGCTGTTCCATTCCCTTTATCATTTTGGTAGCCTTTCTCTGTACCTTCTCCATCGCAATTACATCTTTTTTGAGATGCGGCGACCAGAATTGTACACAATATTCAAGGTGCGGTCTCACCATGGAGCGATACAGAGGCATTATGACATTTTCCATTTTATTCACCTTTCCCTTTCTAATAATTCCCAACATTCTGTTTGCTTTTTTGACTGCCGCAGCACACTGAACCAATGATTTCAATGTGTTATCCACTATGACGCCTAGATCTCTTTCTTGGGTAGTAGTACCTAATATGGAACCTAACATTGTGTAATTATAGCATGGGTTATTTTTCCCTATATGCATCACCTTGCACTTGTCCACATTAAATTTCATCTGCCATTTAGATGCCCAATTTTCCAGCCTTACAAGGTCTTCCTGCAATTTATCACAATCTGCTTGTGATTTAACTACTTTGAACAATTTTGTATCATCTGCAAATTTGATTAACTCACTCGTATTATTTCTTTCCAGATCATTTATAAATATATTGAAAAGTAAGGGTCGCAGTACAGATCCCTGAGGCACTCCACTGCCCACTCCCTTCCACTGAGAAAATTGTCCATTTACTCCTACTCTCTGTTTCCTGTCTTTTAGCCAGTTTGTAATCCACGAAAGGACATCGCCACCTATCCCATGACTTTTTACTTTTCCTAGAAGATTCTCATGAGGAACTTTGTCAAATGCCTTCTGAAAATCCAAGTACACTACATCTACCGGTTCACCTTTATCCACATGTTTATTAACTCCTTCAAAAAAGTGAGGCAAATTTGTGAGGCAAGACTTGCCTTGGGTAAAGCCATGCTGACTTTGTTCCATTAAACCATGTCTTTCTATATGTTCTGTGATTTTGATGTTTAGAACACTTTCCACCATTTTTCCTGGCACTGAAGTCAGGCTAACCAGTCTGTAATTTCCCGGATCTCCCCTGGAGCCCTTTTTAAATATGGGGGTTACATTAGCTATCCTCCAGTCTTCAGGTACAATGGATGTTTCCGTCGATAGCAGGATGAATTAGCCATGCTGACCCACCCACCTCCCTGGTAGTCACCAAGTCTTCGACACGATACAGCTTAATCACAGACTGAGGAGATTCCGTTACTTTCCTGCGCGGGAACACACGCGCAGCCGCAGAGAGCAAAAATCTAATCTCTGCTTTGACAAGCACCGCCTCCCGGGCCTGATTGACAGATCACATGACAGCATGGTTAATTCATCCTGCTATCTACGGAAACACCATTTACGGTAAGCAAACTTGCTTTTCCCAAGCAAAACTTACTGATTACTTTCAGCCACCAGCAAGGTGATCCTCTCCTCTCAGCGCTCCCATTAATTATTTATTTGTTTATTTATTTATTTAAACCATTTCTATATCGTCTTTAACAATACAAGATTGACCAAAACGGTTTACAATAATTTCAAAAGTAAACAGAAATTATAAATTTTCTATAAAATAAAACAGAACAAATAAAAAGATAAAATAACATAAAATCAGTAGGAGAGAAATACAGTTTATATATTTTATTCCCTATACTTATATAATAATACTTCATTAGAGTTTGTATAGCATCATCAGATTAAATGGAGCTAAAATATAAATGTTAAAATTAAAATAAAAAGATTTTGGATGTAGATCCTAAAATCATTCACAGAGTGCAAGAATTCAGTGATAAGAACATAATATATTCCATACTGGATCAGATCAAAGGTCCATCAAGGCCAGGTCTCTGTTTCCAACAGTGGCCAATCCAAGTCACAAATACCTGGCAAGTACCCAAACATTAAATAGTTCCAATGCTACTAATGCCAGCAGCAAGCAGTGGCTACTCCCTATTGATTAATAGTTTATGGACTTCTTCTCCAGGAATTTATCCAAACCTTTTTATAAATCTAACTATATTAACTGCCTTAACCATTTCCTTTCGCAATGAATATCAGAGCTTAATTGTTCATTGAGTGAAAATAATTTTCTCTGATTTGTTTTAAACGTGCTACTTGCAAACATCATGGTGTGTCTCTTAGTCTTTGTATTATCCAAAAGAGTAAGTAACTGAATCACATTTACTCATTCAAGTCCTTTCATGATTTTGTAGACCTCTGTTAAATCCCCCCTTAGCCATCTCTTCTCCAAGCTAAACAGCCCTAACCTCTCTAACCTTTCCTCATAGGGGAGGCATTCCATCTTCTCTATCATTTTGGTCACCTTTCTCTGTACTTTCTCCAGCACAACTATATCTTTTTTTGAGATGCGGCAGCTAGAATTGCACATAGTATTCAAGATGCAGTCTCACCATGGAGCAATACAAAGGCATTATGACATCCTCTGATTTATTTTTCATTCCCTTCCTAATAACTGCACACATTGTTTGCTTTTTTTGACCACCACAGCATACTGAACCAATGATTTCAATGTAGTATCAACTATGATGCCCAGATCTTTTTCCTAGGCGGTAACTCCTAATAAGGATTCTAACATCGTGTAGCTTCATCATGGGTTATTTTTCCCTATATGCATCACTTTGTCTTATCCACATTATATTTCTTCTGTCATATAGATGCCTAGTCTTATTTATTTATTTAAAATCTTATATTCTGCAAAATCCAAAAATATTTTGCAATGCAGATTACGTCATCATTACATTTCCATATCCCTTCAAGAATCACTAGATCAACAGGTACAGGGATGTTATCAATTCCTTCCCCTAAGATTGCTCATCTAAATAATGTGAGAGAAAGGACTATTTCTATTGCTGGACCCCAACTGTGGAACTCTAGACCACAAGAATTAAGAGGTAGATCTTTAAAAAGTACGCCGGATTTTATAAGAGACGCGCAGCTTGCCTCCATTCCCTCCAAGGCCGCTTCGAAATCGCATGCAGGACTTTTAAAATCTAGCCCTAAGGTTGGAGGCAGACATTAAAATATTTAAAAAGGGCATTAAAACATGGCTATTCAAACAAGCCTTCCAAGAGATTTTAACCTACTGATTATATACCAATGTAAAGTATATTGTTGACTGTATTATCTCTGCTCTTACTATACTGCTTCTCTAACTGTCTAAATTTTATGATTATTTACTTTACTATTTTATTTATATTATGAAACTATGTATTTACTTCCTTTTCTCTTTGGAAATGTAAATATTTTTAAACAAATATTTGTTAGATAATGTAATCTGAATTGATATGTTCTCATGAAACATCAGTACATAAAAATAATAAAATAAATAGATTACAACATTACATACATAAAAATATATAAAGATTAAAATTCAACATACATAAAAACAATAAATTAGTAATTTAAAAAGTTATCAAAGGCTTTTTTAAACAGTATTGCCTTAATCTGACACCTAAACTCCTTGCTGTCTCTCTCCTTTCTCAACTGCTTCCAGTCTTGCAAGTTCCTCATACATTTTATCACAATCCTCTTGTGATTTAACTACTCTGAATAATTTTGTCATATGCAAATTTGATCATCTCACTCATTGTACCCCTTTCCAGATTATTTATAAATATATTAAAAAGCACTGGTCCAAGCACAGATCCCTGAGGCACTCCACTGTTACCTTTTTCCACTGTGAAAACAGACCATTTAATCCTGCTCACTCTCGTGTCTGTTCCTGAACCAATTGCGCCATAAAGCTGTCATTATTCCATCCAGGAACCTTATCTCTCTAGCATGTCCTGAAGTTACATTTACCCAATCTCTTTTTCCTTTTAACTAGTTTACAATGCTCAAAAGGACATTGCCTCCTATCTCATGACTGTTTAGTTTTCTTAGAAGCCTCTCATGAGGGACTTTGTCAAACACCTTCTAAAAATCCAAATAAACCACTTTTACCAGTTAACCTTTATCCACATGTTTTTTCACCGCTCAAAAATATGTAGCAGATTTGTGAGGCAAGACTTCTCTTTGGTAAATCCATGCTGTCTGTGTCCCATTAAACTATGTCTGTCTATATGGTCTGTGATTTTATTCTTTATAATAGTTTCCACAATTTTTCCTGGCACTAAAATCAAGTTCACCAGTCTATAGTTTCCCCAGATCACTTCTAGAGCCCTTTTTAAATATCATGGTTACATTTGCTCCTTCCAGACTTCAGATACATCGGATTATTTTAATGATAGGTTACAAATTATTTGTAATAGACCTGAAATTTCATTTTTTAGTTATTTCAGAATCCTAGGGTATCTACCATCTAGTCCAGGTGATTTGCTACTCTTCAGTTTGTCAATCTGGCCTACTACATCTTCCAGATTCATCGTGATTTGGTTCAGTTCATCTGATTCATCACCCTTGAAAACTGTCACAGGAACGGGTATCTCCCCAACATCCTCATCAGTAAACACTGAAGCAAATAATTCATTTAGTCTTTCTGCAATGGCCTTATATTCCCTAAATGCCACTTTAACCCCTTGATCATCTAACGGCCCAACAGACTCCCTCACAGGCTTCCTGCTTAGGATATATTTTAAAAAGTTTTTATTATGAGTTTTTGCTTCTATGGCCAACTTCTTTTCAAATTCTCTCTTATCCTCTGTAAGCAATGCTTTTAATTTATCTTACTCATGCTTATGCTTTTTTTTCTATTTTCTTCACATGGATCCTTCTTCCAGTTTTTGAATGATGATGTTTTGGCTAAAATAGCATCTTTCACCTTACATTTTAACCATGCATGCAATTGTTTGGCCTTCCTTCCACCTTTTTTAATGTGTGGAATACATTTTGACTGCGCTTCACAGATTGTCTTTTTTTAACAATGTCCATGCATGTTGTACACTCTTAACCTTTGTAGCTGCACCTTTCAGTTTTTTTTATAACTATTTTTCTCATTTTATCAACATTTCCCTTTTGAAAGTTTAGTGCTAGAGCCCTTCCTGTCATTCATTCAAATTTGATCATGTTATGATTACTATTGACATACAGCCCCACCACCGTTACCTCTCTCACCAAATCCTGCACTCCACTAAGAATTATATCTGAAATAGCTCCCTTTCTCATCTGTTCCTGAACCAATTGCACCATAAAGCTGTTATTTATTACATCCAGGAACTTTATCTCTCTAGCATGTCCTGATGTTACATTACCCAATAAATATTGGATTAATTGAAATCTCCCATTATTACTGCATTACCAATTTGGTTAATTTCCCTAATTTCTCTTAGCATTTTATCACCCATCTTATCAATTTGACCATGTGGGTGGTAGTACACTTTTCTCGCTATACTCTTACCCAGCACACATGGAATTTCTGCCCATAAAGATTCTGTTGTTCATTTAGTCTTTTGCACGATCTTTATCCTGTTGGACTCTGTGCCATCCTGGACATATTTATTTATTTATTTATTTATTTATTTATTTATTTATTTTTAATTTTTATATACCGATGTTCCTGTAAAGAATACATATCGCACCGGTTTACAAGGAACTGAACAGTCGCCTCCAGGGCGGAAATACATTAAAACAGTCGCCTCAAGGCAGAATACATTAACACAAGTATACAGGAAAACTATTAAAAGAGAACTTTCATAAACTCAATTAAATGTAACTGTGAACCATAAATCAGGAACCATAAATCAGGAACATATGTACAGAGGTAGGTATATCGTCTGTCGCTTCACCAGATTTTAGCTCTCAGGGAAAGCTTGAGTGAATAGCCAAGTCTTTAGCTTCTTTTTGAATGTCGGAAGGCATGGTTCTTGGCGGAGGTCCGGTGGGAGCAGGTTCCAAAGATGGGGACCTGCAGTGGACAGAGCTCGTTTCCTCAATGAGGTTTTTGTTGGCTGGGTGTGAAGCATGTTCTGGTATGCACTTCTGATCGGTCTATTGGAGACGTGTTGCTGTAGTTGGAAGGATAGGTTGAGGGGGGAGATGTTGTGAAGAGCCTTGTGAATCATCATGAGGGATTTAAATTGTATCCTAAATTTTATGGGCAGCCAGTGAAGATTTTGGAGGGATAGGGGTGATGTGATCCCATTTTTTGGTGTTAGTGAGAATTCTGGCTGTCGCGTTCTGGACCATCTGAAGTGGTTTGATGGTGTTGGCTGGCAGGCCCAGGAGGAGTGAGTTGCAATAGTCCAGTTTAGGGAGGATGATAGATTGTAGTACCAAGCGGAAGTCTTGGAAGTGTAGAAGAGGTTTTAATTTTTTTAAGACTTGCAATTTGAAGAAGCAGTCTTTGGTAGTATTGTTTATGAACTTGGTGAAGTTGAGTTGGTTGTCCAGAAGTACACCAAGATCTCTTACTTGTGGTGTGTGGTCGATTGATGTGAAGGAGAGTTGGGTGGAACTAGTTGGGTTGAATAGAGAGCACTTGTCTGGAGCTATTATGAGGATTTCAGTTTTGCTAGTATTTAGCACGAGGTTGAGGCTTGTTAGCATGTTTTTGATTTCCGAAAGGCAGCTGTTCTAGTAAGACCACGTTTTGTGGAGGGATTCCATTATCGGGATGAGGATCTGAATGTCATCCGCGTATAGGAAGTGTGTTAGCTTGAGGTTAGATAGTAGATGGCAGAGTGGAAGGAGATGAATATTGAATAGTGTTGGTGAAAGGGATGATCCTTGAGGTACCCCCAGCTTTGATCTGATAGGGAGTGATTCTTTGTTGTTAATCCTGACCTTGTATTGTCTGTTTTCAAGGAAAGATTTGAACCAGTTGAGCGCTGAACCTGTTATACCAATATCTGCTAGACGCTGAATGAGGCAGGTATGGTTCACAGTGTCGAATGCTGAGGAGAGGTCCAGTAAGACGAGAAGGAAAGGTTGACCATTTTCCAGGTTGATGAGGATGTTATCAGAAAGCGAGGCTAGTAGAGATTCAGTGTTCAATGACTTTCGAAATCCGAATTGATTGGAGGTTAGAATGACATTCTCTTCTAGGAATTCGGATAGTTGTCTGTTTACTACCTTCTCCATGATTTTTGCAATCATTGGGAGGTTGGCAATTGGTCTGAAGTTAGCTGGGTCAGTGGGTGGAAGGTTAGGTTTTTTAAGGAGAGGCTTGAGAATAGCAAGCTTGAATTGGTCAGGGACTTGACCTTGGGAGAGCGAGCAGTTTATGATGTCTGCTATCGGTTTAGCGATGATGTTAGGAATGGAGAACAGTAGATTGGATGGGATGTGGTCAAGTGGGTGGGATGAGGGCTTCATCTTCCTAAGGATGTTTTCAATTTCTAAGGCGGACGTCTGCTCAAGGGAAGCCATCGAAGCTGTAGTTGCTTTATATTGCATGTGGGTTGGGTGAGAGGTAGTGTTGCTGGTAGTGGGAGGGTAGTTCGGTTGAGGAGAGGGCACCTTGAGAGGAGCAAGGAGGGTGTCTATTTTTTTCTCAAAGTAGACCGCCAGTTCGTTGGCTTTGTTGGATGCTTGTGTGTCTGGTATAAGAGGGATAGTTGGTTTAGTGAGGGCTGACACATAGGAAAACAGAGCTCTAGAGTCGAAGATAAAGTGGTGGATCTTTTTTGAGAAGAATTCTTTCTTGGTTATATTGATGTTTCTGTAAGAGTTTAGGCAAGATTTATAAGCCAAGAGGGTAATAGTGGACGGGTTTTTTCGCCACCTGTGTTCCTTACATCTTAGCTCTTGTTTGAGCGACTTCAACTCCGGCGTGAACCAGGGTTTCCTGTTGTCCTTTTCAGGATGGAGCAATTTCGTGGTCATGGGGCATACTTGATCAGCCACCCTATTGGTGATGTTGATCCATGAGGTAGTGGCAGTGTTGACGTCTGAGAGGTTTAGTTGAGCTAGTTCTTTGGATAAATGAGAGCTGAGGATTTCTCCAGTACAGGGTTTTTCTGATGGCGACTGAGGTTGCATGTGTAGTTTGGGGAGGGTGTTCCATGATCTCTAGAGCCGTGGAGATGATTCGGTGGTCCGTCCAAGGGACCTGTAGGCATGATGGATTGTTAACGGACGATATTCCTTCATTTAAGAAAATGAGGTCTAACGTGTGACCTGCCTTGTGGGTGGGTTCATTGACAATTTGCCTGAACCCCATGTGGCCGAGGGAGGAGAGTAGGGTTTCGCAGTTGGTGGAGCGAGGTAGGACGTCCACGTGCAGGTTGAAGTCTCCCATGAGGATCGCTGGTTTTCCTGCATTAAGATGTTTGGCGGCTAGTTCAATGATGGGGGATGGGTCTGCCTCTAGAATTCCTGGGGGAGCGTAAATCAATCCGATTAGAAGGTATTTTGATTTGAAGAGGGCAAATTCGAGGTTGGCTGTTGTAATTGTGGCTTGTAGGGTCAGGCCTAATCCTTTTTTGGCAGCTAGGAGCAGCCCTCCTCCTCTTTTTTTGATCCTGGGAATAGAGAGTAGGTCATAAGCCTAGGTAGGTAGCTGATTTAGAAGTACTGTATCTGTAGTTTTTAACCAGGTTTTTAACCAGGTTTTTAACCAGGTTTTTAACCAGGTTTCTGTGATAGCACAGATGTCTGGTTTAGTATCGTTTAGGGAGGTTGTTGAGGATGTGTGATTTTTTTAGAGATGGACTGAGCATTGAATAAAGTCAGTGAGAAAAGTGCCAGGCCTAGTAGTTGTGTGCAAGGCGTTATAGAGATGGGGATGATCCTCTGTTGTCGGTTGCGTGAATGTGGGTAGTGCTTAGGGAGTCTCCTCAGACGGTTGTAGAAGATAAGGAATGTTGAAGGATCGCATGTTGGCTACTGGAACTACGGGCAGTGCTGGTAGATCGAGTGGGGCTCGAAAGGGAGGAGCCTGTGGCTATGATAGCTGGTGGAGCTCTGAGGCTTCTCAGAATGCTTGAACCACCAGGTTGTGGTAGAAGAGGGCAGAATAAGCAATAATGGAGGTGAAGCAAAAGTTGAGCCTTACTAGAGGCAGAGTCTCCACTTGGGTCTGCACGAAGGGGCGAGTAGCACTGTTGTGGTGTGGTAGTGTAGTGAAAGGAGGGCCTTTCGCCTGAATCCTCACAAAGGCTCACAAAGGAGCGCACTAAGGGGCAGGCCCCTTAGGTTGCGCTCCTTCGGGTGCGCGATGCCTGGTGCGCGACGCCCCAGGGAGCGTCTGCAATTTAAGGGCCTGAAAACAGTGCTGGGCTAGACGGCTGGGTTGGGGGTGGGAGCAGTATCACTCACCACGTGGTCCTGCTGCTTCTCTTTATTTTGCAGGTTTCTGAGCCCTCTTGTCCCTTTTTTTCTCTTAATTTCCCGGTTCACTGTTCACTGCTGGCTCACAGAAGGGAGGGGTGAGCGGGCTCTTGCCCCGATTGAGCTGTGCCGACCGCACGAGCCCCTGCAGTGGAGGAGGACAGAGACTGAGAGAGGATCCTGGCAGAAAGAGGGACGCCCAGGGAAGCGTCTGTAATTTAAACGCCTGAAAACAGTGCTGGGCTGGGGGTGGGAGCAGTATCACTCACCACGTGGTCTTGCTGCTTCTCTTTATTTTGCAGGTTTCTGAGCCCTCTTGTCCCTTTTTTTCTCTTAATTTCCCAGTTCACTGTTCACTGCTGGCTCACAGAAGGGACATAAAAGCCCTAACCCCCTCCCCCAAGTTGTTCCTCGCTATCATTGCGATATAATTTGTACCTTGGTATAGCACTATCCCATTGGTTATCCTCCTTCCACCATGTCTCTGAAATGCCTTTGTCTGTCTCATCATTCACTGCTATACAATCTAACGCTCCCATCTTACTTCTAGATTTCTGGGCATTGGCATACAGACATTTCAAAGTGTGTTTTTTGTTTGTATTAACAACCTGCTTTCAGTTGACAGGGATAATTTGGAATCTTTTAGCTCAGTTGCTTTTTTTTACTTATAGGCACAAGATGACTAAAAGTTGTTCATTTCTTGCAACCAGTGGATTCTTTGCAAGTCTGTGCAGGATTAGGAAACTGTGTTGTCTCGTAAGCTCATGTGCTGCTTGATCTTTGGTTAATTCTAATATTGAGGAAAATGGAGGATTTGAAATTTTTTAGGAAATCTTTGAAAACTTATTTTTTTTAAACAAGCATTTGCAGTATGATTTTAAACTGTTTTAAAAATTGCTTAACTGTTATATGTGAAAGATTATAGATGTTTAATGTTGTAAACTGCACAGATGAATGGGTTTGGATGTTGCAGATTATAAATGTAATAAATAAACATACTGAGGTTAGTATTCAAAACCAAACATTTTAATGGCTAACTTGTGAGTTAGATGGATAACGTGAGTTATCCATCTAAATAGTTTTGAATATTGACCTCACTAAATTTAGTTTTCTTAAGGAACAATGCAGTTAGTACTAGAATTTTGTACAGAATAAAACTCTTGATTTAATATTTATATTGAACAGCTTGAAAACTATGGAATGCCATTTAGCAGAACAGAAGAAGGAAAGATCTATCAGCGTGCATTTGGTGGACAGAGCCTTAAGTTTGGGAAAGGAGGACAGGCTCATCGATGCTGTTGTGTGGCAGACAGAACAGGACACTCATTGTTGCACACTTTGTATGGAAGGGTAAGAAGAATGAAACATTTCTCTTTTATAATAACTGTACATTTAGTTGGTGGAAGAAAGGAAGTAGCCTGAAAATTGCAAAAATGTCATGTTTTAAGAATTGCAGTCTAGGTGAAGCCATGTATACTGGTCTCTGAATGCAAGAGACCAGTATAATAATTCTCAGTGCAGGATGGCAGTTAGGCATAGCAGGGCGACAACATCTGATGTAACCTGACCCAGAACTTTCTGATATCAATGTTTCTAGAACTTTGACTGTGCCTCACTGAGCTTGCCCACTGAGTGGCCCCTTCTTCAGTGTCTGTCTTTTTTCCACAGAGTCCACTAGTCACAGTTCCTCACTATCCTGCTCCTTGGCCTCTGTTTTGGGTTTTTGTATTCCAGGATTGTTCATTGTGGGGCCCCACAATCTCCCAGCAGTGTCCATAGATAGGTTTTCAGCTTATATTTATAAGCTTTTTTTTCCATCTTGTACCATCAGTGACCATCAGGTGTTGATTCCTTTGCTGCCATCAAGTTCAACTTTTCCTCCCTTTTTATCTGGCTGACCATGTCTAGTGGATTGCCCCTTGTGTGCTAGGGTTAGTCTATTATTGATCCTCGTGATTGATGTATCCTATGCCTGGGGGTGTCACATGATGTCCCAGAAGTGTCATCTGTGCACAACCCTAACTTCAAAGGTCGACAGTTTTTGACCGGAACTAAGAGTGCAGCACTGTCAGGTACCGGCAGTCCAATGCATCAGCCTCGGAGGCATCAACATTGAAGGACCCAGGAAACTGCAACCAGCATCAGGGGAATACTTGGTTCTCCACGACATAGTAAACGACAGGACCTGAGAGACAAGGACCTCACCTGGCAACTCTGATGAAGAAGAAAAAGGGTTCTGCCTCATCAACATGGGCATTGAGGAATTCAGATGCCAGGCATCAGGAGAAGTCTTGAAAGCACAGACACTCGGTCTCCATTGGTGTGCGATGCCAGGAGCAGGGATGGTCCGGCGGGCAGCTGCAGACAACCCAAAGCAGTCCTGTGATGAGGAGATCTCCATCCTCTCTGATGCCCTGGATCCAACACCAATTTCCAAGGTTCCAGGTGTATGTCCCCCATCCACCTCTCGGTTCTTAGGAAGATGTGGCCACATCTCCTGCCAACCAGTCAGAGTTGGTATCTGTTATCTTCGTGGAGAAGTTGGGCAAGAAGATAAAGCAGGCCTTAGATAAGGCTCTGTGAGGCCTCGGTGCTCCAGTTTTGAAGGCATCTGGGCCACCACAGACTGAGGTTGAGCCACTGCTCGAGTCCCTTCGGCTGTCCGGCAACTTTGCATGAGACCACCATCTGTGCTGTGCTGATGCCGGTTCCTGAAAGGGAATCAGGATTGATGTCTGCTGCTCCGATGGTGATCTTCCACCCTATTCAGGCAGGTAACTTCCCTGAAATGCTGGAGCTCCCTAGAATCCAAGCCAAAGCAGCCAAATCTTCTCCTCTCTGAGGCACTGTTGGCATCCTCACCCCTGGCCTACCAGTCTGGGTCTGACTCAGAGTTCTCATAGGGGTATGGCTATAGAACTTAACAATAACTCTGAAAAGAATGATTTGATGGCTTTCCCCACTGACTCATCTTCTCCCCTAGAGAGAAGAAAGTCTCTTCCTGAGGACTTCTCCCCCACTGGATTTATCTGGTGAATGGCAGAAGCCATTCCATTTACTTTACTGACCGAGGATGAAACCAGAACCAAGATGATTCCTCCAGTTTGTGGAGGCTTTAAAGGAGATTGTGGCAGTCCTAGTCCACGAAATCCTTCAGGATGCACAGATGAGGGAGAACCTTTTGCCTGTGGCTCCCATTAAGAGGAAGAAGGACACAATTTATCTTGTCCAGAAAGCTCCTGGATTCAAAAAGAGGCAACTACCACACCAATCTGTGGTGGTTGAATCCACTTTCAAGAGGGCCAAGAAGCAGAGGACTCATTCCTTGGTGCCACTGGGGAAGGAGCCTCAGATCCTGGGCACGCTTGGGAGGAAAATATTTCAAGGAGCTATGCTAAATGCCCACAATAGCTGCCTACTAGCTTTTTATGGGCTAGTACATGTGGAAACCACTAAAGCAGATGCAGCGGGTGATTGAGCAGCTTCCTCAAAAGCAGTAGGATACCTTCCAGTCACTGGTAGACAATGGAATGGATTGTGGAAAACACATGGTCCACTTTTCCTTTTTATTTCGAAATGGCATCGAGAGACTCTGCCATGGGGATTGGCACCTCCAGATTTGCCTGGCTGTGGGCCTCAGACCTTTGACCAGAGGTCCAGGAAAGACATGTGGACATCCTTTGTTCTGGAGAGAATCTTATCAGAGATCAAGTAAAAGCAATGGGGGCACAGATCTGTGAGCTCTGTGCAACACTGCAGCAGATCTACACTGTCTTTTCAGACTCACCCTCCTCCCTCAGAAGGTATCCAAAGGAAAGGGCAAAGGAGACACTTTTTCCAACCGAGGAAGCACTGACATCCCACCGCAGTTCCATTTGCATCAGCCCTTGCCTGCCTATCTAAAGGAGCAGAGAGCCCCTGAGCTACAGCCAGGACAGGGTATTGACTGGATCACGGAGAGTATAGCCTACATCCCTTTACCTGTGCTAGAGGGCCTTCCTATCAGAGACAGGCTGAGATTGTATGTAAATCTTTGGCCCAGTAAACTTCAGACATGTGAGTCTTCAGTAGCATAAGAGGATACAAATTATGTCTATTGCGTCACCCACCAAATCTGCTTCTGGACGCCAGTTAGGGTCACTAACCACATCAGGAACTGTTTCAAAAGGAGTTCTCTTCCCTTTTAGAAGCCAGGGAGTTAAACCCATTCCACTAGGGAAAAAAGAGTGGGGATTATACTTAAAATATTTCTTGATTCTAAAGAAAACAGGCTGATTCTGTCCCCTCCTAGTCCTAGGGCCTTCCACAAATTTCTAAAAAAAAGAAAAGTTTCCCTGGATGCACCTTAATCTCTTTTCTTCAAAAGGTCCCCTACTGGCTATGCTCTCTCAATTTCAAGGATGCTTACATCTGCATCTACATATAGATATTTCCCCATCACAGGAAATATCTCAAATTTGTTGTGGTAAGCAGTCACTTCTACCACGCACAGCCATTTAGTCTAGTATTGGCCTCGCATGTCTTCACCAAATGCCTTGCCATGGTGCGGCAAACCTGCGCAGAATGGGGACCCATGTATATCTCTATCTATATGATTGGTTGATTTAAGAGCACATCGCAGGCAGATGCCACAATCAATACTGAAGACCATTTGGATATTGAAGGTTACTAGGATTAATTGTCAACCTGTCCAAGTTTCACTTGAATCTATCATCTCAACTGGAGTTTATCAGAGCTCTGCTAGTTATAACTCTAGCCTTCCTCCTTCAAAAGAGGGATATCACGGTGGAAAGGATCACATGAGTCAGCAACATCAGTATGGGACATCTTGAAACTGGCCTTACAGCATCCACGGTACATGTCATTCTCTTGGCACTCTTCACATGAGGAGATTCCAATGTACCCTTAGATCTCAGTGGCTGTGGGCTACTCAGGAGCTACAGGACAGCATCCATTTCACACAGTTGCTCAGGGACTCCGTTGCCCTGGTGGTGTTATGTTGGATAATTGGTTTGTGGGCCCTTGGGTCGTGGGAGAGAGCTAACTCCACCCCCAGGAGGAGCCTGTGTGGACTCTCCACGACTGGCAGGGTCTTAGCAGTGATGGACACAGGAGTCAGAGAATATTTATTATACATCAAAGAGAAACCCGAGAAGTGGGTTGTAAACTCAGTCCTGGAAATAGGAAGACCTGGGATGGATTCTCGGTAGTGTCTGCAGAGTGGGGTAAACCGGGGATCCTTGCTTCTTGATAAGCCTTGTGCGTGGTAGCTTCGGTAGTGGTCCGCAGCACGGGGTAGGCTGGAGGCAGATGAGGTAACTGGTACAAGACAGTGTGAATCCGGTAGTGGTTCCGCAGAGCGCGGGTAACCCGGAAAAGTACTTGCTTCTAGTATACCTTGTGCGTTGTAGCTCCGGTAGTGGTCCGCAGTGCGGGGTAACCCGAGGATCCACACAGCAAGATAGACGTGGTAATGAAGAGTAGGTCTTGTAATCACTATGCAGTAGGGAATTCATAGTAGCAGCAGCGGAGATCCGATGCAAAAGAACTCACTTAGCTGGTGAAGGTGAGACAGGCAGAAGAGGCTCTCCGAGGAGCAGATAGCCCTGAGTGCAGCAAGGCCCCCGAGGAGCGGGTACCTGAGTCACTCAGTCTGGAACGCAGGAACAGCGATACAAAGTGTCTCAGCATAAAGGAATTAAGCAAGATGGAATACTTGCTAACTCGTAGGTAGGAAAGTCCAGTAGGTTTAAATATATACGTAGGTAGTGACGTCATGCGGAGGGGTTGCCCCCGAGGTTCCCGCCATGAAGTGCATAAGAAGGAGGCAGGCGCGTGCGTGCCCTAGGTCACCCCAGAGTCACTACCATCGGGCACTTAAAGAAAACTACATCTTGTGAGAAAAAGACACAAAAAAAATAGTAAAAATGAACTGAGATGTTAAAAGAGAAAATCAGCGATGTGAAGACCCGCCCCCCCCTGACGTCATGACGACCAGCCAGCGGCGACCCGATTAACGGCGCGATTCCACCAGGAGCTGTTACAGAGGGGCAGCCCACTACCATCGGGCACTTAAAGAAAACTACATCTTGTGAGAAAAAGACACAAAAAAATAGTAAAAATGAACTGAGATGTTAAAAGAGAAAATCAGCGATGTGAAGACCCGCGCCCCCCCCATGTCATGACGACTAGCCAGCGGCGACCCGATTAACGGCGCGATTACACCAGGCGTCGCGCAACAAAGGGGTTTTCCCCTTTGTGCTCCCCTTCGTGCTAACCTTTGTGCTCCTTCTAATATAATTATATTTATGTTTATGTTAATAATTTAATTTTTATTAATGTTATTTAGCTTTTTGCTCTGTTTAAAATTATTTCATTATTGACGTTTAAATGTATTAGACTAAGGAATTTTACTTCCTGCTTATTCTGTTTCATTGTAAACCGGTTTGATATGCATTTTATGCAGGAAAATCGGTATAAAAAAACTAAAAATAAAATAAATAAATAAATAAGATGGCGACTGGGCTTGCCCTCACCGTCCCGGGAACGCCAGGGAGGTCAGTGTGCAGAGGTGGCCATCTTAGCCAGGATCGGAGCTACTGGGCAAAATGAGGTGAGCAGCAAAGGTTGCAGCTGTCTGCAACCGACGGGCGCAACAGGTGGCAAACGAATTCCAATCTGACCAGAGGTGTACCAGATTTCTCCAGTCCAAATTGTCCTCACCAAGGATATATCCAACCTGAGATTGGGAACTCATGTAGAGGGCCTCTGCACCTAGGGTTTTTGGTCTGCTTAGGAAACTTTTCATCAGATAAACTTCTTGGATCCAAGGGCAATATAGTATGCGTTAAAAAGATCGGTTGGCCAACAAAGTAGTCCTAGTTAAAACAGGTAACCAGGTTACAATGCATTTACATCAACAACCAGGGAGGCATGGGATCTCACCTCTTGTGTCAGGAGATTGTCCAGTTGTGAGACTGGGCTGTTTTTCAGGGGATGGCTCTCAGTTCCACATATTTGATGGACAGATTGAATCAGATCCTAGAACCTCACAAATGGTCCCTGTGCTGGTGGGTAGAATGTCAAATTCTCTGCCAGTGGGGCACTCCCACAGTGGATCTGTTTGCATCCCCTCTAAACAGGAAGGCTATGCTCTTCAGTTCCAGAACATGGTCACAGGGCAAACTAGCCTCAGATGCTTTTGCCTATATTGGGCAGAGGCTTTCTGTACACGTATCCTCTGATACTCCTAGTGTCGAAGACTGTTGAAGCTGAGAGAAAAATGTAGAACCATCGTTCTCATAGCCTCCTTTTGACCAAAATAGATCTGGTTCCCACTCCTCAGGGAGATGTCCAGGGAACCGATCAGGCTTGTGACTTCCTCAGACTTCATCACTCAGGATGAGGACAGTAGCACCATTCCAACATCTGGTCCCTACCTCTCGCTGCCTGGATGTTAAGAGGTTGTTCTTGTAACCCTTTTATCTATCTGATAATGTCTTGTGTTCTTTTATCTTCAAGAAAGGATTCTATTAGAAAGTTCTTTGGACTTAAATGGAAGTGATTTACCCTGTGGTGTGAGCAGAAGTTCTTAGATCCCATCTCCTGCTCTATACTAAAATTGCTTGAGTACCTTCGACATTTGTTCAAGTCTGGTCTCAAGACCAACTCAGTACGAGTTCCCTTTAGTGCAGTTGGTGCTTATGACCAGCGTGTAAAAGGTAGACCAATCTCTGTACAGGCTTTTGTTGTCCAGTTCATCAGGGTTTGCTTCATTTGAGGCCTCCCATCAGACTTCTAGCTGTGTCTTGGTTTTGTCCCAGATGTTGAAAGCTCCCTTTGAGCCACTATGCTCCTGTGACTTGAAGTACTGGACCTGGAAAGTTGTATTTTCAGTGGCAGTCACTTCAGCGTGCAGGGTCAGTGAGTTTCAAGGTCTAGTAACTTATCCACCTTATACAAGGTTTTTTAATGATTTGGAGGTTCTACGCACCCATCCTACATTCTTGCCTAAATGGTATTGGAATTCCATTTTAACCAGTCAGGCATTCTTCCAAAATCTTTTCCTAGACCACATGTCCACCAAGGTGAAAAAGCACTGCATAATTTGGACTGCAAGAGAACCTTGGCTTTCTCCCTGGAGTGGACTAAAACCCATATAAAGTCCGCCCAGCTTTTTGTTTCTTTAGACTCCAACAAACTAGGGATAGCCGTTGTCAAACAAACTTTATCCAGTTAGCTAGCAGATTGCATCTCTTTCTGTTATGACCAGACAGGCCTGAATCTGGTGGCCAATGCCAAGGCTCACAGTATTGGAGCCATGGAAGTGTTGGTGGCTCACTTGCGATCGGTCTCCATGAAGGAGATGTACAATGCTACAAATTGGAGTTCTCGCTATACATTCACATCTTACTACTGTTTGAACAAGGATGGCCTATGCGACAATAGGATGGCCAATCTGCCTTGCAGAATTTGTTTTAGGTGTAGAACCCAACTTTACTTGCTCCTAGGGCCTGTTGTTTTATTCCAGGCTTCCCCTCATAAATAAGATAAAATGGAAGAAAGGCTTGTTGTCAACAAAAAATAATGTGCCCATTGGCACGTGTTCTTTTTCCTTTTTTTTGTTTGGGATAGGCCCCCCATATGTGAGGTCTGCCATCCTGTTTGTCCTCAGAGAAAGCAGAGTTGTTTACCTGTAACAGGTGTACTCTGAGGATGGCAGGTTGTCCGTCCTCACGAAACCTGCCTACCTCCCTTTGGAGTTGGCTTCAGTTGTATATACTTACATTCAAGACTGATAGTACCCCAACATAGAATTTTGGCATGCTGGGCATGCTCAGAGAGGCACTGTTAAAGTTCTAGAAACTTTGACATAAAAATTCCAGACTTAGTTCCATCAGATGATGTCACCCCACTTGTGAGATGTCCTCAGAGAACACCTGATAAAGGTAAGCAACTCTGCTGTATCGTATGCCCAGCTTTAGTACAAACTGTTTTCTTTATCTTCATTATCTTCATTATCACTGAAAGTCAAGCACTTCTAAATTAGTATCTGCTTAATATTAACTTTTGTGCAAATTATATGGGCACGATAACAAATACTATGTTGAAATACAATTTTTTTTGTGATTTATTTTGTCATTTTCCATCTGTCTGGGTCGATTATATGATTATGCCAATTACATTAACAGGAAGTTGAAACAAACTAAGGGAAAAAGTAACATTCTAGAATCTTTTCAATCTTCTTTTTCTACAAATTTAGCTCCATTAATACAAATTTTTAGTTTAATAATGTGCTTAAAGAAGCAAGCTAATTCATCTGTAGGTTTTATTTTTCCAATTTTGTAACTTAATATTAAATTTGTGTTCACCTCAGCATCAGTGTGTTGATTGTGAGTCATGATCAAACTGCTAGTGCTACTTCTATCTTATCTTTAATTGATTGAATTCTGACTGTAATATGTTGTAGAATAAACTTAAATGATATAAAATCATGAAATTTTGAATTCATATAACCATTAAAGTAAGGCTTGTGAATTGTCTTATTGTATATAATATCTAGTAGCCAGTACTAACAATAGAGTAGTATGGTTCAAGCAATCATATTTCTTATTATTGCAATTAATTATTGATGGTTAATTCTTTCTCTTTTCAAGTCTCTAAGATACGATACCAGCTATTTTGTAGAATATTTTGCCTTGGATCTCCTGATGGAAAATGAGGTGTGTTGTGGTGTGATTGCACTCTGCATGGAAGATGGATCCATACACCGGTTTAGAGCAAAGAATACAGTCCTGGCTACTGGGTAAAGAGGTTTGAGCAAATGTTTTAATGAGATGCTAAGTGGTTCAGTGTGTTAATGCTTCATTCAGTTTTTCTTTATTGTTCTCGATCATCCTTTTGGCTGGTTTATCTCCTGCTTTACCAGAAGTAGTACAAAAGCTCACTGTACTTATAATTCTTGTATAAGAAAAAACATTGCCTGGAGAGCCTAATAAATATCACATAATCACACAATGGATTGATAGCAGAAAAACCTTTTAAAGGTTTCTTCTTATATAATTATTTTGATGCACTTTTTTTGACTTTTTTTTTTTTTGTTGTGACTTATAATTTTTGTGTCAGGAGGTTGGGCGGAAACATCTGTGAAAATCAAAAGGAGACCAGGAGGATGGACTTGTATGTAAAGAGAGATATGGGAATATGTGGAATGGAGATGAGCAGGACATGGGAATGATTGAGTAGGGTTGTACATTTTGTCACTTAAGTCATTTCATTTTGGGTTAACTGGTAGTTGTTATATTCAAGCCTCACTATATTCTATCAATTCACATTTCATTTATCATCTAAACGTGTTTGTTACTGATCTACCATATCCAGACTGGCTTTTTCACTTTTTCATTGTTATTGACTTGGCACTTATATTTCTCTGAAGACAAAGTAGTTCATCTTAATTGCAAACATGAGTGATGTCATCCTGACAGCACCAATCGGAATACAATTTCTAGATCTTTCTAAGGAAAATCCTCATGTTTTATTGAACACTAGCGGATCCCTGCCACGCGTTGCAGTGGCTGAGTCAGATTATTTGCCCTCCCTGCCCCTTCCCCCTTGCTCATTTAGCTCAGTCACTCATCCTCTTCCCCCTTGGTCACTCCCTCCCCTGTCCCTACTCCAACTCTGTCCCCTCACACTCACCTCGCCCCTCATTCTTCCTCCCCTGACAGTTACCTCCCTCCTCATTCTCCCTCCCCTCACTGTCACCTCAGTGACTCCCCACCTGGTGAGTGCTGTTTTGTAACCTTTCGGAGATGGTGCACATTTTGTGTATGTGTTTGTGTGTGCCCTCCCCCTTTGCACCCCAAAGAAATCCCCACAGAAACGTTGTGCTTATATAAGCCTCCCCCCCCCCCCCCCAGGCCGGCGAAATAGACTAACCCACAAGAGTTGCAGAATCTCGGAACTGCCCCCATGCCCCCCCCCCCTTGCAGGCCCGACGATACCTTTCAAAAATGGTAGTCGGTGGAACGGGCGTTCGTTCCGGCATGGAAGTATTGGCGCCGGGCCCTCGAGGTGGAGCAATGGGAGCGGTCATCTCGCTCAGATAGTAAGGGCGAAGGTGCGCTGGTTGCCAGTTCAGAAAATGGCGTCGACGGGCCCTCGCCCTTACTATGTCACATGGGCTACTGCCGCTATTGGCGTTCCCGAGTGTCCTAGTAAGGGAAAGAGCCGTCGGCGCCATTTTGATTGCTGACAGCCGTAGTGTATGCAATGTGTCCCGGAGCGGTGTTGCCCCCCCCCCCCCCCTCCAATTTGGAAGCAAAGAGGTCAGTTTTATGCTGTTTCATATCTGCCTTCAATTCGAGAAACCAGCCATGAAGCTCGTCTCTGGAGGGTAAGTAGATAGGGCTTACAGTTATTGAGAGACAAGGCATGGGTCCTCAGTCTTTTCCACCTGCTCCATCAGCGTCCTGCAACACTGATTCACCGTCCTCCTTGAGTAGAGTCGTGGCGTTTTTGCTGAATGAAAATTGTTTTAGGTCAGTCGTTTTCCTCTTAGTTGCCATCACAAAGGCTTAAACAATATTATAGTACAGAAAATGCTCAAAAGTCACAGAATTATCACTGAAAAGTGAAGGATATAAAAAGAGGGGAGCTCATTAATTAGGCAGCCATACTAGTTGATGTTGTTAGTGCGCCCCCTCATGCATGTATTTCATGCATACAGTAATCATGATATTGTGCGAATAAACACCCAGAATTAAACATTTTATAAAATACGTGCATAAACCATTTGTGTACATACTTGTGTAGCACCCCCTTTGTGGGGGTGTATAAAATAAAGGGGTCACACAGGGCTCTTCATTACGTTCCCGCATTTCTCTTTCACTTAAACATGCCTCACAGTAGCTTCTGGGAATGCTGGGGTTCAACCTCCTGTGACCCTGGTGCTGTAGTGGTAAAAAGCATTTATTCTCACCCCATTCTTTTGTACTGGTCAGTATTTACTCACAAGACTGATCTTTTCAAAGGACAAAGGCACCAGTAAATGAAGCATGGAGTCCAAGTGTGATGTTCAACTTAAAATGACTGATCCAAGATAAGATAGCAAAAATCATGAATAGCAAAATGAAAATCATGACAAGAGCTGTGGTTTCTTTATTTATGATGCAACCTTTGTTCCTTTTCCTTTTTTTTTTTTTTCCAACTGAACCAGTGTTCGCTGCCAAAATACTTTCCCTCTGGAGGGTTGGGTAATTCTAAACAACCAGCATCCAAACAAAGGTAGTTTGGAAAAATCCCTTTGGTCAAAAATAGATATCTCCAAAATGTTTTCCCTAAACTTATCCCCACAGATCTTAACCCTTTGCTATTAACTGAGCATAAAGGTTTAAACCAAAAACCCAGCCCTTTCAAGAACAGGGGTCTCTGTCAGGCACTGGATCACAGGGTCCTAATAAAAAAATTCCTCTTCACTTCAAACTCCTCTCAAAATCTCACTCCTCTCCAGTGCCTCTTGGTCAATTCACTAGGAAACAGAAAGACCCTTTGCACATGCTCAAGGGGCAATTTATGCCAAAAAGGGAGTAGTAAAAAGCAGGGGGGAGAATCCCAAAAGCGGAAAAATAAAAGATAGTAGCAGAGGCAAAGCTGGTTTACACTTGGAATTACCAGTTTGCTGATAGCACCAGTGCACATCATCCGTTCACCTACTTCTCCAGTTCACCTCTAGCAGTTCACCCAGATCTCCCATCCAAAACCTGAAGACAACAGTTCAATTTCATTTGTGAGAGTCAATTAGCTTCTGTAAAAGTATATGAATAGCTTCAGTAATTTCTATGTATATATCTCTTACAAAATTACTATGAATGCCCCAGACTGCCCCTTTTTTTTATCCTTGATAAAATGTACACACAAAACTGAAAATACACATACACTTTTGACATTTAGAAAATAGCATATACGCACTATTTTTATGCACAGAACACCTTCACTTTTCAGAGGGTCATATAAAGTTCTCTCCAAACATTCACATCTCACTATTGCTTGGAGAGGGATTCCCGACATGATAGTAGTTTTGGCCAGTTTGTCCTGAAGGGTCATTTTGAAATGAGGAATCCAACTCCATCCACTCCCTAGGCCCTGTTATTTTGGCTCCAGAAAATACAAAAATGGCTTGTTGCCATCAAAAATGTTATGTTTTTAAAATTTTACTTTATTATAATAATCATAAAAAGTAGAGCTCATAGCACAAAGCAAGTTACAATAAGTCATCACCCCAAGCAGCAGCATGCTACATCAAAACAGATTTTTCTCTTTTCATCTCATCCTTACCCCCAACCCTTAACCCACCCACTCACCTGGCCCACATCATAAGACTCCAAAAATACAATCTCAAAGAGGGTAAAAGTAGATCACACTTAAATCAAAAGTACAAGTTCGTATACTTGAGTGGTCAACCAAGTTTTAAAGGGCTTCCAAATCTTAACAAACTTAACAGTAGAGTCATTTGTAATAGCAGTCAACCTCCCAAACAATAAATCATTTTAAGCCTCTGGCTAGTAAACACTATCAATGGCATATATGGTTTCTTCCACCAGGCAGCCACAACACAACAAGCTGCCAGAATGATTTAGGATATCAATGACTGTAAAGCAATAGAGACTTCAGCAATTGGAAACCCCAAGAATAATATTTTAGGGTTTTTACCCACTGCCATATCCCAAAACTTTAATATTATTGGGCAGTCCCACCAAATTTGAAGAAAACTACCGACTCCACCACAATTATGCCAGCAACTATCTAACACCATCAGGTATATTTTATGAAGACTTTCAGAAGTTAGGTATCACCGAGATAGCATCTTATAACCATTCTCAACTAGCCAGGACAAAACAGAACTCTTTCCAGTCAACACAAGCAGGAATCCCAAGCAGTCTCTTCTAAATTTTCATTCAAATTCTCCTTCCATGCCTTAATGTGTCGTGTTAGCACACCTAATTCCCCATTAAACATAGAATACAACTTAGAAATCATTCCCCTGATGCTATCAGTTTTTTCACAAAAACCTTCAAATAATGTTTTCCCCTTTTGCAAATCCAATCTGTTAAAGTAACTATAAAATGCTTTTGTTGGAGATAAGGGAATTTGTCATTCTCCATGAGATGATATTTGAGACATAAAAATTCAAAAGAATTCATCCCCTGCTTCTCTAAAACATGACCACACTTAGACATCCCAAAGTTCTCCTGAAATTCAAAATCTATTAAGAGTTATCAAAACCACAGTTTGCCTATTTGCGCTGTTTTGGGTTTTCCCTTTTTTGTTCAGGACAGTCTTTAGCTAGGGATTCTCCATGTGTGAGGACTGCCATCCCAGTTATTCTTGGAAAAAGCAGAGTTGCTGACCTGTAACAAGTCTTCTTTGAAGACAGCAGAATGTCATTCCTCACAAAACCACCCAACTCCCCTTGGAGAACAACACATGGTAGTATAACATGCTTCACATGCCCAGTAGGGCATGCTCAAAGTTTCTAGAAACTTTGAAATCATATCTATTTGATGATGTCATGTGTGAGGACTGACATCCTGCTGTCCTCTGAAAACACCTCTCACAGGTAAGCAAGTTTGCTTTTTTGTGATATAAATATTGATATAGTTTTTTTCTCTTATTTTAAGTATTTTTTGCAAAATTAAGATATGGACAGACTTTAAGTTTGGCATTTTTTTGCTTCTTCTCTTCTTTAGAGGATATGGGCGCACCTATTTCAGTTGCACGTCTGCTCATACCACCACAGGTGATGGCACAGCCATGGTCACAAGAGCTGGTCTTCCTTGTCAGGATTTGGAGTTTGTACAGTTCCATCCCACAGGTAAATTAATAACTTATGACACTGGTTATAGGCATGTATACATCTAGTACCCAGGTATTTTCCTAGTGCAATATGCTTTGTGTAACAGGTACACATAGTTGGCATGGCTTGTAGAAGAGACCCTAGTGCCAACTTTATCTAAACAAATAGTAAAATATTTGGAGTTGAACCAAAATCATTATTTTCCCTCTTTTTTGGACTGCTTCTTTCAGTCTAAAGTCTTTGAAAGTTCTGTTTTCTTATCAGTTTCCATGTTTATAAAGTGATGTAAATTGGGGAGCTGCTGTGGTAATCATTATTAAAGTACCATGTAGGCATCACAATCCTATAATAAGTAAATGAAGAGTAGACCCAAAGGAAATTAAAAAAAAAAAAAAAAGGAAGAAAATGCCCATGTTTATTTACAAGTTAACATGTTGAAGGCTATAGTAAAACTACTACTTTGTTTCCAAAAGATAATTGAGATGTGCATAAGTAATTATTTTATTCATGGCGTTGGACCTGCCTCACATAAGCTATTCATTGCTGTTTCACTTTTTTACAGCTTTATCTGGTGTTCTTATTGAAATTTTCATTTCAGCTATGCCTCATTATTTTTTACTTTGTTCGGGTAGTCTGGTCTATAACAGCCTGTGGGGGGTGGGGCTCTGCCTGTGTATGTGTTTGGGGGAGCCTGGGTGCGTGTCTGTGCATGTTTGGGTGAGCCTGTATGTGCTCTTGGGAGCTTGTGCGTACTTCTGTGAGCTAGCATGAATCTGTGTGCACACTTGTGTGAGCTTGTGTATGGCTGTGTGTGCACCTGTGCCTGATTGTCTCTGTGTGTGATAGCATGAGAGAGAGGGCTTCACAGATAGTGTGACCAACACAGCCGATCAACCAAAATAACCCTTTTATACTACATATACAGATCGATACTCTAAGGCCGCGGTAGAAACAGTGCGGCAGTGTCCCCGCACGCACAGTTCTCTTCACCTACCGCTCGATACTCTCTTCAAATTGCATGCAAATGCATGCCGCGGCTGCGAAGCCTTAGGCAAGCATTAGGCCCGCGCAACCCATTTTACTGTATAGAGCGCCTATACAGTATCCTGGGTTCGCGGGCCTAACGCTTCACGGCCACGCTGGTATCTGTCATTTCAAATGTCATTTCAAATGACATTTGAAATGACAGGTACCAGGAAGTGGACAGTTATGTTCTCCGATGCTCGGCAAACTTTCCCCCAGCCCCCGCTCACCTGCCCTGGCCGCGTCCGGTCTCCGGTGCAGCCCCAGTCCTCTCCCTCCTCCCGAAGCAAAAAAAAAAAAGCGAAAAAAAAAAAATCCAGTGCGGCCCCACCTCGGCAGCTCCCCTTCGGCAGCCCCCCTACGGCGGAGATGGCAGTGTAAAGCGAGACGGACCTTCGGCGGAGAAGGCGCAAGGAGAGGAGGAGTGAAGACGCAACTTACTCCAGCCAGCCCTCCTCCGGACAGCGGCTCCTCTGCCTCCCAGCTGCCGGCGAAGGTAGGCGCCCGAAGCAAAAAAAAAAGCGAAAAAAAAAAATCCAATGCGGCCCCACTTCGGCAGCTCCCCTTCGGCAGCCCCCCTACGGCGGAGACGGCAGTGTAAAGCGAGACAGACCTTCGGCGAAGACGGCGCAAGGAGAGGAGGAGAGAAGACGCAACTTACTCCAGCCAGCCCTCCTCCGGACAGCGGCTCCTCTGCCTCCCAGCTGCCGGCGAAGATAGACGCCCGAATGGGTAGGCCCCTCGTGCAATTTGACCTCAAGGCGTGACGTCGCATGCAGCTGGGAGGCAGAGGAGCCGCTGTCCGGAGGAGGGCTGGCTGGAGTAAGTTGCGTCTTCTCTCTTCTCGCGCCGCGGTCTGTCTCGCTTTACACTGCCGTCTCCGCCGAAGGGGGGCTGCCGAAGTGGGGGCCGCATTGGATTTTTTTTTTCGCTTTTTTTTTTGCTTCGGGCGTCTATCTTCGCCGGCAGCTGGGAGGCAGAGGAACCGCTGTCCGGAGGAGGGCCGCATTGGATTTTTTTTTTTCGCTTTTTTTTTTGCTTATGGACGCGGCCAGGGCAGGTGAGCGGGGGCTGGGGGAAAGTTTGCCGCTTACCCTTACTCCTGCCTCCAGCGCAGGGGTAGGGGTAGGCGGTAAACTAACAGGTTAAACGCTCAGCATATCGGCAGGGAAAAAAAGCGATAGTCGGAGCGCCGTCACAGTATCGGAGGGAATAGCTAATTCGTTCATTAAGTAGCTAATTCCTTCATTTACATATCATTTACATGCTGCGTGCGGGAAAGGTTACGGGTCGGTTTCAAGAAGCGCTGAGGACGCGTGAAACTGGAGACTATCGCAGGATCGCCTTACGCGTCCCGATTGTGCGCCCACAGCGAGTTAATCTCCAACCGCACCTTACAGTATCGAGCTGATAGAGAGAGAGATTAAGCTTGAAATGCCTCTGCTGTCTACAAAATAAAAATATTTTGCCTTTCACTATTTACATACAAAAAAAGTAAAGTACATTATTCACTCTTAAATTTGAGAACTGTGTTATTAGGCCCTGGGATTTGTCAGCAATAAGATCTATTTTAACTGCAAGCGTTAAGCAGTTAGAAAGTATGCATGGTAATCCTTAGTGCCTATATTTAATTTCTACAGTCATCTTAATTTAAAGGCTGAGATTGTTCTGCTTGACACAGAAGTGAAATAAATGTCAGGAATCTACTTCCAGTGGGAGTCATTGAATTCCTTTAATAAGTCTTAAATTAGATGCACAATGTCCTCCTCTTTCTTAGCAATAAGGAACACTATTTTCAAAGCCATTTATATGGAAACCTGCCATCCACTGTGATGTCTTAGAAAGATTTAAATTTAACACCTTCTCCATATTTATCTTGTAGCCAGACATTTCATTAAACTCAGATAATACCATCATCAGAGTAGTTAGGGAGAAATAGTAGTTTTGGCCATAAAACAAAATGTTATCCACAATAGAGTAATTCTGTGATATACAATACACTGTCCCCACTCTGTATTCCCTATATCTCTAGATGAAAAAATATTCCATTTGCCAATGGCTTCCTGTCAAATATGTACAAGAGCAGAGAGAGAGAGAGCAACCCTGCTTCATGCTCCTCTTTAGGAGGAATAATGACATGAACATTGGGATTTTGTAAATGCTGGAAATCCTGACCTTTATCAATTCAGAGAAGAGGAACTAATTTTTTCCCGTCGATAGCAGGGCTGAATTAGCCATGCTGTCGGGGAGCGTCGACGCGACTGAAGTAGGCAGAGCTTCCCTCAGATAGTGTCAGACGTTTCAAATCTGTGCGTCTGCGCGGTCATCTTCTTACGCGAATCCGTTTCTCTCCTCAGTCTCTTTTTTTCCACGAGCTGATAGCACGCGGGGTTCCCTCTCTCTCCTCGTCGGATGTTTTTGCGCTTTTTTCAGCGATTTCTTCAACTTTTTTCTCAAGATTTTTTTCAGGCAGTATGGCGCTAAACCCTCCGGGTTTAAGTACTGCCAATGTGGCAAAATTATGTCCATCATGGATGGACATAATTATTGCTATATTTGTTTAGGCCTGGAGCATGACCAGCCCTCTTGCAGGACTGCGGTCGGATGTCTCCCAGAGCCAGAAGACAATGCGCGGATCGGATAGTGTGTCTGAGAGCGCCCTCCATACAATCTTCTCTGGGACCGGAGAAGTCTCAAAGGAGCCAAGGAAAAAGGCCTCTGTCGGCGGAACCAGAAGATTCGGCAAGGTCAGCCAAATGCTTAGCGCCATACAAAGGGGCCGAGGTTCTTCCTCCTAAATCCCCTCAAACAACTACCGGGAATCAGGGCTCTGTTCCCGCTACCTCCATTGCATCACAGAAACATTCGATGCAATCTACTTTCAAGCGTCGAAGCCATGAAGGTAGACACTCGGAGCACGGCGCATCGAAACATCATGAAGCGTCGAAAACCCATGGCGATTCGGTGCAGATCGGCGCATCGACTCACATCGTAGCATATCGACGCAGGGCAACGCAATACGGCGCATTGCCTACACATCCTGACGCATCGAAACACCATGGTGCATTGAAGCATCATGGCGTCACAAAATAACAAGGCACATCTGCGCACCATGAACGCATTAACAAACAAGGAACACCAACTACCATTCAGCCTCGAAAAAGTACACAAAAAACAAAACATGTACTTAAAAAGCATTGCGCCAAGGCCAGATTCGGAGGTAGATGTGGAACTCTCCTTCGACTCTGATTCATCTAGGGCTCCATCGTGCAGTAGTATTTCACTTTCAAGCGGGGCATCTACAATGCATCCCACTCCAAAAACCGGGAGCATGCTGTGCCTTTCACGGTGCCTCCTCTACCAGCTGTTCCACAAACGCCACTTCCTTTCAGGCCACAGACTCATCTTGTCTCTACGGCAATGCTACAGATACAGATACAGAACACGGCTGCCAGAATCCTAACCAACTAATTAACTAACTAACTAAGAATCTAATTAGTTAACTAATTTCTATTAATTATAATTAGTTAACTAATAATCTAATTAGTTAACTAAGTTAGTTAACTAATTAACTAACTAACTAAGAATCCTAATTGCAACTGGATAAACCCACCGTTCCTACCTCGCACCTCCACAAGACCAACCCGTTCCTCCCTACGTGGAACTCTAGTTTCCCCCTCTATAAAATCTACTAGACTTATCTCCACAACCAATAGAGCCCTCTCTCTCGCCGGCCCCACCCTCTGGAACGCCATGCCGCTAGACCTACGCACTGAAACCTCAACACCCATTTTCAAAAAGAAACTCAAAACCTGGCTCTTCCTCCAAGCCTACCCCCCTTCATCCTCGCCTACTGACCCTCCCCCTCGTTGACCCACTTTCAACTTTTACCCTCACTAGCCCCTTTCCCGTTTTTCTTTCCCCCAAACAAGAACCAGCAATACGTACGAATGCATCATGGAACTCTGTATATAACCTTCTCTTGTTTATTATTATTGTTTTTTACTCTCTCCCCTCTCCCAACCTATGTTACTCCCAGTTGAATCCCTCCTATTAATTTTATCTAGCCTTCGCTTTGTTACTGCATCCTTTTGTTCTCTGTTCTTTGTAAAGGCAACGCCTATATATATACATTGGTTAGTAAGTTACATGTAAACCGGCACGATGTGCAAATGGTTGTCGGTATATAAAACTGTTCAAATAAATAAATAAATAACTCCAGCCGTGCAGGGCCGGCGGAAGCACTAGGCGAACTAGGCGATCGCCTAGGGCGCTGAGCATTAGGGGGCGCCGAGCCGCTGATGGCCAATGGCCGCCGGTGGACGTCATCCCAATAGCGGCTGAGCGGTGAACTACTGCTATGCTGTGTGCCGAATACACACAGCAAGAAGATCGGCGGGGCCGTGGTGGAGCTCAAGTCACCACGGCCGGAAGAAAACAATCGCGTCTAAACATGCTGGTGCTCCAGCTCCTTCCTGCCCGCGCGGCCCCGGAAGAAAAATGTTGCCGGAGCCGCGCGGGCAGGAAGGAGGAGGTGCATCAGCCAATGCAGGAGCTTCTCCTCCTTCCTGCCCGCGCGGCCCCGGAAGAAAAATGTTGCCGGAGCCGCGCGGGCAGGAAGGAGGAGGATCATCAGCCAATGCAGGAGCTTCTCCTTCTTCCTGCCCGCGCGGCCCCGGAAGAAAAATGTTGCCGGAGCCGCGCGGGCAGGAAGGAGGAGGATCATCAGCCAATGCAGGAGCTTCTCCTTCTTCCTGCCCGCGCGGCCCCGGAAGAAAAAATGTTGCCGGAGCCGCGCGGGCAGGAAAGAGGAGGAGCATCAGCCAATGCAGGAGCTTCTCCTCCTTCCTGCCCGCGCGGCCCCGGAAGAAAAATGTTGCCGGAGCCGCGCGGGCAGGAAAGAGGAGGAGCAGCGCGGCTCGAGAAGTCCGGGGCCGCTGCAGAGCCCATCCTGCAGCGGCCGTGAAGAGGAGGCCCAGAGGTGAGAGAGAGACTGAGGGTTTGTACAGTGTGTATGTGTGCGTGTATGAGATGAGTTGAGAGACTGTGTGTGGGAGTGAGGACCTGAATGTTTGCAGAGACAGCATGTGAGAGCCTCTGTGTGTGTGTGAGAGAGACAGCATGTGACAGTGAGAGCCTGTGCTTGAGCAAGACAGCATGTGGGAGTGAGAGAGAGCCTGTGTGCCAGAGTCAGACAGCATGTGCCAGTGAGAGACTGTGTGTATGAATGATTGTATGAGAGAGAGCATGTGACAATGAGAGCCTGTGCTTGAGCAAGACAGCATGTGGGAGTGAGAGAGAGCCTGTGTGCCAGTCAGACAGCATGTGCAAGAGAGAGACGGTGTATACATGATTGTATGAGAGAGAGCATGTGAGAGTGAGTGCCTGTGTATGTGTGTGTGTGAGAGAGAGAGAAAGCATGTGAGAATGAGAACCTGACTGTGTGTTTGAGGGAAGAAGACAGATGGAGAGAAAAGAAATATGTTATAAAAGGAATTGGCAAAAAAATAAGAAAGGGAAGGTGGAAAAAAAAAAAAAGCCTGTGACCAACTGATTAGAAAACTAAGATCAGACAGCAAATGTAAAAAAAAATAAATTATTTTTTACTGATTGGAACATGTAATCTTTGGGAATGTGCAAGAGTAGCACTTTCTCTATGCGGATCTCACAATGTACCATGAGGCCTGCACAGAGGAGGCAGCAGAATGGGCTTCAGTGCCAATAGTAGCAATCAGCACCTCCGCAATAGCCATACAGCAACAGTGACAGTGGCAGCAGAGGAATGAGAGAGGCTCTGAGGTTGCTGGCAAAAGAAAGAGAGGGGGGTCTCTGCCTTTAGTGTGTGCATGTGTATGAATGGGAGTTTGCCTGGCGGTGTATGTGTGTGAATGCATGGGTGCCTGCCTGAGGGTGTGTCTGTGTATGAGAATGAATGGGTGTCTTCCTGGGGTTTGTATGTGTGAGAATAGATGCCTGCCTGTTTGTGCTGTATGTGTGTGTGTGTGTGTGTGTGAGAATAAATTGGTGCCTGCCTGGGGGTCTGGGTGTGAGAATGAATGTGTGCATGCCTGGGGGATGGGGAGGGAGTGGTGTGAAAATGAATGGGAGCCCGCCTGGGGGTCAGTGTGAGAATGACTGGGAGCTTGCCTGTGTGTGTGTGTGTGTGTGTGTGTGTTTGTGTGAGAACGATTGGAAGCTTGCCTGGGAGTGTGTGTTTGTGTGTATGTGAGGGAGCCAGTGAGAGCATGAGTGTGTATGAGAAAATCCAGGGGAGTAAGAGTTTGTGGGGGGGGGGGGGGGGGGTGGAGGGGGAGAGAGTGCCTTAGAGCCTGAGTGTGTCAGTGTCTGTGAGAGCGAGAGGTTATATTTGGGTATAAGAGCATGAATGTGTATGTATGTGACAGTGTATGTGTGAGAGAGAATGGACATGTGAGTATGTGTGAGAGAGAGAGGATAACCTCAATCAAGAGCTCCCATGTATGGACAGCAGGGGCTTTTTAAAATCCTTATTAGTTTTAATTATTGTGTGTTATTTGATATATGTGCTGTTTTGAAATATTTTATTGGTTTTAGGAAATTGTAAAAAATGTATATGATTTTAATTAATAGAAATTCTATTATCAGTAGTTTTAAAATATTATTTTATTAGTATGGTTTACTATTATAACTGATTGCTTTATGTTTCTTGATTTTATTTGTTTTATGAAGAATGGTGGTTCTGTTTTTCCATTGTTAATACACAGAGTCTGGCTTCTTGGGGGTTCCATTTCAGTTTTTTCTAATTTGTGCTCCTTTATTTTGTATTCTGTATTTGGTGAGGGTCTGTCTCTGCTCTGTGTGTGTGACCATGATGAGAGATTCTGCTAGCATAGGGATCTATAGCAATCGGGTTTGTTTTGTTTCCTCAGTAGGTGGAGTATTGGTATTCTAGGACCAGTGTAATATTTACCCTTGCTTATTCACAGGTAGGGTTATTGTTGTTTGAGTCCTTGGTGTTATTACTGTTATGTTATGATGGGATTGCAGTATAGATTTTGAGTGTCTTTTTTGTGGTGTTTTGTGTTAGTTCACAATGTGCCTGGCAGTGGAAGCTGTTTGTGCTGCTGTTACTGTGAAGTGACACCAGAATTTGAAAATATCTTTCAGTATGATGAGCTGTAAGGGAAACATCCAAGCTCCATTGTTTGGGGGAATTTCAGTGGATGCACAGAGTTACAGAACTGGAGGTACAGGATTTATGTTGACATTCTGTTCCTTCCTATATATTCCTGACTTCACTCTCATAGCCACATAGAATCAGTTGACTGAGGCTATCAACATAATTTTATAGTGTGAAACTGGCCAGCTTTTAAAATACGCAGAGGACCCTTTGGACTTTTTATTAACACTTTTTTTTAATAACCATTTTAAAGCAGGATCCATGCTATAGAGGTGGATGAGATGAAGAAATGTCATTGTTGGCGCCCCCCCCCCCCCCCCCCCCCCCCCCCCAATTATTCTGTCTGGAGACACCACTGATTTTCTGTGACCTTAAGCATTAGTACAAGAAGGATTAAGGGGGGATGCTGGAGAGGCACACAAATGCATTGGCCCCCGGGCACCGGAGACCCTTGGTACGCCACTGGGTGCGAACCATAAGGGGCCGCAAGTGGTGGCAAAGAGGAGTGGAGTTTGGCAGGCCGCAAGCAGTGCCCAACCTGCTTGCGACCCAGAAAACCCCAGTCAGCGGGCGTGATCGAGAATGAGGTAAGGGTCGGGGCCGAGACCGGGGGGGGGGCGCAAGGGAGAAGGCTCGCCTAGGGCGCCAAATCCCCTTGCACCGGCCCTGCAGCCGTGTAGCTCATATCACTCCTATCCTCCGGAACCTTCACTGGCTTCCAATTAACTACAGAATTCTACACAAGTCCCTCACCATAATCCATAAAACCATCCACAAACAGCTACAGCTCGACCTTCAGACCCCTCTCAAACTTCACACCTCCACAAGATCCATCAGAGAAGCATACAAGGGAACGCTTCAAATCCCCTCAACAAAAGCAACACTTCATGCAGCCACTAAAGAGCGGGCATTCGCGACAGCCGGACCTGCCATTTGGAATGCCATGCCCTCAGACTAGAACCCTGCCCCCCTAAGATTTCGAAAAAAACTCAAGACCTGGCTATTCATTCAAGCCTTCCCATATGCACAATCTTTAACTAAAAAGACACACATCCTCAATGATTACCTCCTGGACTCCAACCCAGACATCTGTGCCATCACAGAAACCTGGTTAAAAAACTCGGACATTGCCTTAACCAACCAACTACCTATCCAGTTATATGACATCTTCACCTTCCATAGACACAAAAAAAGAGGAGGCGGACTTCTTCTAGCCTCCAAGAAAGAACTCAGACTGACCGCTCACACCATCAAGACTGAATCCAAATTGGAACTAGGATTAGTCAAGTCAAAACTTCTACAAATTTTGTTAGTCTACGCTCCTCCTGGAGTTTTAGAAACCGGCCCTTCACCCCTCATAGAATCCATAGCAAAACATATTAACTTAGACCTACCAACTATGATTATGGGTGATTTCAACCTCCATACAGACGCTATACCGCGATCTGCGAACTGCGAAGCCTTCCTCACCACCCTCACTGCTATGGGATTCTCTCAGACTATCAACAGCCCCACACACAAAGCTGGTCACATCCTGGATTTAATATTCATTAACTCTAAATTCACATGCACGGTTGATCCCACATGTACCCCAATCCCTTGGTCAGATCATTTCTTGATAGAATCATCCTTCTCCACATACAAACAGACTCACACCTCTCCGCACCTTTCCACCATTCAATTCAGGAAATCATGTCCATCTGATATACTCAGCGAGCAGCTCTCCAAGGAACTCTCCAACCTGGACCTGTCTAATCCCGACTCAGCCCTATCTTCCTGGCAAACAATTACTGAAGCAGTCGCAAACAAATGGTGCCCAATAACCTCCAAAACAATCAATCCAAAAAAAAGGGGGAATCAACCTTGGTTCAGCACCGAACTAAAACAGATGAAACAGGACTCACGCCATAAAGAAAATAGATGGCGAAAAACCCCCAACTCAACTACCCTTTCAGCATACAAGGGTTTCTTACATCGCTATAGGACCTGCATACTACAAAAAAAAAAAGGAATATTACGCCAACAAAATACACCACTACCAGTATGACGCCCAGGCCCTATTTGCTTACGTAACACAAATAACTAAATCAACCCCGCCACCTATTCCAGACGAACAAGCTCTATCCAAGGCTAATGAACTCGCCTCATTTTTTCAACTGAAGATCCTAAATACTCTCGCCCTCCTTCCTCCTAATACAACACCTCTCAAATCAGATGAGAATTTCAATTTGTTCGCTAAACCTAAGTTGGACAGCTTCGAATTAATCTCCACCAAGAGATTGAATCCATTCTAAAAAGACAGAAACCATCTAGTCATCCGGCTGATAATATCCCATCAAGACTCCTGCTGCTTATTCCAGACACGATCTCAGGACCTCTAACAAATATTATTAACAGCCTTCTAACTCAAGGAAGCTACCCAGACAGCCTAAAAACTGCTTCTCTTAAGCCCCTCCTCAAGAAACACAATCTAGACCCTAATGTACTAGCCAACTTTAGACCCATCTTCAATCTACCATTCGTTGCCAAACTTACAGAGAAACTGGTAAACACCCAGCTTTCAGAATATCTAGAGGACCATAAGATCCTATACCCCTCGCAATATGGCTTCCGGAAATCACGCAACACGGAGACCCTCCTCATTTCGCTTACAGACCATATTATAATGGGATTAGACAAAGGACATTCCTTCTTATTAGTTCTGTTAGACATTTCGGCGGCATTTGACACAGTCAACCACACCATCCTCCTGGATCGCCTTGAGGATATCGGCATCTCCGGATCGGCCCACAACTGGTTCAGGTCCTTTCTCAGCAATAGGACTTTTAAAGTCAAAATTAATAACAAGGAGTCACCTCTAACAAAATCTTCCCTTGGCGTACCACAAGGATCCTCCTTATCTCCAACCCTCTTTAATATATACCTCCTCCCCCTCTGCCAACTACTGACAGACCTCAACCTAATTCACTATCTATACGCAGATGATGTACAGATTCTAATCCCAATAACAGAATCCATCTCAAAAGCTCTCACCTACTGGAATAACTGTCTTCTATCCATTACTAATCTACTCAACAGCTTAAACTTGGTCCTCAATGCCTCAAAGACGGAACTTCTCTTCATCTCTTCAAATGAAAACAATCTTCCTCCACCTTCACCGCACAATGCTCACATCACCTGTACGCACGTTAGAGACCTTGGGGTAATAATAGACAATCGTCTAAACCTTAAAAAAATGGTCAACACAACTACCAAAGACAGTTTCTTCAGACTACAGGTTTTGAAACGACTGAGACCACTCTTATTTTTCCAAGACTTCAGGACAGTCCTCCAGGCTCTTCTGTTCGCCAAAATAGATTACTGCAGTGCCCTCTTTCTAGGCCTCCCTAAATCTACCACCAAACCACTGCAGATGTTACAAAATGCGGCAGCGAGACTGCTGACCAACACCAGCCGCGGTGAACACATCTCCCCCGTCCTCAGAAACCTACATTGGTTACCAGTAAATTTCAGAATCCTGTACAAATCTATTACCCTAATACACAAAACCATCCATCAGCAACTCCAACTCGACCTGGATATCCCTTTCAAACTCCACTCCTCTAACAGACCAACGAGAGATATCCACAAAGGCACTCTGAAATTTCCCCCTACTAAAGCCACTCGCCTCTCTACGACCAAAGACAGAGCTTTTTCAATTGCAGGCCCAGCTATCTGGAACAATATCCCAGCAAATCTCAGATTGGAACCCTGCCTCTTAACCTTCAGAAAAAGACTAAAGACGTGGCTCTTTCACCAAGCCTTCCCAGATCCACCGGATAATCACTAGTTTGAGCCTCACTTCTTACAAGGACTTTGACACACTTCCTCCTGAACAATGGACACTGGCATTTCCTGGTTAAAACATATGCTCTAACCCGTTAAATTATTCGTATCATGTTATATTTATTCTACCTGCCTCTATCTTCCTTCCAGCTTGTCTTTAAGCCTCCAAGTTTTCCATACCTTGTTGATTGTAACTTTTGACTTATTCCTTTTCCTTTGTTATCTATTATTTACCAGAATTGTTACCTCAGTTTTACCCTTTGTTAAAATGTAAACCGATCCGATATGGTTATCTACTATGAAGGTCGGTATAAAAAACTGCTAAATAAAAATAAATAAATAACCTTCAGAAACCTACAAGATGCCACCTAGTCATCCCAGCTACTTAAGCAGTTTGACATCCACTGCCAGTTAGGTTTTATTTACCCTCTCTCCTTTGTTTTCCGGCTACCTCAGCCCCCCAAGTTCATCTGTCCTTGTTTTAATGTAACTTTTGCTTCTTGTTAAATGGTTTGTTTTACAGTTATCACCCATTGTTCCATGTAAACCGATGTGATGTGATACTTATCATGAATGTCAGCATAGAAAAGAGTTAAATAAATAAATCTCAAGCATTAACTACCTTTTTTGAAGATTTACAATCTACATATCCAAGACCAGTGACCCCATCTTCACCGCCTGCTTCTCCTGCACCATCACAACCTATTCCACCGGTGTTGTCTCCAACTCCAGCGAGACCAGATAGCCCACTTTCTCACACTTCCATGTCTTCTCCCAGTTCATCCACGGGCATGCCTTCAGACCCACCAGAAGGCCTTCCAGAACCCTATCTCCCCCCCCCCCCAGAAGACTTAACCTATGTGAAATTCATTGAGAAGATGGGGAATTTCTTAAAAATACAAACAGCAACAACTCCACCAGAACCAACAGCTTTACCCCCACATGATGTGTTAAACTCTGTTCTATACAAAATGTGGGAAAAACCATACTTAACAGGACCTGCGTCCAGAAAGATTGATTTGAAATATAGAATGAGAAATTCAACTATATATGACTTGATACAATTACCTCATAACTCGATTGTAGTAGAGTCAGCTCTATCTAAGTCTAAATGCTCTAAATTACATGCTAACTCCCTTCCAGGGAAGGAACATAAATCCATGGATGATTTTGTCGCAAGGTCTACCATTCCTCCATGCTGTCTACAAGAATTCAGCACCATCAGTTCTATATGATTCAGTATTTGTTTGAAACTCTGCAAAACTTACACCCCCTTTGCATAGCTCCTGACGACTCTTTACCTCAGCCATTTACTGATATGGAGGAAGGGCTACGACATTTACTGCGATCAGTATATGAATCTTTCGAATGTTCCTCTGCAACAGCCATCGCAGCCCGCAGAATGGCCTGGTTAAGAGCTAGTTCAATAAGGGAAGATGTGCACAACAGATTAGCTGATATTCCCTGTATGGGGGACAACTTATTTGGTGAGAAATTCACAGAAACGGTTGTACACCTTAAAGAGCAGAAAACTGCAGTGCTGGCACTCACAACACCCACGGATTCTCAATCATCCTACAGAAAATTTTTCCCTACCTTCCGAAGAAGGTTGTTCTCAAGACCTGCCTTCCGGCCCTACAGTCCTATCGCCCACAAGGTTACTCGCAGCAGCGATATCAGGCTCCAACTCAACAATCACGTGGACGTCCTCATCAACAATGTCCTCAGAAGCAACCAACTCCGGCACCTCAAAAGCAGGCACCGACTTTTTGAGCAAACCCGAGCCACTCCCACTGCCTTTCATCGGAGGTCGCCTGTTGAACTTCTATACCAATTGGACAACCATCACCACAGATCGTTGGATGTTAAACATCATAAAAGAAGGTTATCGCCTAAATTTCATTATTCCTCCAAGGATTCCATATGTTCCTTCTCGTCTGGGAACATCATCCCAATCCAAGTGTCTTCAAGCAGAGTTACATACTCTCTGCACCCAAAACTCCATTCACAAACTTCTCCCATCACAAAAGAACCAGGGGTTCTATTCCCATTATTTTCTCATTCCAAAAAAATCCGGAGGACTTTGCCCAATCTCCGAAACCTCAACAATTAACTTCAAAAGGAAAAATTCAAAATGATCTCCCTAAAAAACATTCTACCTCTCCTACAACCCAGCGACTGGCTATGTTCAATAGACCTCAAGGATGCATACTCCTATATACCTATGCACCCTTCCTCCTGGAGTTACCTTTGTTTCAAGGCCCTCAAGGACCATTACCAATACAGAGTCCTGCCCTTTGGCCTCTCTTCAGCCCTGAGGGTCTTCACCAAATGTTGAGCTGCGGTGGAGGCTCACCTCCGGAAACAATCGATCCAAATTTTTCCCTATTTGGACGATTGGCTACTGGTAGCTTCAGATCCAGATACCCTTCAAGCTCACACGAGTCAGACGATAAATTGCCTATAGTCATTGGGATTCCTGATAAATTACGAGAAATCAAGTCTGCAACAGAGCCAAACGCTGCAGTTTATTGGAGCATTCCTCAACACTTCGGAGGTGAGGGCCTACCTTTCAGAGGACAGGAGGTTCACTCTCACCTCCCTAGCTCAGAAGTTGTACAAGCATCAACAAACATTTGCGCATCGAGTCCTTCAGCTCTTAGGACATATGGCGGCAGCTATCCATGTGGTTCCTTACACAAGACTCCATATGAGATAACTTCAATGGGGTCTAAAGAGTCGATGGTCACAGTTCCAACAACCTCTTTCCTCCCATGTACGATTCACCACTCAGATGAAAACGGGCATTCAATGGTGGATGATTCCTGTCAATTTTTCAGGAGGAGCACCCTTCCGGTTACCTCGTCATCAACTCACCCTTATGACGGATGCATCATGGAAAGGTTGGGGAGCTCACCTTCTACACTTAAAAACTGAGGGCCGCTGGTCTTCTCGGGAAAGTTTACTCCAAATCAACCTCCTGGAACTTCGAGCAATTTGGAGAGCTCTACAAACCTTCTCTTCACACCTCACGGGGAAAAGTCTGATGATCTACACAGACAACCAGGTCGCGATGTTCTATATAAACAAAGAAGGGTCAGGTTCATGGATACTTTGTTAGGAAGCACTTTGCATCCTACATTGGGCAACTGCGAAGGGAATTGCGCTTCAAGCTACTTACCTGCCGGGGCTAGACAATATCACAGCGGATCGCTTAAGCAGAGTATTCCATCCACATGAATGGACTCTAAACCGGGAAGTAGCCCTCACAATCTTACAACAATGGGGTTTCCCTACAATCTACCTCTTTGCCACTCAAACGAATCGTCAAATGGAAAGCTTTTGCTCAATCTACCCCAGCAGTCTCCAATATGCTCTAGATGCCTTCCTCATTCCATGGACAGGCAGCCTTCTGTACGCCTACACTCCCATTCCGCTCATCTCCAGGACAATCCAAAATTGCATTCAGGACGTAGCGGACTGGATCCTCATAGCGCCGGCGTGGCCAAGACAACCTTGGTATGCATTTCTCATGCGTCTCTCCATATGTCTATTATCAAAATATGGCTATTATCAAAATCTCCATAAGTCTATTATCAAAACCCAACCTCTAGCCTATATTAGGCACCGCTCATGTTAATTATGTTATTACCCCCATATATCTTAATCCAAGTTAATTCGACCTGTTCATTGTAAGACATTTACTTGTCATTGTTGTTATTGTTTAAAATGTAAACCGAATTGATCAATAATTTTGTTATTGGAAAGTCGGTATAGAAAAATGCTAAATAAATAAATAAATAAATATGCCCTCCAATTCCACTGGAAAATCACAGACGCCTATTGACTCAGGAAAGAGGCACCCTTCTTCACCTGATGCACCACTCCCTCCATCTGACAGCATGGAGATTGAAAGGACTGTATTAAACCACTTAGGCCTCCCTTCGTATCTAGAAGATATATTAAATGCCTCTAGGAAACAGTCTACTAGACGTAATTATGCAGGAAAATGGTGCCACTATGTAGTCTGGTGTGCACCTTGTCAACTAGATCCTTTCTCATCAACTGCAGCCCAGCTGCTAGAATACCTCCATACACTTTACCTTTCTGGTTTAGCATATGCTTCAGTTCAAGTATCAGCGCCATTGTAGCATTTCATCATTATCATAACGGTCTCCCAATTTCTAATCATCCCCTCATTTCCAGATTTATGAGGGGCATGCTACATTTAAAACCACCAACGACAAAACATCCGGTACCATGGGATCTCAATGTGGTGTTAGAACAACTTATGGCTCCACCCTTTGAACTTTTGGATTCCTGTCACATCACGTACCTCACCTGGAAGACAGTTTTTCTGGTTGCCATTACATCTGCGCGACAAGTTAGCGAACTACAAGCTTTAGTTCATTATTCTCCTTATTTAGAATTTTACCATAAGGTCACTATGCAACCCCACCCATCGTTCCTACCTAAGGTAGTTATTCCATTTCATCTTAATCAAACCATTACCTTACCAATTTTCAAACCAAAGCCTCATCTCAATGACCGGGACAAGCTCCTACATCCATTGGACTGCAAAAGAGCTTTGGCTTATTACAAGTGAAGAACTCACTCTCCATCCAAGCCATCTCAGTTGTTCCTCTCTTTCAATCCGAACAACCCAGGTCAACCAGTTTCCAAACGAACCATAGCAAACTGGTTATGCTATTGCATTGAATTTTGTTACAACAAGCGTTCCACCAAACTCATAAGCAAACCAAAAGCACACCAAATTCGTGTGACATTAACCTCAATTGCTCATCTTAAACGAGTACCATTCTTGGACATTTGCAAAGCAGCAACTTGGTCCTCTCTTCATACTTTCACGTCACACTATTGTATTGACAAACAGGCTGCTACAGACGCTGCTCTGGGAACTGCAGCCTTGTCAACTACTACCAAGCCATAGGACTGTCTACTTTTACAAAGGTTGTGATCCTAATTCTTTAACTACAACCTATAGAGACACAACCCAGGAACTTGGGACTCCCAGACAGCATGGCTAATTCAGCCCTGCTATCGACGGGAAAAAGCAAGTTTGCTTACCGTAAACGGTGTTTCTGTAGATAGCAGGATGAATTAGCCATGCGATCCCTCCCACCTCCCTAGGCAGTCCCCTTTTTCTATTATACACTTTTTGGCCATACACCTCGCTTGGTTACAAAGAGACTGAGGAGAGAAACGGATTCGTGCGGGAAGACGACCGCGCAGACGCACAGAGTTGAAAACTCTGACACTATCTGAGGGAAGCTCTGCCTACTCCGGTCGCGTCAACACTCCCAGACAGCATGGCTAATTCATCCTGCTATCTACGGAAACACCGTTTACGGTAAGCAAACTTGCTTATTTATGTATTTATATATAAACATTTGATATTCTGACTTTTTCTAGGTTAGTCTCAAGGTGGATTATAATCAAATTATAATTAAAAAATTACAATTACAGTTGCATCACAATATGCAATCAACATAGTTTTACAATCAATCCAGGAGCAAACGTGAAGAGGGCATATAAACAGATATGGTTAGATATTCAAGGTTGATTGTATTGATCATCTATGTTGATGATGTGGTTTCTTGTAGTAGGGGTAGTGTTGGGTTATACATTTTTAAAAAAAAATTTTTATTTTTTTAATATTCTGCTTTTCGGCACTTCAAAGTGTACATCAAAGCGGATTACATTCAGGCATTATAGGGTTATAGCGGCTGAATGCATGAAGTCTTATACAAGCTAATCTGGCAGAAGGCAGAGGAGGTGAGCATAAGATGGCCATTTGGAAGGATAAAAGTCCTCTTATGCAAGTGTAGGAGAATAGAAGCTTAGAAGGATAGGAGCAATTTTATTCTGGCATTTGAAGGCGAAACAGAGTTTTGAACTGTAATCCTGTTTTCATCCGGGAGCCAGTGTAATTGATTTGTTTGGTTTTATGTGGTCAGTTGCTTTGGCCACTACCAAACTTCTGGCAGGCTTATTCCTTGCAGAGCATTGCTGCACTACATCTTCCCCTACCATCCCATTATAAGGGCAACCCTAAGACCTGCAGGGATTTCATTAATTAATACTTGAACAATTTGGGCTTCAGCCAGCCAGCTTCATATCACAATGAGCCAAAGTGGCTTTTATAATCTGCCTGCTCTCAACCCAGACCTTGGCATGGGCCTCTCCTCTGTGGGAACAAAACAGCCTCAGTCTGACTCAATTCAGGAAGCTCTTCAATGAGCCTACCTGACCCTTCAAGCTATTCTGCCTGAGACAAGGGTCTATGACAGTGGGACAGTACACAGTACAATTCTTCACCTTTGCCACAGAGCTCTTCTTCAATGATGTAGTGCCAAGTGGCCATGTTTTGGCAAGGTCTATCAGATTGAATAAAAGATAAATACTGTATATTACCTAAATGGATAGAGTTTAATATAACATTAGCTGACTGTAATGAGTCAGTCATTAGAGGACTACATTCCACTAGCTCTCACCTTGACCTATGTCCATTTTGGCTAATCAGGGAAGTGAAAGCTACTGCCATCCATATAATTAAGAAAATAATGAGCAAATCCCTGTGCGAAGGTGTTATACCTAATTATTTAAAAATTAGCCATGGTAAGAGCTATTTAAAGACAGTTTCACTCTTCTCTTTTTTTTTCTCTCTCTCTCTTTCTGTTCTCTGCAGCCCAACAGTGCTGCTTGGCTTCAGTGTACTCTATGGACCATACCCTTTTGCCTTCAGCTGCTTCTGACAGGCACTACAGCAAACAAACTTCCTTCTAAACAAACTTTTCTGTGCTCTAGTGCACACTACAACAGTGCTTGCCTTCAAACTTCTGGTAGGCTCTGCAAACACAAACTTTTCTCATTCCTTCTGGAGACTTTGGGCTTTTCTCTGTACCAGGTTTAGACAAAATAAAATCCCACATTTTACACCATATGTGAGGACTGGCTGAGCAAAATCCTCTGGGCTGGAGCAGTTAAACACTTTGACTCCAGCCTTTTCTTTTTCAAACTTAAACTTTTATTAATATAACAACAAGCAATATCAAAGTAGACTGCCTTAACGCAGGACAGTGTACATTCCATACCTTCATACAGCTTCTCAGAGAGGGCCAGGAGCTCCTCGCTCCTCGCTCCTCGAGATGGGGCCTTCCTATCCCAGCTAGGCTTACTCTTATTTCCCTCTAGCTGGTCACACCCTTTGAGCTTCTCCTGCCCAGCAGGGTCCCGCCTATGTAGCATTCTCCCTTTAGGGGATTTAAGGTGGGCCAGGCATCTAGCCTGGTCCTGCCCAGGTTTACAGGGTAAAACTAGGGGCACTTTCCCACAGAAGGATAGAGATTTTAGAAAAGGAGGAGGAATAGTGCTTTATGCCAAAAACAATAACCAACTAACTGAAATGCAAGGGACGTGGGGTAGGGAAGAAGCATTATGGGCTGTTTTAAGCAAAAAGAAGATGGTGCTTCCATTTATATCAGTGTGATCTATAGACCTGCGATTCAGACAGAACAGCTGGACAGAGATCTAGCCAAAGACATTTAAATGTGGGAAAGAAGGATAAAGTGTTGGGTGTTGGAGATTTTAATCTACCAGATGTAGATTGAAGTATCCCTTCTAAGGAATCTGCAGGTAATAAAGAGATAATGGATGCCCTTTAAGAAGAAACAAATGGTAATGGAGCCCATAAGGGAGGGTGTGATACTCAACCTGATGCATACAAATGTGGATAATGTCTTTTAATGACCAAGTAGGTGCCTATCTGAATACCAGTGATCATCAGATGGCATGGTTTGATATCGCAAATAAGATACGAGAAAGTCGCATAAAAACCCGAGTTTTGACTTTCACAAATACAGACTTTGTCGAAATGGAGATGTTCCTGGATGAAGAGTTGGAAGACTGGGAAACAGTAGGTGAGGCAGAACAACAGTGGGCCAAATTAAAAGAAGCTATTACAAAGGCAACAAATCTATATATTAGAAAAGTAGACAAAAGTAAGAGGAGAAAGAAATTGATCTGGTTCTTAAAGGAGGTGGCTGAAAAAATAAAGGCAAAAAGAACCGCATCAAGATAATGCTAAAGGATCCCAAAAAAGAGGAACATAGGGAACAATATCTGGTGAAACTGAAGGAGATGAAGGACAATCAGGAAAGAAAAAGGACAAGTTGAAGAAAGAATTGTCAGAGGTAAAACAAGATGACAAAACATTTTTCAGCTAGATCAGAGAAAGAAGGAAGGCCTGTAATAGTATATTAAAATTCAAAGGTGATGAGGAGCAGTGTTGGAGAATGATGAAGAAATGTCAGAATATTAAACAAATACTTCAATTTGGTGATCCCTAAAAAAAGACCATGGAGAAAGGACCATTGCTGATTGACAAGACCATGGATGGGAGTGGATTAGATGCAACCCCGTTTACAAAAAAGAATGTATGGAAAGAGCTAGGAACCCTGAAAGTGGACAAGGCCATGGGGCCGGATGAGGTACATTCCAGGATACCGAGGGAGCTCAGAGTTGAGTGGTAGCAGAGAAGAGGCTGGAAACTAGTTAGCCTTACCTCGATAATGGGAAAATTAATGGAGACTCTGCTGAAGGAAAGGATAGTGAACTATTTACAATCTGGTGGGTTGGTGGATCCGAGGGAGCATGGATTCACCAGGGGAAGATCCTGCCAGACAAATCTGATTGACTTTTTTGATTTGGTGACAAAAGAACTGGATCAAAGAAGAGTGCTCAATGTGATTTAAATGGATTTTAGCAAAGCTTTTGATACGGTCCCACATAAGAGGCTCGGGAATAAAATGAGAAGCTTGAGTGTGGGCACCAAGGTGGTGTAGTGGATTACTAACTGGTTGACTCACAGGAAACAATGTGTAATGGTAAATGGAACCTGCTCTGATGAGTAAATGATATTAAGTGGAGTGCCTCAAGGAACCGTTTGGGGATCGATTCTGTTCAGTATCTGCTTGAGTGACATTGCGGAGGGGTTTCAAGGAAAATTTTTCCTTTTAGCTGAAGATACTAAGATCTGCCTCAGAGTGGACATGCCTGAAGGAGTAGAGAGAATGGAAGTGATTTAAGAAAAATTGAAGAGTGGTTGAAGATTTGGCAGCTGCTATTCAGTGCAGAGTTGTGCATCTGGGGTGCGGAAATTCCAAAGAGCTGTATGTAATGGGGGGGTGAAAGACTCATGCATGGACCAGGAGAGGAACCTTGGGGTGATCTGAAGGCAGCGAAGCAATGTAAGAAGGCGGTAGCTAAAAAAAGAAAGATGCTGGGCTGCTTAGAGAGCGGTATAACTAGCAGGAAGAAGGATGTGATAATGCCCTTGTACAAATCCTTGGTGTGGCCTTATCTGGATTACTGTGTTCAGTTCTGGAAACCGTATCACAAAAAGGGTAGAGACAGGATGAAAACTGTCCAGAGGAAGGTGACCAAAATGGTGTGGATTCATCAGACCTATGAGAAGAGGCTGAAGGATCCAAATATGTATACCCTGGAGGAGAAGAGGTGCAGGGGAGATTTGATACAGACCTTCAGTTACCTGACAGGTATCAATGATGCACAAACTTCAAACCTTTTTGGCTGGAAAGGAAAGAGTAGAAGTAGGGGTCATTATTTGAAACTCAAGGGTGGACAACTAAGAACCATTATCAGGAAATAGTTCTTCACGGAGAGGGTGGTTTCATGCCTGAAATGCTCTCCCAGAAGGAGGTAGTGAAGACAAGAACAGTTAATGAATTCCACAGAGTATGGACAAGCACTGTGGATCCTTCAAGACACAAAAAAAGGGATCGTATAACATTTCTGCATAGGGTAACTTGCACGGAGCGGCAGTTACTACCATTAATAGAAAGTATGTGGGTAACCTGCATGGAGCAGCAATTACTACCACAAGCAAATTGCTGGGCAGAATAGATGGACTATTTGGTCTTTTTCTCCCATCATTATTATGTTAACTTGTCCAAACTTCTTTTAAATCCCAGTATGCTAGTCACCTTGACCACATCTTCTGACAACAGATTCCACAGCTTGATTGTTCATGGATTTAAAACGTACTTTCTTTGATTTGTTTTAAATCTGTTGGTTGTTGCTTTGCTGGAGTGTCCCCTTGTTTTACTATTATTTGAAAGGGTAAATAACTGTTCTTTATTCACCCATTCGACCCCATTAATGATTTTATAAACTTCTGTCATGTCCCCTTTCAGCCATCTCTTTTCCAAGCTGAAGAGCCATAATCTGTCCAGCCTCTCATCATAAAGGATCCATTCCATTCACTTTATCCTCTGTTTGCTTTCTCGTAGATCATGATGGTCTTAGACAATATATGTGTGGAATAGCATAGATCTACATACCTGGGTAAAATCCAGAGACTCAGGATTTTGAATCAATTCCTGGGTCTCCAGAGAAATACAAGAAAGCTTTGGTCCGCTCTGTTTACTTTTCCATCCCCTCCCCTTATTTATTTATTTAGAAGATTTATGTGTCACCAATCACCAGTTCTAAGTGGGTAACAGTAAAACATACATACAATTCCATAAGCCAATATGACAACTAAAACTACTTACATAATAAATATAAAAATATTTAAAACAGGACAAAAATAAAATGGGACAGGAGGGGGAGTTGCTAAAGAAAGGAGAATAACAAATGCTTTTTTTTTGTTGTTGTTGTTGCTTTGCAGTGTCTGTTGCAACATCTCCCCTTCCCCTAGGCTACAGAGAACAGGAGGGGAAGGGTGAGCTTAAAGCTGACACTGCAGGCAGCATTTGGGAAGAAGTTAGAGGGAGGATAGCTCAGCCTGCATCTATAATTCTAGGTCTTGGTATTCACCTGCCAGTAGATTAATTCAGGGAGCTGTGACTTATAGTGGAATGGGAGGGTCCTGGAGTAATTTCTAAAGAGGGGGAAAGGATAGATATGAGAGATTATGTGTAGATTATTGGATGGAGGGGTGGAAGTGAAAAAATTGAATCACTTCCCTCCCCACTTAATCAATAGTAATCTCAGGGTGAGCACAATACAAAGGCTCTCAGGTATGTAGATCTATTCTTGCCAGTATTGCCTTTTAAAGATTTTCTCTATTTCTGCAGTGAAATATTTAAAAATGCATTTATGTCCATTTTTCAGTAGCATCTATTCTTAAAGTTACATCCTACGTTGCATTATTGATTGTAAGGTTAGTTGAGTCTATTATGGTTTTGGTCAAAGATGTTTCTAAACTCTGCTAAGGTTAATCCATGTCAGACTCATCTTTGGTTCCAAAGTTTAATTTCATTACTTTTCAATGTTTTTATATATATTTTCACTGAGTGTACATCTCTTGTTCTCTCCTTTTATTTCAGATGTTTTCTTTGAGGTAGCCATTTTTATTTTTTGTAGACTGCAGATCCCGATCAATATAAGTTCATGTAAATCTTAACTTTGTAGAAAGGTTAATTACTGTGCCTCCAACTTTAGTATTTTCTTGGATTCATACAACATATACACCTCCCTTTGGGAAGATTCTAGATCAAATATAACATAGTAATATAGTATTGTCAGCAGAAAAAGACCTAATGGTCCATCCAGTCTGCCCAGCAGGTTTCTTATGGTAGTAACTATTGTTCTGTGCAGTTTACTCCCATGTGTCTCTTAAGAGTAGTAACTGCCACTCCATGTAAGTTACCCCCATGCCTTTTGTTAAGGATAGTAATATGTACAATCATAACCAAGCAACTGTCAAGCCCAAAACAAAATTACTGCTAGCAACATTTTTACATGGTGAGCAGCCTAGATTATCCTCTGAGTCATATGCAGTGTTTTTACCAATGTGCTTTTATTGTTATGAAAGTCTGTTTTAGTCCAGTGTAATTATATGCATGTTATATTTTTATGTATGTGATTTTTATACCTTGCCCTGAACTTTAGAGGGTGTGGGTTAGAAATATTTTAAACAAATCGGTCAAAATCAAACTGATGGTTGGAATTAGTGGTTGGCAGTTGATTATAGATTGAATTCTAAATTCTAGAACTCTGTTAGGAATCCTCTTCAGGATAGTGTTGACAGATTGTTTCCTCATGGGAATGTAACAACTTCCCTGAGGAAAGGTTAAAGAGATTAGAGCTGTTAAGTTTGGTGAAAAGAGGGTTGAGGTGGAATATGATAGAAGTCTATAAAATCATGAGTGGAATAGAAGGGGTAAATGTGAATCAGTTATTTACTCTTTCAAAAAAATTCAAAAACTAGGGAACACTCCATGAAGTCAGTAAGTAGCACATTTAAAACAAATTGTAGAAAATTCTTTTTCACTCAATAGATAATTAAGCTCTGGAATTCATTTTCAGAAGATGTGGTAAAGGAAGTTAACATAACTGGATTTACGTTTTTCAATAAAAAAAACTTAAAAAAAAAAAAAATGTTTGGACAAGTTCCTGGAAAAGTCCATAAATGTTATTAACCAGACAGACTTAGGGAAAGCCACTATTTCTCCCTGGGTGTTTGCAGCATGGGATCTATCTACTTATTTGAGTTCCTGTCAGATACTTGCAATCTGGACTGGCCACTGTTGGAAACAGATTATTCGGCTTGATGGACCCTCGGATCTGATCCAGTATGGTAATTCTTATAAACTTAAGTTATCTATTAATGTGAATCCTTGAAAATGCTAATTTTAGAAAACAAATATTCTAAATTCATTTTGCTAAATATCTTTGCATACATCAGTGTTTCATTATGCCATTTCATTCTACATTTTAGGTATCTATGGGGCTGGCTGTCTTATTACAGAAGGTTGCCGTGGTGAAGGAGGCATTCTTATCAACAGTGAAGGTGAAAGATTTATGGAAAGATATGCCCCTGTTGCAAAGGATTTGGCTTCCAGAGATGTGGTGTCTCGCTCTATGACTATTGAAATCCGGGAAGGAAGGTTTGTCTTTTCAACAGTAAAGGGTTCTAGATTTAGAATGACAACTTTGAAGAATCTTATTTTTGATCAACTTTGCCTGCAAATGCTACATATTAACATAGCAGGTGACCAAAGGTTCATCATATTAAGCTCCCATCTGCCACTGGTAGCATCACAGTTGTAATACTTAGGTAAGCCAAAATGTGTTACCAAATTTATGAGGGGAATTAGTTGTAAAAGTGGTAACAACAATGCTAAAATATGCAATCAGACTTGTAAATGAAACCAAATAATTGTCACCCAGCTAGGTAAATATTTTATTCTAAGGACTACACATGGTGCAAACCACAACACTAATCAGATTATAGGATATGAATGTACAGAAATTTAAATACTTTATGTTCATTAGAAATTGTTAGAATATGTAAATAGGAAGCAAGACTTTACTACTTATTATTCTTGAAAGCAGTATATTGCAATTGCAGTTGGCCAAATTGCTTCGTGTAGATCAAATGGGTAGGGAGGTCAGAAGCTCAGTCTGCACTCATTCTTCCTTCATGATGGTGATGATGGCAAATCTGACATCCCTTGTTTTATGTTTTATAACTTTTTGTCAATATGACCTTGACAGTCACAGTTGATGTCAACTTGTAATCATGATATGTTTGTACTAAGGACAGAGTCCCTGTAACTTTTCACCCAGGCTATGTATTGGCTTCAGGAAGAGATGTCTCCCATTGTTTTTGGTAAAACAGGAGAAAAAGAAAATAATTGCCTGGCAATTCTGTATGCACACATGAGTTATAGATAGTTCTCACCAGTTTCAGCAAATGTGTTGGTTTGGCTTTTTCACTAGCAACATTTGTGGTATTCCATTTTGGTTAGCATGAGTAGCTGTTTTTGGCTTACAAAACTGACTGAAACCTTATCTCTGATATAACATAAGTAACAAAAGTTTCACCTGAGATCAGCCAGGAGAAAAAAGCAAAATGACTGCTGCCTTGCAGAAACAGAAAGCTAAAAAGTGAATGTACAGCTTACTTTTTAAAAAACTGAATTTGGCTCAGGAAATAGCTGAGTACTGAAATTTAGTAAAAACTTGTTTTCCTTAAAATCGGGGTGCATTTTTATTGATGATTGGTTTGATGAAAGACCCAGAGGTCCATTGAGTTAGAAACTTCTAATTGATTTATGGCTTTATCTATATGGAAGTCCAGAGGAAAATAAAGATAATATGCATTTATAGCTAATGCAGCTGGGCAGTGAAAACATTTTCCAGTTTTAAATATGACAGCATTTTATTCTTGCCAAAAGCTTGTCCAGCTTTACTGTGAAGTTGATTATTGCTTAATCCCTTCTTTCTGAACACACTAACAGAACCCTGATAAACTCTCTCATCTCTTCCCACTTAGACCTTTGCAGCCTGCTTCTCATTTGTCTCTGCTACAATGTATCCTATATTCAGCTGTGCAATTTATATTTCACCAAATTTGCTTCATGGATATAAACCCCTCTTCTGAAGTTACTGCATTGGTTTCCCTATCCATGCTTGCATACAGTTCAAACTCCTCTTACTCATCTACAAGTGTCTTCGCTCTAAAGCTTCTCACTTATCTCTCTCTTTACCCCTCCTTGTGCACTTCATTCATCAGAAAAGTCACTCCTATCTATGACCTTCTCCTCTACCATCAATTACCAACTCCATGCTTTCTACCTGGCTGCCCCATGTGCTTGGAATAGACTTCCTGAGCTAGTGCATCATGCTCCTTCTCTCACCTTGTTTAAATCCCAACTAAAAACTCACCTGTTTTGAGGCTGCTTTAAATCTTAAGACTAATTGTTCACCTTCAGCCTTCTTAACTAATTTTAATCATTGCCATTTCTTTTCATCCAATATCATTGCTAAACCAGAACAATATCTTAGCAGCAGTGGTAGCCAATAGGGTTAATTTGGCTGCTTCAGAGCACATACTGATCAGTCAGGCTTTATCAAAAGACGATATGCTTCAAAAATTTGTTGAAAGTTTTGGCTGTTCTTCACATGAGACTGTTCTTCATTAGATGCCGCTTTGGTTAGAGTCAACGCTGAGAAGATGCTTGATAAAATTACATGGGAATATCTGTTCTGGGTGCTGAATAAATTTAAGTGGAAATTTTGCAATCTGGATAAAACAGTTGTACACTAACCCAAGAGTAAATATTTTGGTTAATGGACAGTTATTCAGAACCCTCAGCAATGAATATTAGAAACTCAGTGGTAATCAAGGATATTGTACTTGGGAAAAGTTGAATAAAAGATCAGCTTGTTTGCAGATGAGATGTTTTGTTGAAAAATGTGAACCAGGCAATCCCAGAAATAAAATAATTATGTAGATTTGATTTTTTTTTTTTTGGGCTCATTAAGAAATTGCCATGCTGGGTCAGACCAAGGGTCCATCAAGCCCAGTATCCCATCTCCAACAGAGGCCAAAACCAGGCCTCAAGAACCTGGCAATTACCCAAACACTAAGAAGAAAGAATGCTACTGATGCAATTAATAGCAGTGGCTATTCCCTAAGTAAAATTGATTAATAGCCATAAGAACATGCCATACTGGGTCAGACCAAGGGTCCATCAAGCTCAGCATCCTGTTTCCAACCGTGGCCAATCCAGGCCATAAGAACCTGGCAAGTACCCAAAAACTAAGTCTATTCCATGTTACCGTTGCTAGTAATAGTGGTGGTTATTATCTAAGTTAACTTAATTAATAGCAGGTAATGGACTTCTCAACCAAGAACTTATCCAATCCTTTTTTAAACACAGCTATACTAACTGCACTAACCACATCCTCTGGCAACAAATTCCAGAGTTTAATTGTGCGTTGAGTGAAAAAGAACTTTCTCCGATTGGTTTTAAATGTGCCACATGCTAACTTCATGGAGTGCCCCCTAGTCTTTCTATTATCCGAAAGAGTAATTAACTGATTCACATCAACCCATACTAGACCTCTCATGATTTTAAACACCTCTATCATATACCCCCCCTCAGCCATCTCTTCTCCAAGCTGAAAAGTCCTAACCTCTTTAGTCCTTCCTCATAGGGGAGCTGTTCCATCCCCTTTATCATTTTGTTTGCCCTTCTCTGTACCTTCTCCATCGCAACTATATCTTTTTTTGAGATGCGGCGACCAGAATTGTACACAGTATTCAAGGTGCGGTCTCACCATGGAGCAATACAGAGGCATTATGACATTTTCTATTAACCCTTCCCTTCCTAATAATTCCCAACATTCTGTTTGCTTTTTTGACTGCTGCAGCACACTGAGCCAACTATTTTAAAGTATTATCCACTATGATGCCTAGATCTTTTTCCTGGGTGGTAGCTCCTAATATGGAACCTAACATCGTGCAACTACAGCAAGGGTTATTTTTCCCTATATGCAACACCTTGCACTTGTCCACATTAAATTTCATCTGCCATTTGGATGTCCAATCTTACAAGGTCCTCCTGTAATGTATCACAATCCATCCGCAAATTTGATAACCTCACTCGTCGTATTCCTTTCCAGATCATTTATATATATATTGAAAAGCACCGGTCCAAGTACAGATCACTGAGGCACTCCACTGTTTACCCTTTTCCACTGAAAAAATTGACTATTTAATCCTACTCTCTGTTTCCTGTCTTTTAACCAGTTTGTAATCCACGAAAGGATATCGCCTCCTATCCCATGACTTTTTAGTTTTTGTAGAAGCCTCTCATGAGGGACTTTGTCAAACGCCTTCTGAAAATCCAAATACACTACATCTACCAGTTCACCTTTATCCACGTTTGTTAACCCCTTCAAAAAAATGGAGCAGATTTGTTAGGCAAGACTTCCCTTGGGTAAATCCATGTTGACTGTGTCCCATTAAATCATGTCTTTCTATATGCTCTACAATTTTGATCTTGAGAATAGTTTCCACTATTTTTCCCGGCACTGAAGTCAGGCTCACTGGTCTACAGTTACCCGGTTCGCCCCTGGAGCCTTTTTTAAATATTGGGGTTACATTGGCTATCCTCCAGTCTTCAGGTACAATGGATGATTTTAATGATAAGTTACAAATTTTAACTAATAGATCAGAAATTTCATTTTTTAGTTCCTTCAGAACCCTAGGATGCATACCATCCTAGGGTTCTGAAGGAACTACTCTTTAGTTTATCAGTCTGGCCTACTACATATTCCAGGCTCACAGTGATTTTGTTCAGTTCATCTGACTCATCACCCCTGAAAACCATCTCCGGAACTGGTATCTCCCCAACATCCTCATTAGTAAACACGGAGGCAAAGAATTAATTTAGTCTTTCTGCAATGGCCTTATCTTCCCTAAGAGCCCCTTTAACCCCTCTGTCATCTAATGGTCCAACCGACTCCCTCACAGGATTCTTGCTTTGGATATATTTTAAAAAGTTTTTATTATGAGTTTTTGCCTCTATGGCCAACTTCATTTCAAATTCTCTCTTCGCCTGTCTTATCAATGTTTTTACATTTACCTTGACAATGCTTATGTTTTATCCTATTTTCTTCAGATGGATCCTTCTTCCAATTTTTGAAGGATGTTTTTTTTGGCTAAAATAGCCTCTTCCACCTCACCTTTTAACCATGATGGTAATCGTTTTGCCTTCCTTCCACCTTTCTTAATGCACGGAATACATATGGACTGTGCCTCTAGGATTGTATTTTTAAACAATGTCCAAGCCTGTTGAACACTTTTAACCTTTGCAGCTGCACCTTTCAGTTTTTTTCTATTTTCTTCATTTTATCAACGTTTCCCTTTTTAAAATTCAGTGTTAGAGATGCAGATTTACTTATTGTCCCCCTTCCAGTTATTAGTTTAAATTTGATCATGTTATGATCACTGTTGCCAAGTGGCCCCACCACCGTTACTTCTCTCACCAAATCTTGCATTCCACTAAGACAGCGGTTCTCAACCTATGGGTCGCGACCCCGGCGGGGGTCGAACGCCCAAAACGCAGGGGTCGCGCGCTCCCGGTCTCTCCCGCTGCCGTTGCCGCCGGGCTGTCAGCACGTTCAAGCCCAGCGGGAACGGCAGCGGCGCTAGAAGAAGCTCTGCACCCGCGGCTGGGCCTTTTCTTCTTCCTGCGCCTGCCCCTCCCGTGACCCGGAACAGGAAGTGAATCGTGGTGCGCGGGAAGGAGAGAGAGCTGCGCCGCGCGAAAAAGTAGCAGCGGCGGCTGCAGCATCGGCCCCCGAGCAGTTGAAGCAGCCGGTAATGGAGAAAGGAGAGAGCAGCACGAGCCTCCCGTGGCCGATGGGATTCTTCTTTCTTGGCCAGTGGAGGCTGCTGCAGCTCCCATTTGTGCTCGGGGGAGAAGAGGAAGTGAGTGAGAGAAAGAGAGAGAAGCAGCCAGCTAGCCTGTGTGTGATTGACTGGTCAGAGAGCTGATGTGTGTGTGTATGTGAGAGACAATGAAAGTGATTGCTCAGGGAGATGACTGATGTGTATATGAGAGTGTGAGACATCAGTCAGGGAGGTGACTGTGTGTGTGTGAGAGAGAGAAAAAGCATGGAAGGGAGAAGTCTGGGTATGTGAGAAAGCATGGGCGTAAGAAGCCTGGTGTTGTGGGGGTGAAAGAAAGCATGGGAGTGAGAAACCAGGGTGAGTGTGCATGCATGAGAGAGAGAGACTGCTTGGTAAGGTGATGGTGTGTGTGAGAGAAAAAGACTGGTGTGTGTGTGTGAATGAGAGAAAATGTGATTCAGGGAATGAGAAGCCTGTGCACGTGGAGAGTGAGCATGGAAATGAGAGAGACTGGTGTGTGTGTAACAGAGAGAAAGTGATTATGGGAATGAGAAGCCTGTGCATGTGGAGAGAACAAGCATGGGAGTGAGAGACTGGTGAGTGAGTGAGTGTGTGTGAGAGAGAGAGAGAGACAGAGAAAGTGATTATGAGAGTGAGAAGCCCATATATGTAAGTAGAACACGGGAGTGGGAAGCCTGTGTGTGTGTGTGTATGGCATGAGAGAAACTGTTCAGGAAGGTGACTGGTGTGTGTGTGTGTGAGAAAGTGATTATGAGAGTGAGAAGCCCGTATATGTAAGTAGAACACGGGAGTGGGAAGCCTGTGTGTGTGTGTGTGTGTGTGTATGGCATGAGAGAAACTGTTCAGGAAGGTGACTGGTGTGTGTGTGCCAAAGACTGTTTGGGAGATGATTGGTGTGTGAGAGACAGAAACTGGTCATGGGGGCATGACTGGTATGGTGTGTGTGTGTGTGAGAGACATGGGCACTAAGGAAGAGGACCATAAGTATAGAGCTTAGCTTCTACTGCTGCTTCTGGTGAGTGCCACGGCCTGCAGGGAAGGGGAGTAGGAGAGCTGCTGGAGGGGGTAAGTAAAGGTGGCTTTTTAAGTTTATTTTTCTTGACTGCCATTTTAATTGTGTGATGTCTGCTTTTTTGAAATATTTTATTGGTGTTTGGAGAATGTTTAATAGTTTTTATGCGTTTTTAATTGTTGGATGTTCATAGCTGTTTTGAAACATTTATTCTGCTTATTAGTATAGTTTTACAATTATTTCTGTGTGGGGATCTATAGCTGCCTGCTAGTTCTGTTTTCCTAATAAGAGGTGTATTGGTTTTTAGGACCTGATTTAATATTTGTAGTGTTGCCTTTTCATAGATAGGGTTGCTCCTGTTTGAGTGTATTCCATAATACAGGTGTAACTGTGTGCGGATTAGTTTATGTGCATTACTACAGATCCTGGGAGTATGTTAGGTCGGTTCTGTGTCTGTTACCGAGATGAGATATTTTGCTAGCATGTAAGCGTTTGTATCGGTCTTATTTGTTGTGTTTTCTCAGAGGACATGCATTGGTGGTAAACTGCTGTCTTTTCATAAGTAGGGCTATTGAGCCTGGAAATAGAAGGAGTTGAGTTGCTGTTACTGAGATGTCACTAGAACCAGAATATCTTTTTTGTAGGGTGAGTTGTATGGGGAATGTCATAATTCTGCTTTACATCCATTATTGTGGGTCAGGGGGGTTCCTGTGGATACAAACTGTACTTTTACATCTAGCCCCGTGACGATCATGGGTCAGTGTGCCATGCATGTGAGAACCTATGGTGAGTTGAGTTACATTCACATTATAAATGTCATAATTAAATGATAAGTGTGCACTAAAATCCAACCCCATCCATAACCCCGCCCCCATATGACCAAAGCCCCGCCCTCACCCCACCCTCACGGGGCGAGGGGTCACCGCAACATGAGGAACTGTATTGCGGGGTCACGGCATTAGAAAGGTTGAGAACCACTGCACTAAGAATTAAATTTAAAATAGCTCCCTCTCTTGTTGGTTCCTGAACCAATTTCTCCATGAAGCAATCATTTATTACATCCAGGAACTTTGTCTCTAGCAAGTCCTGATGTTACATTTACCCAGACAATATTGGGGTAATTGAAATCTGACCCAAAACACCACAGAGCAGAGGTACTGCACTTCAATAATATCCAAACACAAGAGTGCAGAAAGGAGTTAGTCCAAACCACAAGATAGTTCAAAAAGCTCTAAGGAGCATGAAATTTTTATTCATTTTTTCAAGCGGCAACTCCACTGACTTGCAATCACACCACAATTTAGACCAAGTCAATTTAGACGCGGTCTAAATTGTGGTGTGATTGCAAGTCAGTGGAGTTGCCGCTTGAAAAAATGAATAAAAATTTCATGCTCCTTAGAGCTTTTTGAACTATCTTGTGGTTTGGACTAACTCCTTTCTGCACTCTTGTGTTTGGTAATTGAAATCTCCCATTATTATTGCACTGCCAAATTGGTTTGCTTCCCTGATTTCTCTTAGCATTTCATCATCTGTCTGACCATTTTGTCCAGGTGGATGGTAGTATACTCCTATCACTATAGTCTTACCCAACACACATGGGATTTCTACCCATATAGATTCTACTGAGCATTTACTCTCTTGTATGATCTTTATCCTGTTCTCTGGTCTCATAGTTAATTTTGATAAATCAGAAGTATTTCCCTTAGATGACTCTCTACTAAGCAGTTGGTGGGTGAGTTCCCTCTTAAATAAATAACTGGAGTTTTAAAATATCTGGGTATATCTATAGCAAGTAATATTTCCATAGCTTAAAGGTTTAAGGTTTATGGTGTAGTAGAAAAATTGAGTGCATCAGTAAACTAAATAGATGGAAGGAGTTGCCTGCATCACTAATGGATAGATGTGCTCTTCTAAAAATGGTCCTGCTTCCAAAGATTTTATATAAACTTCAGTTAGGAACTTAACCGCTTTTAAATAAATATTTATTTATTTATTACCTGCCCTTCCTACATTCAGAGTGGGGTACAATATAGACCATATACAGACAATAGAGAAGTGAAAGGGCAATGCAAAGTCTTTGGGGTGAAGGAGAAGACAGAAAAGCATTGAAGGAGTGGGTATGGTTGTGCTAAGGGGTAGGAGGAGAGGTGAGTAGAGGACTAGGTAGCAGCCTCTGAAGGGGGGGCAAGTTGAGTGTTGCATCCGTCGCTGCTCGACGTCCTCATTCCACCCTCTTTACCTTTGTGGTGACTCCCTCCGGGTCTGATGGACTGTTAGCTGCCACGGCGTCTTCATGCCGTCTCCCTCCGGCGTCCCCGATACTGGCTCGACGCTACGGATCCGCCATGTTCCTGATGACGTAGGGCGCGTGCATTCCGATTGATATACAAGCAAGGGCGCGAACCTCGGGGGCATCCCCCTGAGATGATGTCATCCGCTTCCAATATAAAAGGTCTCAGTATTCGCTAACTAATCGAGTTAGCAAGGATTCGTCCAAGCTACTCAGCCTCCTCTTCTTACCAGGGGTATCCGCTCCTCGGGAGCCTCGCTCTCTTTTCTTTATTTCAGATTGCCGATAGGAACCGGTACTCGCTCCTCGAGGGCCCATGTTCCTGAACACTCTGAAGATTCTCTACTGCCTGGAAGCTATCGCAGATACAGACATTTGTGAGTTACCATCGCTCTCTCAGAGCTTTCCCTGGAACCAGGTACTCGCTCCTCGAGGGCCTAACCCTTTCCAGCTACTGAGCTTCTTTAAGACCTTATGTGAGTTTTGTCATCCAGTTCTGGCTATGAACACAGCATACCCTGTCTACTCACTATCTATAGTTTCTCTACAGCTCAGCAACCCTGGGATCATTGTTCCAGTACCTGAGGGACTTCAGCCCTGCCGGGCATATCAGCTCACTACTGCCACCTCTGGTGGTTCTACTAACCTGTCTAATAAAAGAATTATCTGTGTCTGTCTCCATACTCAAGCCTAGCTGGTGGTCCCTCTCAGGATATCCTCCTGGGGGCGCTGTCATCTGCCATCGGCCCAAGGATCCACCTATCTACATTCCTCTACAGCTGAGTGCCCTCTCCAAGCACTTCGCTGGTAACAGATTGCTACTCCTTCTCCATCAGGAGTCTTCTGCAACAGATTAATAACAGATTGCTACTCCGCAGTCTAACCCTAACAGATTGTTTACTACTCCCCCTACAGGAGCAGAGCATATCAGAGTACTACTCATCTTTCTTTAGGAGAAGATTCATAACAAGATTGTTAACTCCTCCCTTCCTCAGGAGTCGAAGCATAACAAGATTGCTAACTCCTCCCTTCTTGAGGATTAGATCATAACATTGAGGGTAGTCTGTTCTCATCAAGGTTGGGGAATGTATGTATATCCTACAGGAAAGGAGAGACAGGAATGTGATAGAGACACATAAATACCCCAGAGGTAGCCTGGGCAACAAAATCCCAGAACTGCAGGCCCTAATGGTGGAGGCAGACTTGGACATTGTTGCTACTATGGAGACTTGCTTTACTGAGTCTCATGATTGTGATATATCCATCCTGGGCTATAATGCAAGGAAGAACAGAGAGGACAGAAAAGGGGGAGAAGTAGCACTTTGACAAAAACAATATCAAAGAAGGAGTTTGTGTGTTTGTCTTTCCCTCCCTTCCACCCACCCCTAGCTAATCCTTTAATTTTTAGGCAGGTGAAGAAGGATTCAGTTTTGTAAGGACCTAGGGAACCTTTTGGGGAAGGGGGCATCTTTTCCGAAGGAATGGGCTGTAACTTACCCAGGGTGGAACCAAGCTGCTGGCGCTTACCTTTAAAAAGGAGATAGAACAGATTTTAAACTAAATCAAAGGGGAAAGTGACAGCAACACATGGTTTGGAGGAAGTATCTTCGAAGGATTCTAATGAAACATTAGAGTTAGGGCATCCCAACAGTGAGGTTCCAATAATAAGAAAAGTACAAGTGCCTATAAATAAAGACTCACCAGAGCTAAAAGATTCCAATTTATCCCTGACAACTGAAAAACAAAATGTTAATACAAACAAAAAACACACCTTGAAATGTTTGTATGCTAATGCCAGAAGTCTAAGAAGTAAGATGGGAGAGTTAGAGTGTATAGCAGTGAATGATGACGACTTAATTGGCATCTCAGAGACATGGTGGAAAGAGGATTACCAATTGTATAGTGCTATACTGGGGTAAAATTATATCGTAGTGAGAAAGAGGAATAACTTGGGGCCGGGGTAGCGTTTTATGTCCAGGATGGCATAGAGTCCATCAGGATAAAGATCCTGCAAGAGACTAAATGCACATTCAAATCTTTATGGGTAGAAATCCCTTTTGTGTTGGGGAAGAGTATAGCAATAGGAGTATACTACTGCCTACCTGATGGCCAAAATAATGAGACAGTGAGATGGTAAGAAAAATTAAGAAAACTAACCAAATTGGTAGTGAAGTAATAATGGGAGATTTCAATTACCAGTATTGACCGGGTAATTGAAAAGCAAGACATGCTAGAGAAATAAAGTTCCTGGATGGAATATATGATAGTTTTATGGAGCAATTGGTTCAGGAACCGATGAGAGAGGGAACAATTTTAGATCTAATTCTCAGTGGAGTACAGAATTTGGTGAGAGAGAGAACGGTGGTGGGGCCGCTTGGCAATAGTGATCATAATATGATCAAATTTGAATTAATGACTGAAAGGGGGACAGTAAGTAAATCCATAGCTGTAGCACTAAACTGTCAAAAGGAAAACTTTGATAAAATGAGAAAAATAGTTATAATAAATAAATAAATAAATAAAACCTGAAAGGTGCAGCTGCAAAGCTTAAGAGTGTGCAAGAGGCGTGGACATTGTTTAAAAATACCATCGTAAAAGCGCTGTCCAGATGTATTCCTCGCATGAACGTTGGAATGGAGAAGGGATATTCTGAGTAACAGATACTCAATTGCACGCCTGCTTTAGGCATATTGCGAAGGTCTCTCCAAATTCCTATTATCGAGAAATGCAATATAAATTTCTCTGGTGGGCAGTATTTTGATTTATTTTAATTAGGGCCGGTGGTAAAAAGAGGCGCTAGGGACACTAGCGCGTCCCTAGCGCCTCTTTTTTGACAGGAGCGGCAGCTGTCAGTGAGTTTGACAGCCAACGCTCAATTTTGCCGGCGTTGGTTCTCGAGCCCGCTGACAACCACGGGTTCGGAAACAGGACGCCAGCAAAATTGAGTGTCCAGTTTGCGAGCCGCGGGCCTATTTCAAAATTTTTTTTTCTATTTTTTTTTTTTTTTAACTTTCGGGACCTCCGACTTAATATCGCCATGATATTAAGTCGGAAGGTGCACAGAAAAGCAGTTTTTACTGCTTTTCAGTGCACTTTTCCGGTGCCCGTAGAAATTAGCGCCTACCTTTTGGTAGGCGCTAATTTCTGAAAGTAAAATGTGCGGCTTGGCTGCACATTTTACTTTCTGTATCGCGCGGGAATACCTAATAGGGCCATCAACATGCATTTGCATGTTGCGGGCGCTATTAGGTTCAGGGGGGTTAGACGTGCATTTTGGACGCGCTATTACCCCTTACTGAAAAAGGGGTAAAGCTAGCGCATCCAAAACGCGCGTCCAATCGCGGGTTAACATTGCGCTCCACCGGAGCGCACTGTACTGTGTCGGCCCATATGTAAGTCAGGCACAAGAAGCAAACTTTTTTCAGAGGAAAGAATGCGCTAGAACAGGAAGTCATGGCATGAGGCTCTAGGGCACAGACTCAGGAGCAACATCCGAAAATATATTTTCATGAGTACATAGAATAGACTCACCGAAGAGATGGTAACAAAAATGGTAATGGGATTCAAAAAGGCATGGGGTAAGCACAGAAGTGCCCTTCTGGCAAAGAGGATGGTAACGCACTGTGATTATTTGCACAGAATAGTGGTTACAACCTTCAACGGCCATGGTAAGAAGGCATTGGGGTGATCTGCATGGAAGGACCATGGTTAAAATCTAAACTTAAATGAGCATAGGGAGGTAGATTTTTTTTTTTTTTTTTTTTTTTAACAGTAGCATCATCAACCTTGGTGTCTGGGGGGCTTATTCCAGAACTTGCTAATAAGACAGAGAAGGGGGCCTCAGTGTTGGCTTACATACTACTCTAATAAGATTCAAAATTGAAGATTGCAAGGCATGAAATGGCCAGCCAGCAGAGTTGATGAAGGTCATCATTTTAACAGATTTTTGGCATGCTTAGGACAGCTAGTAGAAGGCATTGCTTGGAAAAGGATTGGAAGATCAGATTAGACATGAGTGTGGGAGAGTGGGAACTAGTGTTTGCTTCATATACATCTACCCAAAATAGACAAATCTCACCTGGGCAAACTAAATAGGCTGTTTTGCCCTTTATCTGCTATCATTTGCTATGTTACTTACTATGTTTTACTGTCTCTACATTCTCATTTTTTACTTATTTCTTTGATAGAGGCTGTGGCCCTGAGAAAGATCATGTGTTCTTACAGTTGCATCATTTACCACCTCAGCAATTAGCCACACGACTTCCAGGAATTTCTGAGACTGCCATGATATTTGCAGGTGTGGATGTGACAAAAGACCCCATTCCTGTACTTCCAACTGTACATTATAATATGGGAGGTATTCCTACTAACTACAAAGGACAGGTAATTGACCTTAGATTTAAACATAATATGTTTTTCTACCAAAGTGTTTTACTGTCTCGTTTAGTAAAGATTTTAATTTTTTGCTTGTATATCAAAATTCATAATAAATTATACAGATAGAAAACTCTGACAGTAAAGCAAAGCTTACTGCACAGGGTTTGAAAAATATACTGGATATTTTATCAGTCAGGAGAAAAAAATCATTTGTCAAGCCTATTTCCCCTGGCAAGAAGACTGCACTCTTTTCCTATCAGTAGATTCTCTGGGAGCACAGAGGAGAGGATCACATTGCTGGTGGCTGAAAGGAATCAGTAAGTTCTGCTTGGGAAATTTTTTAAAAGTATTGGGGAGAAGTGAACTATTGGGGTATATTATTTAGTGTGTTTGTGCTTTAAATACCGGTACGATAAGACCTGGTCTTGAGCATCAGTATATTAAAAGAATTTAAATAAATAAATAAATTTAAATAGTATGGCAGACAATACACAGAACTTAGCATGTTTGTATTTCCCATCCCACCCCTAGCTCATCCTTTAATTTATAGGCAGGTGCCACTTTCACACTAAAAAAAAAAATAAAAATCAGCCTTTTAACTTCACTTCATGAATTCCCCACACCTTATTGAGAGTTTGGTAGTGGCCTACAAGAGAATGATCAGATATATAGTGAATACACTAATACATTTAAAGGACCCTAATTAGACATATTCCTACTCCCATAGCAACCTAAAACTTAACTAGGAACTGAACAAATTTGAAATGAAGGCAGAATGTAGTCACAGACCGCCTCAGTCAGACGTTCTAGCTCCACGAGTGGTCTCTGGATCCCTCTGTTGTGAGCAGAATCTTCCACCGGTGGGGTCAACCGGACATCGACTTCTTTGTGTCCAAGCAGAACCGCAAAGTGGAACGATTCTGCTTCCTACACAGGAACCAAAGGACACCAGCCAAGGATGCCCTCGCCTACCCCTGGACTACAGGTCTCCTATACGCGAACCCTCTGATTCCGCTGATAAGCAAGACTCTCATGAAACTACAACAGGACCGAGGTTCAATGTTACTCATAACCCCTTATTGGCCAAGCCAAGTCTGGTTTCCCATTCTTCATGACATCTCTGTCCAGGAACCCATTCGCCTGGGCACGGCGTCCAACCTCATTACACAGACTCACGTCAAGTTGCGCCACCCAAACCTCCAGAACCTGTCTCCAGACCCTCAACCTTTCTACTGACGCCTCGCAAGTCCTAGTAACTTCACGAAAGCCTTCTACGCGGAAGTCTTATCGTTCTAAGTGGAAGAGATTCACTTTGTGGTGCACGCAGAAAGGTTTTGATTCCTTTTCTTGCTCCATGCCGCAACTCCTAGACTATCTTTGGCACCTCTCGGAATCTGGTCTCCAGACTTCCTCCAACCAAGTAAACCTGAGTGCCATCTCTGCTTACCATTGAGGTATAGGGGACGCCCCGATATCGGCTTAACCCCTTATGGGGTGCTTCATGAGAGGCTTACTACAGCTTAAGCCTCCATTATGTCCACTGGTCATGGCCTGGGACCTCAATGTAGAACTTGCAAGGCCGATGCTTCCTCCGTTTGAGCCCCTGCACTCCTGCGAACTCAGATACCTCACATGGAAAGTCATTTTCCTAGTAGCGATTACATCCGCTCGCAGTGTCAGTGAGTTGCAGGCTCTTGTGACCTACTCACCCTACACAAGGTTCCTTCATGACCAGGTGGTACTGCGCCCTCACCCTAAATTCCTACCTAAGGTGGTAACTGACTTCCACTTAAATCAGTCCATTGTCTTTCCCACTTTCTTTCCTAGGCCTCGCACTCACCCAGGTGAGCGGGCTCTGCACACCTTGGACTGTAAGCATGCGCTTGCCTTTTACTTAGACTGTACCGCAGGCCATAGGCAGTCCACCCAACTCTTTGTTTCCTTTGACAAAAACAAACTTGGAGTTGCGGTGGGCAAGCAGACTCTGTCTAACTGGTTAGCAGACTGCATTGCATTCTGCTACCAGCAAGCAGGCCTTTCACTTGAGGGACGAGAGAAGGCGTACTCAGTTAGGGCCATGGAAACGTCAGTAACACACTACCGTTCAGTACCAATTGCCGACATCTGCAGGGCCGTGACGTGGAGTTCTCTCCACACCTTCGCAGCCCATTACTGTCTGGACAAGGTTGGTCAGCAAGACAGCATCTTTGGCCAGTCTGTCCTATGGAATTTGTTCCCAGTGTAAGAACCCAACTCTTCCTACCTAAGCCCGCTGTGAATTTCAGGCTGCCCCTTGGTTGCCAACAGCACCCCAGGTTGTTGTGCCTGTTGCACATTTTTGAGTGCTGGTTGGCCCACTATGTTCTAAGGCAGCCTGTAGCTTGCTATTCACCCATCTGTGAGGACTACCATTCTGCTTGTCCTGGAAGAAAGCAGAGTTACTTACCTGTAACAGGTTTTCTCCTAGGACAGCAGGATGTTAGTCCTCACAAAACCCGCCCGTCACTCCACAGAGTTGGGTTCGATAACGTTTTCTTATTTTATTTTTCGCTCGTAGTTTTTTGCTATAAAACGAGACTGAAGGGGGGAACCCCATGTGCAGGGGCGGATTGGCCTATCGGGGGATCGGGCTTCCCCAGGTGGGCCAGTCGCTCTGGTCACGTGGTCTGCCAAGCGCGGCTGCGACAGAGCCTCGCTCGGCAGACCACAGGGTATCTTCTGGGCCGATTTTGGGGAAAATCTGATGATGTCACCCATCTGTTGCGATATTAAGTAGGAGGAAAAACAAAATTAAATAAAGTTAAAAAATAGGAGGAGAAAAATCACTGGCACTCGGGTACAGGAAACAGATGCTCGAATGACAAGCGTCCGTTTCATGAACTCCCTGGCTGTGCGGCGTTTAGGAAAACTGCCAATAAATTCGGTGTCTGTTTTCCTAACCGCAGACCGCCAACGCCTATCAGGTTCTCGTTAGCAAGGAGGTGCTAGGGGCATGCAAGCAAACCTAGCACTTCCTTACTAACGCGACCCCCTAATTTAAATATTGCATGGTGCCCCCCTGGGGGCGCCTGGGGCGCGTTAAGAAAGCGGGCGCTGGCTGTTAAGTGCCCGCTTTCTGCACATATTGATTGCATCGGCCCCAATGTGTGAGCATGTGTCTCTGTGTGACTCAGAAAGCTTGTATCTCTGAAATGGAGTATAGGTGCATGTGTGCGTTTGTGAGTGAGAGAAACAGGTACATGTAGGTGTATGTGTGTGAGCGAATGTGTCTGCAAGTAAGAGCACAGGTGTGTGTGTGAGCATTGTAGGAAGGAGAGAACAGGGGTATGTGTATTTTTGAGCATGTGGGAGGGAGAGACCAGGTGTGTGTGTGTGTGTGTATGTGAGTGGGAAAGCAGGTATATGTAAGTGTGTATGTGAGTGAGAGTGAAAGAGCATGGGTATGAGTGAGAGTGTGTGTGTGTGTTTGAGAGAAAGGAGAAAGTTTGTGTGCAACAACCCTCCTTAACCCCCTGCTAATCCACAGCAGTCTCAGGGTATCTGGAAATCAGAAGTTCCCAGATATGGAGAGCAGGGGATTTTTTAAACTCTGAGGTAAATTTTAAAAGGACCGCGCGGGCATCTATGCTGCGCATATGTTATAAAATCCAATACCCGCACGCAAATGCGCACCTGATTTTGTTTTGACAGGTGCCAACTCACGTGCGCAAGAGGGGGATTTTTTAATAAATGCACGCCAACATGACTTGGCATTCCCCATTTCCCTAAGCTCCTAGTTACCCTTCCTCCCTTTCCCCTCTCCGCCCTGATCCCTAAACCCCACTTACCTACCCTAAATTATTTTTGTTTTAAAACTTACCTGTTCTAACGAGCAGAATAAGTTCCGCGCACTGGCCAGCTGTCCTCCAGCCCTCCCTCGGCCCACCCCTTTTACGAAGCCCTGCTCTTCCATGCATTCCAGGAGATATGCACATGGCAGGGCCACTTTGAAAATGCATTCAGCTCGCATGTGACCCGGCCACACACATATTTCCCGGTATTTGCGCATACTGGGCATTTAAAATTTCCCCGTATTTGTTTTCATTATTGCATGTTATTTAATGTGTCTGCTGTTTTGTAATATTTATAAATGTTTGGAAAATTTTTAAGTTTTTATTTATTGGATGTTAGTCTATTCATTGGCTGTTTTGAAATTTATTTTTATTAGCATGGTTTTTCTACTATTGATATTTTATATTTCTTGGTTTTATTGTTTAATATTTTATGAGGAATGGTAATTTTTCTGTTTTTCCATTGTTGCACTGCATACAGCTGGCTTGTTGTAGTTTCCGGTTTGTATTTGTGTTCTGGATGTGCAATTGAGTTGGGATATTCTGCTAGCTTGCAGTTCCTTTGCAGGGTTCTATAGCAGCTTGGCTTGTTCTGTTTTCCTAATTGAAGTTGTAATGGTATTTTAAGGCTTGATGTAACATTTACGGTTTTCTGTTTTCATTGGTAGAGTTGTTGCTGTTTGAGTGCTGGCAGTTAGAGCTGTTTTGATATGGGGTGGTAATTATATTGTAATTGTAATTTATTTTTTGTTTGTTTTTAGCTCAAGCCTTTTCATTGTTAGCTCAAGGCAAATTACATTCAGGTATTGGAGGTATTTCCCTGTCCCCAGAGGACTTACAATCTAAGACTTAGATTCATCATTTTGCTATAAATTTCACATGAATAACGCCTGAGATGCCTGAGATTAAAAAAAAAAAAAAAAAGGAGGGCGCGTGGTTAGGGTAATTTTTGAAATACCGCAGCATGCACTATTTTATCGCTCGCATGAGTGTTTTATCGCACCCTGCGATATTTTCACATCGCAGGCTGCAAAGTGCTCAGACAGGCCTTTCCACATTTTGAGCTGCTCCTGGAGAGAGAGAGAGAGAACCTTTCCTCACTCCAAATCACATCAAATCTTCACTGATGTGTACTGTGCTTTTCGTACCTCTGTGCATGTAAAACTGTCCCCCGGGAGATCCAAGATGGCGTCTAACTAGAAGATCAGGTGAGAAGAGAGCGCCTGATCTTGGAATTTATCCCAATAAAAATATGCCACATACAAAGAGGGGAAATTCAGAGTGGAGTCCCCGACCACACCGATCTCTACCCCTTCTCAGCCGTTAATCGAGGGCTTTTTCTCACCTCGTAGCGTTGGAACCCCAGGAGAAGTGTCCGCTGTCGATGCCGGGGTAGAGCAAATGCCGAAGCCGCTGGACCTGCACATCTCATTGAGTCCCGGGGCTCCCGTGACGCCAGAGCCACCTCATCTCGCGATGTCTCTGGATTTGAGTGAGGCTGTCTGTCCGGAGAAGTCGGAGGTACTCAACTCCATCAGGGGAATGCCAGGGAAGAAAGCGCGAGACCGAAGGTCAGTGGAAAGAAGGGAATGTTTGGAGTGGATCCGCTGACCTCTACACTGGAGGAGCATACTGGCTTGGCAGCAGCCCCAATCTTGAGGCAGGAATGCCGCTTACAAGGAGTAGTGAATGTAATGGCTACATCGTGCGAAGATCAAACACCTATAACGCTGGAAAACGTCTAGACAACAGTACTAATGGATTTAAAATCTTCAATCATGAGTCTAAATACAATACTATTAGATACACAGAACCGAGTGGTTCAAATAGACCCACTATTATCAGTACATGTTATCAGATGGAAAAAAGTTCAAGCAGGATTAATTCAAGGTGAACTGGTGAATATGAGAAAACTAGAAACTATGGAAAATCAATCAAGATATAAGAACTTAAGAATACTTAATTTTCCTAGTGTTAAGCTCATATCTCCGTTTGAGCAGTTTAAAAAATACATGATTGAAAATCTACAGTTATCTCCAGAAGCTATTCCCTCTGCAGTTAAGATATTCTTTGTGATACTCTGAAAGAAAAAGGATAGTGATTTGCAAATAGGTGATCTGCAATTACATGGTGTGAGTAATCTCACAGACTTTTTTGGAACAAACAATGGATGAGCAAGTAGAATATCGTGGAACTTTATGTATAAGATTTGTTCACGCTATAGACAGAGATAAAATTCTAACATGATCTCTTAGGAATAGAGATAAACCTTTTCTTGGACAAAAAATCTGGATTTTCCCAGGCATAACTAAAAGTACACAATTACATAGGAAAACTTTCCTTCAAATGAGCCAAGAGGTCAAAAATCTCGGGGCTCAGATAATAATATATTACCCCAGCAAATGTGTAGTAAAATATAACAGCGAAAGATTTGTGTTTCTTGAACCGCCCGAGTTACGTAAATTTCTTGATGCACATTTCCCCAAAGATACCACTTCACCTTGATCATGGGAATTGTAAAGAATGTTAGTAACCTTCTAATGCCTCATTTATTTTCCTTATATTTGCTCGAATTCCTGCAATCTGGATCTCCTTATTATCTTATAACGGGTGTATTACTTTAAGTAATGTATGGCTGAAGATTTTGAATTTCCTTGATATATATTATGATGAAATGTATTTGATTAGCTATTACGTATTATGTATATGGACTGTAATATTGTTACCCTTTCAATGACAAGCTATAATTGCTGCCTATTTTTGTTTAAATGCATAAATTTAAAATTAAATTAAAAAAACTGTCTCCCGAACCCTAGACCACCACCAAAACCTCATCCTGAGTTACTAGTTGACCCCTCCTACAGTGGTAAAAAAAAGTTGACTAATATGTGTGCCACACAGAGGCTCTCTCTTGCTCTCTCTCTACTCCTCCCCTCTCCTGCCCGAAATGGGATTTGCGATATTTAGCACAAATCCCAGTTCAGGCATATCACACAGCATAATGCCAGGGAAAAGGGTGTAATTATTTCCGGCATTAAAACGAGCGATAACATGCGTTACTCTATCACATGCAAGGTTAAACACCCCTCATTTTCATAAACTTCGCCTAAACTCCTCCCTTTTGACTAAATTTTCAAAATTTTAATATGCATCTTGCGATGCGAAAAATAACATGTGTTATGGTGTTATCATGGGCGTTAGGGCCCTAACGCATTTTTATGAAGGACTCTGTAAGTTTGTACCTGAGGCAGTGGAGAGTGAAGTGCTTGCCTAAGTTTACAAGGAGCAGCAGCAGGATTTGTAATCCTGGCTTCCCTAGCTCTCAGCCTGCTGTTCTAACCACTAGCCTACTCCTCTGCTCCATTTACTTATGGCTTTCTAAGGCCCAAGTACACACCCAACACTAGTTACATAGAAACCTAGAAATGACGGCAGAAGAAGACCGAATGGCCCATCCAGTCTGCCCAGCAAGCTTCTCTCATACTTATCTGTTTCTCTTAGCTCTTTGTTCTATTCCCCTTCCACCCCCACCATTAATGTAGAGAGCAGTGATGGAGCTGCATCCAAGTGAAATATCTAGCTTGATTAGTTAGGGGTAGTAGGGGTAGTAACCGCCGCAATAAGCAAGCTACACCCATGCTTATTTGTTTTACCTAGACTATGTTGTACAGCCCTTGTTGGTTGTTTTTTCTTCTCCCCTGCCGTTGAAGCAGAGAGCCATGCTGGATATGCATTGAAAGTGAAGTATCAGGCACATTTGGTTTGGGGTAGTAACCGCCGTAACAAGCCAGCTACTCCTCGCTTTGTGATTGCGAATCCTTTTTTTCTTCACCCCTGTCGTTGAAGCTATGCAGGATATGCGTGAAGCATCAGTTTTTTTGTTTTTTTTTTTCCCTGCTGTTGAAGCAGAGAGCTATGCTGGAAATGCATGATGTATCAGTCTTTCTCCCATGCCGTTGAAGCAGAGAGCCATGCTGGATATGCATGGAAAGTGAAGTATAGGCACATTTGGTTTGGGGTAGTAACCGCCGTAACAAGCCAGCTACTCCCCGCTTTGTGAGTGCGAACCCTTTTTTTCTTCTCCCTTGCCGTTGAAGCAGAGAGCTCTGCTGGATGTGTGAAGTATCAGTTATTCTTCTCCCCTGTCGTTGAAGCAGAGAGCTATGCTGTATATGCATTGAAAGTGAAGTATCAGGCATATTTGGTTTGGGGTAGTAACCGCCGTAACAAGCTAGCTACTCCCCTCTTTGTGAGTGCAAATCCTTTTTTCCATTTCCTCTTGCTGTTGAAGCTTAGAGCGATGTTGGAGTCACAGTAAGCATGTGTATGTTTATTGAATAAGGGTATTGTGTCCAGGCAGTAGCCATCATTCTGGCGAGTCACCCACTCTTCATTGGCGGCCTCTTGACTTTATGGATCCACAGTGTTTATCCCACGCCCCTTTGAAGTCTTTCACAGTTCTGGTCTTCACCACTTCCTCCGGAAGGGCATTCCAGGCATCCACCACCCTCTCCGTGAAGAAATACTTCCTGACATTTGTTCTGAATCTTCCTCCCTGGAGCCTCAAATCGTGACCCCTGGTTCTGCTGATTTTTTTCCTATGGAAAAGGTTTGTCGTTGTTTTTGGATCATTAAAACCTTTCAAGTATCTGAAAGTCTGTATCATATCACCTCTGCTCCTCCTTTCCTCCAGGGTGTACATATTTAGATTCTTCAATCTCTCCTCGTACGTCATCCGATGAAGATCCTCCACCTTCCTGGTCGCCCTTCTCTGTACCGCTTCCATCTTGTCTTTGTCTTTTTGTAGATACGGTCTCCAGAACTGAACACAGTACTCCAGGTGAGGCCTCACCAAGGACCTGTACAAGGGAATAATCACTTCCCTTTTCTTACTCGATATTCCTCTCTCTATGCAGCCCAGCATTCTTCTGGCTTTTGCTATCGCCTTGTCGCATTGTTTCGCTGTCTTCACATCATTAGACACTATCACCCCAAGGTCCCTCTCCTGCTCCGTGCACATCAGCCTTTCCCCCCCCATCGAATACAGTTCATTCGGATTTCCACTCCCCATATGCATGACTTTGCACTTCTTGGCATTGAATCTCAGCTGCCATATCTTCGACCACTCTTCCAGTTTCCTTAGATCCCATCTCATTCTCTCCACTCCTTCCGGCGTGTCCACTCTGTTGCAGATCTTAGTGTCATCTGCAAAAAGACAAACCTTACCTTCTATCCCGTCCGCAATGTCGCTCACAAAGATATTGAACAGGACCAGTCCCAACACCGATCCTTGCGGTACACCACTTAAAACCGCTCTCTCTTCAGAGAAGGTTCCATTTACCATCACACATTGTCTTTTGTCCGTCAACCAATTTGCAATCCAGGTCACCACCTCGGCACTCACTCCCAAGCTTCTCGTTTTATTCACCAGTCTCCTGTGCGGAACCGTATCAAAAGCTTTGCTGAAATCCAAGTATATGATATCGAGCGCTCTTCCTCGATCCAATTCCTTGGTTACCCAGTCAAAAAAGTCAATCAGATTTGTCTGACAGGATCTTCCCCTGGTGAATCCATGCTGCCTCTGGTCCATCAATTCTCCAGACTGTAGATAGTTCACTATTCTCTCTTTCAGCAGTGACTCCATTACTTTTCCCACCACCGAAGTGAGGCTAACCGGTCTGTAGTTGCCAGCCTCCTCCCTGTTCCCACTCTTGTGAAGCGGGACCACCACCGCTCTTCTCCAATCACTCGGCACCACTCCCGTTTCTAGGGATCTATTGAACAGGTCACACAGCGTACCTGCCAGAACATCTCTGAGCTCCCTCAATATCCTTGGATGAATCCCATCAGGCCCCATGGCTTTGTCCACTTTCAGGTTCTTTAGTTCTTCCCACACATTTTCTACTGTAAAAGGATTTTCATCTATTCCACTTCCCTCCAGTTTCTTGTTGTGTAGAGATGGTCCTTCTCCAGGGTCTTCTTTAGTGAAGACAGAGCTGAAGTATTTGTTTAATATTTCTGCCATTTCTTCATCTCTCTCCACACATTTATCATTACCACCTTTCAATTTCACTATACCACAAATCCACACTATACCAGTACAAATCCCTCACTTCAAAATCAAAAAAAGACTTTTATGCTTCTAAAATTCACAACCTGGTCTTTGACGCCAAAGCCCTCTTCGCTTATGTCTCCAGCCTCACTCAAACCATTCCGCGAGAAATCCCCGGCAACATGGCACAACCCAAAGCGGAAGAACTCGCTCAGTTTTTCCAAGATAAAATCACCAATCTCCTAACACAACTGCCTTACAATACAGCCGACCTCCAGACATATCAACAACCTGCCCACAAAAACGTCAGCTTAAACACCTTTGAACCCGTCTCTTCCACGGAAATACAAACCATCCTGAGAAGAATGAAACCTTCGTCTCATCCTGCAGACCACATCCCTTCCAAACTACTTCTATCTGTTCCAGACACAATAGCCACCTCATTGAAAAATATCATCAACTGCTCTGTAGCCCAAGGAACCTTCCCAGATGATCTCAAAATGGCCTCAATCTCACCGCTCCTAAAGAAACCTAACCTAGACCCGAAGGACCCTAACAATTTCCGCCCCATAGCCAACCTCCCATTCATCGCCAAGATCATGGAAAAACTAGTGAACTCTCAACTCTCAGATTTCATCGAAGACAACAATCTTCTCTTCACCCCACAACACGGCTTCCGAAAAAATCGAGGCACAGAATCCCTCCTCACCTCGCTGACAGACCATATCTTACTGGGCCTCGACAAAGGAAACTCTTTCCTACTGATCTTGTTAGACCTATCCGCAGCGTTCGACACTGTCAACCACGCCATCCTCCTAAACCAGTTGTTGTCCATAGGAATCTGCGGCACCGTCCTATCTTGGTTCAAAACCTTTCTCAATAACAGAGGTTACAAAGTTAAACTCCAAAACAAGGAATCCTCAAGATTTGACTCGACCATAGGAGTCCCACAAGGTTCTTCATTATCTCCGACTCTATTCAATATTTACCTACTTCCTCTCTGCCAACTTCTCACTGACCTCAATCTAAAGTACTTCCTATACGCAGATGATATTCAAATCATCATCCCCATCAAAGACTCATACTCTAAAACTCTTGTCTACTGGGAATCATGCCACCAAAAAATCAAACAACTACTCAACAGCCTTCACCTCATCTTAAATTCCTCCAAGACAGAAATCCTACTCATCTCTCCTGAGAACAATACACCTAACATTGCTCTTCCTACCAACCTACATACCACACAAGTTAGAGACTTAGGAGTGTTATTGGACAACCGGCTAAACTTCAAGGCACACATCAACAAAACAACCAAAGACTGCTTCTTTAAACTCCAGGTTTTGAAAAGGATAAGACCTCTCTTCCATGCTCAAGACTTCAGAACGATCATCCAGGCAGTCATTTTTTCAAAATTAGACTATTGCAATTCCCTATTGCTAGGTCTGCCTTCTTCCTATTCCAAACCATTACAGATGGTGCAAAATTCAGCAGCCCGACTACTAACAGGCACAAGAAAAAGAGACCACATATCACCCATCCTGAAAGAGCTACATTGGCTACCCATATACTTCCGAATCATGTACAAAGCCATATGTATCATTTTCAAAACTATACATCAATGCACTTCCCTCGATCTTCAATTCCCTCTCCAAGTATACAACTCGACAAGACCTACCAGAGATGTTTATAGAGGCACACTCCAAGTTCCCCCTGCGAAATCGACTAGACACATTACCCTAAGAGATCGCGCCACCTCCACAGCTGGCCCCCTTCTGTGGAATTCCTTACCCACAGATCTCAGACTAGAACCCTGCCTCCTAACTTTTAGGAAAAGACTTAAGACTTGGTTATTCAAGCAAGCTTTCCCAGACACAATTTAATGACACAATCCAAGGACACAATCCAAGGACTCCTCTAAAACATCCAGCCATTAATCATGCCATTTGCACATAACTTGTAATTTGACTTGTATATCGTTTAACCATTTTATTCTTTCCTATTTCTTCCTCTTCACCAAGTTTTGCTACCCTTGTTAATTGTAACTGTACCTTCGGTCACCTCAGTTCTAGTTTGATGTATTTAATGCACTCCCGTTTCATGTAAACCAGCAAGATATGTTCTCATGATTGCCGGTATAAAAAAACCTTAAATAAATAAATAAATACCACTTTGGACCTTTCTCTTTTCGCTGATGTATCTGAAAAATGTTTTGTCACCATTTTTTATCTCCTTGGCAATCCTCTCTTCTGCTTGACTCTTTGCCAACTTGATTAATTTCTTTGTCTCCCTCAGTTGACACAAATATTCTTCTTTGTGCTCCTCCCTTTGGGATCCTTTATATTTCTTGAATGCTGTTCTTTTAGCTTTAATTTTGTCAGCCACCTCCTTTGAGAACCAGATAGGTTTCAGTTTTCTTTTGCTTTTCTTTACATTTCTAACATATAGAGCAGTTGCCTTGGTGATTGCTCCTTTTAGATTGGTCCACTGCTGATCCACATCTCTCTCGTTCTCCCATCCTTTAAGTTACAACAGACCTAATACCATATGGGTTCCAAGTGTCTTTTCTGCAGGATTTTCTATAAATATAATATACATGCTGTGATATTTTTACCTCAGAAGACAGAACCTTGAACATCCTTTCATGTAAAGTCTGTAATAAATGCATAGCTTTTAATTGGTGTGAGAGGGCGTGACCCGGGGACAAGATACAGGGCTGTAAGATTCACCTAGGGTGCAAAATACCATTGCATCAAACATGGCCAGATAAGTTTTATACAGCTAATTTCAGGACTGCTCTTCAACTGTCATAAATTTATCCAGCTACATTAGATGGAGAACACTGAAATAGTCATTATCTGGCATTATCCGGGGTAGCCTGCATGAAGCGACAGTTGCTTACAACCCTTAGAAAAAAACAAAACTTGCTGGGCAGACTAGATGGACCATTTTGGTCTTTATCTGCCATCATTCACTATACTACTAACTCAGCTGGATAACATAGCTCTGCCTTAGCTTGCCCCTGCCATAGCCAGTCAAGTTTTTAACTCGCTAAAATCTTTTCCTGCTATGTCAGAAGCAGTCAAACTGGAAGGATTTTCAAATCCCAGCCTTTGTCTAATTAAGTGCCAGACTGAAGCAGACAAACATACTGAATATGGATCTTATAGAAACATGACCAGAAAAAGACCATATGGCCAATGTAGTCTGCCCATCCACACCAGCTACTCATTCCTACAGTCTTTAGCACTCCCTCAATTTCTTATGTTCTTATGTATGTTCTTATGTTCTCAGAAATCCCCTGTGCTTGTCCTACACTTTCTTGAATTGAGATAATGTCCTCGACTACACCACCTACATTAGGAGGCTGTTCCATGCATTTATCACTCATTTTGTAAAGAATTATTCTCTTTGTTTACTCCTGAGCCTACCCCTTTCACCCTTATTCCATGACCCCTCCTTCCAGAGCATTCTTTCCATTGAAAAAGGCCCACCTTCTATGCATTGATACGTTGAGTGTTAATTTGTGGTTTAATATTCTTTTTTTTTTGTAATGCAAAGTTTATTGAACATTTTAAACAGCAAATATAAACATACATAAGGAGCATTCAGTCAGTGACAAACAAAGAGCTACATAGTCATATAGTTATATAGTCATATAATTACATAGCAGAGGTCATAAACTGTCATACAAAGTAGCAAAGTGGCCCGTCAGTCAGTGGACGTATGAATTCCCACCCCGTAACAATAATACAAGGAACACGTCTACTCTGGTGTTGGGTATCACCAGGAATCCCACAAATAGAGAAAATGGAAATGTAAGCAAGCGGCTGAATCCAATAAACATGTATGCAATTTACAATCATGTGTACTCGTCTGATTCAAGAAACATGCCCAGGGTCCATATCAATGGCCCGCCAGTTAAGATAAGGCTGCCACACCCGTTGGAAGTGAGAGAGTTGATTTCGTTTTTGGGCAGTTATCTTATACATTGCGCTCATAGTGTCAAGTTTTCGATATAAATCATTCTTCGTTGGGATTCGCTGCTGGTTCCACAACCCGGCCAAGAGGCACTGAGCTGCAATGCAAAATTGATTGATCATCAAACTCTCAGCCTGAGAACCTTCAACCGGTACATTAAGTAACCCTTGTATAGGAGATAAAGTCACCTCTTTATGAATGATGCATAGGATTAAGTCCATAACATCCTTCCACAACTTCTGTACATACACACACTCCCACCATAGATGCAGAAATGTTCCCGTCTGACCACAACCCTTCCAACAGGTGGCATCCGCCCGTAAACCCGCTTTGTACATCCGATATGGTGTAAGATGCCAGCGAAACAATACTTTATAACCGTTCTCAGATAGAGAAGTGGAAAGAGAACTGCGTTTGGTGTTGGAAAATATCTGATCCCAGTCCTCATCCTCAAGAGTGAGTCCAATCTCGGCTTCCCATTTATTAGTGTAGGAAGGTCTCCCTACTAAGGACCCCTGGAGTATAGAATATATGTTAGATAAGCCGCCTCTAATGCGGTCCGCCATATCACACCACCCTTCAAACTGCGTTTTCCCCTTCCCAAGGTCCGCTTGAATACATTGCTGCATAATGAAATGACGCAGTTGGAGGTAATAATAATAGGTGGAGGATGGGAGTGAGAAAGTTTCTTGGAGTTGTGAAAAAGAAAGCATAACGTCGGGGCTACATATCTGACCCAGTGTGTGAATACCAAGCGACTGCCATGTCTGAGAGTAGGGAGAGTCCCAACCGGGAGTGAAGCTGAGGTGAGAATATAAATGGGTATGAGAGAAATATCGTCTAGGCCCTACAATAAGGTGCTTCCATTTATCCCAAACCTGAAGGGTAGTAGTTAAGGAGATAGTGAAGGAACCCTGGATGCGCAATGTCGCCCTAGGTTGCCACACAAGAGCTTGCAGAGGAGTAGAGCCCAAAATAGCTTGTTCGATGTCGACCCATCGGGGGTGTTCAGTTTTCCTGTACCAGGAGAAAATGAAACTAATTTGCGCCGCTGCGTAATACCACTGTAATTTCGGTACTCCCATCCCCCCTCTCAATTTGTGACGATATAATGTGGCTTGCGCAATTCGGGGAGGTCTCCGCTTCCAGAGAAAAGCGAAGAATCTTTTCTGCCATTTTTTCAGTAAAGCTGTGGGAATTGGGATCGGCAGGGTTTGGAACAGATAGTTAAATTTGGGCAAAACAGACATCTTTAAAATCGCAATCTTTCCAGTCCATGTGACAGGAAGATTATCCCATTGATCCAAATCCCTAAACACTTTAGCTACTAGGGGTATATAATTCAATTTAAAAAGGTCAGATAATTGGGGACCTATCATAATTCCCAAATATTTGAGCTTAGTCCCCGCCCATTTGAAAGGAAATTGCTGTTTCAGCTGTTGCGCTTGATCCGAGGGCAGGGAGACATTGAGCACTTCCGATTTGTCTAAATTTAGACGGAAGCCAGATACTAAACTAAATGCCTTAAGTTGGGCAACAACGCCCTCCAATGACTGGGCTGGCTTGGATAGAGTAAACAGAATATCATCCGCGAAAAGCGATAGTTTATAATCCGTGCCCCCCACTTGGATTCAGTGATTTCCCCCTCACCCCTGATTTTGGTAGTAAAAGGTTCTAGAAACAATGCGAACAATAGAGGGGAGAGCGGGCATCCCTGTCTAGTTCCCCGCTCAATAGGAAACGGGTCGGAGTAAACTCCATTAACTTTCACCCTAGCCCTCGGTCGGTCATATAATTTGAAAAGCCAATTAATAAATTTAGGGCCAAAGTTCATCTTTTCCAAAGTTTTGAACAAAAAAGCCCAATGGACCATGTGGAACGCTTTTTCCGCGTCGACCGCCATTAATATCGCTGGAGTATCGCATCGCTTAGCCTGCCACATAAGATCTATAATTTTCCTGACGTTGTCCGCCGCTTTCCTGCCAGGTATGAACCCTGCTTGATCGGAATGAACTAATTTAGGCATGACAGCATTGAGACGGGTAGCTAAAATTTTCGCCAGAATTTTTAGATCAATGTTGATTAATGAGATCGGTCGATATGACCCGCACTCTGTCGGGTCCCTCCCGGGTTTAGCTAGTATTGTGATTCCCGCCACATTAGCCTCTGGTGGTAAACAGGCCTCCCCTTGCAGTGCATTAAAGGTCTCCACAAGCAAAGGGGATAAGTGCTCAGCAAACTTTTTATAAAAAGAGCCGGTGTACCCGTCCAGACCCGGCGCTTTATTAGGTTTAAGAGCCTTAACGGCATGAAGAACCTCAAGGGGGGTGACAGGCTTTTCAAATATCTGCCTCTCTGTCTCGGATAGCCAGGGTAGATCAACCTCGGCAAGATAAGCGACGATACTCGACTCCGTAATATGAGAATCAGCGGAGTACAAACCACCATAAAATTGTTGAAATCTATGCTGTATAGCTTCAGCCGTATCCAGCATGGAGCCATCTATGGCTTTAATTCTCGTGATTTGGCTCTGCGCAATTTGTCGCTTCAATTTTCTAGCTAACAGTCTCCCAGCCTTATTTCCCCACTCAAAATGCTCCTGCCGGACAAGCTGCAACTGATGCGCTATATCCCCGGCCCTCAATAAGCACAATTCATTACGAGCATGTTGAAGGCGTGAATATATGCTAGGCGATAATGTGAGTTTGTGTTGCTTCTCTAAGCTAGAGATATTTTGCAGTATCCTATCAATATTAACGCTCTTCACCTTTTTCTGGTAGGAAGCCTGGGATATAAATCTTCCCTGGAGAACCACTTTCAAACAATCCCAAATCAGGGGGGGAGCATGAGAAGGATCAGAGTTAAATTGCTTGTATTCAGCTATAGCTGCATGTATAGTCTTGCAAAAAGCCTCATCAGCTAAAAGGGAATCATTTAATCTCCAGAAGCGTAAGCCTGCCCCCTTAGCGGTCATCTGGAGCGTTAAGCCTATCGGAGCGTGATCTGACCACGTAATGGAGCCTATAGTAGGTCGAGTGATTTGTAGACTCAGGGATTTATCCACTAAAAAATAATCTATGCGGGAATATGTCTTATGGGGGTGTGAGAAGAAAGTATAATCTCTCACATTCATGTTCCTGTGGCGCCAGATATCCAATAGTTCTCGATCTCGGATAAATTTCTTAAGATACTTGCGATCCCCCGACGTTCCCCCTCCCCCTCCCGCCGAGTTATCCAAATGGGGCTGAACAGTGAGGTTAAAATCGCCTCCTATGATTAAGTGCTCAGGTGCTAAAGCGTCTAGTGAATCCCCCAGTTTAGCCAAAAAAGTTTGTTGAGCAGTATTAGGGGCATATATATTTAAAAAGGTGTAGATGGTCTGCTCAATTTTCAATTGTAGTACCAGATACCGTCCCTGTGGATCAGCCACAGTTTTAATTACAGAACCCTGGAGATCCTTGTGAAGCAATATACTCACTCCCGCATATTTAGCCACTTTTGACGCTGCTGCATGGAATTGGCGAGGGTATAAAGACCATTGTAATAAATGTTCATACCTTTTTTTCAGGTGTGTCTCCTGAAGAAAAAGTATATCAGCCCTAAGGCGTTGGGCATCATTATAAAATATCCTGCGCTTCGAGGGGCTGTTTAACCCTTTAACATTGATGGACCATAAGTTAAGCCGTGCCATGGTGAAAAGAATAAAACCCAGCAGTAACTACCCCTGGACATCTATCAGGCTGATCACCCTTCCTCACCCAAGATATCCACGGTCCCATCAATAGGCCTAGAAAAAAAATTCCAGCAATGCCCCAATGCTTGGTATGACTGCGTAAGAACACAAAAAGTACAAAACATGAACCTATGTGCACACATAACTGAAGCCTTACATTACATGCCCAGTCCCATCCCCAGTTCCCTCCCTCCACCCCCCTCCCCCAACATTGCCAATGCCCTCCACAGACATGTGCAAAAAGCACCCCTGTGCAGGCTATAGAGGACGTGATCGCCTGCAGAGCCTCCCCCCCCAACCCTTCACCCCATGCATATCCATGCAAACCTGTAAAACCATCATAAGGAAAAAACACTAATCTGTAAAAAGACAGATTCAGAGAACCACCAGATATGTCCACACTGCAAACCATAATCTGTGTAGATAGAAAGTCCACTTCAGGCAAGCATTGCCGCTCATCCTTTCCCTTTATCCGGATCCGAATTGCTGCCTCCTGACTGCCTACGCAGTCGTTTACCGCCGTTACAGACCCGCTGCCATCGTGGAGTGTCCATAGAAGGGGCCAGAGCATGTTTATCAGGAACTGCCCGTGGCACCAGATGCCCTGCTGCTTTCAATATGGCTACTGCTCCATCCACCGTAGACACCTTTGTTGTTGTTCCTTCTATGGTGATCGCTATCCCAAAAGGGAATAACCATCGATAACGAAATCCTTCCTTGCGCAGCACTGTGGTAACCTCTCTGAATTCCATCCTCTTTTTCAGAGTCATAGGAGAGAGATCTGTGTATATTTGGATGTTGTTGTTCTCCCATTCCCACGAGCTGCGTTTCCGTGCAATTTGATAAATTTTGTCCTTAACCGTGTACTGAGTAAAACACACTATAATATCCCTGGGCTTACCCGGCAGCTTCTGGCCCAAAGACCGGTGAGCACGATCCAGTTCTATGGGAGAACTCTCCCCTGCAGCTGAACCGTCGCCATTTTGGGACAGCAAAAAGGCACAGAAGCTCTTAATGGTGGCCCCACAATCATTGTATGCCTCGACCTCCGGGATTCCTCTAAATCTCAAATTTTGACGTCTCCCCCGATTGTCCAAATCTTCTAGTTTGGCAGACAAAACCGCATATTCAGCCTGAGTGTGTTCCGAGGTTTTTTTCAAGGCAGAGATCTTAATAGCATGGTCTTCCAGGCGCACATCGCACTCATCAGTGCGTCTCCCTATCTCTGCCATCTCCTCCCGCATATCTTCCATGGCCTGCAATAAATCTCTTTTATGCGCTTTCATTTCTTTTCGCATATCTCCGAACCAGCGTCGGAGGTCCTCTCTGGTGGGGGGATCCGAATTCGCCTTGTCGACAGCTCCCTCCGCACCATCCTCCTCGCTGCTAATAGTACTGGGGTCCGGGGCTTCCGGCACGCTACAAGGCCCTCCTTCAACGTCGGAGCTTTTAGTAAAAGCGAAGTGCTTGAAATCCGGCCCTTTCTTTTTCTGAGCCATCCTGGGTACAGCAGCCGGATATCCGTGAGTATAGAAGCAGGTTCGCAGGGTTTAAAGCTTAATAAAACTCAACAATGGGGCTCAGGGTCGGCGGGAGTGCGAAGTCACGCGGCCATCTTGCTCCGCGGCGAGAGCGCCCCCCAATTTGTGGTTTAATATTCTTGAGAAATAGCAAACCTGTGGTAGATTAACAGTATAACCAGATAACTTTATTCTAGGATATTCATTGGGATGATATCCCGCTGAATATCTAGGATACTTTAACCAGCTTTTTGGTTTGGTTGAATATTTGCCTCTATATATTTAGCTTTTGCAGTCTGGTTTTGTAGTTGAAATTTCACATACTTAGTAGCTTTTCTTTGCACACCGTTAATTATTGATTTGCCTCTTATCTGACACTGAGCAAGTTATTCAGTTAAATGCTTTTTAATATTGGCCTAATATAACCTAGAACAGTGGTTCTCAACCTTTTTTCTCTTGGGACACACCTGGCAGATAATGCTTACAGGCGTGACACCCTGAACACTTGACAATCACGGGCTAAATGTAAACATATACTCTGCAAGTACAGAAGCCTGCCCCCCCCCCCCCCCCAACCCCAAACAATGGATGCAGAGCAGAACTAAAATATTTCAAATACAACTCACTATATAAAAAAGATATGGATTCAGGTGCTATGTCAGTAACAGAAGCACAAACTCCCTTACTACCAGGCGCATTGTAAAATACAAAACCTGAAAAAAAACACTCGTGTAGCAAACCTTTCATACCATTGCAACACTAATTCCAAGAACTCAAACAACAATAGCCCTTCCTATGAAAAGGCAGCAGTGCAGTACCAATGCATGTCCTATTGAATGAGAAAACACAACAAAGAAGATCGATACAAATCCCTAACTACTACTAAAATACTTCACCTCAATATCACAAACAGATCCAGCTTTCACCAAATACAGAATAAAAGACCACAGATTACAAATGTGGAGACAAAAACTGGAATGGAAACCTCAAAAAGCCATTCTGCAAGAAGTGCAAAACTGGAGAGCTAGAAACAGAAATACAAATCCTTCTACACTAAGCAAAGATACAAGAAATGCACATTCCCAAAATTGACATATTATGGCTCTTGCACCCTGTCACTCCCCTTCCATGCCTCCATCATCCTTCACTTTTCCCAATTACTCCCTTTCAATCACCTGCTCACACTCATATCCCTGCCCAGCATTCCTGATCCCCCTCCCACATCTTCTTCCCTGTGCTCCCTCTCTTCTCTGCTTGTCTCTCCCTACCTCCTTCATCCCATCTCCCTGCCTGCCCAGCTACCACAACTCCCTGTTTCCCACTTCTTCCTGCTCAGCAGCCCCCACACTCCCTCTCTGTTCCACCTTCATCTTTCCAGCATCCCCAACCTTCTTTTCCCTACACGCCACATGATGATGAGATCATCAGCAGCATCACTCCTAGACTCAGCAGGGTAAGGTAAAGTTTGTATTTCTTCAGGCCCAGAATAGCCATTGCTGGCAATGGCTTGCTCTGATCTGGGTGAAGGAAGAAATAGCCTCTCACTGGGCCAGAAAGAAGAAGTGAGAGTAGCCTTCCAACGGGCCCAGTGTAAAAGAAGTCAGCCAACTCCCACCCGGGCTGATAAGGAGGCAGCCATCTTCTGGCCCTGTGACGCAATTCCCAGGACCTCACGACATACCTGTTGAGAACCACTGACCTAGAATATAGAAGACTAAGAGATCTGAACTAGTTTTTCAAAATAATGAGAGACCATTTGGATTTGAAGTTCATAGAAAATAAAATAATAAAAAAAAAAGATGGGTCAGGGACCAGGTATTTAAAACAAATATGAACAGAAACTTCTTCACCTAAAGGATAGTTGGCATTTGGAAAAAGCTGTTTTAATATGCTTTTAATGCAAGAGCAATATGCAACTTTAAAAGGGAACTCTAGCAAATGGAATGACAGGCAGTTAATATTGAATTATCACTAATTCATCCAATGATCTGTTAATTTTCTTCCATCTAAGGCTGCCTATTTTGTAGACTAAATATTAATCAACAAATGTTGATTTTTTTTATTTTTTTTTGTGGTTAACAGGCAATAATTCATGTGGATGGGCAGGATAAAGTAGTTCCTGGTTTGTATGCGTGTGGTGAAGCAGCTTCTGCGTCTGTACATGGTGCTAATCGCCTTGGAGCAAATTCCCTCCTGGACTTGGTGGTATTTGGTCGTGCTTGTGCTTTGACTATCTCAGAGCTCTGCAAACCTGGTAAGCTTGCTTCCCCAGTGAATGATTCCAGAAAAGTAGTTGATTTTTTTCTAAAACTGCCATCAACTCATGCTGTATTTATATGTATTATACAGAGCAATGATAACATGACTGTATTTTCTGTATTTTTAAAGACTGTAACATTTATTTATTTATTTTAAAGCATTTATATACCATTTTTTTAAAAATAAATTTTTGTCAAAAACGGTTCACAAAGATAAAAATAAAACATAAAATAATCAAAATAAAATGGAATTTTTTAAATTTTACATAAAATAGTCAATGGCTAGTCAGAGTGCTAGCATTAAGGCTTTTATAAATAAAAGGATTTTTTGGTGCCGTGGGGCTTATTATTTTGGGGAATGGATAGGTAGAAAATGTGAAATATAGAGATTGTATGATATTATAAGGGAAGGGAGGGATGTATTGATTAAAGAAAGTATGAGGTGAGAGTTTATGGAAAGATTGAGTATGTTTTGTAATTATAGATTGTATAAGGTGGAAGTAACTTTGTAAATGTAGATTGGGTATTGGTAACAGTTTAGTTAGATGAGGTATTAAATGCAAGTTGGAAGAGGTAGGTTTTAAGAGATTTTTTGAAATGAGAGGGATTAGATATTGAACGGAGATAGTTTGGTAGAGAATTCCAGAGTATTGGTCCGGCTATTGAAAAGGCTCTCTTTCTGGTGAGATCTAGTCTGGCTTGTTTGGGAGAAGGGATATCTAGTAGATTTTGATTAGGTGATTTTAAATGTCGCGTTGGTTTGTAGATGCGTAGTAGTGAGCAGAGACAGGTAGATGTATTATTATGAATTAAACTATGAATAATGGAAAGAGTTTTATATTTTATTCTGAACTTTATGGGTAGCTAATGTAAAGATTGTAAAATAGGGGTAATATGGTGGCGTGGGGAGGTTCTGGTTAATATCCGGGCTGCAGCATTTTGAATCAGTTGAAGTGGGTAAAGTGAAGAGTCTGGCAGTCCTAGGAAAAGAGCATTACAGTAATCTAGACCGGAGAAGATTAAAGATTGAAGAATGGTTCTGTAGTCTCAGTGGAAGAGTAGAGGGCGGAGATGTTTTAAAAGTCGTAGTTTGTAGAATGATTTTTTTGTGAGTGAATAAATATGTTGTTTTAAGGAAAGATCTGAGTTTGTTTACACCAAGGCTTATGGCAGAACGTGTTATGGGAATAGTGACGTTATTGATTGTTAGATGTGATGGTGGACCTAGTGAAGAATCGGAGATAGAGGATAAATGTATATGTTCAGTTTTTGCCGGATTTAGTTTTAATCGGTTGTGAGAGAGCCAGGAGTTGATGGTAGATAGGTAGAGAGAAACTAGGGATAGGGTATCTGACCATGATGTTTTATACGGAACGAAGAATTGGATGTCGTCTGCATATATTTTGAATTGAAGATTAAGAGAGGATAGAATGTTACATAAAGGGAGAAGATATATATTGAACAGAATAGAAGAAAGGGATGAGCCTTGGGGAACGCCAGAGTTAATAGTGTAGGGAGAGGAGTGATGCTGATTGTAATTGACTTGTTGGGGTCGGTTGGAGAGAAATGATGAAAACCAGTTCAAAACTGTACCTATAATGCCTGTTTTTGAGACCTGAGATGAGTATCTGATGATTAATGGTATCGAATGCTGCTGATATATCTAAGAAAACTATAATATAGTCTGTGTATGAGTCAAATGCGCGGAAGAAGGTATCAAAAGAAGATAGGAGTGTTTCTGTGGAATGACCTTTTCTAATCCATGTTGATTGATATGGAGGATGTTATGTTCAGTTAGGAAGTCGGTTAGCTGGCGGAGTACTACAGATTCTATTAATTTGGCTAGAGAAGTAAGGGAAGCTATGGGCCTGTAATTATTAAGATCGGATGTATCTTTTGCTTTTGTTTTTAAAATTGGTAGTATGGAAGTCTTTTTCAAGGTATGAGGAAATTCACCTGATTCTAAAGATTGATTAACTAAAAGAGTAAGAAAGGGAGGTGAGGAGCTTGATTTCCTGCTGCACAGTGCTACAATTATTCCTGTCTCCATACCTGGCTACCCTACCTGAAGGTAAATTACATCGCTGGAATACAAGAACTGAGCTTCCGGGGGTAGACTCAGCTCTGCCCCGACGGTGAACAGCCAATCAGATCCTGAAACGTCAGGAGGAGGGGCCGGTAAGGAATTACAAAACGCTGAGACTCCTGTTACCTCTTTGGAGGTGAGGAGCTTGATTTCCTGCTGCACAGTGCTATAATTATTCCTGTCTCCATACCTGGCTACCCTACCTGAAGGTAAATTACATCGCTGGAATACAAGAACTGAGCTTCCGGGGGTAGACTCAGCTCTGCCCCGACGGTGAACAGCCAATCAGATCCTGAAACGTCAGGAGGAGGGGCCGGTAAGGAATTACAAAACGCTGAGACTCCTGTTACCTCTTTGGAGGTGAGGAGCTTGATTTCCTGCTGCACAGTGCTACAATTATTCCTGTTTCCATACCTGGCTACCCTACCTTGAAGGTAAATTACATCGCTGGAATACAAGAACTGAGCTTCCGGGGGTAGACTCAGCTCTGCCCCGACGGTGAACAGCCAATCAGATCCTGAAACGTCAGGAGGAGGGGCCGGTAAGGAATTACAAAACGCTGAGACTCCTGTTACCTCTTTGGAGGTGAGGAGCTTGATTTCCTGCTGCACAGTGCTACAATTATTCCTGTCTCCATACCTGGCTACCCTACCTGAAGGTAAATTACATCGCTGGAATACAAGAACTGAGCTTCCGGGGGTAGACTCAGCTCTGCCCCGACGGTGAACAGCCAATCAGATCCTGAAACGTCAGGAGGAGGGGCCGGTAAGGAATTACAAAACGCTGAGACTCCTGTTACCTCTTTGGAGGTGAGGAGCTTGATTTCCTGCTGCACAGTGCTATAATTATTCCTGTCTCCATACCTGGCTACCCTACCTGAAGGTAAATTACATCGCTGGAATACAAGAACTGAGCTTCCGGGGGTAGACTCAGCTCTGCCCCGACGGTGAACAGCCAATCAGATCCTGTAACGTCAGGAGGAGGGGCCGGTAAGGAATTACAAAACGCTGAGACTCCTGTTACCTCTTTGGAGGTGAGGAGCTTGATTTCCTGCTGCACAGTGCTACAATTATTCCTGTCTCCATACCTGGCTACCCTACCTGAAGGTAAATTACATCGCTGGAATACAAGAACTGAGCTTCCGGGGGTAGACTCAGCTCTGCCCCGACGGTGAACAGCCAATCAGATCCTGAAACGTCAGGAGGAGGGGCCGGTAAGGAATTACAAAACGCTGAGACTCCTGTTACCTCTTTGGAGGTGAGGAGCTTGATTTCCTGCTGCACAGTGCTATAATTATTCCCTGTCTCCATACCTGGCTACCCTACCTGAAGGTAAATTACATCGCTGGAATACAAGAACTGAGCTTCCGGGGGTAGACTCAGCTCTGCCCCGACGGTGAACAGCCAATCAGATCCTGAAACGTCAGGAGGAGGGGCCTGTAAGGAATTACAAAACGCTGAGACTCCTGTTACCTCTTTGGAGGTGAGGAGCTTGATTTCCTGCTGCACAGTGCTACAATTATTCCTGTCTCCATACCTGGCTACCCTACCTGAAGGTAAATTACATCGCTGGAATACAAGAACTGAGCTTCCGGGGGTAGACTCAGCTCTGCCCCGACGGTGAACAGCCAATCAGATCCTGAAACGTCAGGAGGAGGGGCCGGTAAGGAATTACAAAACGCTGAGACTCCTGTTACCTCTTTGGAGGTGAGGAGCTTGATTTCCTGCTGCACAGTGCTACAATTATTCCTGTCTCCATACCTGGCTACCCTACCTGAAGGTAAATTACATCGCTGGAATACAAGAACTGAGCTTCCGGGGGTAGACTCAGCTCTGCCCCGACGGTGAACAGCCAATCAGATCCTGAAACGTCAGGAGGAGGGGCCGGTAAGGAATTATAACATCACTGTTCTATCGGCGCGCAGCCGATGGCGCGCTGCCGAAGCCGCGCGCCAAAGGCGCGCGCGGCTCTGACCAGCTCCGACCGGATACGCACGGATTCACATGGAGATACAAAGATAAGTATAGCTCTTTCTGATTTGACATTACGAAAAAGCTTGAAATTGATTCCATTGCAAGGTAAAATTTATACATTGGGTGAAGGTTGGAATTTACCTGATATCTCCCCCCCTGCCTCCCAATCAAGAGTCAGTTTATCTTAAATAAGTAAGTTTACTATTATCTTGTAAAATCTTATTGTCTAAGTTCCTAATACATAATTATTTCATGCCTCATACAAAGAGAAAGGCTAAGTTGCGGCCAATCTCTAGCACTCCTACTATGGAACAAGGACAAAAGTCAGTTGTTGATTGGTTAAATTCTCCACAAATTATCCCTGTTGAAGGGGCCGCTGTGGGGTTGGATTCAGAGCAAAATCTATTCCCACTGGCCGACGACATCTCATTAAGTCCAGGGGCGCCTGAAACACCTAAACCACCCGGTGAAGAAAGGAAATTGTCCTTTAGTTCACCGGATACCCCGCAAAGAGTCTCTGGGAATGTGGAAGAGAACGGTGGAAATACTCAAGAAGAACAGGACATATTGATTGTAAAGATTGACCCCCATAATGGAGAAGAAAAAAGACCTTCTAATATCACTTTGGACACTTTGTGGACATTTATGTCTAAGTTGGATAATTCGATAAAAAATCTAACTAAAGTTACTAATGAGATCAGAGTAGCAGTAAAGAGTAATACAGAGATAACGCTTAATCAAGAGAAGTTAACTAAAGAAATTGATAACAGATTATCTTTGGTTGAGAAAGTTCAAGTAAATCAGATAAAGAGCGAAAATGAGATTCAAAGAAAATTAGAGAATATTGAAAACTATTCAAGAAACCTCAACTTACGTATTATTAATTTTCCAGTTATTAGTAAAATGAATCCGATGGATTTATTTAGATCTTATATAACACAAGTGCTACAAATTCCAGATCAATGTATGCCAACAATAGTGAGAGCTTTTTATATAAATACCTTGAATAATAAAGAAAAAGAATCACAAGAGCAAGATGGAGAACAAACAACTGAATCAAAGGATTTAAAAAAGGATGAAATCTCGCTTGAACTATCTGATTTGCTTGAAAAATCTCAAAGTGAATTAATTGTAGAAAAAAGAGGTAACCTGTTAGTTACTTTGGCTTTTATCTCTGATAAGGATAATATCTTTAGATTCTTTTTTCGAAACAGAATGAAGACATTCTATGGTTACAAAATCTGGATTTATCCAGACTTGGTTAAAACCACCCAACTTAGGAGAAAGAGATTTCTCACTCTAAGACAATTGGTAATAGATAAGGGTGGTCAGTTCTTATTAAGATACCCCTGTAAATGTGTGATAAATTTAAAAGAACATAAATACCAATTCACCGATCCTGAACAACTCAGAGTACTTTTGGGGATAGATAAACAGGCATAAATAGATAGAAGTTGGAGAATTATTCAACTTACTTTTACTTGTTTATCATAGAAATTTTTCAAATAAGATTGCTCAATAGTAGATAAACTTTCTCTTTTTACTTTAACAAAATACAGAAAGTGAAATATTGACTTGAAAAAATTTATACCTGTTATTGTATAACAATTTTTTCTTTTTGTTTCTGTAATTACAATATTGCAAGTGGATACTTGTATAAATATGGAAAATGAATAAATAAAGAATTAAAAAAAAAAAAAAAAAGTAAGAAAAGAGCAAGCTTCAAGTTTAAGGGCTTTGAAAAAGGTTCCAGAGCAGGGGTTGTAGGGAGAATTGGACGGTTTTTGTTTGTTTATGATGGTTAGGATAGAAGTATCTGATGTAGGGGTGAATTCTGACCATGATTGACTAGGTACTTCCTTTCCCTGAGTGGGATAAGGGAGGTTTGAAAATTCTGCGGTGATATTAAGTACTTTAGTTTCAAAATGTTTGGCGATTTTATTACAGAAGATGGTATCGAAGTTTATAGAGTTCTCGTTGTGAGGAGTAGTTAAAGTTTTTACTATATTAAATAGTGTGTTTGGGTTGCCATTGGCTCTGGCAATGATATTGGCATAATAGTGTTTTTTTGTTTGGTTTATTTCTTTGTTGTAGCGGCGTAGTGTACAGCGATAGTTATTTTTTTATTCCATAGTTTTGTTATTGTGCCATTTGCGTTCTAGTTTCCTAAGAAGGGTTTTTATGGTGTGTAATGTTTTTGTATACCAAGGGGCGTCAATTTTCTTTTAATTTTTGTTTTGTTTGATCTGTCTGAGAGGGGCAATAGTGTCGAGAGTGGTTGAAATTGCATTGTTCCAAGAATGTACTGTGTCGTTTATGTTGGAAAGTAAAGTAGTAGGTATATTAGGTGTAACTGTCTCTACAAATGTATCTGTATTAACGAATTTTCTTCTGTGTATTATTGGTTGTTTCTTTGTCAGTGTATGTGGACTTATATTTAAGTTGAGGGAGAAGTGAATTCTGTAATGGTCTGACCAAGGGATGGGGACAGCTGTAGTGTTGTTCAAAATAGGAAAGTGTTGAAGTGGGTTGAAAAATACTAGGTCTAATATTTGGCCTTTGATATGAGTAGGGGTCTTGATAAGTTGTTCCCAGCCGAGGCCGGACATGGAGTCTAAAAAGGAATTAGTGATTACAGAAGGATTAGAGATATGCAGATTAAAGTCACCAAGCAATATTGTTTTATTTAGATCTATAGGGAGTATAGAAACGGTTTCTAAGAAATTTGAAAGTTCAGAGTTAAGACATCCAGGAGGACAGTAAATGATTCCTATGTTTATTATTGTAGTAGCAATCAGAAGTATTTCAAATGAACCTGATGATATTATTTGTTTTTTTACTGGTTTCAAAGAGGATTTGATAATGGCTAGCAAACCTCCGCCTCGACGGTTTATTCTGGGTTCAGATATAGTAGTATAACCTGTAGGAGTTAGATTATTTACTATGGCTGTGTCTGAGGTGGTTAACCAGGATTCGGTAATAAGGAGAAAATCAGGCTTATTAGTATGTATAAGGTCTTGTAGAATGGGGACTTTTTTTCAAACAGATTGAGCATTGCAAAGGATAAAGTAAACATTGCGGCAGTACAGAGCATGGATCTTATGGAAGTTAAAGTCCGGTTTAAGTATTTCTTGTGTTCGGATAGGCATGGTTTTGGTTGTGCTAGATTTGGGTGCATATTGCCGTATTTTCCTTGTCCAAGAACTGTGGGGATATCCATTGAATCTGCAAGTTAAGAGTTAAATAGGTGAGGCAGATATGGAGAGAACCAATTTGTATTCCTTATCACATCTGTTCTCCATGGACAAACAAGCTAAGTTAGACCTACATGTGGGAAATGTCATCTGCATTGCCCAGCATATGGAACATGCATAGATTTACAGAATGCAAATAAGACACTAAATAAATCAACTTTTAGCAACTAACCCAGGCTTACTGAACTACCACAAATTACAAGAACTTCTGGTGGGGTTAAATGGAAAAAGGCATAAATGTGCTCAATTCTACCGAGAGTTAAAGAAAGCCCTGTCCAATGAACAGCTAATGTCACTTACTAATAAATGGTCCATTTTTACATCCTCGTCTTTGACTCCAGCAGACTTACAAACATGTTTTTCTAATATCAGAAATATTTCCGAACGTGCAACCCTCAGAGATAAACAATTTAAATTCCTGCATCAAGCCTTCTACTCTCCACAAAGGGCGCACCAAATAGGAATCATCTCTGACCCTAAATGCCAACGCTGCAATAGGCTACAAGCAGACTTCCTCCATAGTTTTCCGACTTGCCCTAGCCTGCAAATTTTCTGGAAAGAGCTGGCAGCCTTCATGACTAAATTGTGGGACCGTGACATCCCACTAGACCCTCTTATCTGGTTACTAGGCCTCTATGGGGATAAACTATCTGACGTTGTTCCAACCTGACTGTCATTCTTGGATAAGGTCACCTTCTCCGCAAGAGCAGCTATCTTATCCCAATGGATGGTCTCCCCCCCCAGCTCTGCTGCCGACTTGGAAACAAACTATTAACAAGATGTTGATAATGGAATATCTTACCGCACGGAAGACGTCTTCGAAAAGATTCTTATACATGACCTCCATCTGGGGAGAATATCTTGCTATCTTGCCAAGCTACTTCACCAGCACTTGGTTGAACTGTAGTTAATTCACTAAATGACTATGTCATAGAATGTAACTGCCTAAATATATGCTAGCATCACTAACTGCCTAAATATATGCTAGCATCACTCACCAGGTAGTTCTGGTCTTTCAAAGGTGTAATCTGTCAGGCTAGGCCTACTACTTAGATCACCATTTCTCTTTTTCCAACTTGGCCTTTACCTAAAGAGCCTGCAGATGCCATACTCAAATATAACTCAAAACTAACTCAAATATACCTCAAATACCAGTTGCAGGGGGATGGGGGGGGGGGGGGGGGAAACTTGATTTATTAAAAAGGAAACCTTAAAAGCAGCTCCATAATGCTGTATCATGTTGTATAAGCCTGAACAAGTTATAATGTCAGAAGACAGCATTGTAATAACTCAGTTGCACATTCTGTGAGTTCCGATTGTAGAAGTGTTAACTATGTTATTTGTTATATGTATTGCTATTTGTTATATGTAATGCTCTCTAACGAATTTTGTGGTTATCATGTAAACCGGAGTGATCTGTATTCGTACAGGAACTTCGGTATAGAAAAATTAAAAATAAATAAAATAAAATAAATAAATGTTACTGTATTATGATATGTGCATGCGAATAAGAATAAAAAGGATTGAACAAAAAAAAACCTTAGGTTAGTCAGTGGATTTTTAAGGGTCGGGGCTAATAGGGTAAAAGGGAGGCAAGTTAGCTTAGGAGGTTAAGGAAGTCTTGTATATCAGAAAAGCATACGAAGTAGCTTGCAGCGTGTTTAGTCGTTATCATTTGAGATATGCATTTTAACCTTTGATTGTGCCATCTGAGGAATAGGGGGTTCTCCAATCCTGGCAGAAAATCAGGTTACCACCAATGGTAAGGCAAGCAGTCACTGTGTACAGAAAATGTAGTAGTGAGCAAAGAGTTCTCCAAGTTTTGCGTAATGGGCGAAATAATAGACTAGTCCGTATCTCATCTGGTAGCAACTTTTTGTCCATATGCAGAACTGCACTCAGAGAGAGGGGTGACCCCCACACTTTAAAATGGTCTAATGTTGTTGTGTGAGATGTCTCAGCAAGCTGGCCAAATTATAGAGCAAGAGATATGGGCAGTTGAGGCCCTCCCTTTGTTCTAGGCCGCATTAATACATCTAAAGGTATCCTTGAATTTTTCCCACCCCAAAGGAATTTCTTGATCCCTCTGTTTATATCAGCAATATCCCTGTTTGTTAACCATATAGGTAGCATGTGGAATGTATAGAGCAATCTGGATACTTCCATCATTTTAAGTAAGTAGATTTTACCTGATAAGGATAGTGACAGCTTTTGCCAGAGTTGTAGTTTTTGTTTTTTGGGGGGATTATCTTTAGCTCATAGAGTTTGTGAGCTCAGCTGGTATGTGAATTCCTAAGTATTTCAGATCCTGTGTGACCCACTTGAGAGGAAAAGGAGTCTGACCATTGGGATTTCAAAGTCCCAAAGACATCCAACGCTTCTGATTTTTCGCAGTTAATTTTCAGGCCTGCAAATCTAGCAAAAGCTTTCTGGATTCACAGGATTATGGGTAATTCTTTTTGTGGCTGTCCAAGAAATACTAGTACATCGTCTGCAAATGCCGCCACTGTAAATTTACTCCCCTGAGTTATGTAGCCATGGATCATCTAGGAGCTGTCAGTTTTCCAGAGTAAGGGATCTATAGTTAGGATGTAAAGTATCGGAAAGAGAGGACAACCTTGTCTAACTCCTCTTTGGATTCGAATAGGACCAGATATATGATCATTAGCAATAATATGTAATGTTGGGTTTTGGTATAGCATGGCTATGTACTGTATAATTGAGCCCTGAAAGCCAAACCTCTGCAAGACTGAAAACATGTATTCCCAGGACACTCAGTCAAAAGCTTTCTCGGAGACAAAACCTGCTGCTAGTGTCTGAGTGCCGGTTTGCCGGGAGATCCAATTGCTCTGATTAGCCGGATTACATGAGATCCTGTGTTTCGGTTTTTAACAAATCCGGCTTGATGGGTGGAGATAATATGTGGAAGTAGTGTGCTAATCTTCAGTGCCAAAATGCGGGCATATAGTTTTAAATCACAGTTTAGTAGGGATATTGGTCTATAGGAAGAAGCCAGGTCTTTGCCGGGTTTAGGGAGGACTGTTATAAAAGCTTTGTTAAAATTTGGGTGAAACTTGGTTTTTTTTTTTTTTACATGCATCTTGGAAAAAGTGGGTTAATGGGTTAAGTAATTGGTGACATAGAATTTTGTAAAAGTCTGCAGGGAACCCATATGGGCCTGGCGCTTTATGTGATTTCCCATTTTATTTTTACATTTTGGACCTCTGCTGCGGAGATTGGGCGGTTAAGGTGTTCCAGTTGGGCCTCCGTTAGCTTAGGTAGCAGGAGATTATCGAAGAATTTTTCCTGTTCTAGTTTATTTCCCAATAGATCTTCTGTATATAAGGTTTCACAAAATTGCTTAAAGTTTTCACAGATTTCTGGGCCTGTTGTGAACATCTCTCCAGTTTTGTTTTTCAGGCCCTTTATGAGGGATTTCCTTTGTCTGATAGTAACAAGTCTGGCCAGTAATTTCCCAGATTTGTTGCCAAACCTAAAGAAAGAGTGTTCGTATAACCTTAGAGCTTTTTGAGCTTTAAGGTGTAAGTGAGTGTTGAGAGTGTTTAGGCACGCCCAGTATGTTTATTTATTTTGTTTAGTTGGATTACGTGCAAGGTTGGATTTAGCGTCTTGAAATTTGGACTCTAACTTTAAGATGGATTTGTTTAGTTGTCTGTTTCTATTAGTGACATAAGCTATGATGTCTCTTCTCAATACTGCTTTGCCTGTCTCCCAAAATAAAGTGGGGTTATCCTGATGTTGGAAGTTAGTTTGAGCAAAGAGATCCCATTTTTGGACTAGGAATTGGTGAAAGTACTTGTCTCCTGCTAAATAGCTGGGAAAGCACCAAGGTTTAGGGGGAATTTTCTCGCTAGAGAATCGGAGATCCACCCAAATGGGAGTGTGATCTGCAATTTCTATTGGCCCTATCTGTCCTGTCTACTTTAGTAAATAATTCTTGGGGCAAGAGTATATAATCAATTCAGGACATAGTCACATGAACCCTAGAAACATGAGTGTATTCTCTCATTTGTGGGTGGAGTACCTGCCAAATGTCTAATAATTGTAGTTGCTTGGTTATATACTGTACTCCAGAAGTCAGAGGCTGCCTGTATCCCCTAGGAAGCTGCGATTTATCCAGCAGGGGGTCCTGAATGCTATTGAAATCCCTTAGTACCAGTAGTGGACCCTGCATGTGTGTGAGCAAAAGAGAAATGAGGTGTTGATAAAAACTGGGATCTGGTGTATTTATTTATTTATTTAGAATTTTTTGTATACCGACATTCTTGAAAGAAGATATCAAATCATATCGGTTTCCATTGAAACTGAACAATCGCAGCTGAGGCGTTACATTGAACAAATTTGTCCGATAACAAATAACATTATAAGTGGAACATGTCTTATAAGTAGAAACAATCACTGTAGTGGCGTTACATTGAAAGCAAGAAGTCAGATAACAAATAACATTATAAGTAGAGTACGTCTTCAAAAACAAAAACAAATCAAAACAAACATATGTTGGATGTGGAGATATAAATAGAGCATCAAGGCCGTGATGAGGCGTTGCGAAAAGAGGCGTCTAGGGAAGGAGGGAGGTAAGGGGATTGGATGTATTGGATTGTATTGGATGCATAGAAGGATTGTATTGGATTGTATAGATTGTATTGGATGCATAGAAGGATTGTATTGGATGCATAGAAGTTGTATATAGTGAGGGGGCTACCTTCCATCTGGCTTTGCACGATAATGGATCAGCCATCCGGATCCCTTATTTCTTTTGTTACCACAAAGTCTATGTCTTTGCTTATTAAAATTGCTATGCCTTCTTTTTTGCCCTTAGCAGGAGAAAAGGAGCACATCTTTACCCATTCCCTGTGCAGTTTGGCACTTATTGATTTATTGATTTATTTATTTATTTTACAGTTTTTCTATACCAACATTAAAATGCACATCATATCGGTTTACATTATAACAATGAAAGTAATGGAAATGGAAAGTTACAATGAACAGGGGAAGGGGTAACAGGACAACCAATATAGGGAGAATAAGTAAAGGCAGAGGTGAGATTAATAGTGTAGTATAAAAGAGAGGTAAAACTAATGGAACAAAACTATTTACAAAATGCAGCGAAGGCATAAAATTACATATTTTACAGTATTCAGCAAAAAATTTGTTGGATTAAGGAAGGTTACATCTGTAGAGTGCGGGTGAGCAGGCATGGGCAGGGGACGATGAGAAAATTAGTCTGGGAAGGCTTGGTGAAAAAGCCAAGTTTTTAGCATTTTTCGGAATTTTAAGGGGCATGGCTCAAGGCAGAGATGGGGAGGTAGGGTATTCCAGTGGGTGGGGCCCGCGATCGAGAAAGCACAATCTCTTGTGGCAGTAAGACGGACTTTCTTAAGTGGGGGGATTTGCAGTGTGCATTTACGGTTCGTCCTAGAAGGTCTGGAGGACTGGGAAGGTTTGAGTGGTTCATTTAGCCATGAGGAGTTTTGATTGTATATGGCTTTGTGTAAGATGGTATGGGTTTTGAAAAGAATACGGTATGAAATAGGGAGCCAGTGTAATTCCTTCAGGACAGAGGTTATGTGGTCAGATTTCCGAGCATTGCTAATCATCCTAGCTGTCGCATTTTGGAGTATCTGTAATGGTCTGATACACTCACATTTGAACACTTTCTAAAGTGTTCAAATGTGAGTGTCTTGTAAGCAGGTCACGTTGGCTTTAAAACATCTACCGGTAATAGCTTGGAAATTTTTTTTTCTTTTTAGCGGAGAGCCTAGGCCATCTATGTTCCAGGACATAAATCTGTATTTACCCTGGGGTCATCTGTTGGAGTACTTATTAATAAGCTAGCATAGCGTGCAAGATTAATAGGGAGAACCCCCAGCCTAGCTCTTCCCGTATAACATTGACACTTGCATAGGGACTTACAAATAATAAGTACTAGGGAAGGATCCTCTGTGTAAAGTACAAACCATACCTCAGAACCCATCAACTTTCCCACCCCGACTCCAAATATCAACTGAGAAACCTGATGACTTCTCGGGTCAACTGCGGAGATCATGTATTGATGTGACTGGGTGCCGCATCCCAGTTTCAGCATTGCATCACCTCATTCTGGTGTGGAAATATCAAATTAAGCGTTGGTTCTTTTGAGGGAGCATTGATCCATGTATGTGCTGCTTCTGGCATTTCATAAATTGTCCATTTTCCGTCATAGAATATCCGGAGTTTTTCTGGAAACAACAGTGAGAAACATATCAGTCTGTTTATTAGCTCACCACATGCTGGGGAAAATGCTCTCCGTAACGCAAACAACTTTTCTGAGTAATCCGATGCAAAGCGGACCGGCGATCCTTGAAAAAGAAGCTCTTGTTTTTTCCGAGCCGCTTGCAGTATTTGTTGTTTATGGAAGAAATTCAGTACCTTGAAGATCACAGTCCTTAGCCAGTTTGCCTTTTCAGTGCGCAGCCCCAATCGGTGAGCTCTCTCAATTTCTAATTCACTCCATAGGTCAGGTAGGTCCAGAGGCTCTGGGATCCACTCAAGAAGGAGACCTTGCAGTGATTGTTCATCCACTGTCTCAGGCACTCCGATTAGGCGCACGTTGGAGCGTCTAGATCTGTTTTCAAGTTCATCAATTTTTTCAGAGTGATCCTTGAGTGTCTCTTCCATTACTGTGACTTTGCGAGTAATGCCGAGGACATCGTCTTTTAGGACCGATATCCATCCTTCGACCTGATCGATGTGGGGGTCGAATTCTAAGATGGAGGCTTGAAGTGAGGATATTTGAGACGATATACCAACTAGTTTGTTATCCAGTGCCACTATTACTGCTTCTTTAATCTCCTGCATGGTTGGGTGTAGCGGCAGTACTTCATCCATTTCAGGTCCCGTGCTCGCCGCCATCTTGGTCTCCAGTGCTTGGGTGATGGGATATGAAGTGTTGCTCTGTGTTGCTGTCTTATAGGTCTGTTCCTGTTGTTTAAGGTAAGGTGTTCCTCTAGCCAGTGCATATTTTGGTTGTAGAGGGCTTTGTGTGTGAAGGAGAGAGCTTTGTATGTTGTTCTTGCAAGGACTGGGAGCCAATGCAGATGTTTCAGTACAGGGGTGATGTTGTCGCGTTTGTGGGTGTTTGTTAGAATCCTGGCAGCAGCATTTTGGAGTAACTGAAGTGGTTGCAATGTGCTTTTGGGTAGTCCTAGGAGCAGGGCATTGCAGTAGTCAATTTTGGATAGGATGAAGGCCTGAAGAATGGTGCGGAAGTCACTGAGGTGTAAAAGGGGTTTCAGTTTTTTGAGTGAGTGAAGTTTGTAGTAACAGGCTTTGATTGTGTTATTAATGTGTTTTTTGAAGGTGAAGTGGTTATCTATAGTGATGCCGAGGCTGCGCACATGTTGAGAGGAGGCAGTGACGGAGGAAGAATTGTTTAACTGGAGGGGTGGGGAGATGCTTTGGAGTGTGATGTACAGGAGCTCTGTTTTGGCAGTGTTGAGTGCAAGGAAGTTGCTTGTCAGAAGGCTGATTTCCATTTAAATCAGTTCATAGTCTTGCCCACTTTCTTTCCAAGGCTTCATGCTCATCCGGGTGAATGAGCTCTGCACACCTTGGACTGTAAGCGAGTTCTCATATTTTATTTAGACTGTACCGCAGTCCATAGGAAATCCACCCAACACTTTGTATCTTTTGATAAAAACAAACTTGGAGTTGCGGTGGGCAAGCAGACACTCTTCAACTGGTTGGCAGACTGCATTTCATTCTGTGACCAGCAAGCAGGCCTTCCAATTCAGGGACAAGTGAAGGCACACTCCGTCAGAGCCATGGCAACGTCAGTAGCACACTACCATTCAGTACCGATTACCGACATCTGCAAGGCTACGACATGGAGCTGTCTCCACACCTTCGCAGCTCACTACTGTCTTGACAAGGCTGGACGACAAGACTTTGTCTTTGGCCAGTCTGTCCTAAGGAACTTATTCCCAGTGAGAAACCCAACTCGTCCTACCTTGACCCGCTGTGAATTTCAGGCTGCCTCATCCTTGCCAACAGCACCCAGTTGTCGTGCCTGTTGCACATGTGTGCTGGATGGCCTGATTCGTATGACTCAGCCTGTAGCTTGCTATTCACCCGTATGTGAGGACTACCATCCTGCTTGTCCTGGGAGAAAGCAGAGTTGCTTATCTGTAACAGGTGTTCTCCAAGGACAGTACAAGGACAGTAGGATGTTAGTCCTCACGAAACCTGCCCACCACCTTGCAGAGTTGGGTTCGATGCAGTTTTCTTATTTTATTTTTCACTCCTATTTTTGCTACAAACAAGACTGAAGGAGGACCCCTGATGGCTACAGGGTTAGTGGCATGCTGGGCATGCTCAGTGTGCCAGTCAAAGTTCTAGAAACTTTGACAAAAGTATTCCGTGACAGGGCTCCATCTGATGATGTCACCCATATGTGAGGACTAACATCCTGCTGTCCTGGGAGAACACCTGTTACAGATAAGCAACTCTGCTATTAGTTATGACTGATGAAGACTTTTTCTTTGACATGCCCCCCAAGTTTAATAAAATTGCAATTTGGATCGTGCAATTGAAGCCCACTCTTCCCGACCTGCACCTAACTCATTTGGCTGAGGGGTGGAGGATTGATCTGGGGGAACCTGTCACAGTTACTATCGTGAAAAAGGCCTTTTTGGGTCTTAGGCTGCAGTTACCATCTGCAGCCCTGCAAGAGAGCCAAATCAAATTGTTGCATAGGGTTTAACTGTCGAACGCAGGAGGTCAAAATGCACCTCTGGGACTCTGACCACTGCCTTAAATGCAATATTCAAGCGGGGACTCTTTACCACATGTTCACCGAATGCCTTAAATTGAATGATTACTGGTCACAAATTCGGGGAACAAGTGGAACAAGTACTTGGCAGACCGGTACCCTGGTCGGGAGCTCTATTCTATCTGCATCTGTCCAGCGATGGCACTTCCCTTCCAAGAGGGGATAGCCAATTTCTTTCCATTGCATTGGTCCTGGCTAAAAAGCACATTCTGCTTCAATGGAACTCACTCTTTGCCTTCAGTATACGATTGGCGAATCTCAATGCAACAACAAGCTCAGCTGGAATTGCTCCGGAAAAAGTCGATCTGTCAACCCAAGCGCCTGCTCCTTTTGAAGGACTATTTCCTATTGTGGAAGAAAGCAGCCACACTACTTTAAAAAGTGCTACCATCTCAGTCTAGCATGTGTGAGTGTGTGTGTATGGTGGGGGAAGGGAGAAGGAAACTGTTTGTTTATTGGGGGAAAAAAAGGAAAATGAAACACAAGAGATGATTGTCACCACTGATATTGGATGTGTCTGTAAAAAAAAACAAAAACCATTACCTATACTTATTATGTTTACTATTTGTTATTGTTTTCAGTCCAAATTTCTCTTTGGTTTCAATAAGAGATATTTAAAAAAAAAAAATTCAAACAAGCACTAGATGTTTCCCAGTTTGCACCTTTCAAACTTTTGTCATGATTTTGGAAGCCCATCTGGTCTTCCCCGGAGTTCAGACCTTGTCCTGGCTGTTCTCCGGTGCCTGGTGTCAAAGGGTGATAGTAAAAAGAAAAAACAAAAAATATGTTTGCTTAACATCTTAACTACACTCTCTATCTAAGGGAACCAGGTTTGCATGAAACTCATCTCAACTAGCAGAAAAATCCCCTGCTTCTTAAAGCAATACCCATCCATTTGTTTTCTCTTTTAGATTTCATAGGGCAAAGATTCCCAGTCCTCTAAAGTACCTTCATCATTAGTACCTCAGGCTCAGTATCCATCAGTTAACTAGATTGTAAATTGAAGAGCAGGTTCCATCTCTTCTGGGTCGGTCAGCGCTGAATAGATTTCCTAGTGCTAAATAAATGTTTAGCAGTGGGAGATAAGCAATTTATAGGGTCATTCTTTATGGTGCGATGTGCAGGTATCACGTGCATTAGGGCCTTATCGAGGCAATATTATTAAAATTAGGAGAAGAGGAGGAATGTGGGCGGGGTTTGGGTGGAGTTATCTCCCGGTAGCGCTGCAGATGATAATGTTTTTCACATTATCGCCTGCAGCACTGCAGGAAATAACTACACCTTTCCCCATGGCGCTGTGGGGGCGATAGTGTGTGATGTGGCCGGCTGCCCACTATTGCCCCCTCCCCCACCCCTTTTTTTTTCCACGACACATCATTCAGTTATATTATATTTATATACCAGTGTTTGACTCAAAGCAGTTAAAATAATGCACTAATCATAATAATCTAATACATCAATAAACTATAATAATACAGCCTTGTCTCGCTGTAGTTTACCATGTTAAAGAGCTTGCATGCTTTTTTTTCTTTACATCTTCATTTGACTCTAATCTCACATTTTATATACAGGGAGGATAACTTTTGAACCTATTTGCAGTGCTGTATTTGTGGATGTAAGTGGATGCATGGAGATTTATCCTAGTACTTTATAAACTGTGCAGTGGGTTTCTACAATTGATAAAATACAGCATAATTCTGCTCTGAAAATACACATGTATGTTTCAGTATGCGCAAATAGTTGCAATACAGATGAATATTTTACGTGTGAAAAAATGTAATGTATATGTAAATCTTGATTTAAACATGGAGGCAGGTATATTTTAGAGTATGCGCATGTATTTGAAATCATCATTTTGCCAATTCCTTCCCTAGTTCTACAGTCCATCTCCAATTCATTTAAACCCTCTAGTATATCATCCTGAGCTCCCACCAGTTCACTCAGACCTTTCATTCAAAAATTGCAGGTATCAGGTAAGTCCAATATCAATTGCACTAGTCAATTAAGGTTTAAAATTGCATGGATAAGTTTGATAATTTATACACAAATTTTTCTTAAACAAAACAGTAACATCTGCAAATACCTCTTGAACCCGCTCTGGAACATCCCTACCATTTTTTGCACCAGTAAATGTGTACGCGAAACAGAAAATACACATGTACTTTAAATGTTTGTAAAATAGCATATACGTTACTACAGGCTACATATGCTCATATGTGCTAATTTTCCACATGAAACCCTTTTGAAAATGCACTCTGTTACTACTGGTTAGCACATGCATCTAATATTAATATGTATCATATATACACCAGATGTTCCCAACCCAGGGTCAAAATACCTCCAGATCTAACAAAAACTAAAGAAAAAGAAAATAAATATACATATTTACTTGTTTAGTTGATTTATGTTCAGAAAAAATAGATGTGCTGTGGTATAAGGAGGCAGAGGAATTTTTGCAGAAAGACCTTAGAAGCATAAAGATTAAGAACTTCCTGTGTTAAGTTACCTATTGTGTAATTGTTTTTGCTCTACTTCACTCCTCCTCCATTTTTGTGCAGAACCTCTGCTCATTAGTGTTCTCTTTTTTCTGGCATTTATGTTACATGATATGTTCAATAATAGTAGCATTTCCTTATGAAGAACAATTTTCCAGCGCTTTTCATTCAGATCTATTTTAAACTTACAAACCGATTTTCAAAGGAAGCTGGGTGTCTGACCTAGGCACCTAAAGTTTGGTGAAATTTCAGATGAAATTAGACATCTAAGTTTTAGGATGAAAATCATTTTAACTGAGGCATCAAATTTTAGGCCTGCTGTTCGCTTGGTGAAGGTGCTTAAGTCGTCATCTAGTTTTATATATCAGTTCTGAGCACATAACTAAGCGTTCTGTCAGCTAAGCCACAATATTTTCCCTGGACAGGAAAATACTGCAAAAGTTACAAAGCTGCAGTACCATGATAGGAGCAAAAGTATAAAATAGGGCCACCCAGGGATCTTTAGATACAGCAAGAGAGGGGGGCGGGGGTCTAAGCTGTGGGGGAGAAAGGGTCAGAGACCAAAGGGATAATTTTTGTACAAAAATGTTGCGATCCCCCCTGCTGCTGCGCTGCAGGAGGTCTCTTACCTTCCTCCAGAGGCCGCTCTGAAGCCTGGGCCTCGCCTGCGCATCATCCAGGACTTGCTCCAGGGCCTGAGAGGCCTAGCTGTGCCTGTGGCTTGCATGCCTCAGCGTTTGGACTTCCTGTTGGGCGACGCCCTTCCCTAGGGGCTGGCCCGCAGCTCTCTACCCTAGTTATAGGACCAGCGGTGGGCGGTCCTGGCAAGCTCCTCCTAGGGAGTTGCCTTCTACCTCCAGTATTTAAGGACTTTCTGTTCACTGTGTCTTTGCCTTCGGATTGGGTTACACAGTTGCCTGTGGCCTCTCCCGATCCAGGTCCTCCGTGACGCCGACTCCTGCTTGTCGTCAGCATGCCTTGACTCTGGTCCGTGACTCTGACTCCTGCTTGTCTTCAGCCTGCCTTGACTCCGGTCCGTGACTCCGACTCCTGCTTGTCTTCAGCCTGCCTTGACTCCGGTCTGTGACTCCGACTCCTGCTTGTCTTCGGCCTGCAGATTGTGCATTACAGTTGTCTGTAACCTTGCCAGTCCAGGTCCTCCATGTTTCCTGCTGCTTGCTGTTCCTGATATCCAGTGTCTCTGCCTTGATGTCGGTCTCTGACCCTGCCTAGATGTTTGTTCCTGTGCCTGCCAGCCGTAAGGGCTTCGGATGTGAGTTTCCCAGCATCGGAGTCCTGTTCGCCTGGGTCTTCCCCGCGCCCTCCTTCTCAGCGTGGTCCGCGACCAGCCTCTCAGGCTGTGTAGGGCGCGTCTGGGACAGGGTGGTCCGCGACTCAGTCCCACGGGTGGGCTGAGTAGGGCGCCCTGATGGACAGTGCAATGTTCCCGTCCAGCCTTGTCTTCAGTGTCTGCTTCAGCCCTTGTCCGGATGTCTACCTGTCTCTGCCTTGACCTGGTTCCTGAGCCTTCTGTCCTGTTGGGCCCTGGAGTGGCCAACAGGAGGGATTCGTCCCACGGGCTCTTGAGCTTCTGCCAGCCGAGGGGGCTTCGGATGTGAGTATCCCAGCATCGGAGTTCCTGCTCGCCTGGGCCTTTCCTGTGTCTCGCTTCAGCCCTTGACCTGATGTCTCCGTCTTGCTTCTGCCCCGTCTGATGTCTTCTGCTAAGGACTCTGTCTGCCCTCGCCTCTGTCCGGCCTGCTGCCCATTGCCGTTCCCTGCGGCAGGTCCGAAAGGGCCGGGAACAGTCGGAGGACCGTTCACTAGTCAACTTCCCCGTGTTGGCTACCATGGGCATGCAGGTCCGGCTGAGGGCCGGACTCCCTGTTTCTGTTCCTGCCTGCCTGGCTCACCATGCCTGCTCAGCTCACCTCCCACGGTGTGGCCTTGGGCTCCTCCTGGGGTCCTGCCGTGGCCCAAGGGCTCACCACCCGCCCGAGACGACCGCGCCCGCGCGCGCTCGTAACAGAATCCGAAGGCCATGAGCTCGGTGAGCTGTGCTTGTGATGGACTTGTCTGATTCCAGGATTTTTTCTTCTGTCTGCTTTTGTTTCTCGACCTGCTGGAGGCGCCAGCTTCTGCTCTTGCTTACGACCTGCTGGAGGCGCCAGCTTCTGCTCTTGCTTACGACCTGCTGGAGGCGCCAGCTTCTGCTCTTGCTTATGACCTGCTGGAGGCGCCAGCTGTTTGGGTTCCCACGACCTGCAGGAGGCGCCTGCGCCCAAACCATCGTTTCCTTGTTCCCAGGATGGAGTTCCACGACCTGCAGGAGGCGCCTGCGCTCCTCCTGATGTTGCTGTAGTTTCTGCCTGCCCTCCCCCCCTCTTGTTCTTGCTCTTGCTTCTGCCGTGGGTGCTCGTTTCTGCTGTGTGTCTGGGCGTACTCGTCTGTGCTGTGTGCGGCGTGCGTGCTTGTTTGTGCTGTGTGCGGCGTGCGTGCTTGTTTGTGCTGTGTGCGGCGTGGGTGCTTGTTTGTGCTGTGTGCGGCGTGGGTGCTTGTTTGTGCTGTGTGCGGCGTGGGTGCTTGTCTGTGCTGTGTGCGGCGTGGGTGCTCGTCTGTGCTGTGTGCGGCGTGGGTGCTCGTCTGTGCTGTGTGCGGCGTGGGTGCTCGTCTGTGCTGTGTGCGGCGTGGGTGCTGTTTGTGCTGTTGGCCCTGTGTTGCTCGTTTGTGCTGTTGGCCCTGTGTTGCTCGTTTGTGCTGTTGGCCCTGTGTTGCTCGTTTGTGCTGTTTTCCTGCTTGTTGTCTGTTTTTCCTATGTTGCTCGTTGGTGCTGTTGGTCCTGTGTTGCTCGTTTGTACTGTTGGTCCTGTGTTGCTCGTTTGTGCTGTTTTCCTGCTTGTTGTCTGTTTTCCCTGTGTTGCTCGTTTGTGCTGTTTTCCCGCTTGTTGTTTCCTGCTTGTGGGTTCCCGTCCTCCTCGTTCCCGCGTTGTTTCCCCTGCTTCCTGTCTCTCGCTTTCCGCTCTTTCCCTCTCTGCTCCCTTGCTCTCTGCTCCCTTGCTCTCTGCTCCCTTGCTCTCTGCTCCCTTGCTCTCCGCTCCTCGCTCTCCGTTCCCTTGCTCCCTCTTTGTTTTTGTGTGTGTCGCTCGCGCGGTCTCCGTTCGCTCTGTCTCTTGTTCCCTCGGTCCCGTGTTCGCGTGGTCCCGTGTTTCCTTGGGTTTGGTTGGTCTCTCGTCGTGTTTGGTTGCTTGCCTGTGGTGTGTGTTTGGTTGCTTGCCTGTGGTGTGTGTTTGGTTGCTTGCCTGTGGTGTGTGTTTGGTTGCTTGCTTGTGGTGTGTGGTTGTTGGTTGTTGGTTGCTTGCTTGCTTGCTTGTGGTGTGTGGTGGTTGGTTGTTGGTTGCTTGCTTGCTTGCTTGTGGTGTGTGGTGGTTGGTTGTTGGTTGCTTGCTTGCTTGCTTGTGGTGTGTGGTTGTTGGTTGCTTGCTTGTGGTGTGTGGTTGTTGGTTGCTTGCTTGTGGTGTGTGGTTGTTTGCTTTTCTTGCTTGGCTTTTGTTTTTGGTCCCTCTGTGAGGGGGGGGATTCTTTGAGGGGGGGGTACTGTTGCGATCCCCCCTGCTGCTGCGCTGCAGGAGGTCTCTTACCTTCCTCCAGAGGCCGCTCTGAAGCCTGGGCCTCGCCTGCGCATCATCCAGGACTTGCTCCAGGGCCTGAGAGGCCTAGCTGTGCCTGTGGCTTGCATGCCTCAGCGTTTGGACTTCCTGTTGGGCGACGCCCTTCCCTAGGGGCTGGCCCGCAGCTCTCTACCCTAGTTATAGGACCAGCGGTGGGCGGTCCTGGCAAGCTCCTCCTAGGGAGTTGCCTTCTACCTCCAGTATTTAAGGACTTTCTGTTCACTGTGTCTTTGCCTTCGGATTGGGTTACACAGTTGCCTGTGGCCTCTCCCGATCCAGGTCCTCCGTGACGCCGACTCCTGCTTGTCGTCAGCATGCCTTGACTCCGGTCCGTGACTCCGACTCCTGCTTGTCTTCAGCCTGCCTTGACTCCGGTCCGTGACTCCGACTCCTGCTTGTCTTCAGCCTGCCTTGACTCCGGTCCGTGACTCTGACTCCTGCTTGTCTTCAGCCTGCCTTGACTCCGGTCCGTGACTCTGACTCCTGCTTGTCTTCAGCCTGCCTTGACTCCGGTCCGTGACTCCGACTCCTGCTTGTCTTCAGCCTTCGGATTGGGTTACACAGTTGCCTGTGGCCTCGCCCGATCCAGGTCCTCCGTGACTACGACTTCTGCTTGTCGTCAGCCTGCCTTGACTCCGGTCCGTGACTCCGACTCCTGCTTGTCTTCAGCCTGCCTTGACTCCGGTCCGTGACTCCGACTCCTGCTTGTCTTCAGCCTGCCTTGACTCCGGTCCGTGACTCCGACTCCTGCTTGTCTTCAGCCTGCCTTGACTCCGGTCCGTGACTCCGACTCCTGCTTGTCTTCGGCCTGCAGATTGTGCATTACAGTTGTCTGTAACCTTGCCAGTCCAGGTCCTCCATGTTTCCTGCTGCTTGCTGTTCCTGATATCCAGTGTCTCTGCCTTGATGTCGGTCTCTGACCCTGCCTAGATGTTTGTTCCTGTGCCTGCCAGCCGTAAGGGCTTCGGATGTGAGTTTCCCAGCATCGGAGTCCTGTTCGCCTGGGTCTTCCCCGCGCCCCTCCTTCTCAGCGTGGTCCGCGACCAGCCTCTCAGGCTGTGTAGGGCGCGTCTGGGACAGGGTGGTCCGCGACTCAGTCCCACGGGTGGGCTGAGTAGGGCGCCCTGATGGACAGTGCAATGTTCCCGTCCAGCCTTGTCTTCAGTGTCTGCTTCAGCCCTTGTCCGGATGTCTACCTGTCTCTGCCTTGACCTGGTTCCTGAGCCTTCTGTCCTGTTGGGCCCTGGAGTGGCCAACAGGAGGGATTCGTCCCACGGGCTCTTGAGCTTCTGCCAGCCGAGGGGGCTTCGGATGTGAGTATCCCAGCATCGGAGTTCCTGCTCGCCTGGGCCTTTCCTGTGTCTCGCTTCAGCCCTTGACCTGATGTCTCCGTCTTGCTTCTGCCCCGTCTGATGTCTTCTGCTAAGGACTCTGTCTGCCCTCGCCTCTGTCCGGCCTGCTGCCCATTGCCGTTCCCTGCGGCAGGTCCGAAAGGGCCGGGAACAGTCGGAGGACCGTTCACTAGTCAACTTCCCCGTGTTGGCTACCATGGGCATGCAGGTCCGGCTGAGGGCCGGACTCCCTGTTTCTGTTCCTGCCTGCCTGGCTCACCATGCCTGCTCAGCTCACCTCCCACGGTGTGGCCTTGGGCTCCTCCTGGGGTCCTGCCGTGGCCCAAGGGCTCACCACCCGCCCGAGACGACCGCGCCCGCGCGCGCTCGTAACACAAAAATATTACAATAAAAGTAGTACAAAAAAGTAATTCCATTTCTGTTAATACTAAATCTGAAACTGACAATCTGAAGCCTTATTTTTTTTAAGTAAATATGAAAATGTAGAATATGCTCTTCATTATAGGAGAACCGGTTCCATCAATTAAACCACATGCTGGTGAAGAATCTGTTGCAAATCTGGATAAATTACGCTTTGCAAACGGAAACACTAGAACCTCAGAACTGAGGATCAATATGCAGAAGGTAAGACAAACTACAAAATGGATTTCTATAGCATAAGATATTTGTTTTCAGTAATCTATGTCAAGGAAATTTGTTTTCAGTAATATGTGTCAGGGAAATATAAAGATTTTAGATATTTCATAATGAACAGAAGACATCCCAGGAACCTTCATTTTAGAGGGTCTTTGGACATTTTAAAGAGAGAACTTTATTCTTTAAGATCCAGATGCTCATAAAGAGACCTTTATATGAGGTACAGAGTAATGTAATTCTGCGAACCCTTCTCAAGCCCAGCATCCTGTTTCCAACAGTGGCCAAACCAGGCTACAAACCTGGCCAAACCAGGCTACAAGAACCAAACACTAAGAAGATCCCATGCTACTGATGCAATTAATAGCAGTTAATTGACTTCTCCTCCAAGGATTTATCCAAACCTTTTTTAAACCCGGCTACAGTAAGTGCACTAACCACATTCTCTGGCAACAAATTCCAGAGCTTAATCGTGCGTTGAGTGTGAAAGAATTTTCTCCGATTATACTACTTCTTGTAACAGTCAACTTTTTAAAGTGATTGGGGGTGTTAACCCAACCCAAGTTACCACCTCACCTCCTCCCCTAATAAAAAAGCAATACAAGTTTTCTGTCAAGGAGAACATGTGCTATCTCTTTAATGCTGCTATTGCTGCCTTTTTCTCTTATGTATATCACCCTCTTCTCTCCTCCTACTCTCACCTTCCATATATTTCATCTCACTCTTCTGTTATTCCTCCCTCTCCACCTCATTTGCTTTGTCCCTTCCTCACAGCAATCCCTCCTCTCTCCATTCCTCTTTCCCTTGTGTTTTATTTTCTCTCATTCTTACAGCATTCCCTCTCATGCTCCTCTGTGTCCCCAGTTTCCCTCCCTCATCTGCACTATTTTCACTTCTCTTCCCCCATCCTCCCAGCATCACTCTCTTCCTTTCCCTCTCCTTCCCCATGTATGCATGCTATAGCCATTTCTCCTGTCTCTTCTGTATTCTGGGGTGGAAGGGGGGGAACACTGGGCAAGATAAAATTGAAATTACAGTGGACTGGATAAAATTGCTTGACAGATGTAGTTAAGGGACCTTTGTAACAGTGGTGCTTAGGCAGGCTGGCATCACCATGGCTTGAAGTGCTCCCACAGCAATTCCAGTGACTACAGTCCATCTCAGTATTGTATTAGGAGTTCTCCAAGGACAAGCATCGTCCAAGGCTTTATCCAATGTCACCCTCATAACTGGGTGACATCGGATGAAGCCTGGCACGGAAAACTTTTGTCAAAGTTTCTAGAAACTTTGACTGGTACACTGAGCATGCCCAGCATGCCGCTAACCACGCGTCCATGCAGGGTCCCTCTTCAGTCTCATCTTTTCCGCGAAGCTGTCGCCTCGCGGTTCATGACAATTCCCTCAGTGCCCCCAGTGCTGATGGCACCATCGGATCCCTTGAGAATTCGAGGCCCTCCAAAGTCCCCGGTGCCTTCTTCAATGCCGTTGAGGTCTGGCCCCCGCATTCGGGTGAGTTTCCCTCTCCTGCCTCCCCGGAAGGCCGCAGCGAGGCCATATGACCCCTGGGAAGGGGAAGCATGGGTCTCTCCGTCAGATGAGTCAGAAGATTTACTTTCTGAGCCTTCCCTGCCAGAGGAATGGCAGCGATCCCCTCCGGAGGATCTCTCCTTCGTGGGGTTCATCAAGGCCATGGCTGATTCTGTCCCTTTTCAGCAGTTGGTGGAGCAGGACTCTAGACACAAAATGCTCGAGATCCTGCAGTTCATGGACACACCGAAGGAAGTAGAGGCAGTGCCTGTCCATGACATTTTCAAAGACCTGGTAACCTGCTTATGGGATCATCCGATCTCTGTACCACCAGTTAACAGAAAGATGGATGCGGTGTACTTGGTTCAACCCTCCACTAGGTTTGACCTGGTGGAGGTAGAGTCAGCCCTTAACAAGGCTTAGAGGGTGTGCACCCATGTATCGGCGCTGCTGGGCATGAGCACAAAGCCCTAGATGCCTTGGGTCAGCGTGTTTTCCAGAGTGCCATGCTCATTGCCCGCATAACATGTTTTCAGCTGTACATGAGACAGTATTCTCGTAACTTGTGGAAACAAGTTTAAGAATTCAGTGTGTACCTAGCTCAGCAGTATCAGGAGGAGTTTCAGAATGTGGTTCAGCAGGGCCTTGAATGTGACAAACACAAAGTCCATGCGGCATACGACGTGTTTGAAACGGCCATGAGGTTGGCTACAGCGAGCATTGGGGCCCAGTGCACAGCATGGTTTCGGGCATCTGACTAGCGCCTAGAGGTTCAGGACTGTCTAGCAGACCAGCCCTGTTCTGGGGAGAACCTGTTTGGCGACTGGATCAAAGAGGCTGTGGCTCAGCTTAAGGACTATCAAGAGACCCTTCAACAATTGTCGCCTAGTACTTCCGACACCCAGCCTGCTAGGAAGCCCGCTCAGTCATATCCAAAGCGGCCTTTTTACCAGCCCTGCAGGTATTACCATCCTGCCACGAGATCTAGACCTCAGCAGCCAGTGGTGAAACCCAGACAGAGGCAGTCTCGGCCCCCTCGGGCAAACACGGCCCACCGTAAAAACCCTGCCACTGGATTTTGACTGGCAGCGAGGGAATCAGAACCAGCAGTGGAGCCCTGGCCCCCTAGTTGGAAACCATCTTCGACTCTTTTCAGATTGTTGGAGTTTGATCACGTTGGATCACTGGGGCCTATCCATCGTCCGCTAGGGTTACCAGCTTCGTTTCCAGCGACTTCCACCCTACTCCCCACCATTTTCAGGATGGGAAACGGTAGAGAACGATCAAATACTTCAAGCAGAACTCTCTGCCCCCCTTTCTGTGCGCAGGCAGTCAAGCTGGTTCCCACCTGCCAACAAGGCACAGGGTTTTACTCCCGGTATTTTATTATCCCCAAGAAAACGGGAGGCCTCCGGCCCATACTGGACCTGAGAGCCCTAATACCAGTTCTTGGTGAAAGAGAAGTTCAAGATAGTCTTGCTGAGCACTCTAATTCCCCTTCTCAGGAGGGGGCAACTGGCTCTGCTCCCTCGATCCGCAAGATGCGTACGCCCATATCCCTATTTTTCACGGGGACCAGCAGTACCTCTGTTTTCGAGTGGGCCACCAGTATTACCAGTACTATGTCCTGCCCTTAAGTCTGGCATCTGCCCACTGGGTCTTTACCAAATGTCTAGCAGTTGTCATTGCCCATTTTCGCAGGCAGGGTATTCATGTATTTCCCTACCTCGACGACTGGCTCATCAAGGGCAGCTTTATCCAGGGGTCTCGGGAGAATAAACACACTAGAATCCTTGGGATTCTAGTGTGTTTATCCAAGTTCCACCTTCAGCCAGCCAGATAACTGGACTTCATTGGGGCACACCTGTCCAGAACAAGGCCTACCTACCTACCTCAGGACAAGGCAGAGAACTTAGCTCTTGCACATCATATTTCCGGCCGCATCTAGATATCTGCTCGCCACTTGCTCCAGCTGTTTGGCCATATGGTAACGACGGTGCATGTCACCCCATTCGCTCGCAATAGACACTGTGTTCCCAGTGGTGTCAAGCATCCCAGGACCTACATGCCCCCATTGTGGTCCCGGACGAGCTGTGATATTCTCTTCACTGAGAATGTGCTGTGGTGGTCCCTGTTTGCCGCAGCTCCGCCCAGGTTTCGCTCACCACTGACGCTTCTCAGACAGGGTAGGGAGCACACGTCCTGGGTTTCTGGTCACCTCAGGAAAGGAGGCTCCAAATCAACCTTCTGGAGCTGAGGGTGGTTCGATATGCCCTATGGGTGTTCCAGGAGCTACTGGTGAACAAAGTAATCCTGGTACACACAGATAATCAAGTGGCCAGGTGGTACCTGAACAAGCAGGGTGGAACTGAGTAACTCCCTCTCTGCTAAAAGGCAGTCCTGGTTTGGACATGAGCCATTGCCAATGGTATAACTCTCCGGGCGGTGTACCTTTCAGGGGTGGACAGCACCCTGGCCGATGCTCTGAGTCGGACATTCAGACCACATGAGTGGTCCATCAAGCAGGAGGTAGCAAATCGCCTCTTCAGCTGCTGGGGGACCCCAGACGTGGACCTATTTGCCTCTCGGGAGAACAGGAAAGTATGCCACTTTTGCTCCCTCGGCAGGAGGTGCAAAGGGTCATTGGTCGACACATTCTCGATCCACTGAGGAACAGGGCTTGCTGTATGCCTACCTCCCCTTCCCCTTATCTCCAAGATACTTCAGAAGTTGCAGCAGGATCAGGGCACAATGATCCTGATCACTCCCTCGTGGCCCCATCAGGTCTGGTACCCAACCCTTCGGGAGCTCATGGTACTTCCCCCAATCTGACTGGGATCGGCACCAGACCTTATCACACAGGACCAGGGCAGACTTTGCCATCCCAACCTCTCTGGTCCCTAGCCCTCACAGCGTGGATGTTGACTGGCTGACGGTTGAGGCCCTTGGCCTACCTGCGGCAGTGTCCCGTGTTCTTCTGGAATCTAGGAAACCATCCACCAGAAAATCCTACAATCTGAAGTGGAAGTGGTTCTCCTCCTGGTATGAAGGTCGCGGTTTGGACCCCTTCACCTGCTCCCCCTCTGCTCTGCTGGACTATTTGTTAATCCTCTCTGAATCTGGCCCACAGACCACCTCGGTGAGGGTACACCTCAGTGCCATAGGAGCGTACCATTGGGATGTGGATGGTTCTGCTATCTCTTTCCATTCACTGGTGGGACGTTTTATGAAGTATCTCCTTCATCTAAAACCTCCTATTCGTCCCCTGGCGGTTTCCTGGGATCTAAATATGGTTCTCTCACAGCTCATGAAACCCCCGTTTGAGCCATTTCGCTCCTGTGACCTAAAGTATCTTTCCTAGAAAGTACTTTTCTTAGTAGCAGTCACATTGGCTCGCAGGGTGAGTGAACTGCAGGCTTTGGTATCGTACCCACCTTACATGAAGTTCTGTCATGACAGGGTGGTACTGCGTACACATCCCAAGTTCATACCCAAGGTGGTTTCAGAGTTCCACCTCAACTAGTCCATCATCTTACTGTCTTTTTCCCAAGGCATCATGCTCATCGAGGTGAACGTGCCCTCCATATCTTAGACTGAAAGAGGGCGCTTGCCTTCTACCTAGAACGGATGGCACCTCATCGAACCTCCACTCAAATGTTCATTTCATTCAACAAAAATAGGTTGGGTGTCACAGTTTCCAAACAGACGCAGTCCCAATGGTTGGCCAACTGCATCGCCTTCTGCTACGTGCAGGCAGGGCTGCAGCTTGCTGGCCCTGTTGGGCTCATTCCTTCCGGGCCATGTCAGTTTTGGTAGTGCACCTGCGAGCGGTTCCTATTCATGAAATCTGTAGAGCGGCAACCTGGATTTCACGCTACACCTTTGCCGCTCATTACTGCTTAGATAAGGACAGGTGGCAGGACTCCCGTTTTGGGCAAACCATCCTACAAAACCTTTTTCAGCCATAACCCAACTCTTCCACCATGTACACCTCTTGGGTGACGGCCTGCTCCTCTGGGCTCCGCAGCTACAGTGGTTGTGCATGTTTGCGCCCGTTTTTGCTTCTCATAGTTGGAGAGGCCTGAAGCTACTTATTCACATAGTTGTCCTTGGAGAAGGCAGAGTTGTTTACCTGCAACAGGTGTTCTCCAAGGACAGCAGGATGTTAGTCCTCACAGAACCTGCCCGCCTCCACATAGAGTTGGGAGTCTTTTTTTAATGGGATTTTTTGGTTGTTCGCTGTCTCGCTCACTCTTTGTTATAAGACTGAAGAGGGACCCCGCATGGATGCATGGTTAGTGGTAAGTTGGGCATGATCAGTGTGCTAGTCAAAGTTTCTATAAACTTTGACAAAAGTTTTCCGTACCGGGCTCCATCCGATGATGTCACCCAGTTGTGAGGACTAATATCCTGCTGTCCTTGGAGAACACCTGTTACAGGTAAGCAACTCTGCTCTACTCAAGCACCCACAGAGCTGGCACCTATACTATTTATACCATAGTACTGTGCTAATATTGGAAGCAAATTATAGTGTATATTTTTTTGTATATTTGTTTTTGGACAAGCTAAAAAGCATTAAATATTTTCATATTTACAACACTGAGAAACCAGTTTTTTATAGAATTTTCACCATATTTGTTGTAAGACATTTATTTTGATCTACCTTAGACAATGCAAAGTCATGCAGCAGTGTTCCGTACAGGCTCCGTACTACAAGAAGGCTGTGAGAAACTCAGTTGTGTTTTTGATTCATTGGATGATTTGAAGACATTTGACAGAGGTACAATAAAAATTCTTTCAATCCCTCCATTCTACCTATATTTTCCCTTCACACCTCCTTTTAAAAACTACATTAAATTTACATTGAGGTTGCTAAAACGTTTACTGCATAGTTCTGACTGCCTCTGCCCAAAAATGTTTTCTCTCTAATTAGAATATCATCAAAATATTCCTATTGTATTGTAATATTAAATACATGTTTATTGCAGAGTGTGGTACCTTTTAGTGGATCAACATAACAGCAATCCAAAGATGACAACATAATCATTTTTGGATAGCTCTAACTTTATTCACTTTATTGAAAATAATCTAGTTTTCTCCTAGGACAAGAAGGATGGTAGTCCTCACATGTGGGTGACATCATCCGATGGAGTCCGGCATGGAAAATGTTTGTCAAAGTTTATAGAAGCTTTGACTGGCACATTGAGCATGCCCAGCATGCCACTATCCGCACGTCCACACGAGGTCCCCCTTCAGTCTCTTTTTCCACGGTACAGTTGCCTTGTGGTTTTGGAGCTCTGCTTCTATTTCTTTTTTTCTATCTGAATCGGGATTTCTTTTTCAGTCCCATCGCTGGGTCCCCCTTCGCGGTCGATTCCTCTCCTCAGCACAGTAGATGGATTATATTTTTCTGACCTTTTCATGGTCAATTCCCAGTATCCCACTCTCTGTAGCCCTCGGTCATCGGCTGCATGCTGGTTATTTTTTCATGGCATCTGGTTTTTGCCGGTGCTCCCAGTGCCCGCAGACTATGTCCATTACGGATCCGCATGAGGTTTGTATCATCTGCCTAGGGGAAGAATGGTTATTCCATTTTTGCTACATTCATAATACAAACTCTGTACAAATGTTTGTTATAAAGTGAATTTGTGCTAGAAGTTTGTCATAAAGAATATTTGTTATTGTTTTGAGCTGTGTTCTGTGCTAGCATTTTTACTTCTGTATTATGAATTTGGTTTGTTGGTCCCTCCAATTTTCTTGTAATTTACTGTGGCTATATCAGCTAATATAGGGTGCCCCTGCTAGCAAGAATAAAATATGAAGTCTCCATGAACTAAGGGCATCCTTACTTAGATTCTTACTGAGACCTATATACCCTGATTGCAACATACTTACAATTAGGTTCCCCTATGTCATAATACTGCCAGTCCAGTGGTTTAATTTTGAATCAGAATTTAATTATGATTCTAAATAACTTTTGTGGGAAGTTTTAGATTTTATTTTCAGTAACATGGAGGAATTGTTTAGGAACCTAAAGGAAAGTGTAAAATAACCTGGGTGAAAGTGGTTATGAAATAAAGAGCTTTGGGAAGGGAAGACAGGATAAATAAATACAATAAACGTCAAGGAAACAAAATACATTCTGAAAACTTGTTGGAAAGAAGAGTGGCAGTTTAAGAAAGATCTTTTATTAGATAAATTATGGAATATTGCAAGAGAATGCAAAATTACCACTATGGTAATTCAGAAGCAATCTCAGAGATCATTGTTTACACAATAGGTTAAATCAAATTTACACACTAATGAACTAGTTTGTTAGTATTCATAACAGTTTCCTAATTTGTTGACATTAACACAACGTCCTCTTAATAGGGTAGTAGTATAATTTTATCTCATATATATTAATGAGCTGGGATTCTTCTAAAGCATATGATTTCTTGTAAATTGAGCCCAGAAGACAGGAACAAAACTTAAGGCTGAACTCGACATACTTTTTTACTTTTGGATTGCATTCTAGCATTTCAACATATTCTGTCATGTCAGTACCCATATATTAATTTTTACAAGTCTAGTCAATGTGATTTTCACCGTGCAGTGATGACAGCTTCATGGAAAAAAATGTAAAAGCTTCCTAACACTGTGCCTAAATGCAACTCATCTTAAAATCTGGTTTGGAAAGGCAAATAATTAAATCTAAAAATCCAACTACAAAGATCCTGTGGGATGCTAGCCTAATTAAGAGAGGATGTTAAGAAATCTGATTGTTACTTTGAGAAACCATGCTAAGGGCACAAGAGAAAACTATCTGAATCTGTAAGAAGGATAGAATACTAAGAGACAAGTTTGCTAAACTACTGTTCTTTAAAGACTGAAATTCAAGCAAGAATCTGAAAAAGGGCTGAAATGCTAAGAACATATATAGACAAATAGCACAAGCTTAGAAGGATAAAAGTAGGTTATAAATTGAGATGCATTTAATAAAGAATAATAAATTGTAATAAGAAAACATTCCAGGATGATATAAATAGAGAACCAAGGCAAATTTAGTTCCTCTACCGAATCAAGTGGGTAAGCTAATGATAGATACTACTGAAAATGTTTTTGCATTTTGTTACATTGCCAGTTGCAGGAGCCACCCACAACTGGCAGCACTCACCTCTTTGCCATCTGGGATACACATGGCGAGCTCATTGCAGCAAGATGCCAGTGCCTCATCCTCTCTTCTCTGCAGACTGGCCCTAGGTGTTTGCGCACGCTGCACCAACTCTTAAGGAGTCTGAAGTGGGAATTAGGGCAGCCAGTGCCTCCAGATGACGTTACATGGCTGAGTTCTTAAGGCCTAGCCGCGCACCCTAACATTGCCTCAGCAACGGGTTGGCTACACTATTTAGTGTAGTGTGTGTTGATACTCCTGCTCCTGTGTTCCAGTCTTGCCTCGTCTCTCTAGCCCAGCCTTGTCCAACCTTGCCTCCCTGCCTGCCCTTGGAGTGAAATTCTGGATCTGACCCTAGCCTGGACCTTTGACCTCTCTTGTTCGCTACCTGCTCTTGACCCTTGCCTGGACATTGATCATTCCAGCTTGCTGCTGGCCCCTGACCCTAGTCTAGCCCTGAACTTGCACCTACACCACTTCAGTAGAGACTCTCACCTAAGATCTGCTGGCCCCTAGAACTCAGGGTCTCCACCCAAGGGGAAAGGGGTTGGTATACGTGAAGCTCCTGCATTGCTCTGCAATGTTGGTAAGGGCCTACAGGGCCTCCCCCATAGATTGAGCCAGCCTCCCCACAGCAACAAGGGTCCATTAATCTTATTCATTTATTGTTTTCTTTTACTTGAATCTTTGCAAGGTACTGATAACATATTTAAACTAGAAGACAGGGGTGGCAGATGGAAGTTGATAGAATAGGAATGCCATCCCTGACTAGCACATTTTAGGTCTGGAAAATAACCCGAGTCATCAGGTTGAAGAAGAAACCAGGAGGATCAACAAGCAAACGCCCCGCCATGTTTAGACATTATAATTAAGCCGCCGTTTCTTTTGTTTCATTGCCTTTTCTAGTTCTCTTCAGTTACACTGTCCTTTACCTCTGACTAGCCTAGCCTCCAAGGTATCTACCCTTGTTATATGTAACTTCCGCTTCTAGTGAATTGTTCTTGTTTAAGTTATACCCTTTGTTACATGTAAACCGATCTGATATGAAATTTTTCATGAAGGTCGGTATAGAAAAGTGTTAAATAATAAAATAATAAATAATAACAAAGAAGAAACAGATGGTAAGCTATGAGCACAAAGGCTCATAGTCTAGGCAGTAAAGTTCCAGATTTATAAGACCTAATAGTAGAGGTAGACTTAGATAATGTTGCTGTTCATTCAACAAATGTGGTTCATTGAATCTCATGAATGGGATACAGTCATACTGGGCTATAACCTGTTTAGGATATATAAAGATGACAAAAAAGGAGAGGAGTAGCTCTTTATGTCAAAATTTGTAAAAGCAAATGAAATGCATGGGAAGTGTGAAAAGGAGGAGGCACTGTGGACCATCTTAGAAAAAGATGATGGCACTTCAGCATTATTGATTGCTTATTCTACTGTTTCAATATCTCCCTCAACTTCATTATGGCCTTAGAAAACATTCAAGTCCTTTATGGTAAAGCTTTCTTCAGGGTTCGCACCAAAACTATGCCTATAAAAAAAAGTTATCTTAAAATCATAAAACCTATTCAGAACATTTTTATTCCTAATTGCTTATTGATATCTGTGATTTTAATAAATGCCCAATCACTTACGAAAAAAGCTCCTATTCTCACAGGACAAGCAGGATGGTAGACCTCACATATGGGTGACATCACAGGATGGAGCCCAATCATGGAACACTTTTGTCAAAGTTTCTGGAACTTTGACTGGCACCTACTGGGCATGCCCAGCATAGCACTGGGGTCCCCCTTCAGTCTCTTTTTTTTTCCCTGCAGCAGTAGCCACGCGGGTTAAGGAGCTCTCTAGAGATTCCTGACAGGAATTTTCCTCACGGAACTTCTTTAAAAATTTTCAAAAAATTCTATCCCATAGAGGTCCCCCTATCGATATCCGTACTCCGCGGTCGAAAGGTAAGGCTTTACCCTTGTTGCGGTCGATTCCCGTCGAGTTTTCCCTTCGGGGCCTACCGGCCATTGACCGCACCATGGCTAAATGTTTGTCGAAGCCATGGCATTGGGTTTTCGTCGGTGCCCTGATTATCCTCGGACAATGTCCATCACAGACCCACATAGAGTTTGTGTATTGTGCTTGGGGTCCGGCCATGATACCCTAACTTGCACCAAATGTGCCCAAATGACGCTGAAGGGCCGTAAAGCCCACTTAGAAAAGACGGAGTTTCTTTTTCATTCAAAACCCTCGAGTCCATTGACCGCTTCGACTTCAACTGAGCCGGTGCCATTGACCTCTTGCCAGCAGCAGGACACCGGTGCGACCCGACCGGCATCGACTACTCCAAAGGTGTCGACATTTTCCTCATCACCTCAGGAGAAGGACCGAGGAGAACCTCAGGAGAAGGACCGAGGAGAACCTCAGGAGAAGGACCGAGGAGAACACCTCAGAAGGACCGTGAAAAGCATCGACACTGACATTGGAAGGCTCAGTCCGCTGATCCAGGCAAGGCATCAGCGTCGACAGAGCCACCAACAAAGAAATCCCGTCCAGAGAAGGCCCCTTCCTCCTCTGTGACCAGGTCACCAAGGCATTCCCCACCTTCATCGGTGCAGGGAGCCTAATTTCATTAGGATTTCTCATCAATTACAAAAAATCCTCTTTAGTCCCATCTCAAAACTTGTCGTTCAGTGGGGCAGACTTGGACACCTTGCAGGCAAAGGCTTTTCTACCTCGAAAGCGAGCTCTCACTCTCGTGTCTCTTGTGCATCAGCTGCAGTCTCAGCACTCCGCGACTGCACACATGGCGTCCTCAGTGCAAGTCACACCAATGGCCTGTTTGGCCATGAGAGTCATGCAGTGGACTCTACGGTCACAATGGACTCAAAGCATTCAGCCCCTGTCGACCATTGTCCATGTAACCGACTCACTCAGTCAGTCTCTTGCCTGGTGGAAAAGTCAGAACAATCTCCTCCAAGGCTTGCCCTTTCAGGCTCCAGACCCTCAATTAACTCTCACCACCGATGCTTCCAACCTCGGCTGGGGAGCCCATGTGGCCAATCTGCAGACACAAGGATCTTGGTCTCCAGAGGAAGCCAAACACCAAATACATTTCCTGGAGCTTCGAGCAATCAGATATGCTCTCAGGGCATTTGAGGATTGCCTCTCAAATCAAGTTATCCTGATCCAGATGGTCAACCAGGTGGCCATGTGGTACATCAACAAACAGGGAGGCACGGGCTCCTTCCTTCTGTGTCAGGAAGCTGCACAGATATGGGCGGAAGCTCTCTCCCATTCGATGTACCTCAGGGCCACCTGGTTGCCGGGAGTGGACAATGTGTTGGCAGACAAGCTGAGTCGCATCTTCCAACAATGGGGATATCCTCAATTAGACCTCTTTGTATCTCCTCAAAACCGCAAAGTAGAGAACTTCTGCTCTCTCATTCGCAGCAAACACCCTCAACCCAGAGACACATTCTCCCTCTTGTGGGCATTCCCTCCACCCTCTTCTCTCGAATACTCTCGTGACGTTACGTCAGGACAAGGGAACCATGATCCTGATAGCACCTCACTGGCCACGCCAAGTGTGGTTTCCAATACTTCAGGATCTCTCCATTTGCTGGCACATTCCTTGGGAAAAGACCCGCTTCTGATCACTCAAAACGACGGGTGCCTCCGCCACCCCAATCTTCATCCTTGTCCCTGACGGCATGGATGTTGAAAGGTTAATCTTTCAGCCACTTAACCTTTCTGAACCAGTTTCCCGTGTCTTGATTGCTTCACGGAAGCCTTCCACAAGAAAATCTTACTCTTACAAATGGAACAGGTTTACGTCATGGTGCTCTTCTCAGTCCCTTTACCTCTTTACCTGTCCAGTCACAAAGTTTTTGGACTGTCTCTGGCGCTTGTCAGAGTCAGGTCTAAAAACGTCTTCCATCAGAATGCATGTCAGTGCGGTAGCCGCCTTCCATAAAGGTGTCAGGTATGTTCCTATATCAGTACAACCCCTTGTAACACGTTTTCTCAAAGACTTGATTCACCTCAAGCCTCCACTGCATCCTCCGGCCCCTTCCTGGGACCTTAACCTGGTTTTGGGTCAGCTCATGAAACCACCATTCGAGCCTCTTCACTCCTGTGACTTTCGATATCTCACATGGAAAGTGATTTTCCTTTTGGCAAACACTTCAGCTCGCAGAGTTAGTAAATTACAGGCCCTAGTTACCTATCCGCCTTACACTAAACTTCTGCAGGACCGGGCAGTACTCCGCACTCACCCTAAATTCTTACCCAAGGTAGTTTCGGATTTTCATCTCAATCAATCCATCATACTACCTACCTTTTTTCCCAGGCCCCATTCCAATCCAGGAGAATAGGCTTTGCATACCCTTGACTGTAAAAGGGCTATAGCTTTCTACCTAGACCGTACAGCTGCCCAAAGGGAAAGCACTCAATTGTTTGTCTCTTTCCATCCTAACAAGTTAGGGAAGCCTGTGGGTAAGCAGATTCTCTCCTTCTGGTTGGCGGACTGCATATCCGTTTGCTATCAGCAAGCAGGCATTCCATTTCAAGACCTTGCACACTCTGAGGGCCATGTCGACTTCAGTAGCACATCTACGATCGGTGCCACTTCCTGACATTTGTAGGGCTGCTACTTGGAGTTCTCTCCACACCTTTGCAGCCCACTATTGGTTGGACAAAGTCGGAAGACAAGATTCCATCTTCGGCCAGTCTGTCCTTCGTAACCTGTTTACAACATGATGTACCAACACCCTTCCGCCTGCCCGTTAGGGTTCAGGATGTCCTCGACCAAATTTTATCCCAGTCCTAGTGCTTTGCACACCTGGGTACATTTGGTGCATTTCTCGGACATCCTCAGCTTGGTACTCACCCATATGTGAGGACTACCATCCTGCTTGTCCTGTGAGAAAGCAAATGTTGCTTACCTGTAACAGGTGTTCTCACAGGACAGCAGGATGTTAGTCCTCACGAAACCTGCCCATTGCCCCGCGGTGTTGGGTTCGTAACGTTTTCTTATTTTATTTTTCGGCACTGCCTGTAGCTTTTAAACAAGACTGAAGGGGGACCCCTGCTGGCTGCAGGATTAGTGCCATGCTGGGCATGCCCAGTAGAGGCCAGTCAAAGTTCTGGAAACTTTGACAAAAGTGTTCCACGATTGGGCTCTATCCTGTGATGTCACCCATATGTGAGGACTAACATCCTGCTGTTCTGTGAGAACACCTGTTACAGGTAAGCAACATTTGCTTTCTTAAGGTTGAGTATAACCGCTCCCTCCCCATTAGAGGACTTTATATAAAGAAATTTAAGAAGGTAATTTTTTTTTTTCAATTTATAATTTTATTAAGTTGAAAAAGAAACAAGCAAAGAATATATAGAACACTACTGTGTCAAGAAACAGTCTTTCAACATTTTCAACCAGATCACCCTTACTCCCCCTCAATACCCTCTACCCCATCCTCCCCCCCTCCCGTTCCCCCTTACCATGAGCTCACCAAGAACAATACAGTAGTATCGCAACTCAAAGTATGCAACAGAGTGGGATACAGAAGTGCAAAATGGTCCGCAAGCATTTACAGAATCAACGTCCCATGACAAAGCTCCTCTATGAATCAACTGTTTTTGCCCAGTCCAAGAATGGTTGCCAGGTCTCCCTGAAAAGTGCGGTGGATTTGTGTAATTCCGCAGTAATCGCCACCATCTTGCAGAAGTAGTGTACTTTTTGTTGAATGTGCTTGAGGGAAGGGGTGGTTGTTTGTTTCCAGTGGCTTGCTATAACCAGCCCTGTAGCAATAAACACTTGTTGACATAATAATGCTTGTGGCATGGTCATTTCCCTATGTGGCAAGTGGAGTAACATGAAACCAGCGTTCAGGAGATCTTATACATTTAAAATGTGTTCCAACCATTGTGCCACTTGAGTCCACAGCAGGAGCACCTGGGGCAGGACCACCACAAATGAAAAAAAGTTCCAAGAGACCCACATTCATGCCAGCATGAGTCACTGGATAGTGCCTATGCAATAGTTGAGGGGTTAAATACCACCGGGTGATCATCTTGTAACAGTTCTCCTGTAGAGTGGCTGAAACAGAACACTTCCTCGCTGCCAGATACAATTGTGGCAGCGAGGAACACTTCCTCGCTGCCAGATACAATTGTGATACTCCTCAGCATTAATGACATGGTCCAGATCCCTCTCCCAGGCCTGCATATGAGGGAACAGTTGGATTTCAACCCCTAGCAATAGGACATATAATTTGGAAACCATCCCCCTTTTCTTATTAATATCATCGCAGTAATGTTCAAATAGCGTTTTCCCTTTAGCCAAAGAGGAAGCCACAGCAGCGGTATGTAAAAAATGGTAGATCTGATGGCCTGCTAAGAAATCCTTAAGAGGCAGCTGGTATGCACCACGTAATTGGGGCCAAGTCAACGCAGCGCCGCCCCCCAGAAAGTGTTCCAACTTGGTGAGAACCCTATCTCGCCAGCCCTGGAATATCGGGTTACTGCGCCCAGTGGGAAAGTTACCAAGGTGGGCGACATGGGTAGAATAAAAATACATGTGTTCTCCTATCACATATTTCTTCCATTTGGCCCATATTCGCATAATCGTATCCAGGGAGAGAGGGAGAGTACCTACACCATCCCAGGTAGAGCGGGGTTGCCAGACCATAGCAGAAAGTGGCATATGTCCCATGATATGCTCGGCCAGGTACACCCACTGTTTTGCAGATGCCACCCTGTGACAATCCGGAATGGTAATAAGTTGTGCCGCCACATAATACCATTCTAAGTTAGGCATTCCAAGTCCTCCCCTGTCCCTTAGCAGATAAAGTAAATAACGTGATATCCGCGGGAGTCACTTGCACCAGATAAAGTCAAATAATATCTTTTGCCAAGAATGCAGTAAAGCAGAGCTGAGGTATACAGATAATGTAATAAACAGATATAAAAATATAGGTAATATATACCACTATATATATATATCACTATGGCGATGCGCCCCAACCATGAGTGTCGCCCCCGGTCCCACGCCTGGATATCCTTTCGTATATTCCGGATTAATGGGACACAGTTAAGGCTGTACAAGTCATTAGTGTTGGCCCCGACATGAACCCCCAAATATTTAATGGAATCTGTGGCCACCTTGAATGGATAATGCTGTCGGAGGTCACGCACAGTATCTTCCGCAACTGACACATTAAGTAACTCCGATTTATCTAGATTAATTTTGAAGCCAGAAACCACACTAAACACTTTAATTTCAGATGTAATCTCCGGTAATGAGACAGTGGGGTTGGAGACTGTCATAAGAATATCATCCACAAAAAGGGACAATTTTAGATGCAAATCCTCTAGCTGCACCCCAGTGATCTTGTCAGATGCCCGCACCCTTGTAGCGAATGGCTCCAAAAAAAGGGCAAACAGCAGGGGCGACAATGGACACCCCTGTCTTGTCCCCTGTTGCACCGGGAATGTACTCCCTTATCCCCCATTAACCTTTATGCGAGCAGTTGGATTATGGTAAAGGGCTTGAATCCATTGAATGAATATATGCCCAAAGTGCTTCTTCCGTAATGTGGCAAAAAGAAACTCCCAATGCACAAGGTCGAACGCTTTTTCTGCGTCAATCGCTAACAGTAAAAGCGGTATGTTCCACTGCTTAGCCCACCATAATGCATCCGTAACTTTGCGTACGTTATCTGCCGCCATTCTTTGGGGAATAAAGCCAACTTGATCCTTGTGAACCAACCCAGAGAGCACCAAATTAAGACATGCTGCCAATACCTTCACCAATATCTTTAAGTCAAGGTTAATAAGAGATATTGGGCGGTATGAACTGCATTGTGAGGGATCCCTCCCGGGTTTAGCTAGAACCGTAATGCCCGCTACGTTAGTGTGAGGAGGCAATTGATCCCCTTCCCTTAAGCTGTTAAAAAAATTCGTAAGGGGGATAACAATATTTGCACTACATTTCTTGTAGTAAGTTCCCGTAAAGCCGTCAAGGCCTGGTGCCAGCTTTCAGGTCATGAGTAGCCTCCTGTACCTCAACTTGAGTAATAGGTGCTTCAAGTATCGCCTGTTGACCATCAGTCAGCCCAGGGAGCGTCAGTGTTTGGAGATACTGTTCGATAGACGGAGCTGATATATTATCATCCCTCCTATAAAGATTCTCATAGAATTTAGTGAAACACCCTCTGATTTCTGGGGTGGCAGTCACATAGCGGCCCTCTGAGGTCTGAACCTTGGCAATATTATTCTGGATGGCACGATGCTTTAACTGGCAGGCCAAAACTTGTCCAGCTTTGTTGGAGCCCTCAAAATATCTCTGCCTCGTGCGATCCAGAGCGTGAGCTACCCATGCACCATCCAATAGACTCAGCTCCGTGCAAATAGCTCCTAATTGCTGCAATAATGCAGGGTTTAGGGAAGACTCATGCTGGCAGGCCAGCAGAAGGTAATTCTATACTGGAAAGGTTTTCTTATATTGATGGAATTATAATTTCTCTGTATTTTCTTTTCAAGATGTATTTCTTGTCATAATTTGTAAAACTCATAAAGAAAAAAAAAAAAGAAAGGTCAGGTAATTGAGGTCTCCAGAACTATATGCAGTTTTCCATACAAGATCTCACCAGGGGCTTATCAGGAGAATATCACTCCCTTTTTCTGCTGACCATTCATAGAAACATAGAAGTGACGGCAGAAGAAGACCAAACGACCCATCCAGTCTGCCCAGCAAGCTTTCACACCTATTTGTTTTAATACTTATCTGTTACTCTGACCGCTGAGGTCAGGGCCCTTATTGGTAACTTTTTGGTTCCAATTCCCTTCCACCCCCACCATTGATACAGACAGCAGTGCTGGAGCTGCATCTAAGTGAAGTATCTAGCTAATTGGTTTGGGGTAGTAACCGCCGTAATAAGCAAGCTACTCATCACCCTTGAAAACCATCTCCGGAACTGGTATCTCCCCAACATCCTCATTAGTAAACACGGAAGCAAAGAACTCATTTAGACTTTCTGCAAGGGCCTTATCTTTCCTAAGAGCCCCTTGCACCTCTCTGTCATCTAATGGTCCAACCGACTCCATCACAGGTTTCTTGCTTCGGATATATTTTAAAAGTTTTTATTATGAGTTTTTGCCTCTATGGCCAACTTCATTTCAAATTCTCTCTTAGCCTGCCTTATCAATGTTTTACACTTAACTTGACAATGCTTATGTTTTATCCTATTTTCTTCAGATTGATCCTTCTTCCAATTTTTGAAGGATTTTTTTTGGCTAAAATAGCCTCTTTCACCTCACCTTTTAAGCATGACTGTAATCGTTTTGCCTTCCTTCCATCTTTCTTAATGCATGGAATACATCTGGACTGCGCCTCTAGGATTGTATTTTTAAACAATGTCCATGCTTGTTGAACACTTTTAACCTTTGCAGCTGCACCTTTCAGTTTTTTTCTGTTTTCCTCATTTTATCAAAGTTTCCCTTTTGAAAGTTTAGTGTTAGAGCTGTAGATTTACTTATTGTCCCCCTTCCAGTTATTAGTTTAATTTGATCATGTTATGATCACTATTGCCAAGTGGCCCCACCACTGTTACCTCTCTCACGAAATCCTGCATTCCACTAAGAATTAAATCTAAAATAGTTGCCTTTCTTGTTGGTTCCTGAACCAATTGCTCCATGAAGCAGTCATTTATTACATCCAGGAACTTTGTCTCTAGCAAGTCCTGATGTTACATTTACCCAATCAATATTTTGGTAATTGAAATCTTCAAAGAAAAATACGTTGTATCACAATTTTTTGTTTTTTATAGTATTGGTGCTATAGTTTTTTCAGATTAATATTTCCACACAATTTATTTATGAATTTGGGACCTTCATAGCACCCACGGTGCTACAAGTGTGTTTCACACCATTGTGGGTCCTTTTTAATCATAGGTCCATCAGTCCAGCTTTTGCAAAGAAATTTTTAACTTTTTATGTTTTTCTTAAAACTCAAAGAATTGTACTTCCCTTAATTCTTTGAGGCGGTACCAGAGTCAAGGGTCCCTTGACTCTTTTTGGTATATTGCTCACAGTCACCATTTCTATGGGCATCATTTCATATTTGCTAAAGTTAATTTTGTAACCCAGCATCCTACAGTATTCAGTTAGCATCAGTAGCCTGAATCCTGAAGCCTTAGGGTCCAAAAGAAAAAAACACCACATCGTCTGCATACAAGGAGATGACATGCTCGGTGCTTTCAGCTCTGAAACCTGCCACAATTGGACACACCCATATTTTCTGTGCCAGAGCCTCAATTGCTAGATCAAACTGTAGAGGGGACAGTGGGTATCTCTGTCTAGTACCACTAAAGATAAAGAATGGATCCGACATAGAGCCATTAGTAAGCACTTGGGCCTTAGGCTGATAGTACAAGACTCACACCTAAGCACAAAACTGAAATGGGATGCCAAACTTCTCTAGAGCAGAAAATGGAAAATGCCATCTAAGCATATTCAAAGCCTTTTCCACATTTATGGCCACCACCATCCCTGCCAGTTTTTCCTTTTCAGCAAGAGGCAGATATTACACAATCAATGGGTATTAACAGTCAAAAATCATCCCTTGGGAAAAAACAGTCTGGTTGGGATGGATCAAGCATTTCATCAGCTTTTCCAATCTGAATTGATACACCTTGGCCAAAATCTTAACATCAAGATTCAGAAAAGAAATTGGATGGTATGAACTGGAATCCAACTTCTCACATCCTTTTTTTATGTATAAGCACTATAATGGTATCTAGAAGAATGTTCTTGATTTCAGGGGATTATTGCAAATGAATAAACACTTCCAACAAAATAGGAGCCAGCTCTTGAGAGAATCTTTAATAAAAATCCAAAGAGAACACATCAGGTCCTGGGCACTTCCCATTCGGGAGTTCCGCCATAGCTTTCAGGATCTCAGCAGCTGTTATGGGGGCACTAACTGGACCACGTATATCAGATAATCCAGGGTTGCTGTATCCTCCCCAAGTAGTCATTTATCTCCTCTAGACTACATTCCTCATGAGCAGAATATAACTCTGTGTAAAACTCTCTGAAAATGTTATTAATCTCCATAGAGTTGAAGCGTTTCATGAGCAAGTTCTGGTACACTGATAAGAAGTTTTGTGAGAAAGTAGATAACACGGACCCAGGCGATCACTAGAAATTTTTACTTTATAAAACAGTGTAATACAGAAGGGTTCTGGTTAGAATATAATAAGTGACACAGGCAATATATCAGAGATTATAGCATGTTAGAAAATAAATTAAAAAAACGATTGCTAACATCATGCTTATGTACAGAACAGCAGAGAGAGATAAGATCAAATAATGCATAGACAATAAGTAAATAAAGAACTAGTAGTTACAGTTCATTTCAACATTTGCACACATCCCTGAATATGCTCCCTAGGTATCCAGCAGTGGCAGTCAAGTTATTCATCTGGGAGCATAATGTCGAGGTCAGATATATCATTGAGCATTTGCTTCCCTCTGTATCGAGGAATTTGGGGTTGGTAATGGGAATTTATAATATGCAGAACACAGGCATGCAGGGTAAGTATTTCTTTGTTCAAGCAGTCCTAAACTACAGCCACACGTGGCTAATGTTTCTTTGTTCTTAGAGTTCAACTACCCCTCCCCCTCAACAAGATACTGTGCCTGAGTCACGTGCACATTCACATCATTGCCTTTCCAGGCAAGGCACTTGTATATCTTTAAACTGTAATGTATTCTTCAGAGTCATTTAAGCAAAACAGCTGCTTGTGTAATGGAAAAACAATTTTTATACTCTAGTTAAAATATCTCTCCCATTCAACTAATAAGCTATAGTATTCCTTTGCTACCTTATTACTTGTTCAGACAAAATACCTTATGCTTGTTTTGGCATCAGTGTTCCACTTAATGTGGGACTATCCCTATGCGTAAATCTAGATATCTTCCAATCCACTCTCCCTTAGCATGACAAAATGTGTAACCAAACCCTGCTTCCCTGGAATGCCACGGATTAGCATTTGTGAAATCTTTTTCATCAGCACCCTAGCCAAAAAAGCTCCAGTCTTGTTCCCATAGCCATACATCCTTTGTCAAGCGAATTCAAGGGATCTTTCTATCCCAGAAATCTGAAGGTGTTGTAGCTCTTCCCTGTATTTCTGTAGTGACCTGTAGACCATAGGGGAGCAGGTAGCTTTATGGATTTTATAATCCAGGTAGCATTCTTTCTGATTCCTCTGTTTATTCAAGTGTCTATCAAAGCGAATAAGTTTTCCCGTAGCTACCACCTTGAGTGCCTCCTTTAGCACCACAGGTGATTGATCTACACTCTAGTGTATCATAAGAAACTCCTTAATAGCCTCAGACATAATCACACAGAATTGGTCATTACCCAAAAGGGATGTATTAAATTGCCACTTCCTATTTGTTGCCTTCACTTGAGAAATATTCATGGAAGGCAAAATCGGGTAATGGTCCAAGATATGACAAGACAGTATATCCATCGGCCCAGCCAGGATCAGCTGTCCCTCAGCACATAGGAAAAAATCAATGCAGCTGTAGGTATTATGCCCGGGTAAAAAAATGTGTAATCTCTGCCTGAGGAGTATTGAACCCTCCAAACATACATTAGGTCCAGGTGCTGCATCAAAATATCTAAGGCCCTCAGAGTCCATGGGTCACCCCAGCCCAAGAGGGCCTATCCACTACCGGGTCAAAGCAAGATTTCCAACAATATATTGAGCAATTGAAAAGTTTTCCAAAGTCTCAATCAGCTGCCGATTAATATGGTAGATTTTAAGAGCCACGCGCGGGCGCAAATGTGCGTGTGTTTGCTGGTGCGCGCATGTTATAAAATCGGCTAGCCGCGCAAACATGTGCACACAATTTTATATCGACGCGCATGAATCCTATCTCGAGCAGTAAGGGAAGAAATTTTAGTAGGTATGTGCGGCGATGCAAAAGGTCTTTTTTCCAGTTCCCTCCCAGTTCATCCCAGTAAAGGAGCGGACTTCCTAATCCCCCTACCTAACTTGCCTCTCTTTTACCTGCTAGCTCTGACCCCTAAAACCCTACTGACTATCCTTTTTTTTTTTTTTTATTTCACTACTTACATGCTGTCCATAGCAGAAGCAGGTTACGCAGTTGAGGGATCCCAAGTGCGCTAGAGCGCGTAAGTGACTTCATGGGTGCAGTCACAGCCTGCCCATTCCCCGCTCAGACCATGTCCCACCCCTTTTTGTCAAATCTTTTAAATCCACGTCCCGGGAGATCCATGTGTGGCCGTGGACCTTTTAAAATCCGCGCGGCCAAGTCACGTGCGTATCTCCTAGTTTTGACTTGCATAGGGCTTTTAAAATTCGCCCTGATGTGTCTCTTGTCCCTCATTAGGACTGAAAACATTGACCAGAACAAATTACCTCCCATATACAGAACATTCAATAACAAAGCATCCTTCCAGATCTGGAAATGACTGGGAAACAATCAGAGGGCAAGCCTTATGAATTAAAATACAGACCCCTCCCTACCCCCACACACTTATACACATGCTTTCTTTCTCTCACACGCAGGCTCTCAATCACATACTCACATGCTCTCTCATCTACACCGGCTCTCAATCCCACAAACACACGTGGCCTCTCTCTTACTTATACACACAGGCTCTTAATCATACATACACATGATCTCTATCATTATACATACAGGTTCTCAGTTATACACTTATATTCATGCTATCTCTCTCACACACAAAGGCTCTCAATCACACACACATGTGATCTTTCTCACACAAACAGGTTTTCAGTCAAACTCTTACACATACAGGCTCTTAATCACTCACTTACATACATACTGTCTCACACACACACACAGGATCTCAAACACATACTCTTGCTCACTCACCCACTTTCTCTCTCTCTCCTCCCCCACCGAACTAGCGACAGCAGTGGACTCCTCCACTTCCAGCTCTAGCAGCAGCAGCACCCACCTCCACTTCCAGCCCTCGCAGCCTCAAGAAAGGGCTCCAATTCACAGTGGGGCTGACATTACTCCTCTTTTGCTCCACACAGCACTGCTCTTCTTCAGGCCAATGCTGCACACACTAGAATGGTCTCTTCTTCCCATGTGTGCGGCCACTGCACACCACTTCCTCTTCTGGGCCATGTGGGCCATGTGGGAGGTGGGAAGAAGAGACCCTACTAGTGCTGCTGACTCCAGCAATCAGCATTTTAAGCCCGGGCAGAGAATGAATTCCTATTTTGCTGGGGCAGGGGGAGCAGCTGGGTCAGCGGGGGACCAGGAAGTGTGGCAACACGCCAGCGTGTGCTTGGCGACACACTGGTTGAGAACTGCTGCCCTGGACTAATGTTATTACATTCTTATCTGAGCTCAGTATTGCCTGTTAGCCAAGAATTGAAATGGTTATCTGTTTTTAATCAAGTTTTTTGCTAGTCTTTCCACAGTTGCTTTTGAAGAGAATACTGTCAGGCTGATGTCACTGCAGAGATGTATATACTGTGATGTCAGTTTGCTCCATCTCCATCTGCCGCCCAAAGCCCCCTCCCTCCCAGGAGAATTCACTAGTGTAAAATTGAATGCCTCCACAACCCTCCTACCCCTTCCTCACCCCTTCCTCACCCCTTCCTCACCCCGTCAGTCCCACCTCTTGCACTCCTGCAGCACCCTATAAAGAGCCTAGCTGCTGGGGCCGCTCCAGTTAGTGGGAAGATCTCAAGGCAACACATGATGCTGCTGGGAATGGGACACTTGTACTGCAGTCTTGGCAACTGGGACACTTACAGAGTGCCCCAGGAGATTTTGATTGGCTTGCAGTGGTATAATGAGGAGGGGGGGATTGGAGTGGCACACTCTAATTTTACACTAGTCGATTGGGGGGAGGGGGGATCACGTCCCTCAGACCTTTTGGCCCACCACAGTTTTAAAAAATTTTTGAAACTTAAGGGGGTGGGGGACACAGGCCCGCTGTCCTTAAACTCATCATCGCTTGGAGGTAAGGAGGCTTAACCTTGGTTTTATTTTTTTACTGTTTTGTTGGGTTTTTTTTGTCTATCACCGCTTATATGGCTATATTCTTCAAATTGCCACATTAGCTTAAAGTTATACGGGAATACATTATCGATTAATTTAGTATGTTCCCATGGCTAAGTTTAAAGTTAACCAAATAGCTTAATCAGCTAATTCCAAATATCTGAGTTTGCCAAATAAGTTATTTAGCTAATTCAGCTTCGCCCTAAAAGGCCCCCAAAAGTGCCCCTATGCTATCAGGCTAAATTTTAGCTGGGTAAGTGGCAGTCATTCAGACATCAGCATTTATCCAGGTAACTAAAAAGTTATCAGAATAAATACTTTTGAATATCAGCCCTAAAGATGTTTTCCTTTAATATAAAATGTACTACATGACAGTAACTGTATTAATTTAGATTGCTGAAATAATTAATTTACTTCCTGGTTAAATAACTGAGACATATTTCTTTTTTTAAACAGATAACTGTTTTCATAATATGATTCTGTTTTATGTAGGTATTGTATGGAATTCAGATTTAGTAGAGACTTTGGAGCTGCAAAATTTGATGTTATGTGCACTACAGACTATTTATGGTGCTGAAGCACGGAAAGAAAGTCGAGGAGCTCATGCCAGAGAAGACTACAAGGTAGAACAATTGGACCAGCACAAAAGCCCTGTGGCAGCATTGTGCACTGCCAAATAAGAGTCCCAGATTCAATTTCTGGACTTGGCTTCTGTTTCTCAGGCAGAGGCTATAAGTGCCAATGCAAAAATAATTTTTGTTTAGGGCCAAAGATCGCAGCTTTCTTTCCCTCTCCCAAACTAATGCATGGCCCTAACAAAAATTATTGTTTCATTGGCTGGACTATAAAGGGGAAGGGATGTGAAAGATGGGAGAAATGCTTCCTACCATCTTCCTGCCACAAATAGAAAAAAATAGAGTATATACTTTTGAACAATGTAATTAATATCAAGCAAAATTAACTTGATTTTTCTTTTTAAATATAAATTTGAAATACAAATTAAATTCATAGGAACTGTTCGTATGTCTGGAATCTAACAAACATTTTACAGTACTCTATATTTGATATTTTAATATGGAATCCAGCTGACAGGTAGAGGACCATTGTTGTCTGCTAGTATTATTGATGACGCATGTCTCACTTCAGCATAAGTCCATTGTGATAAGTTAATCAAATTTTTGGTGCTTATACTTTGTTTGACCGCATCAGTAGCTATGTTTTTTGCCACCCTATGTGTCACTGGATTTAAACCAGTTTTTGTAAGATAAACAATTTGGGAACTGAGAAAACAAAATTAGACCATTTTATTTGGAAAGGATATCCAAAATGATTGTTATATGTTCGTTCTCTCTCTCTCTCTCTCTCTCTGATTCAGGCAGACTCTCTGACTAACTGAGAAGAGCTAGCATTGCACATTAGCAGGGTATAAGCAGCTATGAGCAGCAATAACACTTGCAAGGACCAATATATTAATATATGTGCTATTCTCTCTCTCTCTCTCTCTCTCTCTCTCTGTGTGTGTGTATATATATATGTGTATGTGTGTATATATATATATATATATATAGATGCATATATATATATATATATATATTTATACACACTTCCAGGTAGAAGAGAGTACCGTGTAAGTCTGGGAACACATATATATGTATATAAATATATATATGTGTATATGTGCTATATATGTATATATATATATATGCATGCATATATATGTGTGTGTGTGTGTGTATGTATGTATGTATATATATATATATATATATATATATATGCGTGCGTGTATGTTTAGATATATATGCATGCATATCCCCAGCCCATCCCCACCTCTCTACATTAACAATATCTGATAGCAAGAAATGATAACCACCACTTTCCCTTAGCATTGCTGCACAAAGTACACCGCGGCAAAAGAAATAGTGGTATAATTCCCCCAACCACTCTCCAAATCCCATGTATTGTAAACTTTTAATGACATCCCTTTCCCTTCGTGTGTGCACAATAATCTCTCAGCCCGTCAGACCAAAAAACAGCATGAACCAAATCCCCTCCCTCCCTACCAGAGTCCTCCCCTCCCTCCCTCCCTTCCCTTTTCACCTCCCTTCCCCAAAAACATTTCTCTTCCTTCATAACAGAAGGAACTAGTGTCATGTACAATCCAGTGTTAGGGTGCCACGCTCCCTCCTCCATGTAAGGTGATATTTATGTCCTTATAAGCATCCGCACTCTGTGACAGCCTTGCACATTTATCCTAAATAACTCCTCCTGCTCAGGATAAATAAATATACATTATCTAAATCAGTTTGGCTTTCGACAATATCTTAACACTGAAACTCTGCTGATTTCACTTACTGACACTGTCCTGAAAGGCTTTGATTCCGGTCAAAAATACATACTCATATTACATGACTTGTCGGCCGCATTTGATATGGTGAATCATGACATTTTATTAGTAAGGCTAAAAGAGATCGGGTTAACAAACAACACAATTAAGCGGTTCACCTCATTTCTCCAACAAAGGTCATTCCAAGTTAAGATAGGCAATACGCTCTCTGACAAGATTGAGCTTAAAACTGGAGTACCTCAAGGCTCTGCTTTGTCTGCAACCTGATTCAGCATTTACTTACTCCCTATTTGCCACCTGTTGGCCAGCCTTAGCCTCAGTTTTTACATCTATGCCGATGATATTCAGATACTCTTCCCTGTCTCTGACTCCTTAGAACAGTCTTTTAAATTAATTTCTATGTACTTGACTGCAATGAAACAACTTTTGAGCCATATGAAACTGGTCTTAAACATGGAAAAAACTGAGATTATTCTACTGGACAGAAAGCTGAAAGAGATTCCAAACAATACATTAAATATGCCAAATAATATTAAGCTAACTCTTGCAGAATCAGTGAGAGATTTAGGTATAACTATTGACTGTGGACTAAATTTTAAAAAACATATTTCGATAAAATTAAGAGAAGGCTATTACAAATTGTTAATGCTAAGACTTTTAAAACCTCTATTACAACCTAATGATTTTCGATCAGTATTACAAGCGCTTATATTTTCCTCACGGACTACTGTAACTCACTACTATTAGGTTTTCCACAAACTACTTTGTCCTCTGCAGGTTCTGCAAAACTCTGCAACTAGATTTCTAATAAATTGCAAAAAATGAGATCATATTACACCAATTTTGATACAATTACACTGGCTTCTGATTACACAGAGAATATGGTATAAAACTTGCTGCATTCTTCATAAGGAAATATATGGGCAGGAAACCGACTGGCTAAATTTCTCAATTCGACTACACACCTCACACAGATCACTGAGGTCAGCAAATAAAGGTTTACGTCATACTCCCTCAGTAAATACAGCACACTTGATCTTGGTGCGTGAGAGTGTCATCTCCATTGTAGGACCTAGCCTTTGAAATACTATGCCTGCAGAGTTAAGGCTGGAAACTGATTTAAGAAAATTTAGGAAAGACCTAAAACCTGGCTCTTCGAGCGAGCCTATCTGGAAGATCAAAAAAAGGGTCATTAACATCAAGAGTCTCGAATTATTATTTTGTTTACATGTGATTCCTATTTTAAATTATTGTATCCGGTCTTTTAGATTAATAATATAGATTTATATACTGTTTGTTATTTTGTTTTTGTTTCTTACTGTAAACCGTTGTGATATATTTTCGAACGACGGTATACAAAAACTTTTAAATAAATAAATCACTGCACACAGAGGGCGATGAGGAACGGTGCATCAGGCAGCTTAGATAAGCATCCTCATAAGCAATGCAAATGCTGGGAAGTAGCCAGAGTTCTTAGGTCATACGTGAGGGAGTACAAAAAAAAGAAAGAACAATGTAGGGGACTGCCAACGCAATCCCCACAGCGCTGCTCAACCTTTTGATTGCTGCTCATCACAGCCACTGCAGTCTCCTCAAAAAAGGAATAATTTGAACATTAACAACAGACAATGGCAGCACCCGACTGAGTCCATGCCAACACCGACCAGACTTCTCAGGCAGCTTAAAATACGCTTACCACGACAGGCAATCCAAGATGCACAGAGTCTAAAAATGTTAGACAGCTAAATTGTACCGCCATGTTGCTTTCACTGCAAATTAGATACATCCAGCTAGGCAGTATCTGTTACTATGGATGTGCATTTGCAAACTGTAGGGCTTCCACTGCCTTTTCAAAAACTTTCGTCTGGCCTGCATGCCAGATTTTAAGTTTGGCTGTTTATTGCAAGGAGAATTTGACCTGTTTCTTGAACACTGTTGCACAGATCTGGGAGAATTATCTGCGCTGGGAAGAGACACAAGCCGAGTAGTCCTGAAAGATAAGTATCTGGTGTGCTTCATAGGAAAGGTTGGGCTTCCTTCGATACGCTTGCAGCACACGATGTTTATGTACAAAGTTTAAAATCTTAGCTATTACTGGCCTTGGCTGTTCCTCTCTTTCGTTCTGCGGTCCAAGAGAATGTGATCTTTCAATTTTAAAGTGAGATTGTATATCTGAGAGAGGAAGAAGAGGACTAGAAGGCTCATCTGCATACTGCTCCCAGTATCCCCAGGAGAGAAGTCCAGAGGTCACAGCAAGTGATCCAGGGATTGAATTCCACAGCCCCAGCTTTCAGAGGCTTCGCACCCTTTGCAATAGAGAGGGCCGGAAGGGCGCGCCTAATGGCGTGCGAATCTCAAACCCTTAAATTCTTTGAGTGAAGATCAATTTAATGGTGGTTAAAGAGGATTGGTAAGTATAGCTTTGGGAAATCTTTGGACTTATAAAAGTTTGGAGAAAGGTGAAACAGTGGGATATATTCTTTAGAGTTTGTGTGTGTCTGAGATAATAAACACACCAGAGATAGTTAATTCTAGTGTCTGTCTTTCCCACCCACTCAACCCTTGATTTTTCTCGTTAAAAATCAATCAGGTACTATTGTACCAGCCCTTATTGAAAGTTTAATCATCCCTTTGTAGAAAACTAGCTGATTAATTAGTAAATTCACCTGTAAATTTAAAGTACTCTAATTCCAATTCCCTTCATATCCTAAACTTAACTAGGAACTCAACAAAATTAAGATGAAGGCAGCAATCCAGCAGCAAGAGGGGGGGGGGGGGGGGGCTTTCCAGTCTTTTGCATTGAGTGTCAAATGTATGATTTTTTACCAGCTGGTGAGAGATTGTATGTGTGCACTCAGTGCAAAGAGCTCCTGGCTCCCAGGGAAGAGTCCAATCTCTGGAGGCTAGAGTGGCAGACTTTGAGGAGCTGAGGTAGATAGAGAGGTACATTGATGAAACATTCAGGGACATAGTAGCCAAGTCCCAAATCCAGTCTGGCAGCCCCAGTGCTGCCTTGGATCAGAAAGGTCTCCCAGTTGAAGAACATCACCCTGCTGTAGCAGGAGCTGATCCTGTAGCAAGGACCTGCTCTCCAGGTGATGTATTGTCCTTTAGCACTGAGGACAAATTTCCCAGGGCTACTGCCCAAGAGGGAAGGGTTAGGCCGGCCATCATAGTTGGTGATTCAATTATTAGAAATGTAGATAGCAGGGTGGCTGGTGGACGTGAGGACCACCTGGTAACTTGCCTGCCTGGTGCGAAGGTGGCAGAACTCACGCGTCACCTAGATAGGATTATAGACAGTGCTGGGGAGAAGCCGGCTGGCGTGGTACATGTGGGCACCAACAACATAGGAAAATGTGGGAGAGAGGTTCTGGAAGCCAAATTTAGGATTTTAGGTAGAAAGCTGAAATCCAGAAACCTCCAGGGTGTCATTCTCTGAAATGCTTCCTGTTCCATATGCAGGTCCCCAGAGGCAGGCAGAGCTCCAGAGTTTCAATGCGTGGATGAGACGATGGTGCAGGGAAGAGGAATTTATTTTTGTAAGGAACTGGGGAAACTTTTGGGGAAGGGGGAGACTTTTCCAAAAGGATGGGCTCCACCTTAAACAGAGAGGAACCAAGCTGCTGGCACTAACTTTTAAAAAGGAGATAGAGCAGCTTTTAAACTAGAACAAGGTGGAAAGCCGACAGTCACTCAGCAGTGCATGGTTCAGAGAAATGTATCCTTGAAGGATACTAATGAAACAGGAGAGTTAGGGCATCCCAACAGAGAGGTTTTAATAAAATCAAAAGTAGTCCATGTGCCTATAAGTAAAGAATCACCCGAGCTAAATAATTCCAAATTATCCCTATCAACTAAAAAGCAGGTTGTTAATACAAACAAAAAATACACTTTGAAATGTCTGTATGCCAATGCCAGAAGTCTAAGAAGTAAGATGGGAGAGTTAGATTGTATTGGCATCTCAGAGACATGGTGGAAAGAAGATTACCAATGGGATAGTGGTATACCGGGGTAAAATTATATCGGAATGAGAGAGAGGATCAACTTGGTCAGGGTGTGGCATTTTATGTCCGGGAGGGTATAGATTCCAGCAGGATAAAGTTCATACAAGAGACTAACTGCTCAGTAGAATCTATATAGGTAGAAATCCCATGAGTGTTGGGTAGGAGTATACTACTATCCACCTGGCCAAAATGATCAGATATGATGAAATGCTAAGAGAAATCAGGGAAGCTAACCAATTTGGCAGTGCAGTAATAATGGGAGATTTCAATTATCCCAGTATTGACTGGGTAAATATAACATCAGGACATGCTAGAGCCATGAAGTTCCTGGATGAAATAAATGACTGCATCATGGAGCAATTGGTTCAGGTACCAATGAGAGAGGGAACTATTTTAGATTTAATTCTTAGTGAAACGCAGGATTTAGTGAGAGGTAATGGTGATGGAGCCATTTGGCAATAGTGATCATAACATGATCAAATTTGAACTAATGACTGGAAGAGAGACAATATGTAAATCTGCCGCTCTAACACTACATTTTCAAAAGGGAAACTTTGATAAAATGAGGAAAATAGAAAAGAATTGAAAGGTGCAACTGCAAAGGTTAAAAGTGTACAACAGGGCATGGACATTGTTTAAAAATACAATTTTAGAAGCGCAGTCCATATGTATTCCACACATTAAGAAAAGTTAAAGGAAGGCAAATCAATTACCGGCATGGTTAAAAGGTGAGGTGGAAGAGGCTATTTTAGCCAAAAAAAAATCCTTCAAAAATCGGAAGAAGGATCCAGCTGAAGAAAATAGGAAAAAGCATAAGCATTGTCAAGTTAAGTGTAAAACATTGATAAGGCGGGCTAAGAGAGAATTTGAAATGAAGTTGGCCGTAGAGGCAAAAACTCAAAATAAAAACTTTAAAAAATATATCCGAAGCAAGGAACCTGTGAGGGAGTCGATTGGACCGTTAGATGACCAAGGGGTTAAAGAGGCTCTTAGGGAAGATAAGGCCATTGCAGAAAGACTAAATTACTTCTTTGCTTCTGTGTTTACTAATGAAGATTTTGGGGAGATACTGGTTCCGGAGATGGTATGCACCCCAAATCACTGTGAACCTAGAAGATGTAGTAGGCCAGGTTGACAAACTAAAGAGTAGTAAATCACCAGGACCGGATGGTATGCACCCCAGGTTCTGAAGGAAATAAAAAATGAAATTTCAGATCTGTTAGTTAAAATTTGTAACCTGTCATTAAAATCATCCATTATACCGGATGGAGGGTGGCCAATGTAACCCCAATATTTAAAAAGGGCTCCAGAGGCGATCTGGGAAACTATAGATCAGTGAGCCTAACTTCAGTGCCGGATAAAATAGTGGAAACTATTCTAAAGATTAAAAGAACAGAGCATATAGAAAGACATGGTTTGATGGAATACAGTCATCATTTACCCAAGGGAAGTCCAGCCTTACAAATCTGCTTCACTTTTGTGAAGGGGTTAATAACCATGTACATATAGGTGAACCGGTGGATGTTGTATATTTGGATTTTCAAAAGACATTTGACAAAGTTCCTCATGAGAGGCTTCTAAGAAAAGTAAAAAGTCATGGGATAGGTGGCGATGTCCTTTCATGGATTACAAACTAGTTAAAAGACAGGAAACATAGATTAGGATTAAATCATCAATTTTCTCAGTGGAAAATGTTAACAATGAATTGCCTCAGGGATCTGTACTTGGACCGGTGCAGATTTTAAAAAGCCTACGTACGCTAAAGCTTGGAGATATGCATATGTCTCAGGCCAGCACGCACCGCGTGGATTTTAAGAAGTGCCCGTGTACGCATGTATCTCCTGGTACGAGCACAAATAAAGTTCAAAAAGGGGGTGGGGTGCGGTCTGAACATTTTATAGGCATGTCATGGGAAGACCAAGAGATGTGTGCATAAATACTTCTGCACACAAGGTATGCTCCAGGGGTCTCCACTACATATGTTTACTTCTGCTATTGCTGGACTGTAAGTCAAAAAATAGAAAAATCAGAGTTAGCCAGCGGGATTTAAAGGTTGGGTCTAACAGGGTAGAAGGGAGCCTTTAAAACTAGGGGGGTTAGAAAGTCCTATCCCTATATTGTGCTAACTGGGGACAAATTGGAAAAAAAGGGTAAATAGCCTTGGCACACACCCCTTATAAAATTTCCCCCCACATTTACGCATTTGCACGCACATCTATATAAAATTGAGCATACGCACACAGCTGATTTTATAACATTCGCGCATATGTGCGCTGTTATAAAATTGCCAAGTCCATTGGTGTCAGCTGGCATTTGTGCACACACGCGTGGGTCTTAAAATTCACCTCCTGCTGTATACCTATAAGATATAGATATACTTCAAATGCAAACAAATTATAGGGGAAGAACAGAGAATAAATACTTTCATTACAGTACAAACATCTGTCTAGATATAGACAGATAATATGTATCAGGATTCCATGTACTACCTTTTAATGCATTTTATAAAATCAAAACACTTGTTTTCACTTTTATGTGAAATCAAAAAGGTATATGGAAAAGTGAAGACCTCCGAAAGGAAAACATCCAAAATCTTACTTATGAAATACTCAATGAAAATTGTAAACAAGGAGTAAGTCTCTCCTTGTTGAAACAGTTGTTCATGGATGTATGTAGTTTATTTTTTTTTTAACTCGTTTTTATTAATTTTTCATGCCACATTACAGCGTTATACTCCACACTAAGATGATAGTCGCAGCTATCAAGGCATACTCCATACAAAGAGAAATATGGAAAGAGAAAAACGCACCTTAACAATAACTAGTGTGAAAAAGAAATAACACGGAAAACTGGCAAACAATCTAGTCATTTCCCCTCACCGCCCCCAACCCTTCCCCCTTCCCCCTCCCCTCTCTGATGATCATACCATGGTCCAAACACTAAGGTTGATAAGTAATTCCGGCTGAATAAGGAGAATAATAGCAATGTCCATACAAGTCTTACATTACATAGGCTGCGGTTGCACTGAGATGCAGGTTAGTAGGCAGCATATCGAGTCAATGGACACTTCTCAGGAATCAGAAACCAGTCAGATAGGGATAACAGATCACCTGGTGTGCGGATACGTCAAGAACCGGCCATGAAGGAGAACAAGGCCCCACTATGCCATTGGATCTAGAATCATACTTCTGGCACGAGAGTTCAAAGCCAGCAAATATGGATTCCAAACCGCTAGGAATTCCAAGTACTTCTTCCCCGATGGTGAGGTCTTTGCCGACATGTGTTCGTACACCACCAATTTATGTAGCTGCAGAATCCAGTGTAATACTGTTGGTGGGTCTTTACTCATCCATTGCGTCAAAATCGTTTTTTTGGCTAATAAAGCCTTGCGTAAGAAACAAGTCTGCTCACGATTAGGGGTCCATGAGGTCGTGTTCTCCACAACATGAAGAAGGCATAATTTCGGATCTAAGGGTATTTTTTGTGCTAGCAAACGGCCCAGGTAACTTAAAATTTTAGTCCAAAAATTCTGAATCATGGCACAATCCCAAAAATTGTGAAAAAATGATGCTATGACCACTGGACACTTCAAACAAGAAGCTGAAGATGTTATGTTCCACTTGAAAGCCACCTGGGGAGCGATGTATGTTCTATGCAGTATTTTGTATTGCATTTCCCTGAGAAGCACATTCTCCGCACATTTTGGTATTAGCTGAAAGCATTTTGCCAATTGTGGAACTGGAATCGGAGCAGCTAAGTCCTGAGTCCACAAATCAGCCAGTTTCTGTAGAAGATGTAGTAGGCCAGATTGACAAAGATTCCAGAGACTGTAATGCTTTTACCATCGAGGCACAGGACACCTTCAATGGTGATTGTTGGCGCCTGAAGAAGCGTTGCAGGGGCTCGTGATCATGATCTGCAAGCGGTATCCCCTCCCGTGCTTGTAGTGCATGACGGATTTGAAGGTAACCGAAGAAACTGGTGGTAGAGATCCGATGAGTAGACTGCAGCTCTATGAAGGAATAAAGGTGCTGACCCGTCGGGACCAGAAGTTGACGAACATGTATTAAACCAGCTTCTCTCCAATGCTGAAAGGCGGAATTTTCCCAACTTGGGGAGAAAGTGGGGAGACCCACAATCATGGCAACGGTCAATGTCCGCCAGGAGACCTGCATTAAAGAACAGAGTCTTTTCCACGCTGTACGGCAGGCTGCCATGTAGGGAAAATTGCGAACATGCAAAGGCAGGGACAAGCTCGGTGCCACCAGAATATTTCCCAGGTTCAACGGAGTGCACCAACTATTCAGCAGATCTTGTGGTATTAGACCTTCCGTCACTCCCAGCCAGTTACTGATGTGACATAACAAAATAGCAAGGTTGTATTGATGGATATTAGGACACTTAAGTCCCCCATCTGGAACGGAGCGCATCAAAGTAGTAAGCTTGATCCTCACTTTCTTATTACGCCAAATGAAGCGGCAAAGTGCTGTGTGAAGTTCTGCAATGTGTTGATGCTTTATCCAAATCGGTAGCATATTCAGAATATAAAGCCATTTTGGTAATTCAATCATCTTAAAAAGTTGTATCCTGCCTTTAAGGGACAGCGGCAACCCCTGCCAGTCGAGTAATTTTTGTTTCGTGTTCTTAAGCAAAGGCATAATATTAACAGAGTAAATATCATTTATATCAATTGGTATGCGGACACACAAATACTTCATGGTGGAGGTAACCCACCGCAATGGGACAACACCCGGCCATTGGGCATGCATATGACCAGTAACATCAATAGCTTCAGATTTATCGATGTTGATTTTTAACCCAGAGAATACCCCAAATTGTTCCTGAAGGCTCAACACTCCAAGCAAGGAAGTAGTTGGGTTGACCACAAAAATGACATCGTCAGCAAAAGCCGCTACTTTAAAGTTCGCAGCCCCTATTTTTACCCCTTCTATGTCAGGACAAGCATTTATAGCCCTCAACAGGGGATCCAGAGAAAGTATGTAAAGCAGTGGGGAGAGAGGACACCCCTGCCTGACTCCTCGATATAACTGAAACGGAGCAGAGAGTAATCCAATCGCCACTATAATGGATTGGGGATGTTGGTAAAGTTGCATAATATTCTGCAATATGGGACCCTGGAATCCAAATCTTCGTAATACCGAAAATAAGTAGGGCCAAGCTACTCTGTCGAATGCTTTCTCTGCATCGAACCCCACTGCTAAAGCAGGTATATTACGAGTCTTACAATGCGTCATGGCCGCCCACAAACTGAGGAGATGTCTACTTGCTTTCCTGCCCTGAATGAATCCCACTTGGCTATCAGATATTAAACAAGGCAAAATTCCGCTCATTCTGGTGGCTAAGATTCTGGCAAATAACTTAACGTCATAATTGAGTAATGAAATAGGTTGATATGAAGCAGGACTTAACGGGTCTTTACCACTTTTTGGAAGCACCGTGATGTAAGCCATAGTGGCTACGTAGGTAAAACCTTCTCAGGAGATCACTGAGAAATAAGACCTTAATGACTCCCCAATGGCACCCCCCAATAATTTATAATAGTCTGCATTAAGGCCATCGGGACCTGGCGTCTTATGCGATTTAATGGCCCCTATACCTTCCAGAATTTCTTGAGTAGTAATCGGAGCATTTAAATACTCTTAACTGCTCATTAGTAAGAGTGGGTAAAGCCACATCTCGAAAAAAGGCGGTTTCTACTGCTTCCCCTGTGCCTGGGATTCGGCCGTATATAACTGTTCATAAAAATCTCGGAACACCTCACAAATTTTTGGCCCTGACGTATGTCTCATCCCATGTTTATCTGTAAGGGCAGCAATGAATGTAGCACCCCTCTGTACCCTGACCTGGTTCGCCAACAATTTCCCCATTTTATTCCCAAATCTATATAGTTTATGCGAATAATATAATAAGTCCTGTTGCGTCCTACGATGAATAAAACTATTTAGGGTAAACAGTAAATCTCTATAGTCTTTCTTAGCTTGGGGGGTAGGATGGACTATTAGCTTACGCTTCGCCTTTTGGACTGCAATCCCCATGTCAATGAGCTGTTTACTCGCCTGCTTCCTTTGCCGTATAACATAAGCAGTGATTTCCCTCCTCATTGTGGCCTTACCCGCTTCCCAAAACAGCGACGGGTTCTCCTGGTGTTGCTCATTGTGCTGAAGGTATTCCTGCCACTTGTGATTAAGATAAGTTTGGAAGGTTTTATCATCCGCGAGATGGGCTGAAAAACGCCATCTATTCTGGGCTCTCTGAGGACCCCCCAAACCCGCATCCACCCAAATCATCGCATGGTCAGAGCATTCAGCTGGTCCTATCTCTGCCCTCCCAATCTTAGAAAAACAAGGGGAAGACACCAAAATATAATCTATGCGTGACAGAGACAGATGTGCACGGGCAACATGAGTGAAGTCCATCACCTCAGGATGGAGTATCCTCCAGGGGTCCAGCAGCTGTAATTGATGGCATAAATACGGTAGTCCCTTATGAAGGGAAGTCTGTAAGCTATGCCCAGGTTTGGACCGATCTAATCTGGGATCCATCACTTGATTGAAATCTCCAGCAAGGAATAGTAAGCCTTGCTGATTTAATGATATAAATTGTACCAGGTTAGTGAAGAAACTGTTGATAGGCGTTCGGGGCATAAACACAACAGAGGGCGACCATCTGGCCAAAGAGGTGCCCCATCACCATGATGTAGCGGCCTTCGGAGTCTGCAATTACCTTAGTATTCTCAAAAACCACATTCTTCCCTATCAGAATAGCCACTCCCGCTTTCTTATGCATAGCCTGTGAAAAGTATACCTTACTGACCCAATCTCTGGACAATTTTTTACTCTCAGCAGCAGAAAGATGCATCTCCTGCAAAAATGCAATTTGGGCTTTATGCCTGCCTAAAGACTGCAAGACTTTTGCCCTTTTTACTGGTGAGCCAATGCCCGCCACATTCCATGATATGCAGCGCACTTGTTCAGTCATACCCTTGCACAGGAAGGGATATTAAAAAAATAAGAAACTGCCCTATGAGCAATCAGAATGGTGCCCCCCTCCCAGCCTAGGGGTGGCGCCTTAGAAACCATAGCAGTAGCCCAACAAACTTGCTGATCTATAACATGTAAGATGAGATTTAAGCCATCAACAACATTATTCCTAATCAAATCAACCCCAGTGTTAGATTCTTCATCCCCTCCCCCACCCCCAACCCTCTTCCCCCCTGCATTCACCATAGACCCACTAATCTCCCCCATAAAACGGAGGCTGGAGTCCACCTAATGTACCTGTCCGGCTCCCCCGCCAGAAGGTAAATAGAATGCAAGTGTTAGTAAACCTGACAACAACTATAAATTCAGAGAGGCTGCCTGTAAAAAAAAAAACAAAGCACAGTGTCCAACTTAGTTCAGTAAGCTGCATGTCGCTCCAGAAAATAGATTCAGGGAATGTCCACAGTTCCTGTAATAAACTGTTTAGCTGCTTCCACTGACTCAAAACTCCGCCATGACCCTCTGTATTCAAGCCGGAGCTTAGCTGGATATTGCAGAGTAAATTTAATTTTCCTGTTGAAAAGGTCAGCACAAATAGGAGAAAATTCTCGACGCTTGGTAGACACCGCTGCAGAGTAATCTTGGAAAATCATTATTTTGTGACCTTCATATAGTAAACCAGCACAGCTCCTGTAGGCCTGCAGTATTTCAGTTTTATGGCAAAAATTGAGGAATCTGGCAATTACCACTCTTGGCTTTGGGGCTTCGGGTTTTTTAATCCCCAATCAGTGCGCTCTTTCAACCACAATTTTATCTGCTAAGGCTGATAGACCCAGCTCTTGTAGCAGCCATGTTTCCAACAGTTTAGCCAGTTCCCTATCCGGCACTGATTCTGGGATCCCCACTAACCTTATGTTGTTCCTCCTGGACCTGTTTTCCAGGTTCTCTACTTTGTTTTCCAGGGTGGAGACTTGTTTCATCAGGGTTTCTTGCTTCTGAAGCAAATGCTGCGTCTCTGTCTCTACATCAGCTATTCTTTGTTGGGTGTCTGCCACCTGAGTCTTTATTTGTTGCAGCGTCTCATTTCCCGAATTGATCTTTTGGAGCAAGTCACAAAATCTTGGCTCCAACGCTTGCACCACAGCATGAGAGACTTCCCCCACCAGATCCACAGTTGTTGCTGGTGTATCGGGATTGCCTGCGTAAGGGCTCGGCGGTCCGGCGGCCATTTTGTTATCGGGTTGTCGACCTGAAGTTTTTTCTTTTCTTTGTGGTTTCGCTGACATTCTTCGATCGCCGCAGGGAAAAAAACGACACGATCGTTTTTTGGGTTGGCCCCGGAGCTTCTGGCGTTGCCACATTGCGTCGGAAAGGCACAAAAAAAACTGATTTTCGGCAGGGGAACCGGGAGCACGGTCTGCTTGCAGCCTTACCCGCTCATCAGGTCACGTGGACTCCTCATGTAGTATATATTTTTAATTGGAAGAAAAGAGCTCAGAACAGTCTCTTATGAAAACTTCGGTATGGGCTTTAGAAATTCTTCATAAACATTAGTCAAACGTCTCTAATCTTTTAAATATTTTTTTATACTATTTTTTAAAGAGTGGTGAGGGATGTTACTAGTGCTGTGCTGCAGAGATTGACCCTTGGACAAGTTGTTTTCAACTTTTTTATAAGTGGTATTGTGGAAGGGTTATCAGGAAAGGTTTTTCTTTCTACAGATGATACCAAAATATGCAATAGATTAGGTACCCAGGAAGATATGGAAAACATGAGGAGTGGGTCTAATGATATTTGAAAAATGGTCTAGAGTCTGACAGCTAAGATTTAATGATAAAAAAAATGCAGAGTCATTTTGGGCTGTAAAAACCTAAAGGAGCAGTACTATATAGAGAATTAAATTCTATACTTGAAACAAGAGCAGAGTCTGGGGGTGATTATATCTGATCATTATCATTGTTTGTTTATGACACATTTTCCAACCAGGGAGTTTAAAACAAATTACAGATAATTTTTTATAAACAAATATCTGATTATCTCAAGGTGGCCAAACAGATGGAGAAGGCAAACAGCAAAAGCCAGAAGAATGTTTGGATGCATAGGGAGAGTAATGGGTAGGAGGTAATATTGCCTCTGTTTAAGTCTATGGTTCGACCTCATTTGGAATACAGTGTGCATTTCTGGAGACCACACCTTAAAAAGTATATAAACAGAATGGAATCAGAGGGTGGCTTCTAAAATGTTAAGTGGCCTTTGTTATAAAGCATATGGGGACAAACAGGCCAATTCCGTAAGAAGCGCGGGAGAACGGGCATCTGTTGAATGCGCACTCTTCCAATGCATGCCCAGCCACCTCTCCTGGACTCATTATTCGGTATTTAAATGAGGGGTCACGCTAAAAGGAAGCATTAGGGACTATTATACGCCCGTAGCGCCTCCTTGGCCCAGGAGAGGTGGCTCTGTCAGCGGATTCAGGAAACCGACACTCAATTTTACAAGTGTCGGTTTTCTGAATCCGCTGACAGCCATTGGTTAGGAAAACGGATGTCGTTAAAATTAAGCATCCATTCTCCTAACCGTCCCGGCCGGAAAATTTTTTTAAAAATATTTCTTTTAATTTTTTTTTTTTTTACATTTTTGGTTCCTCCCATTTAATATCCCTAGGATATATTTCACACAACCCAAACACCCACCCACCTAGTCTAGCACAATCCACATCCTCAAACATGGATCTCTCTGCAGACGTCAGGAATTTAGGAGCATGGCTTGACAACCATCTTAACCTTAGAAAATTCATAAACACAACCACCAAGGACTGCTTCTTTAAACTACAAGTCCTAAAAAAGCTAAAACCACTCCTTCACTTCAATGATTTTCGTCTCGTCCTACAATCCATTATTTTTTCTAAACTCGATTACTGCAACTCAATCCTACTTGGCCTCCCCTCCAACAGCATCAAACCCCTACAGATGGTTCAAAACGCCGCAGCCAGAATCCTAACTAACACTAATAGAAGAGACCATATCACCCCCATCTTAAGCAACCTCCACTGGCTACCCGTCAAACAGAGAATCCTATATAAAACCTTAACCATTATTCATAAAGCCATTAATAACATCGCACCTTTATCACTACAATCTCAACTTCGTCTACACTTACCCTCCAGACCCATCAGAAGCGCCTACAAAGGCACATTAGTCGCTGCTCCAGCTAAATCAACACTAAGAAAAAGAGCTCTCTCAACTGCGGGACCACACCAATGGAATGCTCTCCCACCAGACCTACGCCTCGAACCCAACTACCAGAGTTAAAAAAAAAAAAAACTAAAAACCTGGCTCTTCAGGCAAGCTTTCCAATTCCCAGAATGTAATTAGGCACCTCCTCCTGACTTTCAGACCCATTCATTGCAGCGTGTTACTAACACCATAGACACTTAACTTACATACTTTATTTTTCGCAGTTTATATTCAACAGTCTAATTATACACTATATAATTGTATACCTGTATACTGTATGGTGGCTCGGTTATTGCCACTAAAGTTCCTTGTAATAAGTTGAACACTCGTACTGTTCAAAACAAGAATAATGTCAAATGTTAAATGTTATTGTTCCTTTTCAATGTTCCTTGTAATAAGCCCAGGTTGGACCGCCCCCACCAGGGTAACTTATTGTTTATTGTAAACCGGATTGATTTGTATTGTATACAGGAATTCCGGTATATAAAAATTAAAAATAAATAAATAAATATTAAGTTGGAGGGTGTACAAAAAAAGCAGTATTTTCTGCTTTTCTGTACACTTTTTCGGGCTGCTCATAAATTGTCTGGGTTTTTTTTGGTTTTTTTATTCTTGTTTGTTTTTACAACCTGCTTATTAGCAAAAGATATGGACTGTGTACATATTCTAAATTCCTGTTTTGTAGGTATCCTTGGCAAAGCCATATGAGTCAATTCACACCCACCGATTTTACCACTCTGCTGGAGTTGGGGGTGGAGGTGCCCAAAGCCACAGCCCCTTTAAGGCCTGAGCATTGGGACTTGTGTTAGCATCGCAATGGTCTTGGGGAAAGTTTGGTGTAGCCAACTTTGGATCAAATAATGCTGCTTGCAAATTTTAAGGCAAGCTGCAATATTTGATTTGCATTCAGTTTCAGTATTAATGAGCTGACTTGCCAGCAAATCAACTCATTGCACTGGCTTTTTGGGGCAGATAACATATGGAATTTGATATTCTTCTTGTTATTCTTGCAGCAACATATTTACCACGCAATAAAGTCTTAACCGTATTAAAGTCCATTACCCAAGTGACTCCGGGAGACTTTCCACTTGTTGCCGGGAGTGAGCAGTAAGAAACTGGATCTACTTTTTAGGATTGGCCACTGTCGGAGGCAGGATTCCAGGCTCGATGGACCTTTGGTCTGACCCAACATAAAACTTTTTATGTTCTTAAGTAACACAACTCAGTATATCACCCCCTAAATTTGAATCTGAAGGAATAGAGGGTGAAGCCACTTGCCCAAGGTCACAAAATGTGTCAGTGGGGGAAGCAAGATTCAAATCCTTGCTTCCCCTTATTCTCAGACATTGTTCTAAACATTAGGATACTCTTGATTTTCATCAGGCAGGGGAAGGTTAATCTCCTGCAGTAAATACAGCTTAATCCCATTCATAGTAAATTAGTAAATGACGGCAGAATAAGACTCAAGTAGTCCATCCAGTCTGCATAGCAAGCTTTTAAAAAAAAAAATTTAATTACTTTCTTTTTTATTCTGTGAAGAGTAGTAACTGCCACTTTATGCACATTACCCCCAATGCTGGTTAACTCTCATCTTCGTTTCCATCCTTTAGTTACTAGGGATTCTCTGTGTTTATCCCAATTTCTTTTGAATTCCAAACTACCCAAACTTTCACCTAATTTTTCTTGGCTAGTTTATTTTTAAACCAAGCCTTACAAAAAGCACATAGGTGCAACAATACAGACCAACTTTATACTTCCTCCATTCCTGGTTTAAGAAGCTTGCGTTGTAAAAAGTTTGCTTACCATATGACCAATAACTAACTGTGTTGGGTGCCTTCAGTAGGGTTTCTTTTTCTGTTGATCTATACTTATTATATGTCTGCCATGCGCAGTGGAAATGAGCTAAAGTTTTTTAGTGATCAAGCATATTTAATTGTGACATGTTCATCAAAGTAAACTTAGATTGACATTCTAAAATATACTGTTTTCTAAATCTTAGGTGAGGATCGATGAGTATGATTACTCCAAGCCACTCCAAGGGCAAAAGAAGAAATCTTTCAAGGAGCACTGGAGAAAACACACACTTTCTTATGTGGATAAGAACACTGGGAAGGTATTACAATTTTTTAAATAAAATGCTTCAACTAATATTGTCAATCTGTAATGTGCAAATATACAATCCATCAACACATGTATTTTAGAACTTAGGGATAAGGAACAATGTGGTTGTTAACCGAAAAGGTTTAGAAATATTTGTATAAGAGAGAGTGATTATCCTGGTGTAGAACATTAACATACGTATGTGAGTGGTGCTGAAGAATCCTTTTAAGATAGATGAGTAATGCATTAAATTTACTTATAAGATTATTGATTGCTTTATAGCAACATCAAACATTAAAGGGGGCAATTCTGAATAGCCCGGATAGTTGCCAGAATTGTGCATACATTTATACACATGTTTCTTGTAGCTAATTTTCAAAGGGAAGTTACCCAATTTCCCTTTGAAATTAAATAGAAATGTGCTTGAGAAAAGTATATGTGTGCTTTGAACTGCTATTGGTACCAAGGGTATTACATGCCCTAGGCAAAAATTAAGCCCTGCGCTGCCGCCACCCACCAGCCTTAGTAGCATTCCTCTTGCTCTCTCCTCCCGCAGTCCCAGGAAAATTCCACTTGCTCTTTGTCCACTCCCACCACCCCCTCCCTCCACAAGAAAATTACTCTTCCTCTCTTGCCCCAAGTTGCAGGGAATTTTCACTGGCTTCTGCTTCACAGGTGAGGTTTTGGGAGTGCAGTGGCGCTTTCAGCACTGCTATAATCCCGGAACTAAAGCCAGGTTGTGGCACTGCTGAAAGCTGCTGTTGCAGGAGAGAGCCAGCAGAGCAAGAGAAGTAGAGGAATGCAGCACAGATGGCAAGGTTCGGGCCCCAATCAATGCTGGTCCAGTCATAACAATGCCATCACCAAAATTGTGATGCTGTAGGTGGCTGCCTAGTCCATCCAATACTTCCATTGGCCCTGGTCATGCATGCAGTAGCTTGGGGGTATCTGCTTCTCATCTTTGGTGGGGGACTTTATATATGTGCTCTGTCACATAACGTCTTTGCACTTCCCCTAATACTAGGGCTTGAATGCATGGCCATCTGAGGATCCCAGGAGGCACTGCGCAGATCTCACCTGCACTTGTGCCTCTCTTCTGGCAAAAATGTCAAAAATATTGGCAATTCCAATGCCAATAAAAAGTGCTTAAAACAGCTAAAACTGGTTAAAATAAATTTTAAAAAAACACAGGGAGCATTTATTCTGAGGACAGGGACTTCAGGCAGGGTTTATTTGACAGCAAAATGCATATGAAAGCAGATTTTACATTACCATCCAAAAATACATCACAACTGTTTACAGTAAGAAACAAAAACAAAATAACAAAAACAGTTATTTATATATTTCAGGCATTGCAAAGCATAATCAAACTTTACAGAAAACATTATGGGGTAGCTATTATAAATTTACGCGAGCGCGTGCTTTTGTTCGCGCACCAGGCGCGAACAAAAGTACGCTGGATTTTATAAGATAAGCGCGGCTACGCGCGTATCTTATAAAATCCGGGGTCGGCGCGCACAAGGGGGTGCACATTTGTGCAACTTGCGTGCGCCGAGCCCGGCGCGCGCTGCCTGTTCCCTCTGAGGCCGCTCCGAAATCGGAGCGGCCTCAGAGGGAATTTTCCTTCCACCTCCCCTCACCTTCCCCTCCCTAACCGACCCCCCTGGCCCTATCTAAACCCCCCTACCTTTGTTGGCAGATTTACGCCTGCCGAAAGCAGGCGTAAATCTGCGCGCGCCAGCAGGCTGCTGGCGCGCCATCACCCAACCCGAGGGCTGGTCCTGAGGCCTCGACCACGCACCCGGGCCGGCACCACGCCCCCTCCCCCGCCCCTTTTACGCGCGTCCTGGGGCTGTGCGCGCGCCGGCGGCCTATGCAAAATAGGCGCGCCGGCGCGTGAGTGCCCTGCGCGCGTAAATCCAGCCGGATTTACGCGCGCAGGGCTTTTAAAATCCGGCCCTATAGGTGCCAAGAAATTGAATACAAAGGAAAATTACAAATTGATAAAATTTACAATATTTGGCAACCTAAAACTCATCACATAACAATCATTATTCATTTTAACAAAACAGGGGTATCATGAAAGAAAAGAGGTGCCCTAGGAAATAGTTTTCTGTCTCATTGATAGGAAACCCCTTTTTCTTTCCTGTTTTTTTGTTTTGGGGTTTGTTTGTTTTTTAAATATCAGGAAACATTCTAATACATTGACCATGAGATAAAGAATTCAAGTGTCTAAAATAAAAAGTCATGGTCTTGCTGACGATACCTTGCTCAACTATGAAGGAAACTAACAGTGTGTTACATTCTATCACTTCTGAGTCAGATTGTTTCAGAAAATAAGTTAGTAGAACTCCCATGTTGGGTTAATGAGCGTGAATCATTGTGAACCAAAGTTGGCAAGAATACTTTAATTGAAGGGGTCTGATCCTAAGGAATAAGCAAGACTTCCTGAAAGTATGTTTTCAAGGTGATATAAGACAGTTCCCCCACTATTTTAGGAAAATTAACCAGCCTGAGATTCAAACGACGATTCCAATTTTTTAAAAGGTCAATCCTTCTAGATAGACAATTCCTATCTTTGATAGTAGCCACATTGACATTTTTAATTTCTTTGATATCAGATTCCATCTTCTGAATAGACAGCTGCACACCCTATGAGGTTTCATCATGGTTTGTAACCATCAGGTCTAAGCTATTGGTTAATAGGTCAATCTTGATGCCTTGCCCAAGCCCAGCCATTAGCTCCCACAATGCATCTAGAATCACTACCTTTGGTTTAATTGCAGAGTGATGGGACTCAGCAAAAGGTGGAAGGTACTCCATGCAAGAGGAAGACATGGAGAGCACTCCATCTATCCCCAAGTCAGAAGTCCCTAAAAACGCCATGGGCATTAAGTCTAGCTCAACTCCATTTCTCCCCAGCAAAGATGACACAAGCAAAGCTTTGTCCCTCGCAATTTTTCAGGCCCCCTCCACTGTCATCTCATCCATGACCTCATCAGTCCATGACACTGTGGCCCAAATGAAAGACCATCCCTCTGAGCCAGCGGCAGTTGAAAATCAAGTAGGCTGAGGAAAGCCTCATCCCCTGGTGAGAATGATGCTTCTCTAGCAACACCCACAACGGGGATTAACCCCTCTGAAACAGCAATTGCAGGAGTCATGAAGGTAGTAATTAGCAACTTCTCTTCAGGGGTGAGTGGAAATAGAGGGAAAAACCCTCACCTTGCCTCTTTTAGGAAGCGTAGTGCAAAAAGTGAATCAAGGTAAACAGATACGAGCAGCACCTTAAAGTGGCTCCTCTCAGGATGCCATCTTGCCTCCAGATTTTACATTATTTTAAAATCAGATTTTAAAAGGAAATGAGAGCATAATTTGAGTCAGAAACATAAAAGAATTGCATCAAATATAGTGGAAATATTTAACAAACATATTCTGTGGAAAATATTTTAGAAATTACAAATTTTAGCAACAAAATAAAAATCCAACTCAGTACCCATTTTTGGCTCTATTTTTCTCCAATGACATCAGGAAAAGAGATTTTACAGTAAGACGTTTCTTTACAGTTACAGAGCTTGGAGAGACAGATGGTTTGACACTTATGAGGCCAAGAACATTTTTCCATCTCTGTCACAACGATTGCTCCAGTGTCCAGAAGCCACTAAAAACAGAGAGGGAAAAGTGATTACACTTAGATCTGAGTGAGTGTGTGTGAGTGTGTAGCTGTTTAAAGTTACTAATCCTCCTGAAAAGGAATAGTTTGGAGGTAAGGTGTAAAGTTGCTCTAGTTAAAAAGTAAGATTGGCTAAAACATTAGGGTTTTTTAGTTTACTGAGAAAATTGGAGTGAAAGAAGAGAAATTGTTGAAAATATTGCACCTCACATATGGCAGTTTGGGTACCCCTGTTCATTTGCATTTGACCTTAAAAAAAAAAAAACTGAGAAAAATATAAAGCTGTGTAAGAGTACAATAAAAGTGCATAGCAGAACAGAAACCAGTACTGAGAGCCTATTGGTGAATAATCAGTAACATCACTAGAATAAATGAAGATAGAAGTTTTAATAATAATTCCTTGGAGAAGGAAACAAAATACTTGTCCAATAGCAACTTACTCACGGGGAAAAGGAAAATGAGAGAATATTAATACAGGCCCTAACATGTTGGCTGAAATCTAAAATTGAACAGTAGGGAAAGAAAACTGGAGGGTGGCAGAGTAAAGCAACTACCATCAGATGCCACAAAAATATTACACCAAAGAGGGCACAGGAAGAGTGAGAGAGTGAAAGAGGACATGTCACTACTTATTCCCTCTGTAGAAGAGAGATTAGGGATTTTATGATTATCTCTTTTTTTACTACACCTAGTTAAATCAAGTACAACAAGCCATCGTGGACCACAATACATCTTCTGAAAAACTATGCAGATAATGTAGTTAGCATACATTTTTTTTGTTTTAGTCTGAGAATAGAATAAGAAATTGTCCAATATGAGAAGGAACAAGACTAGTATGCACTGAAAGGGACAGAGAACAAGAGGAGTAGCACAGAGATCCCCAGCTACTCAAGCTACTTTAGCAAGCCACATTAACAAGCTACCTTCCCAAGCCTCGGTGGGGAGACATCCAGTGTTAGCAAGCTGCAACCCCCAGCCTCATACTCTAGCTGCATACTCATCTTTTATAGCTACGTTTACATACTTAGGCTATGACACAAGAGTCTAGTTGGACAGAAAGCATATATTGAAACAAACAAACAGAAGAGGAAAGGACAGAAACAAGAAAGACAAATAGAGAAAGAAAGAAGAAACTGAAAGAAATATACCGGCATCAAAGAAAAGACAGACAAAGAAAAAATATATATCAATATAACACGCTTACTTACATAACATCTATAAGAAGTGCAGCTACATCTGGAAAAGAAAGTTTACAAAACAATCAAATTCTTGTAGTAACAAAACTGTAAACCAAAACTCTTAACATCTTTGTAAAGACATAAAATAAAAGGTAATATGTTATACTTATCTAACAATTACATCCCATTAAACACAAAACTTGTTCTGATCATTCTTAAAAATTTTATAAAGAAAAAACTCTTATTAATTTTGTTAAAGGATTAGTTTGCATTTTGATCAATTGTTTCCAGCTCACAATTGTGCAAAAATAAATTCTCAAATTAAAATTCTAATAGCTAATAATTTTGATTCCATTTGATATTAAATTTGAATTCTGCCTTCCCTCTCTACCTCGGGAGACTGGGTGGGTTTTGTACCTCTTTTCCTTAAAAGAAAACCAGCTGGAAGGAGTTTCTTTTGCGGCTTCTATTCTTGTAGGTAACATCTAATGGCTCTAATATTTAAACTTCTGAAACCCCATTAAACAAATACATTGCCACCTTTGTCACCATAGCTGGAGAGTCACTATATCCACAAGAGGGGTGGGGTTAGCTAGACAAGGATGTCGCTGATAGCAGAAGCTAGTGAGTGAGCAGGACTTGTGAATACTGGTTTGCTGGGAAAAACATGTATTGGAAGTTTGCAGAAAAAATAGAGAGTTAAACATTCTGTGTGTCTATGAAGTGTGCTAGGGGAAAATAGTTTAGAGGATTAAAATTATTTTGTGCATGTTAAGAGCTTGCAAAAGTCTATTCTTTTGCTGTGGAAAGGTGTGAGAACTGTTTCTTGAAGAAGCAGTCAGCAGAGTTTGATTTTATTTGTTTGGATTTAACTCATACCTTTTCACTGGTAGCTCAAAGTAACTTACATGCAGGAACCATAAGTATATCCTTGTCCGCAGAGGGCTTGCAATCTAAGTTTAAACCTCAGGCAGTGGAGGATGAAGTAACTTGCCTAAGGTCACAAGGAGTGAAAGTGAGATTTGAAGCCTGGATTCCCTCGTTCCCACCTACCCCATTCAGTTTTGTGTATGAGAGTGTTTCCAAATTAGTAGAATGTGAGGGAAATTTTTCATAATAGGGGTAAATTAATAAATTTACATCAACAAGTGAGTAATTAATCCTGACTTTCGCAATTAACTGTAGTCCTAATGTAGGCCAATGGCAAACAGATAAAAATACCCTAAATCATTTAAGGGATTGTATTTCAAATTGGATTAAGCATCCCCACTTCGTTTACAACTTTAAAACCAATAACATTAAGATACAGATGCAGACACAAGTCCAGCAGCAGGATGGTAGCCATCCAGTAATTTATATCAAGTGCTACATGTATGAGAGGTTGTATGTGTGCATCCGGTGCATAGAGCTCCGAACTTTCAGAGAATGAGTCTAATCTCTGGAGGCTAGAGTGTCAGACCTGGAGTAGCTGAGGCAGAAAGAGGAGACCTTCAGAGACACAGTAGAGGGTCCACCTTCTGTCTGACAGCTCCTGTTCTGCTTTGAAAAAGCAAATCTGAAAGGGTATTATCATCCTGGTGTGGCATAACATGATCCTGTAGCTAGAACTTACCCTCCAGATGATGCATTATCCTCTTGCATTAAGGATGAATCTCCAGAGGTGTGTGCCCAAAAGGGAAGTGTTAGGACTGCTGTTATAGTTTGCATTTCAATGGCTGGTAGGCATGAGGACCACTTGATAAGTTACCTGCCTGGTGCGCTGATGCAAAGGTAGCAGACCTTACGCATCACCTAGATAGGATTTTAAAGAGTGTTGGGGTGGAGCCTACTATTTGGTACTTGTGGTTACCAACAACATAGGAAGGTGCATGAGGGAGGTTCTGGAAACAAAAATTAGGAATTTAGGTAGGAAATTTAAATCCAGAATCACCAGGGTTTCATTCTCAGAAATGCTCTTTGTTCCACATGCAGGACCCCAAAGGCAGGCTGAGTTCCAGAGTCTCAATATTTGGATGAGATAATGTTACAGGGAACATTACCGGCATGGTTAAAAGGGGAGGTGAAATAAGCTATTTTAGCCAAAAGATCTTCATTCAAAAATTGGAAAAAGGATCCAACAGAAGAAAATAGGATAATGCATAAACGTTGGCAAGTTAAATGTAAGACATTGATAAGACAGGCTAAGAGAGAATTTGAAAAGAAGTTGGCCGTAGAGGCAAAAACTCACAGTAAAAACTTTTTTAAATATATCCGAAGCAGAAAGCCTGTGAGGGAGTCAGTTGGATCGTTAAATGATCGAGGGGTTAAAGGGGCACTTAGAGAAGATAAGGCCATCGCGGAAAGATTAAAATGATTTCTTTGCTTCAGTGTTTACTGAAGAGGATGTTGGGGAGGTACCCGTACTGGAGAAGGTTTTCATGGGTAATGATTCAGATGGACTGAACCAAATCACGATGAACCTAGAAGATGTAGTAGTCCTGATTGACAAACTGAAGAGTAGCAAATCACCTGGACCGGATGGTATACACCCCAGAGTTCTGAAGGAACTAAAAAATGAAATTTCAGACCTATTAGTAAAAATTTGTAACCTGTCATTAAAATCATCCATTGTACCTGAAGACTAGAGTATAGCTAATGTAACCCCCATATTTAAAAAGGGCTCCAGGGGCGATCCGGGAAACTACAGACCGGTTAGCCTGACTTCAGTGCCAGGAAAAATATCAAAATCACAGAACATATAGAAAGACATGGTTTAAAGGAACAAAGTCAGCATGGCTTTACCCAAGGCAAGTCTTGCCTCACAAATGTGCTTCACTTTTTTGAAGGAGTTAATAAACATGTGGATAAAGGTGAACCTGTAGATGTAGTGTATTTGGATTTTCAGAAGGCATTTGACAAAGTTCCTCATGAGAGGCTTCTAGGAAAAATAAAAAGTCATGGGATAGGTGGCGATGTCCTTTCGTGGATTACAAACTGGCTAAAAGACAGGAAACAGAGTAGGATTAAATGGACAATTTTCTCAGTGGAAGGGAGTGGGCAGTGGAGTGCCTCAGGGATCTGTATTGGGTCCCTTACTTTTCAATATTTTTATAAATGATCTGGAAAGAAATACGACAAGTGAGGTAATCAGATTTGCAGCTGATACAAAATTGTTCAGAGTAGTTAAATCACAAGCAGATTGGGATAAATTGCAGGAAGACCTTGTGAGGCTGGAAAATTGGGCATCAAAATGGCAGATGAAATTTAATGTGGACAAGTGCAAGGTGATGCATATAGGGAAAAATAACCCATGCTATACTTACACGATGTTAGGTTCCATATTAGGTGCTACTACCCAAGAAAGAGATCTAAGCGTCATAGTGGATAACATATTGAAATCGTCGGTTCAGTGTGCTGCGGCAGTCAAAAAAGCAAACAGAATGTTGGGAATTATTAGAAAGGGAATGGTGAATAAAACAGAAAATGTCATAATGCCTCTGTATCGCTACATGGTGTACAATTCTGGTTGCCTCATCTCAAAAAAGATATAATTGCGATGGAGAAGGTACAGAGAAGGGCGACCAAAATGATAAAGGGAATGGAACAGCTCCCCTATGAGGAAAGACTAAAGAGGTTAGGACGTTTCAGCTTGGAGAAGAGACGACTGAGGGGGGATATGATAGTGGTGTTTAAAATCATGAGAGTTCTAGAACGGGTAGATGTGAATCGGTTTTTTACTCTTTCGGATAATAGAAAGACTAGGGGACACTCCATGAAGTTAGCATGTGGCACATTTAAAACTAATCGGAGAAAGTTCTTTTTCACTCAACACTCAATTAAACTCTGGAATTTGTTGCCAGAAGATGTGGTTAGTGCAGTTTTTATAGCTGTGTTTAAAAAATGATTGGATAAGTTCTTGGAGAAGTCCATTACCTGCTATTAATTAGGTTGACTTAGATAATAACCAATGCTATTACTAGCAACGGTAACATGGAATAGACTTAGTTTTTGGGTACCATATTTTTCGCTCCATAAGACGCACCTAGGATTCAGAGGGGGAAAATTAAAAAAATAAAATAAAATTGTGCTAAACCGACTCTGTCCCCGGGCGTCTGTGCATCTTATGGAGCAAATTAGGGGAGTGCATAACATTTTTTTTTTCTCCCCATTTTGTTTTCGGGTCTGGGGAGGGCCATTTCGGTCCACTCCCCAGATCAGAAAAGTTTTATCTTTCTCTGGGGCCCCTCCCCCCAAAAAAACCATCCCAACCCTTTAAATTAATTAACAACCCCCCACCCTCCTGACCCCCCCCCCCCCAAAACCTGCCAGAAGTCCCTGGTGGTTCAGTGGGGGTCCAGGAGCGATCTCCTAGACTTGGGGCGTCGGCTGCCAGTAATCAAAATGGCGCCGACGGCCCTTTGCCCTTACTATTTCACTGGGGCCGACCAATGGCAGCGGTAGGCCCTGTGACATAGTAAGGGCAAAGGGCCGTCGGCGCCATTTTGGTTACTGGCAGCCGACGACCCAAGCCCAGGAGATCGCTCCTGGACCCCTGCTGGAACACCAGGGACTTTTGGCAGGTCTTGGGGGGGTCAGGAGTGTGGGGGGGGGGGGGTTTGTTAGATTTTTAGTTTTTTTTATATTCGCTCCATAAGACGCACATACATTTTCCCCCCACTTTTGGGGGAAAAAAAGTGCGTCTTATGAAGCGAAAAAATACTGTAATTGCCAGGTTCTTATGGCCTGGATTGGCCACTGTTGGAAACAGGATGCTGGGCTTGATGGACCCTTGGTCTGACCCAGCATGGCATGTTCTTATGTTCTTAAGAGAGCTTTATATTTGTTAGGAACTGGGCATCATTCTGGGGAAAAGGGAGCAAATTCTAATGGAATGGACTCCTTAACCAGAGTGGAACTTGGCTTCTGGCACTAACATTTAAAAAGAAGACAGAGTAGCTTTTAAACTAAAGCATGGGGTAAAGCTGACAGTCACACAAGAGTGCATGATTTGGAGAGAGGTAACTTCTAAGGAGACTGGCATAACAGGGAAGATGGAATATACCAATAGAGAGGTTGTAGTAAAGGCTTGAATTAGCCTATGTGAAATTAATTAGAGCAGACAAATATGAAAATTTCCAAATTACATGCATCAACTGCTAGTAAACAGGTTGTGAATAAAAATGAAATTAAAAAATGCATTCTAAAATGTCTGCATGCAAATGCCAGAAGTCTTAAAAAAAAAAAAAAAAGATTGGAGAATTAGAATATATGGTATGGAATGAGGCTATAGACATAGTAGGCATGTGAGAAGAAAGATAATCAATGGGACACTGATGCCAGGTGACAAATTATATCAATTTGACAGGACAGATTCGATTGGTGGAGTTATGACACTATATGTTACGGATGGCATAGAGGCAAGCAGGATAAAAGTGCTGCAGGAAATAAAATGCACTATGGAAGAGTATAGCAGTGAGTGTATACCAGCCAGGACAAAAATTCTGACAGTAGAATGCTAACAGTTTAGAAAGGCAAATAACATTGGCAACATAATAGGAGATTTCAGTTACTCCGGTATTTATTGGGTCCTGTAAAGGAGTGACCCTAGTATCCCTCCTTTACCTGTGCTGGAACAGGCTATAGATGCTTGTTCACCTTAAAACTCAGAGGGAGAGAGCTCTGTGGGTAGGATCTTGCTGGGCAGGATAAGAGGCGGAGCCCAGCTAGGATCAAACAGTTTCCTGAGCCCTCTCTGACCAGGTATGGTGTGAGTACACTGCTAGAAGGGAGGCAGTTTACTATTGTTTGTTTCTGATTGTGATAAAGTTGAAAGTTGCATGAAGAAAGGTTGGAGTCAATGTATTTCTGACTCCAGCATAATGAAGTTTTGCTTGGCTCTCCTGCATATGGTGTAAGTTCAGGAATTTCTGCTCTAAGCTTGGCACAGAGAGAAAACCAAGTCTCCAGGGGAGGAAAGAAAGAAGTAAAGAAAAGAGAGGTTATGGTGGTATGGTGCCTGCCAAAGAAGCAGTGCTGCAGTGAGGCACAAAGCACTGAAGAGTAAATGATGTTGGTTATGGTTGAGAATGTTCTGGGGATTAGCACTGAAAGATGAGGAAGAACTTTGTCTGTTCTGTTTCTTGTGATGTGTTATGTAATGGGAACCATGTTGCATAATGGTGTCTTTTTCAATAAAATATTTTATTATAAAGAAAATAACATGCAGAGGGCCCATGAATTTCTTCTTGCTCCTAGTTTTACGCCTCCCTGTTTTATTGTAACTGTAACTATGTTATTTTTTAGCACCTATTATTTATTTATTTCGTTCACTGTTTCCGTTTATCACCCCACTGTTTATTGTAAACCGGCATGATGTGATACCCTCACGAATGCCGGTATAGAAAAAACTAAAATAAAAAATAAATAAATAAAAATGTGCACATACATTTATCTGCAGTGTGAAGAGATGTTCTTGTGGGCAGGGTGGGGTTTGGAATTATGTGGATACTTTTGCATTTTCCAAAAGTATGCATAGAATTTCCCCCCCCCCCCCCCCCAAAAAAAAACAAATGTGCACACATTAGCAGGTATAAATGTGTGCGGGTAGTTTTCATGAGATGATTTTCAAAGGGAAGGTATAAGCAGTTGCCAGACTACCCCATTATGTTTTTAATGAAAGTTTTGAAGCTGATAAACTATTGATATTTGTTTATTTTTGTTTAGGTAACTTTGGAATACAGACCTGTAATTGATACAACTTTAAATGAAGAAGCATGTGCCTCAGTCCCACCTGCTATCCGTTCCTACTGATCGTTCTTTTCGTTGTGCTATTACACATTTTCTGTAATTACATAAAATAAAAATTGTCTAAAGTTGTCATTTTTGCATAGTATTGTACTGGTGAAGAAAATATTTTAATTATTTTATGTGGCCGAGAAAATGAGGAGAAGTTAAATTATCACAATTTAGTTATTCCACTAAAATGTTGTTAAAACTATGTCTCATTTTTACAGAATTTCTCTGAATGAGGGTAATTCAACATTTAAATCGCTATAATTCATTCAGTATTACACTATAGTGATCTGTAATACTGTAAAGCGGATTCATGTTTTAGCTACAGCAAATGCATGAACATTCATTTGTATTTTGATCAGTATTGCTATTGAAGTACAGTTGATTATATTTAGGGCTATAACTTGGTAACTTCTGTAGCTTTACACCAAACAGGCCCAAGTGGCTACCTCAATTTATATCTGTTGGTATTGTATAATAACTTAATATAAATGTGCAGTTTAATTCACATTACTGCATTCATAAGCAAAATGTCATATAAAGTTAGTATTTTTACTTTGTTTTCCTTACCACAGATATAGAGCAGAATAATTGTCTGGTGTCCCACCTGCATTCTACATAAACCAATTAGAAAGTTTAAAGAAAACATTATTCAAATATGCAAACTTTTAAAAAGAAATGCAAAAACACATTATTCATCCTCTTGTCAACATATTTCCAGATATTACCTGTCAGTCTCCATCCAGAAGTAATCTGGCTTATCTCACATATTTACAAAACAGCCAGAAGCTGAAACTTTATATAATGTTTGGGAATGGCCATAGCCATTTTAGAACTGCTGAGATCAGACCTGTTCTTCCCTCTCTCCCATCTTCTCTGCTTCCTATTTTTGTATTGATGCTGTTAAAAATTAAGTCCATCAGGAGATGTTTCTTTCAAATGAGATTTGAGGACTGCTTATAAAGAATTATGGGTCGATTTTAAAAGGTGTGTGCGTGCTACCCGGCACGCACATATGGATGCACTGATTTTATAACATGCACGTGCCAGCACACGCACATTATAAAATCTGGGGGCTGCGCACACAAGGGGAAGAGGACTTAAGAAATTCCCGCGCGGCAATGCATCCCGGCCTTCCCCAGTTCCCTACCCCCTACTTCATCTTCCCATTTCCCCTCTCCTCCCCACCCCCTAAATCCAAGTTTTTTTTGTTTCTTTTTTAATCTTTTTTCAGCAACTTACTTCAGCTCCCGAGCCGACGTAAGTTGCGCGCGCCGGGACAGCAAACAATTACATTGTCCTGGCCTGCCCTCCGCCCCTTCCAAGAGGCCCGGCATTTAAGTGCGTACCGGCCTTTACACGCATGGCCCGGGCCTCTTGGAAAATTGGCCCGGCGCGTGCAAAGGCCGGAATTTATTCACGCCGGGCATTTAAAATCTGCTCGTTAGTGCACAACAGCAAATAAGGAAAAACAATACTGTGGTGAAAAATAAAGAACAGTCTAGCCCTGACATGCACCTTTTTCTTTTTTAAAGGAAAAATATACAATGTAAAGTGTAACATGGCCACCTGTACTGTATAATCTTGCAGATTTATAATAAATTACACATTTTAGTAATCATTAGCAAACTTAGCTAACTTTTAGCCTAGTTTTTCTGAATTCTGTTTCAATTAATAGCTTTTTTCACACATAGCTGAAGCAAACACATAGATCACAGGATCATCTCTGTGATCTTTTCTATTATTTCTCATTATGGGCTAACTACTATTGGATTGTTTCATGCAAGAACGGATGATTGTCTAATTAAACTCCTCTTTGTTTCCCTGAACATGCTTTCTGCATCTGTTTCTAAGCTCCCAACCATATACTGGCTAACATTGTCCAAGAGCCAGCTGCTACTTTGTACACATGAGCCTGCAACCTCATTTTCAAAGAGAAACTCCATACAGAATTTCCCTTTGAAAATGCTAGAAAGTAGTGATCTTCTGATTATCCCCAAAAATCTTTTTTTTAATTTTTACTATTTGTTTCCTCTATCTCAGAATCCATTCCATGTATCCATGACCCTTTCTATAAAAAAAAAAATATGCTGTGATTTTGCTCCTGTTTTTCCAATAACATGGTTTCTTAAAATTTGTTTTTAAACCTTTTTCTTACATTTAAGGGTGGTGAAGGCCCAGAGCAAGTTTACTTTAGAAGAATAAATTTGTTAAATCTTTAACAGATTGTGGAACAGATGTTGTTGAAAATTCTGTTGATTGCTTTGTGAATTCTTGGAATAAGGAACTGAACAGTGCTTTAAACTCATTCTGGTTAAAACTTGATTAGTACAACCCATGAAACCTGCTTGGTGTTTTTCTAATGTTGAAACGTTCAAGTCAGTGACTGGAAAGATGCTGGAGAAAACTGCAGTTAAGGTTCCCTGTTTAGCCTATGTCAAAGATATATGGAAAGAATTCTTGCCACTAAAAAATACTACTATTCCTCTAATATTTTGTCAGCTGAAAATAGTTCTTTAGGCCTTTTTTGTATAGTTAATTTGTTGAATCACTCCCCCTCAACTAACACAAAACATTCAGTTGGCCCCAGACTGCAAAACCTTTTCTGAATAAAATTTCAAAAATCCATAAGGATTTGAGAAATGGGATGACATCAGTATTACCTAAAAGAGCTGTTATGATATGATTTTAAATAACTTCCAGAATGTTGATTGAGGAAATCAAGAAAAACTTGTCCAGAATAAGAAAACTACATGCTACTTAGATCCCTCTCCTGTGTGGCTTGTGAAATATTTATTTATTTATTTTATTTAGATTTATATTCCACTTTTCACACTTTTTTCAGCACTTCAAAATGGATTACATTCAGGTACTGTTATAATTAGTGAGGTTTGGGTGTACCCTTGGACACTCTGGCAGCTGACCACGCCCACAGGGGGAAGTTCCGTGAGGGGTCACAGGTCAGGCTCAGCTTAGGACACACAAACACAGAGATTGATCCTTTATTAGACAATGTGATGAAGCCACCAGAGGTGGCAGTAGTGAGCAGCAGAAGGAGCCCGGCTGGGCTAGTATCCCTCAGGCGCTGGAACAGCGACTCCTCCAGTAGCAGTGCTATAGCGGAAAGAACTGAGAATAATGAGTACAGTGGAATATGCACAAAGCCCCAGTATAGAGAACCCCAGGATAGGGAGAGCAGGCCCTCAAGGAGCGAGTACCTGATCCCTGAGAGGCTTGAAGGTGATGTACTCATACAGCGGTTCCACGTAGGAGATGGCACTAGGGCTGGAACGGAGGCAGGCCCTTGAGGAGCGAGTACCTGGTTCCAGGGAACAGCTCTGAGGTGAAGATGGTAATACTCACTGGTTTTGAAGATAGCAAATCCTTCCAGGTAGAAGAGAAGGTAAGAGCAGGCAGCGAGTCAGGGAACATGGGCCCTCGAGGAGCGAGTACCGGTTTCCTGATAGCGACCTGAAAAGCAAGTGAGGTCCCCGAGGAGTGGGTACCCATTAGCGTTAAGAGTCCAATGGAAATTGGAGAAGCATAGTAGCTGGGTAAGGAGAGCGAATCCCATCCGTAAGATCACCCTTGCTAACTCAAAAGCTAGCAAACATTGTAGGCTTTAAATATCCGGGCAGCATGACGTCATCACAGGGGGACAACCCTGAGGTCCGCGCCAAGTAGGAAATGAGAGTGAGGGCCAAGCGGTGCGCGCGCCCTAAGGTACCAGCAGAGCATGGCGGGAGGCAGTGCCCAAGCCGGTCCAGGGACGCCAGAGAAGACGGCAGGCAGAAGCCGCGGCAGCCAGGCATCCATCCACAGTGAGAGAAGGTGCAAAGAAAGAAAGAAAGGTAGGCGGAGTGAAGCCGTCGGGAAGGGACGGTTGCAACAGGTACTGTATCCATTAGACTGGTTAACACATATCCTCCTCTTCAGGAAGAATTAATACCATCCTGTTTAAAGAATACAGTAGCCTGCCCAGTCATAAAAATTAATTCACTGAAGCCTGATTCTTGTGAGTTATAGACCAATTTCTAATTTACTAGTCCTGATCCATATTCAAAAGCCATTTAGATAGATAACCTAATACCTACCCATCTAAATTTAGCCAACTAAATTCTAGCCTGATAACTAGTTACTCGGCTAGAATTTAGCCAAATAAGTTGGGGCATTCCGAGGAGGAGCAGCAGAGTTAACCAGAAAAATTAACCAATATTCAGAGTTAGCCGCTTAACATGCAGCTATCTCTGGTCAGACCATAGGGCTGTCCTAAAGTTAGCCAGTTATACATAACTGGCTATCTTGCATATACCCTCCTAGTTAGTTGGATATGGTTATATTGCTAACTAGCCGAGAGCTCAGTGGCTGAATATTGCCCTCATAGTTGCTTTGCAGCTCTCTTGTTCTGGATAGTTCTAAGGAATTAGATCCTCAGAGGAGAAAAGAATTTCTGTCTATGAGAGAAAGGGTTATTCAAAAAGGAGCAAAATATGTATTGCGTTTTCCTTGCAAATGTATTCTAACATATCAAAATTCAAGATACGTATTTAATTATCCAGATCAGCTGCAAGAATACCTAGATGCCTAATCCCATCGTAATATACCTTAGTAATAAGGAAGGAGCAAATAAAAGATATATATAGTTCAGACACAGTTATTTGTTGGTTATTGCTTATAAAATGCTGCCCCTTTTTTTTCTGCATATTAGACAGGTTTCGTTATTACTTTCAGTACCAGTCCTAGATTATCACAGATGAGATCAAAAGATGTTTTCTGTAAAGTTGAAATTTGTGTTTTGTTTCAAGTATTTGGAGATCTATCTGTGTTTTATCTTCTGTAATGATTATATAAGTTTAATAAAAATAAAATTTAAAAAAAAAAATCAGATTTCCGGCTGTCTATGATCTTTGCCATAATATGGGCTGTGGTCGTCCTCATTATTAAACGTATTTGATTTATCAGATGCCTTTGACACCATCAGCTATGCAATTTTATTGCAAAGATTACTTGAGCTGAGATTAGGGACACCACAAGTCAGTGGTTTCATTTTCTTTTACCTGGATGTTTGCAGAGAATGATAGGGAGTTTTTTAAATTCTGTTAAAATTTGGGTTACTCTAAGGTTTGTCTTTGTCTCTCATTCTGTTTGATAGCCATTAAGGCATATTAAGAATTTGGGGATGTAGGGTCTTTATGCAGATGATATGCAAATTGATTATTTATTGTATCTACCTTTGAGAGACAAACCTGCAGAATCATTAGGGACTTTAAATCAATATTTAAAAGCAATAGGAGAGTGGATGCATGTAAATTAAGAGACATTTATTTTGCTATAAGAGCATAAGAAATGCCTTGCTGGGATAGACCATGGTCCATTGAGCCCAGCCTTCTGTCTCATAACAGTGGCCTATCCAGATCAGAAGTACCTGTCAGATCACCAATAGTTGATCTATTTCTTGTATCTCACTTGCTGGCTTTCCCAAGTGGACGTTTCCTTCAGGAACTTGTCCAATCCTCTTTTGAACCCCTCAATAACATAGAAATGATGGCAGAAGAAGATCAATAGGCCCATCCAGTCTGCCCAGCAAGCTTTCACACTTATTTTCTCATATTTATCTGTTACTCCGAACGCTGAGTTCAGGGCCCTTATTGGTAGCTTTTTCATTCTAATTTCCTTCCACCCCCGCCATTGATGCAGAGAGCAGTGTTGGAGCTGTATCAAAGTGAAGTAAAAAGCTTAATGTTTGAGGGCAATAACCATCATATTGAGCAAGTTACCCCAATGTTTGTATACTCATACTGCTCTGATCAATGCCTTGTTAGATGTTGGCTGGATGTAAATCCTATTTCTTCATTCCCCCTGCCGTTGAAGTAGTGAGCTGCGTTGGATATGCATTCAAAGTGAAGTATCAGGCTTAAATTGCTTCGGGGTAGTAACCGCCGTAATAAGCAAGCTACTCCCACACTTATTTGTTTACCCAGACTGTGCTACCTTGTTGGTTGTTGCCTGAGTGCAAATCCTCTTTTCCACATTTTCTCTTGTCGTTGAAGCATAGAGCAATGTTGGAGTCTCATTAACCATCTGAATGTTTATTGAATAAGGGTATTGATCACCAGGTAGTAGCAGTCATTCCCGCAAGCAGCCCCCATACCTCTTCTATTCATTCCCATCCTCCAGGCTTTACGGGTCCACAGTGTTTATCCCTCGCCCCTTTGAAATCCTTCACAGTTTTGGTCTTCACCACTTCCTCCGGAAGGGGTTTCCAGGCATCCACCACCCTCTCCATGAAGAAATACTTCCTGACATTGATTCTGAGTCTTCCTCCCTGGAGTTTTAAATCGTGACCCCTGGTTCTGCTGATTTTTTTCCAATGCAAAAGGTTTGTCATTGACTTTGGATCATTAAAACCTTTCAAGTATCGGAACGTCTGTATCATATTACCCCTGCTCCTCCTTTCCTTCAGGGTATACATATTTAGATTCAGGCAACAACCAACATTGCTGAAGGAACTCAAAAATGAAATTTCAAACCTATTAGTAAAAATTTGTAACCTTTCATTAAAATCATCCATTGTACCTGAAGACTAGAGGATACCTAATGTAGCCCCAATATTTAAAAAGGGCTCTAGGGGCGATCTGGGAAACTACAGACCGGTTAGCCTGACTTCAGTGCCAGGAAAAATAGTGGAAAGTGTTCTAAGCATCAAAATCACAGAACATATAGAAAGACATGGTTTAATGGAACAAAGTCAGCACGGCTTTACCCAAGGCAAGTCTTGCCTCACAAATCTGCTTCACTTTTTTGAAGGAGTTAATAAACAGGTGGATAAAGGTGAACCGGTAGATGTAGCGTACTTGGATTTTCAGAAGGCGTTTGATAAAGTTCCTCATGAGAGGCTTCTAGGAAAAGTAAAAAGTCATGGGATAGGTGGCGATGTCCTTTCGTGGATTACAAACTGGCTAAAAGACAGGAAACAGAGAGTAGGATTGGGGGGGGCGCTCTCGCTGCAGAGCAAGATGGCCGCATGACCTCGAGCTCCCGCCCACCCCGAGCTTTTTTGCAGCTTTTTCGCAGTTTTCAACCTGCCGAACTTGATTCGAAATAACAGCGATCGTTACCCGCAGTATCAAAGATGGCACAGAAAAAAAAGGGGCCAGATCTGAAGCAGTTTGCTTACGTTACTGACGATGATGCCACAGGCGGGCCTAGCGGAGTCCCTGAAGCCCCAGACGCGAGCAAACGCCATTTTGGTGAGGAGCAGGACCAGGGCGCGAACGGTGATGCACCCTCTAATCACCCTACTCGGGAGGAATTCAGACGCTGGTTCGGGGACTTGCGCCGCAAAATCAAAGAATACAAGCAGGAACTGCATCAGGCTATGGAAGAGATTCGAGAGGAGATGGCAGAGATCGGGAGGCGTACAGATGAATGCGATGTGAGACTGGAGGAGCATGACATCAGGCTTAAGGCGTTACAAAACAATTCGGATCAAACCCATGCAGACTATACAGCGCTTACTGCAAAATTAGAAGATCTTGATAACCGTGGGAGACGTCATAATCTGCGTTTTAGAGGCATCCCAGAAGATGAGAAGTACGCTGATTGTGGGGCCACGATTCAAAGATTCTGCTCCTTTTTACAAGCACAAGATGGCGCCGGGAATGCAGCACTACCAGCAGCTTCTATCGAATTAGACCGGGCTCATCGCTCCCTGGGACAAAAATCCCCGGTAAGCCTAGGGACATAATAGTATGCTTCACTAAATACACTATTAAAGACAGCATCTATCAAATTGCTAGAAAGCGCAATTCCTGGGTGTGGGAGAATAATAACATCCAAATATACACCGACTTATCCCCAATGACTCTCAAAAAAAGGATGGAGTTCAAGGTAGTCACGGCGGTGTTGCGCAAGGAAGGTCTCCGTTATCGATGGCTGTTTCCTTTTGGAATTGCGATTACAATAGATGGAACAACGACAAAATCTGAGACAGTGGATGGAGCGGTAGCAATTCTAAAAGCAGCCGGTCATCAGGTGCAGCATGCTCCCCCAGCTAAGAAGACATCCACCTCCCTGATGGAAACTCCACGATGGCAAAGGGTGCGCCATGGAGGTAAAAGACTGCAGAGGCATTCAGGAGAACGTGTTACTGCCCAGGATAAGGGGGCAGGATGAGCGGTATATTCCAGTTACAGGGATTTCCATACTTTGACGGACTCTTGATGTGGGACATGAGAATGTCACATATTTTGGGACTGAGTTTGCTGCAATTTCTTGTTAATTTGGTTGTTGGTTATATATCTATATACAGGTTGAAAGGTAATGAATGAGGTTCGGGGGTGGGTAGGGGTGGGCTCTGCAAGTGATCACGCCCTTCATAGCCTACACAGGGGTGCATTTAGCACATGTCTGTGGAGCGCACTGGGAATTGGGAGGGAGGGGGAGAGGGGGGGGAAGGGCAAGTGGGAACAGGTAACACAACAAAGTTTCAGTTGCACGTGTATACAGGGCACTTGGGCGTTACTGTTCTATTTGTTTATAATCCACTGCATTATTCTAATGATGCTTTATCCCAGCAGGGTCATCAAGGGGAGAATGAGGGATTTCGAGATGCGAGAGGGTATCCAGTCGAAGGAATCTTTGGGGGAGATAGCCGAGTGGGGTCATTTTTATTTTTTCTTTCATGGCGAAACTAACCATATGGTCTCTCAATGTTAAGGGGTTGAACAATCCCCATAAGAGGTGGATTTTCCGAAATGATGTGCAGCGATTTGGGGCTGATATCTTGTTTCTTCAAGAAACACATCTTAAGAAAAGGTATGAGCACTTACTATCTTGGGCTCAATACCCACATCAGTTTCATGCAGCTGCCTCTAAGTCTGCGAAATACTTGGGAGTGAGTATATTACTTCACAAAGATATCCAGGGCTCAGTAACTAAAACGGTGGCTGACCCTATGGGGCGCTATGTAGTTCTACAATTGTTAGTGGAGACAACCACCTATACTTTTTTCAATGTCTAAGCTCCCAATACTAACCAACACGCCTTTATAGCTCAACTAGGAGAGGTTTTGAATAACATAGCCCCTGAGCACCTAATTATGGGGGGTGACTTCAATCTCACTTTACAACCTCATGTAGATAACTCAGCGGGAGGGGGAGGGGGCACATCGTACGATCGTAAGCTCCTCCGAAAGTTCCTTCGAGATAGAGATTTGTTAGACATATGGAGGCACCGAAATATTAATGTGAGGGATTACACTTTCTATTCTTCTCCCCATAAAACTTATTCTCGTATAGACTACTTCTTAGTAGATAAGTCATTGAGTCTGCAGACTGTGCAACCAACGATAGGTCCCATCACTTGGTCGGATCATGCCCCTATAGGTTTAACATTGCACTTACACAATAAAAAGGCTGGTCTCCGATTCTGGCGCTTGAATGACACTCTGCTTGCTGATGAACCGTTTTGTCAAACATTAAAGGAAGCTATAGCGGATTATCAGCAATTTAATCCCACACACTCCCATTCACCACCAGTATTGTGGGACTGTTTAAAAGTGGTGTTGCGAGGTAGATTAATATCACAAGCTTCATATCAGAAAAAGGTGAAAAGCGAAAAAATTGATGCGTTATTGTCTGATATTGCATGTCTAGAAAAACAACATAAAACTACCCTATCCCCCAGGGTCTATGCTAAACTTCAACACGCTCGCAACACTTTAGGCCTGTTGAGAGCTGGGGATATAGCGCACCAGCTACAGCTAGCGCGCCAGGAACATTTTGAATGGGGTAATAAGGCGGGACGACTGTTGGCTCGGAAATCAAAACGCCAAGTAGCACAACGCCAAATCACGAGAATCAAAGCGTTAGATGGCTCTGTTGGATTCGGCTGAAGCTATTCAACATAGATTTCAACAATTCTATGGTACTCTATACTCTGCGGATACTCAAATAGTTGAAGATAGTATTGATGCTTATCTGGCGGACATTGATCTCCCGACACTTTCTGGGACTGAAAGATTGAGGTTTGAGAGTATCGTTACTCCCATGGAAATATTACATGCTATAAAGGATCTTAAACCTAATAAAGCCCCTGGGTTGGACGGGTGTACTGGTTCCTTTTATAAAATGTTTGTTTCTCAGATTACCCCTTACTTACTGGAAGCTTTTAATGCTTTACAGGGGGAGGCAGTTTTACCATCTGAGGCGAATGTGGCAGATATCACCATACTGGCCAAACCTGGGAGGGATCCTGCGGATTGTGGGTCGTACCAACCAATCTCATTGATCAATATAGATTTAAAAATACTAGCCGAAAATTTTAGCTAATCGCCTCAACTCAGTTATGACCAAATTGGTTCACCAGGATCAGGCTGGATTTATTCCAGGGAGGAAAGCGGCAGATAATGTAAGGAAAATTATGGACCTCATATGGCAAGTCACCCGGACTGAGATTCCAGCGATTTTGCTGGCGGTCGATGCTGAAAAAGCATTCGACATGGTCCATTGGCAATTTTTGTTTAAAACATTGAAGAAAATGAACTTTGGCCCCAAATTTCTCAATTGGCTTATTAAACTTTATGATCTGCCGAGGGCCAGGGTTAAAGTCAATGGAGTATATTCTGATCCTTTTCCCATCGAGAGAGGAACAAGACAGGGCTGCCCATTATCCCCATTATTATTTGCGCTGTTTTTGGAGCCTTTCACCACTAAAGTTAGGGAAGCGGGGTCTATTATGGGAGTCCGTGTGGGAGAGATGGACTATAAGTTGTCACTTTTTGCGGACGACATTTTATTTACCTTATCTAACCCGGCACATTCATTACCCGGGGTGGTGGCACACCTTAGGGAATTTAGCTCGGTCTCTGGCTTTCGACTGAACCTTACAAAATCGGAGGTGTTGAATGTTTCTTTGCCCCCGGACCAAGTTGCTCAATTGAAACAACAGTTTCCTTTTAAGTGGGCGGGTGCCAAGATAAAATATTTAGGAAATTTTATAGGACCTAAACTGACTGACCTGTTCAGATTGAATTCCCATGGATGTCTCCTGCCCATGCTGAAGAGCCCGCTGTGGGACATCCACCTGCGCCTCAGCCTGCACCAGGCTATCCGTGGATGGCACCACCACCCCCGCCTGCACCACCTATCATGCTTTCCCCTCCACCACCAGAGCCGCTGTTGCCACCGGCTGTACCTTCCTGCAGCCATGAACTGGAACTGCCCCAACCTCCTTTGCCCTCTGAGGGTAGCGTGAGCTGTGGGAGGAGTCCACAGAAAGAGAGGATGGCCAAGGACGTGATCTTTTAGTTTCTTCACTTTTATTTATCTGCACTTTTTGTACATACATGCACTATATTTAAATAAGCAGTTTATTGTAAATAAATCCACTATCACCTTATGAAATGGCTTTCTATGAGAGTGCTTCTTTGTTGTATAGCCTGCCTTTGACTCAAGCGATGGATTTCTTGCAATTCACCCTGAATCAGATGCTCTTCCTCCTCCTCATTCTCTTGAGGGGCTTCCTCTGGCAAAGGCGAGTGTCTGTTAAGTGCAAGGTTATGTAGCATACAGCAGGCTAGAAAGATTTCACACACTTTAGGGGGACTGTAAAGAAGGCATCCTCCAGATCTTTCTAGACAGCAGAAGTGTGATTTAAGTAAGCCAAATGTTCTCTCTGTCAGCCCTGGTCTTACGGTGTGCCCTGTTGTAGTGAACCTCAGCGGCGGTTGCGGGGGAGGCAATGGGGATCATGAGCCAGGTTTTTAATGGATAGCCTCTGTCACCTGTAGGAGAAGACACAGAAAATCAGAGTAACATATTCCTTCTGTGTTTCATTGTGGCACAGCTCACAGGCCAAGTAAATAGGAGCCCTGCTGTGGAACCATAGATATAAGGCTGACAAAAAAATAGCTGGGAACTATGTATGTTAGAAGTGGTGGTTAGCTTACTACCTAGGATCATCCCCCAGTGATGTGTCCTTGCTGGATGTGGTCAAGAATTCTGGATTGTGATAGAATGTAGGCATCGTGAGTGGATCCTGGAAAGCGGGGCACCACATTCATGATGATGCCCTTGGCGTTACAGACTACTTGCATGTTTAGGGAGTGATATACCTTGCAGTTGCGGTAGGTGGCCTCATCTCCTCCTGGTGCCCTTAGGGGCACGTGAGTGCAATCAATAGCTCCCAAGACTGAGGGGAAGCATGCAATTTGATAACTGTCATTATTTCTTGTTTTTCCTGTCTTCTAAAGAGGAAGGAGATAAAGTGTTGTGTTTTCCGGAGCAAGGCAGCCAGGACCTGCTCTAGACACCTTGAGGTGGCTGACTGAGTGATTCCAGATGTCACTCTGAGCGGTGTTTGGAAGGTGGCAGTAGTCACCTTGATGTGTATGGGCAAGGCATAGCCCCTTTGGGTGATAGGTTGCAGGTCAGGCTCTAACATTTGGCAGAGGTACAGTATGGGTTTCCTTATTAAATCTGAACCTGTGCATTACTTCCTCCTCAGACAGATCCAGAAATTGTGTGCGAGTCCTGTAAACTATGTAAAGGGTATCGCCTCAGTCTCGGCATTCTTCTTCTCTCTTTCTCTTCTGAGCCGTATAGATTGGAGGACCCATGCAGCTATTATAATCATGTGGAGAAACAGGAATGCCCAAACTGCCACACAATAGCTGCTCCTTGTGTTTATCACCTCCTGATGCAGTCCCTTACTGTTAGACACAAATCAACAGTGCATAGGGAAACAGTTTACGGTTTCCCAATTACCACCAGTAAGCCCCACAAGCTCTTCCTTCCACCTTCTGCCTTCCTCTAGAATCGAGGGTCCCTGAGAGATGAGGCCAAGAAACCGCAAACAAACGAGGACACTTTAAGTAGTCGCTTGCGCACACAGGCAGGCAGTAGTAAATATACACGCGTGAGAGACCTAAAACACCGGTGGATGTGCGTGCGTCCCTTATAAAATTTGTCATACATGCGTGAGTCATGGATATGCCCCCAACACGCCCCTTTTTTATGCACGCAACTTTGTGTGCACAGGGTCATTTACGTGCACAAATACCGCTATGCAAAATTTGGCTTGCGCACGCGCCGGCTACTTATGCACATAAGTGCTGTTTTTTGAGTGTGCAGGCCTTTTAAAATCTGGCCCTTAGCTTTCTTTGTTATAGGCACCATCAGTCTGTCAGTAAGCTTTAAGAGGCAGCTGAGAAGGGTGCGTCCAGCTGTATTCACGCTACAAAAAACCAGGCACCCAAAATTTAGGTGTACAAAAATTAAGTGCTCAACACTGTGCCTCAATGAGCACCCAAAAACTCAGCTCCCACAAGGCTGCTCAAATTGCGTGCATGTAAATCAGCACGTGCGTATGAATGCCTAGATAGACTCCCCATACGCCCAACTGGGCATCCAACCAGGTGCCCAAATAGGTGCACACAATTGGACACATAGCCAGATGCCCAAGCATGAAGCGACGGAACTGAAGAGGGCAGCCTTATGTGCAGGAAAAATGCGTGAAATGCTGCTGTGGTCTACTATGCAGCCAACAAGAAAAGCCTGAGAGCGGGGCCTAGCCAAAAGGCTGTTCAAACTGCCAGGCTGCCCATGTCCCCTAAGCTCCCCCGGAGGTGGGAACGAATGTTGGATTGGTGCGCCGAGCACAGAGACGGTGTCCCTACAAAACTTCCCTCCTTTTTTTTTTTAATTAACTCTTTACCTGAGCTCAGCCCGTCCCAGCTGAGTACAAGAATTTGAAGTACCCCTTCAAATTGTCTCTTGTTGATTATAGTTGGTTATAGTTGATTATAGTTCGATGTAAACCGAGTTGATTTGATTTGTATCAAGAAAGTCGGTATATAAAAGCCTTTAATAATAAATAAATAAATAAGATCAGTCGCCAGCTGTGGAGAGAAGAACCTTCACCGCTGCGCTCAGCTTCTTGCACCCGCTTGCCTTTCAGCTATTTTCTTTTTTTTTTTTTTTTACAGCTAAGTTAATGCCGGCTGAAAAAAACAGCTACCAGCCCAAGGCAGCCATCTGAGCGAAGAATCCAAAGATATCACCTCAGGAATTCTCAACTGAGGGAGGAACCATAAAATATCACCACAGGAAAGCAGAGCATTAAAAATCTCCTTCTTCTTTTCTCCTTTGAAAATTTTTAAGCAGTCCCCATTTAGGGAGATGCACGTCCACTATCTGCCTGAGACGGAGAATTCTAGTGGGATGATGTCACTGCAGGAGTATATATACTGTGATGTCAGCTTTGCTCCGCCTCCATTTGCTGGTAGAGTTGCATAACCCACTGGTTTTGGATCCAGCAGTCCGTATGCTAAGAAAGTATTTATATTTCCCGCCTATATAGACTGTTAATGGGAAAACCTACTTACACATATGCTCACCTGCGTGCATGGGAGCAGGATCTACCTGGCCATCTTTCTGAAACGGTCTGGTTAGATGTTTTTCAGGATCTAGGTAAAGGGCTCATCTCAGCGGGTCATATTGAAAATGGGTATAAATTGCTTTACCGATGGCATTTAACTCCAGCTAAACTCCATAAAATTTCTTCAGGGGTATCTGACCAATGCTGGAAACTTTGTGGTTCTGTGGGTACTTTTCTACACGTGTGGTGGCTATGCCCAAAAATACAACAAGTTTGGAATCAGGTGACCTCATGGGTAAGTGAGGTTCTTCACTTTTCAATCTCTCTCACGGCGGTCCATGCGTTGCTGTGGGTACATAGTGAAATTAGTGATGGGGTGCACCTGCAGTTTGTAAAATCCGCGGTGGTGGCTACCAGATGCGCCATTGCATGCCTATGGAAGGACAGTAGGGTCCCTTCGCTGCCTGAGGTACAAGCCAGGGTTCATAAGATGTATGTTCTGGGCAAGATTACTGCCTTTAAACGCCAAAAGCTACAGCGATTTGAGGCTGCGTGGGCATCGTACGCTTCATGGCTGTCAAGAATGTCATCTTAGATATGTAAATTTCCAGGAGCTGTGGTCTATTTCCTTTTTCAGTGGTCAATCCCTTGTTAATACGGTTTATTTCTTTTTTTTCACTGGGAGCAACTCAGATTAACCCAGAGGGGAGGGGGGGTGGGTGGGGGAAGGGACTGCTCTACTAAATGATAACTCAGTATCGGTTTCTTGATTCTGATTTTGATTTTTATTTTTTATAGAGACTCATGCTTACAGTTCAGAACAGTTTGACATTCATATATCTTTATTTCGTACAGAAATCCACTGGTTATGCAGTTCAATGGCCTGATTATTTATTTATATTTGCTTGTTTATCATTGCAGTGTCTGTTCATGTGATGTACGCATTATGGTTGTTTTCACTGCTTTTCAAGGGCCTTGTACTACTGTTGTTTATTATTATGTTATCAATAAAAAACTATTAATATAAAAAAAAAAAAAGTATTTATTAAATTTCTTGATTTTATTGTTTTTGCTTGAGGAATGATCATGGTCCTGTTTTCCCATTGTTGCGCTGTCTAGTTCAGTTTTTGTCTGTATCTGTCCCATTTATATTTTATGGTTGCTTTTTTCTGTATTTGGTGAGGGTCTGTTTACATTCTGCCTGTGCATCTCAAAAAAGATACAGACTGATGGAGGCGGTCCAAAGAAGGTTGACCAAAATGGTGTGGGGTCTGTATTGGAAGACTTATGAGAAGAGGCTGAAGAATCTGCATATGTACAACCTGGAAAAGAGGAGGTGCAGGGGAATATGATACAGACCTTCAAATATCTGAAAGGATTTAATGATGCACACACTTTGAACTTTTTTTGTTGCAAAGAAAACAGGAGAACTAGGGGTCGTGAAATGAAAATCCAGGGGGGAAGACTCAGAACCAACACAAGGAAATATTTTTTCACAGAGAGGGTTGTGGATGCCTGGAATGCCCTTCTGGCAGAGGTGGTGAGGATGAGAACAGTACACAAATTCAAAAGGGGATGGGATAAACATTGTGGATCCCTAAAGGCTTGAGGATGATGAAGAAAAGGGTGCATGGGGGTAACCTGCATGGAAAGGCAGTTAGTAGCCTTAATCAGAAGGCATGGGGGGATTACAACCCTTAACCAATTAAACTTGATGATTTAGCCATATAGCAACATTGCTCTCTGCTTTGATGGTGGGGTTTAGAAAAAGGGATATTGGATTCTGAAGGTAGCCAATGCTGGGCTCCGACTTTTATGGTTTGGGGTACTAATATGCTGATATTGGGATAAAGGCTTCTACGGACAAGTCCAAAAGCAAAGAAAATTCAAGCAGCATTGTCTTAATTATCAGGAAGGCTGCTCACAACATAACAATGTTGCAGTAATTTTGTTAGGGGTTTGAAAGTTGCTTAGTGTTGTTTGTAAGTATTACTATCCTTAACATAAGGCATGGGGTAACCTGCACAGAGAGGCAGTTGCTACCATGGGAAGCTTACTAGGTAGACTGGATGGACCATTTGGTCTTTTTCTGCCAACAACACTGTCACGATGTATCTGACTGAGATTAGGTATTCTCCTAATAGGAAATGTATTGGTATTGTAGAGCCTGCTATAATATTTTCACTGTTGCCTTTTGATAGGTAGTTTGATTTGGTTTGAGTGCTGTTTTAGTTGGGAGGTTTATTATATTTAATTGTAATTCCGCTTACTTATGGCTTTCTGAGGGTCAAGCACACACCCATGTTACAATAAGGGTCTTTTTTTTCAGGGATTTCTGTTTGGCACCGCAGCAATGCATGTAAATATAATGTAAGTGATATTTTTACCTTAAATACTGTATTTTTTCATGTAAAATCTATTTTAAAAAGCATAATTCTTAACTACGTGTTGAGAAGGGAGAGGGTGTATGCAAGGCTACAAGGTTCACCTAGGGTACCTAATATCCTTGCAGTGGCCAGGGGTGTCGGTTTTTAAAGTGTGTATCACTGGAAGGAGCTGGGCTTTCTTTGGTGGACCGAGGACAGACACTAAATTAACGGCGGCGGGAGTGGCAGCAGACTAATTGTTCACCCAGGGCGGCACAAAGGCTAGCACCACCACTCATTGTCAAGGGTGAAAACTGGAACTTAGTTATCTTGAAAACCAAACCTATTCGCTCTATTTGAATGTCCGGGTGTATACGTTTAATCAAATTGAACGGTCTTACTACATTCTAGACAAGTTCAGAATTGTATGTGAAGAGGAAGGGACTCTGTCTGTGGCAAGTTATAACTGAACTTTGAAGCGAGCAGGTTCAGCTTGGCTCGCTTACTCCTAGCCCCAGCGCGGCGAACAGTAATGATGCAGAACAGCAGAGAGAGCCCGTAAGCGAAGCTTCTCCAGCGGCGCTGGGTGACGTCGGAAAGGGGGGCTCTTTGGGGGCAGTGGCGCGAGCCGCGTGTTCTCGCGGGACATAACGGGCGCGTGAGCTGCGTGTTCTCGCGGGGAAGGCGCCGTGGCGATGGAGTTGTCTGCGGCGCTGCTGCTGCTGTTCCTCCTGGCGGCTTTAATCCCGGGGGTGGCCGGTAAGTGTCTTTGTGCCGCGTCGGGGAGAGGCAAGGTATTGTTTCTGTAGGTCAGGGATTTCTTTTCTCCAACCTGGTATGGGAAGAGGGGGCGCTGCGCCGCTGCTGTGGTGCCGGTGTCGCCGCGGTGAAAGGAAGGGAGGGGCATGGTGGTCGCAGACTTTTGTTCTTGTTGTTGCTGCTGGTTGCCGCACTTTGGACCTGATTTACTACGGCAGTTTTCATATCCTCTGTCTGAGCAAAAGCTCAGTAAATCGGGGCTTTAATTAGGGGAAAATGTTGAGATCTTAAAATATGGGGAGAGGAAGCTCACACTGCCTCTGAGCGATTATTTGCCAGCGATTCTAGGGGTCCTAACGCTGGGATAAACAAGTGTAATAATGGTTGTAGCTGGAGATCTCCAAAGGAATATGTTCGCGGAGAATACGAGTGTTTATTTCAGAGGATCTTAAAATCGTGATTCTAGGTCCAATAGTTGTTTTTTTTTAAATCTTTAGAATAATTGCCCTCCTCTCTTTACGCACATTTTCAGAGTATGGAACACCGGAGTGATAGATTTTGAAAATCTGTAAGCAGCTGCTAGTTAAAGACAAATTATTTCACAGTTGATTTGGCCCGATTGGTTCCCAATGATGGCTTCTTTCCCTAGGGAGAATTGCACGGAAACAGATATATTAATGTGACAACATGATGGTCCATTAGTTGACCGGTATTAATAAGGATGCACTTATGAAATATTGTATGGTGCAGCGTATACAGTATTTTTTTATAGAAAGATTATTTTGAATTGTACGTTTTGCAGTCTTGAGTTAACTTTTATATTCCTAAATAAGCACAAAATAAGCAATTCATGTATACAGAAACTACCAACGTATTTAGCATAGGAATTCTTAGTGGAACGCAAGATTTGGTGAGAGAGGTAACCGTGATGGGGGTCACTTCACAATAGTGATCATAACATGATTAAATTTGAACTAATGACTGGAAGTCGGACAATATGTAAATCTACAGCACTAACACTACATTTTCAAAAGGGAAATTTTGATAAAATAAGGAAAATATTTAGAAAAAAACTGAAAGATGCAGCTGAAAAGGTTAAGTGTACAACAGGAGTGGACATTGTTTAAAAATACAATCTTATTTATTTATTTTTATATACCGACATTCGATCTCAATTGAGATATCACACCGGTTTACATTCAGGTGCTGTAGGTATTTTTCTATCCCCAGAGGGCTTACAATCTAAAAGGTCGATACAGTACAGTGTGCTCCGTCGGAGCGCACTGTTAGCTAGCTCTGGACGCGTGTTTTCCCTTACCCCTTATTCAGTAAGGGGAGGAAAACACGCGGCCCACCCGCGACACCTAATAGCGCCCTCAACATGCAAATGCATGTTGATGGCCCTATTAGGTATGTGCGGGATACAGTAAGTAAAATGTGCAGCCAAGCCGCACATTTTGCTTTCAGAAATTAGCGCCGACCCAAAGGTCGGCGCTAATTTCTTCCGGCGCCAGGAAAGTGCACAGAAAAGCAGTAAAAACTGCTTTTCTGTGCACCCTCCGACTTAATATCATAGCGATATTAAGTCGGAGGTCCCGAAAAGTAAAAAAAAGTAAAAAAAATAAAAATAAAAATTTGAATTCGGCCCGCGGCTGTCGGGCCGAAAACCGGACGCTCAATTTTGCCGGCGTCCGGTTTCCGAGCCCGTGGCTGTCAGCGGGCTCGAGAACCGACGCCGGCAAAATTGAGCGTCGGCTGTCAAACCCGCTGACAGCCGCCGCTCCAGGCCAAAAGGAGGCGCTAGGGACGCGCTAGTGTCCCTAGCGCCTCCTTTTCCTCGTTTGCACCGCGTTGCCTAATTTGCATACTGGATCGCTCGCGCCGGCCGTTGGCCGGTGCGTGCGCCGGGAGAGCGGGCGTTCGTCAGGCGCACCCTTCCTCCCCGCACGCACAGTTCTCTTCACTTAGTCCCTGATACTCTCTTCTAATTGCATGCAAATGCATGCCGCGGCTGTGAAGCGATAGGGATGGGTTATGCCCGCGCAACCCATTTTACTGTATAGGCGCTGAGTACAGCGTTTAATCAAGGCCGCGGGCGGATGGGCGCGTGTTTAATCGAGGCCGCGGGGGCGGGTGGGCGCGCGTTGGTTTCAGGCGGGCGGCAGCAGCGGCGGGATCCGGGTGGGCGCGTGTTTAATCGAGGCCGCGGGCGGATGGGCGCATGTTTAATCGAGGCCGTGGGGGCGGGTGGGCGCGCGTTGGTTTCAGGCGGGCAGCGGCGGCGGGATCCGGGTGGGCGCGTGTTCAATCTAGGCCGCGGGCCGGGTTGCACAGGCACGCATTCATTCAGGCGGAGGAGCCGCTTTAAGCGGTCTCCGGCAGCCCCCACCGGCAGTGAATGAATGCGCGCCTGTGCGACCCGTGCGATTCGGCGCTCACGGCGTGACATCACGGCATGTGACTGCCTTGAGCACCGAATCGCACGGGTCGCACAGGCGCGCATTGATTCACTGCCGGTGGGGGCTGCCGGAGGCCGCTTAAAGCGGCTCCTCCGCCTGAATGAATGCGCGCCTGTGCGACCCGGCCCGCGGCCTAGATTGAACACGCGCCCACCCGGATCCCGCTGCCGCTGCCGCCGCCCGCCTGAAACCAACGCGCGCCCCACCCGCCCCCGCAGCCTCGATTAAACACGCGCCATCCGCCCGGGCCTCGATTAACACGCGCCCACCCGGATCCTGCCGCCGCCGCTGCCGCCCGCCTGAAACCAACGCGCGCCCACCCGCCCCCACGGCCTCGATTAAACACGCGCCCATCCGCCCGCGGCCTCGATTGAACACCCGGCTCCCGCCGCCGGCCGCCTGGACCCACGCGGCCCTCCGGCTCCCGCCGCTGCCTGGATGACCGCACGATTCGGAAAGTGACAGGTATTTAAAATTTTTTTTTTTTTCCTGACAGGTTTTGTGTGTCCCACAGCATTACATTTTCTCGATTCATCTCTTATCGCTTTTTTTTTTAATTGTTTTTATTGTGTTTGAGTATCTTAAGTGGTGTCGATGGATTTGTTACAAGACTCACAGTCCTAACACCTATTAGGGGGAGGCGGTAAACTAACACGTTAAGGCCGCGGCAAAACAGCGGGTTACTAAGGAGATAATATCAGCGCCCATTACAGTATCGGAGGGGAATAGCTAATTCCTTCATTATACAGCTAATTCCTTCATTTACACATCATTTACATGCTGGGTGCGGAAAGGGTTATATGTCTATTTTAAGAAGCGCTACGGACGCGTGAAACTGGAGACTGTATTGCTGGATCGCCTTACTCGTCTGTATTGTGCGCTCCCAGCTCGTTACAGACGGGAAATCTTCAACCGCACGTTAGTGTATCGACCTGTAAGTGAGGTAAAAGGTTATTTTAGCCAAAAAAAATCTTTCAACAATTTGAAGGATCCATCTGAAGAAAATAGAAAAAAGTATAAGCATTTTCAAGTTACGTGTAAAACATTGATAAGGCAGGCTAAGAGAGAATTGAAATTAAGTTGGCCATTGAGGCAAAAAATCATAATAAAAACTTTTTAAAATATATCCGAAGCAACAAACCTGTGAGGGAGTCGGTTGGACCGTTAGATGACCAAGGGGTTAAAGGGGCTCTTAGGGAAGATAAGGCCATTGCAGAAAACCAAAATTAATTCTTTGCTTCAGTGTTTACTAATGAGGATGTTGGGGAGATACCAGTTCTGGAGATGGTTTTCAGGGGTGATGAGTCAGATGAACTGAATCAAATCACTAAACCTGGAAGATGTAGTAGGCCAGATTGACAAACTAAAGAGTAGCAAATCATATGGTCTGGATGGTATGCATCCCAGGGTTCTGAAGGAACTCAAAAATGAAATTTCAGATCTATTAGTTAAAATTTGTAACCTATCATTAAAATCATAGATATTTAAAAAGGACTCCAGGGGTGATCTGGGAAATTGTAGACCAGTGAACCTGACTTCAGTGCTGGGAAAAATAGTGGAAACTATTCTAAAGTCCCTCATGAGAGGCTTCTTAAAAAACTAAAAAATCATGGCTTAGGAGGTGATGTCCTTTCATGGATTACAAACTGGTTAATAGACAGGAAACAGAGTAGGATTAAATGGTCAACTTTCTCAGTGGAAAAGAGTAAACTGTGGAGTGTCTTAAGGATCTTTGGTGATCTTAAGGATCTTTGGTGCTTTTCAATCTACTAGATAAATGAAGCTTGACCGTGCCGCAAATGCGCAGTAGAGAGCAACTCTACCGCGCATGCGCGGGCAGCACGTCGATCAGAACTTGCCTGTAACAAAAATGGCGAGGAGCAGTAGCGGCGGCGCGCGCGAGGGAGGGAGGGACCTCCCCCGGAGATCTTCCGTATGCGCCATCCGAAGGGGTTGTGAATGAGCTGGGAGGGGAGGGGATTGAGGGAGGAGAGAGTGACTGAGGGGGAAGAGAGTGGGGAGGGGGAGGGAGGCGTGTGAGGGGAGGGGGGAGGAGAGAGTGAGACTAGAGGGTGAGGGAGAATGAGGGGGGAGGGGGGGAGAATGAGGGGTAAGGAAATGGACCGAAAAAAAAATGTTAATGTAGCCCGTTGTTACGGGCTTAAAAGCTAGTATATTTATAAATGATTTGGAAAGGAATATGATGAATGAGGTAATCAAATTTGCAGATGATACAAAATTATTTAGAATAGTTAAATCACAAGCAGATTGTGATACATTGCTTAGAGGATCTTGCGAGGCTGGAAGATTGGGCATCCAAATGGCAGATGAAATTTAATGTGGACAAGTGCAAGGTGTTGCATATAGAGAAAAATAATCCATGCTGTAGGTTCACAATGTTGGGTTCCATATTAGTAGCTACCACCCAGGAAAAATTTCTAGGCATCATAGTGGATAATACACTGAAATTGTCGGCTCAGTGTGCTGCGGCACTCAAAAGGAATTATTAGGATGGGAATGGTGAATAAAACAGAAAATGTTAAATTTCATCTGTATCGCTCCATGGTGAGACCGCACCTTGAGTACAATTGTACACAGTACAGTTCTGGTCACCGCATCTCAAAAAAGCTAATAGTTGCCCTGGAGAAAGTAAGAGAAGGGCGACCAAAATGATAAAGGGGATGGAACAGCTCCCCTATAAGGAAAGAATAAAAAGGTTAGGGTTGTTCAGCTTGGACAAGAGATCACTGAGGGGGGATATGATAGAGGTGTTTAAAACCATGAGAGGTCTAGAATGGGTAGATGTGAATCAGTTATTTACTCTTTTGGATAATAGAAAGACTAGGGGGCACTCCATGAAGTTAGCATGGGGCACATTTAAAACTAATTGGAAAAAATTCTTTTTGACTCAACGCACAATAAAGCTCTGGAATTTGTTGCCAGAGGATGTGGTTAGTGCAGTTAGTGTAGCTGGGTTCAAAAAAGTTTTGGATAAGTTCTTGGAGGAGAAGTCCATTAAGTGCTATTAATCTAGTTGACTTGGGGAATAGCTACTTTTATTACTGGCATCAGTAGCATGGGATATACTTAGGTTTTGGGTACTTGCCAGGTACTTGTAGCCTGAATTGGCCACTGTTGGAAACAGGATGCTGGGCTTGATGGACCCTTGGTCGGACCCAGTATGGCAATTTCTTATGTTCTTAGGAATCCGGATAATCAAAAGCTCAGTGTCAGCACTGGTTTATTGTAAAGGGAAAGAAATTAAAAGAAGTATCTTGGTAGAATTTTAGTATCATCTTATTTCTAAACGTGTTTATTCATTGTTTTAATATGAATTTGGAGGTTTTAAAGCCCGATTATTTTTATGTAATTCATAATATGTTTACATTTCTACAGTTAGTGCAGTTCAGGATTGGCCAGACAAATGCATATCAGCATACTATAGAAATTGAAGCAAGTTATTGGCTAAACTTGCTGAGTCAGTTCCTGAGCTGTTGCAAGGACTCTTTTTTTTTTTTTTTTAATTTGGAGCTGTGTGTCAATTACCCTTGTAGTGTGTTTTTTTTCCCCCTAAGTTACAGGTCTATCCAGTAGCGAGCGGTAGGAAGAGCTGCGTTAGTGCCCGGTGCACCCGCGGTTGCCGCACGCACAGTGCAGCTCACCTACCGCTCGATCCTGAACTTTAATTTCATGCAAATGTAAACCGCGTCTAAGAAGGGTCCGTGAAGTGTTAGGCCCGCGCAACCCATTTTACTGGATAGAGCGCCTATACAGTATCCTGGGTGCGCGGGCCTAACGCTTCACGCCACGCTGGTATCTGTCATTTCAAATGTCATTTGAAATGACAGATACCAGGAAGTCGGGACTGCCAGTCCCCCCTCCCCTCCTCCCGAAGCAGGGCGCGAAAAACAGCCCTTGCTCCGGGAGGAGGGGAGAAGGGACTGGCAGTACGAAGCGGCGAAAGCGACTTACTTTTTGCACCCCCCTCCGGACATCGGACGACCTCTCCTGCCTCCAGCTGCTCGCGAAGATGGACGCCTGCAAAAAGTAAGTCGCTTCGCCGCTTCACACTGTCAGTGTCTCTTCTTCCCTCCTCTCGGAGCAAGGCTGCTTTTGCGCCCTGCTTCGGGAAGAGGGAAGAAGAGACACTGACAGTGTGAAGCGGCGAAGCAACTTGCTTTTTGCAGCCCCCATCGGACCTCTCCTGCCTCCCGCTGCGCGACTTACTTTTTTTTTGCAGCCATCAGCAGGAACGGATGGTGGCTCCCCTGCCTCCCGGCGAAGATGGACGCCTGCACGGGGGAAAGCGGCCCCTGTGCGTGCAATTGGCCGCTCAAGACGTGACGTCACGACGTTTGGCGTCACGGCATGTGACGTCACGTCTTGAGCGGCCAATTGCACGCACAGGGGCCGCTTTCCCCCGTGCAGGCGTCCATCTTCGCCGGGAGGCAGGGGAGCCACGATCCGTTCCTGCTGATTGCTGCAAAAAAAAGTAAGTCGCGCAGCGGGAGGCAGGAGAGGTCCGATGGGGGCTGCAAAAAGCAAGTTGCTTCGCCGCTTCACACTGTCAGTGTCTCTTCTTCCCTCCTCCCGAAGCAGGGCGCAAAAAGCAGCCTTGCTCCGGGAGGAGGGAAGAAGGGGCTGGCAGTACGAAGCGGCGAAGCGACTTACTTTTTGCAGCCCCCTCCGGACATCAGAGGGGGCTGCAACGTTTTTTTCGCTTTTTTTTTTTTTTTGCTTCGGGAGGAGGGGAGAGGACTGGGGCTGCCCCGGAGACCGGCACCCATGATCGCGGCCGGGGCAGGTGAGCGGGGGCTGGGGGAAAGCTTGCCGCCTACCCTTACCCCTGCCTCTACCGCAGGGGTAAGGGTAGGCAGTAAGTTAGCAGGTTAAACGCGCGACAAAACTGCAGGGAAAGAAAGCGATAGTCTGGGCGCGGGTTACGGGATACTAGGGAATAGCTAATTCGCTCGTTTGCATGCAATATACATGCCGCGTGCGGAAGGGGTTGCCCGGGGATTTTAGGACTCGGTAGGAGTAGGTTAAAGGGGATTTGGGATCGCAGGAAGGGCTAACGCGGCCGGAAAGTGAGTAGAATGCGGTTTAGGAGCGGGGTAAACGCGGCTGCACTTTACTGGATAGACCTGTTATTTTGCTGGATTTTGATTACTTATGATTTAACAAGTAGAGAGAGCATGCATTGGCATGGCATTTTGGTGATGCTTTCCAGTGTGGTGGTGGTTTGGGGGGGGGGGGGCGTGATTGCAGTTCTATGCAAGGGAAGTGTTTGGGTTGTGTGTGTGTGTATTGGGGGGATGTTGTTTGCTTTATGAAATACCCAGCACCTCCTATGTCATGAAATGTTTAAGTAGTGGTAGCAGTAGGCATGTTCGAGAGTGAGTATAGTGCTGTCTGTGGGAGTGGGAGTAAGAGGTTTCTGTGTGTGTGGTTGGATGGAAGGGGCTGTGGGGAGGTGTGTGGATGGGAAAAACATCCAATTATGTAGCAAGTTATCAGGCCACTATTAGCCAGGAAGGTTTTTAAGTTATCCAGCTTTGTGTGGCTTGATAACCTTCTACTTAACCAGATATCTTTTAAAGATATCTGGTTAAGTAAAGATATCCTTCCCAGTTACATACCCCTGTTTTATTGTAACTTTAAACTTCCACTAGTTAATGTTATGTTATTTCTTTGTTCCTTGTAAACCGATATGATATTTTTTCATGAATGTCTGTATATAAAAATAATAAATAAATAAGATAATCCGTCTAAGTAGTACTCTGAAAACCTTTAACAAAAAAATAGAAAAAAGGGTCAGTGGTCTGATCTTCCTTTTTCCCCTAGAATGTCATATATTGGTATGGGCCTGTGGCGCTGTGCTTCCTGGTACCCCTCTAACCTCTCAGCTCTGTAAAAGTTCCTGAGCTTGTATGCTGTGCCCTCTGCCCCAGTTTTTGACAATTATGAAGACTGGGATCTCCTCCCCCCGCAGCGTTATGTATTTTCCATGGGTAATTGAGTAAATTAGCCATTCTGTTTGGGTGTGACGTCCTATGGCGGCGTGTGGCACAGAAACTTCTCATAATAGCAGAGCTTGAAGCTCTGCCCATGTGCAGATGTTTCAGTGCAATTTCCTCAAGCATCAGTCTTCAGTTGCATTTTTTTCTGCATCTCAAGTGGGTTAAAATCTTCTCACCTCAGCCGAGATTTAAAAAAAAAAAAAAAAAAAAGTCATAAAGAGTCCTGGGATTCAAATACTGTGAACACAGTATGTGGAGGAGTAGCCTAGTGATTAGAGCAACTGTCTACGACCCAGGGAAACCACAGTTCAAAGCCTTCTGATGCTCTTTGGGACTTTGGGCTAGTCACTTTACTCTCGGTTGCCTCAGGTACAAAATTAGATTTCCTAGCGTGTAGCCAGAATGGATTCAGGACCAATAAGTATTGTGCTCTCCTGATAGCAGATGGGAGGCTGACATCAGCCTACATATACCAGTGCAGCGTGCTTAGCTCTTTAGTATTTCTCAGTTTCCATAGCAGATGCGGACACTATCCCAAACAGAATAGTGTAAACATTTACAGCAAGAAAGAGAGAAAATTTACCTTAAGAAACCTAACGGTCCCTCCCCCAGTCGAGACTTTCATGAGGTGATTTTCGATATCCCTCAGAGGTGAGCCTTGGTCCGATGGCCGATCCGGCGTGGACTTAGCCCACAGGGTGGCTGAAAGTCAGTGGGTGCAGATTTGAGCACGGCGGTGAAGGTATTTCCCTCTTCCCTCTGCAGCTAGAGACCCTCTGGCACGCGACCGGTAAGCGCCGAGACCAGGTAAGGTAGAAACCTTTACTTCTAAGTCTCCAGTATCCAAGGCTCAAATAGCCTTACCGTCCTTCCTCCGATGAGGCTTTAAAATCGGGTTGAGCATCCCTCCTTGGGCAGGCCCCGATTCGTTGGGTGGGGTCGCCATCTTACCTTCGGGATCGTCGGCACCATTTTCCCCCCTCGACCGGCGGTACGTGCGGGGCAGGCCGGAGTCCCGAAGCGCCTAACTTAAACGCTTATCTATGGGGTGTGCGCACAGTGGTGCGCACATCTGGGTTGTGTGGACAGCGACGCACACAAGTAGGCCGTTCACATAACTGTGCCGCACGCATAAACTCCGTTGCATGCACAACTTGCGCGCACTTCGTGTGCATAACTTCCACACACCTGATGCTTGCATAATCCCACGCACGACAAATTTTGAAGACTTACACGTGCGCAGACAATGGCACCACCATCCAAGAAAGCCAAGAGACCTTTTCTTTGCCCATCCTGCCACTTAAGAGCCGCGCAGCCTGAATTGGAATCCCTCCAGTGCCAACAGTGTGACCAGAACCAGGGAGAACCAAATCAAGACCCTCTACAGCCAGGAGATGGATCCGGAACCACTGATGATGGCATCCCGGACATAAGTATTTCCAACGCAGCGCCCCCACAGGAAAATTCCTCAGGGGCGACCACTACAATCCCCCCTAGGATCAACATGGACCCAGGATCCTTCTCCTGGGTGGAATTTTTTTTAAAGGGCTGCAAACCTTTGTCCAGACACAACCAGCCCCTACTACCCACCTAACTCAAGCCCTGCCGGAAACTCAAGCACTTCCCGGCCCCTCCCGGGTTCTTCGAGACATGCCTCTCCTAACCAAGAGCGTCCCTGATGAGGATCCAGACACCTCTGAAGAGGAAACTGACTCCCTGGAAGAAGGAGAAAATTCTCCAGGGATGGAGCCATACCGGACCAGCTCCGATTCTTCCACAAGGACAATTACCAGCCCTCTTGTACCAGACTATGAAGACACTGGGTCTTCCAGGCACGGAGCCCACAGTGGAACCAAAGAAGAATCCCATGCTGGTGTACCTCCATTAGGCCTCATGCTATTTCCCTATGTTGGAGCCCATTAAGGAACTGATTGACCTGGAATGGAACTCCACTCAACTACCTACCAAGGGTCCATCAAGTCCAGCATCCTGTTTCCAACAGAAGCCAAACCAGACCACAAGAACCTGGAAATTACCCAAACACTAAGAAGATCCCATGCCACTGATGCAATTCATAGCAGTGGCTATTCCCTAAGTAAATTTGATTAATAGCCGTTAATGGACTTCTCCAAGAACTTCTCCAAATCTTTTTTGAATCCAGCTACACTAACTGCACTAACCACATCCTCTGGCAACAAATTCCAGAGCTTTATTGTGCGTTGAGTGAAAAAGAATTTTCTTTGATTAGTCTTAAATGTGCTACTTGCTAACTTCATGGAATGCCCCCCTAGTCCTTCTATTATTCGAAAGTGTAAATAACCGATTCACATCTACTCGTTCAAGACCTCTCATGATCTTAAAGACCTCTATCATACCCCCCCTCAGCCGTTTCCTCTCCAAGCTGAACAGCCCTGACCTCTTCAGCCTTTCCTCATAGGGGAGCTGTTCCACCCCCTTTATCATTTTGGTTGCCCTTCTCCGTACCTTCTCCATCACAATTATATCTTTTTTTGAGATGCGGCGACCAGAATTGTACGCAGTATTCCAGGTGCGGTCTCACCATGGAGCGATATAGAGGCATTGTGACATTTTCCGTTTTATTAACCATTCCCTTCCTAATAATTCCTAACATTGTTTGTTTGCTTTTTTGACTGCTGCAGCACACTGAGCCGACTATTTTAAAGTATTATCCACTATGATGCCTAGATCTTTTTCCTGGGTGGTAGGTTCCATATTAGGAGCTAACATCATGTAACTACAGCAAGGGTTATTTTTCCCTATATGCAACACCCTGCACTTGTCCACATTAAATTTCATCTGCCATTTGGATGTCCAATATTCCTGTCTTGCAAGGTCCTCCTGTAATGTATCACAATCCGCTTGTGATTTAACTACTTTGAATAATTTTGTATCAACCGCAAATTTGATAACCTCACTCATTGTATTCCTTTCCAGCTCATTATTTATATATATTGAAAAGCACCGGTCCAAGTACAGATCCCTGAGGCACTCCACTGTTTACCCTTTTCTACTGAGAAAATTGACCATTTAATCCTACTGTCTGTTCCTGTCTTTTAACCAGTTTATAATCCACGAAAGGACATTGCCTCCTATCCCATGACTTTTTAGTTTTCGTAGAAGCCTCTCATGAGGGACCTTGCAAACGCCTTCTGAAAATCCCAATACACTACATCTACCGGTTCACCTTTATCCACATGTTTATTAACCCCTTCAAGAAAATGAAGCAGATTTGTTAGGCAAGACTTCCCTTGGGTAAATCCATGTTGACTATCTATTTATTTATTTATTTATTTATTTATTTATTTATTTAAGGACTTTTATATACCGAAGATCATGTACTAGTACATATCGCTTCGGTTTACAGATAACCAGCATTAGAATTACCATATACATGGTATTCCATTAAATCATGTCTTTCTATATGCTCTATGATTTTGATCTTGAGAATAGTTTCCACTATTTTTCCCGGCACTGAAGTCAGGCTCACTGGTCTATAGTTACCTGGATCGCCCCTGGAGCCTTTTTTAAATATTGGGGTTACATTTGCCACCCTCCAGTCTTCAGGTACAATGGATGATTTTAATGATAGGTTACAAATTTTAACTAATAGATCAGAAATTTAATTTTTTAGTTCCTTCAGTACCCTAGGATGCATACCATCTGGTCCAGGAAACTTGCTACTCTTTAGTTTGTCAATCTGGCCTACTACATCTTCCAGGTTCACAGTGATTTCATTCAGTTCGTCTGACTCATCACCCCTGAAAAACATCTCCGGAACTGGTATACCCCCAACATTCTCATTAGTAAATACGGAAGCAAAGAATTCATTTAGTCTTTCTGCAATGGCCTTATCTTCCCTAAGAGCCCCGGTCATCTAATGGTCCAACCGACTCCCTCACAGGTTTCTTGCTTCGGATATATTTTGAAAAGTTTTTATTATGAGTTTTTGCCTCTATGGCCATCTTCAATTCAAATTCTCTTTTCGCCTGTCTTATCAATGTTTTACACGTAACTTATTTATTTATTTTATTTATTTGCAGTTTTTATATACCGACATTTGTTTAGTAACCTCACATCGGTTCACAATTAACAGAAACATTGCAGCTGTGCCAACTAGAACGAACATGTGCAACAGTGCTTTACAATAAACATTTACAATAAACAAACTTTACAATAAACATGTTAAGCGGGGGAGGGGAAAGAACAGTGGAACAATGAAACATAGAAATGACGGCAGAAGAAGACCAACCGGTCCATCCAGTCTGCCCAGCAAGCTTCACACATTTGTTCTCATACTTAACTGTTTCTCTTGGCTCTTAGTAACCTTATGTTCTAATTCCCTTTTCACCCCCACCATTAATGTAGAGAGCAGTGCTGGAGCTGCTTCCAAGTGAAATATTAAGTTTGATTAGTTGGGTAAGCGGCAGCATAGCTCTCTGCCATGAAGCAGAGGGCAATGCTGGAAATGTGTGAAGTATCAGTTTTTCTTTTCCCCTGTCATTGAAGCAAGGAGTCATGCCGGACATGCACCGAAAGTGAAGAATGCCTTGAAAGTCACATTAACTATCATCAAATATTGAAAAGCCTAATAATTGGTAATACCTATAAGCCCATGAACCCATCCCTGTTTTTTTTTCTTTTTTTCTTTTCTTTTTTTAATTGGGAGATGGATGCCCTTCATCCTTCTACTCTGTGAAGGTGGACACCGGCCACTGGCATCCCGCTCCGTGAATGCCTCTGTGGCTACTGCCGCTCCGTGCAGTATTTTACTACCTGCTCTTTATATGCGTCCTCTAGAACTGATGGATCCCATCCCTGGGTTTTTTTATTATTTATTTAATTGGGAGATGACAGCCCTCCATCCTTCCGCTCCGTAAAATAGTGGTACAAAGCAAATTGACAATGCTTATGTTTTATCCTATTTTCTTCAGATGGATCCTTCCAATTTTTGAAGGATTTTTTTTGGCTAAAATAGCCCCTTTCACTTCACCTTTTAACCATGAATCACCTTTTAACCATGAAGGTAATCGTTTTGCCTTCCTTCCACCTTTCTTCCTCGGTGAGAATGCATTTGAGTGCAGTTGCTGCTTACAACCATCAAGTAAATGGGCAATCCATTTCCACATATCTGTTAGTGTTTCGTTTCATGAAGGGCCTTCTGCACATGCATCCACCGATACAGAAACCCCCAATTCTGTGGGACATTAATGTGTGCCAATAGCTCTCATGAAGAGCTTCTTTGAGCCCCTAGCGACAACGGGGCTGAAGTTCCTTACATGGAAGGTCCTGTTCCTGGTAGCAGTCACATCAGCAAGACGAATTAGTGAGCTACAGGCCCTGGTCCATTTCTCGCCATATCTACAATTCTTCCATGGCAAGGTATTACTTCGTCCACACCCAAAATTTATGCCAAAGATGGTATCAGCCTTTCATTTGAATGATTCAATCTCCCTACCAACGTACTTTCCAAAACCTCATAAAAATGAAAGGGAAAAGATTTTACATACGCTAGATTGCAAACAAGCCCTTGTATATTACAGGGAAAGAACACAGGGCCAGAGGATACTCCAGCAAAGTGGGAGTTGCAGTATCCAAAAGGACTTTAGCAAATTGGTTGATGAATTGTATCCGTCACTGCCATACCACGACTTCCATGCCTTTTGCTGGGACAGTAAAAGCACACCAAATAAAGGAATCCGCAGCCTATATACTATAGTGGACATCTGTAGGGCTGCAACGTGGTCCTCAATTCACACCTTCACGTCTCATTATTGTCTAGACAAGCTTTCTGAGTCAGATAGTGCAGTAGGAAAAGCAGTGTTAACTACAGTAGGAAAAAACTAGAGCCTGCCTCTTAGGTCTCTATGTTGCACAGCACAAGTAACAAGAGTACCGGATTAATAGACTGCAGTCTTCCAGAAGGGACTTCTGAACCTTCTTCCTGGAAGGCAGCAACCCTTTGCTTGGGACTCCCCAAACAGCATGGCTAATTCACTTGCTCATTGACAGAAAAAAGAAAGTTTGCCTACCGTAAATGGTGTTTTCAGTCGATAGCACAGTGAATTAGCCATGCAAACCTGCCCATCTCCTTGGTAGTCTCTAGATACTTTGACCGGATATAGTCTGAGATCTTTGATACCAACTGACGACTGAGGTAATCATGATGGAACATCCGCACATGGGCAGAGCATGAAGCTCTGCTATTATGAGAGAGTTCCGAGCAGCGCGTCGCCGGAGGATGTTGCACCCAAACAGCATGGCTAATTCACTCTATCTACAAAAAAAAAGACTGTTTACGGTAAGGAACCTTGTATTTATTGACTGTCCCCTTTCCTCCTCCTTCTCTCACCCACCCACCCAATACCTTTAATTTCCCTGCCAAATGCATGCGACTCACTTCCCTACTCCCAGCGCCTCTAGCTCTGCTCTAACAGAGGCAGCACTAGAAGCATAAGCTGGAGGCACTGAGAGTGGAGAAGTTGATCCCTTGCTCCCAGCAGGGAAATTGTAAGGTATTGGTGAAGGGGATGGAGGAAGGTCAGGGGGAATGGTATTGGCCATCACAACATAGCAACACTGTGGGGGTGGGGAGGAGAGTTGGACTGCCTCTCCTCTCCCAGCTTCAAAACTGATGTAAACTGGGGCAGGAGGCTCAGCTTACAAACCTGGGGACTTTTACAGTATTGAGAGGTTTGGGGGGTGCTAGTAGCACAGCCTGGGAGGGTCATATATGATTCTTTGGGTCGAGAGAGGGGATTGGGCTGCTGGCCCTATTTTATTTTAATTTTTTTAAGGATTTGACAATGCTAGTTGGCTGTTTTCTGGCCACATAAGACCAGATAACTTTAGAACATCTATGAAGCAGGCCTACAGTTCTCCTAGGACAAGCAGGATTGTAGTCCTCATACATGGGTGATGTCATCGGATGGAGGCCAGCACGGAAAACTTTGGCACACTGAGCATGCCTAGCATGCCACAATCCACTATCAGTCTCTTCTGTGCAGCTGTCATCTAGCGGTGGTGGAGGTCTTGCTCAAATTGTTTTGTGGAAAGCTTTTCCTGGTTGTTTCTGCGACGGTTTTCCTGCGCCAGGCCCCTCTTCTTCCCCCGGCTTAATGAGGCAGTGCAGTAAGTTTTCTTCGTTCTGTGCGGTCGATAACTGGCAGTTTTTTCCTTCGGGATCCGCTGGTCATCGACCACTTGCCAGGTTGATTCTCTATGGTGTCGGATTTTCGATGGTGCCCTCTGACTATGTCCCTCACAGATCCACACAACATGTGTATCCTCTGCCTGGGGGTGGTGTTTTTGTGACCAGATGACCCCCCCCCCCCCCCCGCCAGGGCCAGCGCGCTTGCCTGGATAAAATGGAGAAACTATTCGGGGCGAAGAAATCTGAACCTTTGACACCAGCGTCGGAGGCCTCGACTCTGAGAGGTCGTGGTGAACCTATGGACACCAAGCCTTTGTTATCCACTCCTCCCGGGACCTTAGGTGGAACGGTGTGCTGGGGATTGACCTTCATTGGTCTCGTCACACTTGAAGTCTGGATTGTCTCCTTCCTCTTGGCATCAGGGAAAGACTGGGCTGAGCATTGTGGAAAATCCAGGAAGCATCGTCGCCAGTCACTGTCTTTGCACGGTGCCAGGCTCGGATTGATGCTGGCGCCGCTGCTGGAGGGCTTCTGTCTTCCTTGGTGTTCTCCCCATGGTGCCGGTGCCCAGGGTGTGTTAGATGCCCCTGCGGCCACTGTTGCTGCTTCCTATCCCTGTGCTGGGTTCCTCTGATGAAGAAGGGCTCTCACAGCCTGCGGTGCCACCAAGACCCTTAGTCCCAAGGTTGGCATTCCCTGGTCTGGTGTCAGTTCCTTTGATGCCCTCTGTGCCCAAACGAGGGACCGGGGAGGTGCCCTCTACCAGTGTCTCTGGGCGATCTTAGTGTGGAAGATTCCCCTTATGACCCATGGGGGGATGATACCTTTGAGTTCATTGGATGACTCGGGGGATCTTCCGTTGAGCCCCTCTCCTCCGGAGGAGTGGTGCAGGTCCTCGCTTGAGGACCTGACCTTGTTGGGGTTTGTCCGGGCCATGGCAGAAACTATTCCGTTTCAGCTTCTGTCGAAAGAGGATGCCAGGCTTAAGATGCTGGAGGTCTTCCAGTTTGTCAATGCCCCGAAGGAGGTGGTGGCTGTTCCCGTACATGAATTTGGGAACATGCCATCTCTGTAAGTCTGGTGAATCGAAAGGCTGATAATGTTTACTTGGTACAGCAGGCCTTGGGGTTTGAGAGGTGTCAGCTCCTACATCAGTCGGTCGTGGTAGAGTCTGCTCTCAAAAAGGCCAAGCATTCCTGCACCCATGCATCCGCCCCTCCAGGTTGGGAGCATGGGGTTCTGGATGCCCTGGGTAGGAACATGTTTCAGGGCGCCATGTTGATTGCCCGTACTGCTTCCTACCAGCTATACATGACACACTACGTCCAGAACCTTTGGAAGCAGGTCCAGGAATTGTCTGAGTGCCTGCAGCAGCCGGACGCTTTTGCTGCGGTTGTCCAGTGGGACCTGGAATGTGGCAAACATATGAGGTGTGTTCTACCTAATATGTATTTTGAAATGGCAGATAGGGTGGTGGCAGCAGGCATTGGTGCCCGCAGGATGGCTTGGTTCCGAGCCTCTGATCTCTGGCCGGAGGTCCAGCAGAAGCTTGCGGACCTGCCATGTACTGGCAAAAACCTCTTTGGTGACAAGGTGAGGGATGCTGTAGCTCAGTTGAAGGATCACATGAGACACTTTAACATCTCTGCCAGTACGTCAGACCCTCCGTCCTCTGCCAGGAAATCCTCATGTTGGGGCCCAAGGAGGTGCTTTTATCACCAGAGGAGGTATTATCTTCCTGCCTCTCATGCCTGTTCTCAGCACGTGGGCTCTCGGGGCTGCTTCAGACAGCAGCGGGCCCTCAGCTGGCGCCCCAGATGAGCCCTCTGTGGGGGAGCATAAACCAGTCGACCATACCAGTCTGAGGTCGGCTGCAGTTCTTCGTGGACTGCTGGCCCAGTGTCACCTTGGATCAGTGGGTTCTGTCCATCGCTCGTTAAGGATGGACAGAACTTCTGAGTATCCCCTTGGACTGTCCCCCATGCCCCTCTTGGGGTCTGTCCCCTCATCAGGAAATACTCTTAATGGCGTTCTCCACCCTCAACAGCCAGAGCAGTCGAACCCGTTCTGCGGCAGCAAGGGCGGGGGTTCTACTCTTGCTGTTTCCTGATTCAAAAGAGAACGGGGAAATCCACCTGATATTTAGATCTGAGAGCTTTGAACAAGTTTCTAAGAAGAGAAACGTTCAAAATGGTCTCCTGGGCTCCCTGATTCCCCTCCTGCAAAGAGGGGACTGGTTTTGCTCTCTCTATCTAAAGGACGCATATGCCCACATCAAGATCTCCCTCGATCACAGGAGGTATATTTGATTCATCGTAGGCGAGAGGCGTTTCCAGTACAGGGTGTTGCCTTTTGGCCTCACTTTGGCCCCACGTGTCTGGCAGTAGTGGGTGCACACTTTTGCCGACTGGGGTTGCAGGTGTTTCTCTACTTGGACGATTGGCTGGTCAAGAGGGCCACCCAGGAGGGAGCACTTCGGAGGGAGTCCTTGGGGTTTATCATCAACTACCTGAAGTCCCATCTCACCTCGTCACCTCAGGTGAGCTTTATTGGTGCCGAGCTGGATACAGCCCAGGCCAGAGCCTATCTTCCTTGTGATCGGGCACTCAAACTGGTGTGCCTGCAGGAGTGGTTCATTGGAGCTGCCACATGCTCCGTCTTCTAGGTCAGGGGTCCCCAACCACCGGTCCGTGGACCAGGACCGGGCCGTTGTGGGTTTTTTGCCGGTCCGCGGCGCCGCCAAGCACCGGCAGTGTGTCGCGTGCTCCCGGTCTCTCCTGCTGCTCTTCCTTCCCTGCTGCCGTTGCCGCCGGGCTATCAGCACATTCAAGCCCAGTGGGAACGGCAGCGGTGTTATAAGCTGTGGCACCTTTGGCTGGCCTTTTCTTCTTCCCGTGACCCGGAACAGGAAGTGATACACAGAGCGGTGCGCGGGAAGGAGAAAGGCCGTGCCGCGTGGAAAAGTGGCATCGGCGGCAGTAGCATCTGTCCCCGAGCAATCGAAGCAGCCGGTAATCGGGAAAGGAGACAGCAGCATGAGCCTCCCGCGGCCGATAGGATTCTTCTTTCTTGGCCTGCGGGGGCTGGAGGAGGAGGCTGCTGCAGCTACCATTTGTGCTCGGGGGGGGGGGGGGAAGAAGTAAGTGAGAGAGAAGCAGCCAGCCAGCCTGTGTGTGATTGAGAGAAACTGGTCAGAGAGCTGATGTGTGTGTGTGTGTGTGTGTGTGTGTGTGTGTGTGTGTGTGTGTATATGTGAGAGACAATGAAAGTGATTGCTCAGGGAGATGACGTATGTGTGTGAGAGAGAAAAAGCATGGAAGTGAGAAAGCATGGGAGTAAGAAGTCTGGTGTGGGGGTGTGTGTGTGTGTGAAAGAAAGCATGGGAGTAAGAAGCCTGTGTGTGCATGCATGAGAGAGAGAGACTGGTTGGTAAGGTGATGGTGTGTGTGAGAGAGAGAGACTGGTGTGTGTGAATATGAGAGAAAGAATGTGATTATGGGAATGAGAAGCCTGTGCATGTGAAGAGTGAGCACGGGAGTGAGAAACCTGGGTGTGTGTGAGACACAGCATGGGAGGGAGAAGCCTGTATATCTGAAAGAGAACATGGGAGTGGGAAGCCTGTGTGTGTATGCATGAGAGAGATCAGGTGACTGGTGTGTGTGTGTTTGTGTGTATGTCTGTGTGTGTGTGTGTGAGAGAGAGAGAAAAAAGTGATTATGGGAATGAGAAGCCTATGCATGTGGAGAGAACAAGCATGGGAGTGAGAGACTGGTGAGTGTGTGTGTGTGTGAGGCAGAGAAAGTGATTATGAGAGTGAGAAGCCCATATATGTAAGTAGAACACGGGAGTGGGAAGCCTGTGTGTCTGTATGGCATGAGAGAAACTGTTCAGGAAGGTGACTGGTGTGTGTGTGTGCCAAAGACTGTTTGGGAGATGATTGGTGTGTGAGAGACAGAAACTGGTCATGGGTGCATGACTGGTATTGTGTGTGTGTGTGAGAGACATGGGCACTAAGGAAGAGGACCGTGAGTATAGAGCTTAGCTTCTACTGCTGCTTCTTGTGTGTGCCACGGCCTGCATGGAAGGGGAGTAGGAGAGCTGCTGGAGGGGGTAAGTAAAGGTGGCTTTTTAAGTTTATTTTTCTTGATTGAATGCCATTTTAATTATGTGATGTCTGCTTTTTTGAAATATTTTATTGGTGTTTGGGAATGTTTAATAGTTTGAGTTTTTAATTGTTGGTTGTTATTCTGTTCATAGCTGTTTGAAACATTTATTCTGCTTATTAGTATAGTTTAACAATTATTTCTGTGTGGGGATCTATAGCTGCTTGCTAGTTCTGTTTTCCTAATGAGAGGTGTATTGGTTTTTAGGACCTGATTTAATATTTGTAGTGTTGCCTTTTCATAGATAGGGTTACTCCTGTTTGAGTGTATTCCATAATACAGGTGTAACTATGTGCGGATTAGTTTATGTGCATTACTACAGATCCTGGGAGTATGTTAGGTCTGTTCTGTATCTGTTACCGAGATGAGATATTTTACTAGCATGTAAGCGTTTGTATCAGTCTTATTTGTTGTGTTTTCTCAAGAGGACATGCATTGGTGGTAAACTGCTGTCTTTTCATAAGTAGGGCTATTGAGCCTGGAAGTAGAAGGAGTTTGAGTTACTGTTTCTGAGATGATACCAGAACCAGAATACCTTTTTTATAGGGTGAGTTGTATGGGGAATGTCATAATTCTGCTTTACATCCATTATTGTGGGTCAGGGGGGTTCCCGTGGATGTAAACTGTACTTTTACATCTAGCCCCGTGACGATCATGGGTCAGTGTGTCATGCATGTGAGAACCTATGGTGAGTTGAGTCACATTCACATTATAAATGTCATAATTAAATAAGTATGCACTAAAATCCAACCCCCACTCCGCCTCTTGCTTGAAGCCGGTCCCTGGTGCAAAAAAGGTTGGGGACCACTGTTCTAGGTCACATGGCTGCAGCCGTCCATGTTACTCCCTTGGCTCACTTACATAAGCACCGTGCTCAGTGGATCTTGCTATCCCAGTGGCAGCAGGCCACCCAGGACCTCCATGTACGCATCTACATTACTCCGCCTCTCCAGACCTCCTTGTCTTGGTGGGAGAGCCTGGCCAATTTGAAGCAGGGGGTTCCCTTTCAGTCTCCTTCTACCCAAGTTGTGCTTGCCACGGATGCGTCAAACCTGGGGTGGGGCACCCATGTGGAGAGGCTTCACACGCAGGGTCTGTGGTCTGCTCAGGAAGCTCAATACCAGATCAACTTCCTGGACTTTCAAGCGATCCGTTATGTGCTTTGGGCGTTCAGGGATCGCCTATCCAACAAAGCAGTCTTGATCCAGACCGACAACCAAGTGGCGATTTTGATATATCAACAAGCAGGGAGGTACAAGGTTATTCCTCCTATGCCAGGAGGCAGTTCAGATTTGGTTGTGGGCTCGGTCCCAGGGCATGCTGCTACGAGCCATGTATCTTGCCGGGATGGAGAATATAGTGGTGAACTGGCTGAGTTGAGCCTTCCAACCCCATGAGTGGTCCCTGGATCAGAAGTGGCAGAATGGCTCTTCTGTCTCTCTGGGGAACCCTGGACATGGATCTCTTTGCCTCCCCCTGCAACAGCAAGGTGAGAGAATTCTGCTCCCTGTACATGGGGGGCGGCAAACCAGCTTCGGATGCCTTTTCCTGCCAATGGGGCAAGGGCCTTCTGTACGCACATCCTCTGGTGATGAAGACACTCCTGAAGTTCCGACAGGCCAGGGAGACCATGGTCCTCATTGGCCGAGGCAGATCTGGGTCCCACTCTAGTGGGATATATTTGTCTGGGGACTTCACCTGGACTTGTCACGCAAGATCTCAGGGCAGGCTGCACCATCCCAACCTCAGGGCGTTCTCTATCAGCCTGGATATTGAAGGACTAATTCTGCAGCCCATTGACCTGTCGAATGATGTGTCCTGGGTCCTGGTGGCTTCCAGGTAGCCTTCCACTCGGAAGTCTTATGGCCTGAAGTGGAGGAGGTTTTCCATGTGGTGAGAATGTCACGGCATAGATCTGTTCTCTTGCTCTATGCCAAAACTGCTTGATTACCTACTGCACCTTTTGGATGCTGGCTTGAAAATCAACTCCGTCAGGGTACACCTGAGTGCCATCGGGGCCTACCACCATAGTGTGGACGGTTCGCCCATCTCTGTGCAGCCCATAGTGGGGAGTTTTTATGAGGAGTCTACTTCAGTTGAAGCCTCCCCTGCGGCCTCCTGTTGTGTCCTGGGACCTCAGTGTGGTGTTAGTTCAGCTCATAAGAACATAAGAAAATGCCATACTGGGTCAGACCAAGGGTCCATCAAGCCCAGCATCCTGTTTCCAACAGTGGCCAATCCAGGCCATAAGAACCTGGCAAGTACCCAAAAACTAAGTCCATTCCATGTTGCCATTGCTAATAGCAGTGGCTATTCTCTAAGTCAGAGCTTTCCAAACTTTTCATGTTGGTGAGACACGTTTTTAGACAAACATAATTTCGGGACACAGTAATTCAGTCTACTAGCAAAAGGTTAAACGAACGAAATGTATTTCGACAATTTATGTATGTTTCCTTAAATTATATACATAATAAAATGTTTCACGACACAACATATCTTGTGAAAACCTCTCATTTATATTAAAAATATATAATATTCCAAGATTAATGTTGTTCTAATTTATGAATAACAATAATAAAACAAAGTTATTTTTTTATTCAATTTACCTCTTTAATGAGATATATGAGCTTGATGGGATGAACACAGATTTTGAATATTTGGTGTTAATAAGAAAGTCCAACAGGTCTTCTGCGTAATTTTAAAAAGCTGGTCAGTTTCACACTATATAATTATTTGATAGCCTCATTCAACTAATTCTATATGGCTATGAGAGTGAAGTCTGGGATTTATAGGAAGGGACAGAATGTCAATACAAATCCTGCACCTCCAGTTCTGTAACTCTGTGCATCCACTGAAATCCCCCCAAACAATGGAGCTTGGATGTTTCCCTTACAGCTCATTATACTAAAGATATTTTCAAATTCTGGTGTCACCTCACAGTAACAACAGCACAAACACCTTCCACTGCCAGGCACATTGTGAACTAACACAAAACCTTGCAAAAAAGACACTCAAAATCTATACTGCAATCCCATTGTAACACAACAGTAATAACACCAAGGACTCAAACAACAATAACCCTATCTGTGAAAAAGCAAGGGTAAATTTTACACTGGGTCCTAGAATACCAATACACCACCTACTGAGGAAACAAAACAAACCAGATTGCTATAGATCCATATGCTAGCAGAATCTCTCATCATGATCACACACACAGAGCAGAGACAGACCCTCACCAAATACAGAATACAAAATAAAGGAGCCAAATTAGACAAAAACTGAAATGGAAACCCCAAGAAGCCAGACTCTGTGTATTAACAATGGAAAAACAGAACCACCATTCCTCATAAAACAAATAAAATCAAGAAACATAAAGCATCAGTTATAATAGTAAAACCATACTAATAAAATAATATTTTAAAACTACTGATAAATAGAATTTCTATTAATTAAAATCATATACATTTTTTACAATTTCCGAAATACCAATAAAATATTTAAAAACAGCACATATATCAAATAACACCCAATAATTAAAACATAAGGATTTTAAAAAGCCCCTGCTGTCCATACGTGGGAGCTCTTGATTTCCAGTCACCCTGATATTGTCAAGGATTAGGAGGTTATCCTCTCTCTCTCATATACATACTCACATGTCCATTCTCTCTCGCACATACACTGTCACAGTGTATAAGAGTATAACATATTCATGCTCTTATACCCACCATAACTTCTCGCTCTCACAGACACTGACACACTCTCAGGCTCTAAGACACTCTCTCCCCCTCCACACACCCCCCCCCACACAAACTCTTACTCCCCTGGATTTTCTCATACACACTCATGCTCTCACTCTCTCTGGCTCCCTCACATACACACACACACACCCAGGCAAGTTCCCAATCATTCTCACACTGACCCCCAGGCAGGCTCCCATTCATTTTCACACAACTCCTTCCCCATCCCCCAGGCATGCACACATTCATTCTCACACACACAGACCCCCAGGCAGGCACCAATTCATTCTCACACACACACCACACACAGTCAGGCACCTATTCTCACACATACAAACCCCAGGAAGACACCCATACATTCTCATACACAGACACACCCTCAGGCAGGCACCCATGCATTCACACACATACACCCCCAGGCAGTCTCCCATTCATACACATGCACACTAAAGGCAGACCCCCCCTCTCTTTCTTTTGCCAGCAACCTCAGAACCTCTCTCATTCCTCTGCTGCCACTGTCACTGATGCCGCATGGCTATTTGGGAGGCGCTGATTGCTGCTATTGGCACTGAAGCACATTCTGCTGCCTCCTCTGTGTAGGCCCCGTGGGTTTCCACTTCCTTCATGTTGATCTCGTACATTGTGAGATCCGCATAGAGAAAGTGCTACTCTTGCACATTACCAAAGATTACATGTGCCAATCAGTAAAAAGTATTTTTTTTTTTTTTTTACCTTTGCTGTCTGATCTTAGTTTTCTATCGGTTGGTCACAGGCTTTTTTTGTTCCACCTCCCCTTTTCTTATTTTTTTGCCAATTCCTTTCATATTGTCTTTTTTTTCTATTTCTTTTCTCTCCATCTATCTTCTTCCCTCAAACACACAGTCAGGTTCTCATTCTCACATGCTTTCTCTCTCTCACATATACACACACACACACACACAGGCTCTCTCTCATACAATCATTCAGACACACAGTCTCTCACTGGCACATGCTGTCTGACTCTCACACACCCAGGCTCTCTGTCACTCCCACATGCTGTCTTGCTCAAGCACAGACTCTCACTGTCACATGCTCTCTCTCATACAATCATTCATACACAGTCTCTCTCTTGCACATGCTGTCTGACTCTCACATACCCAGGCTCTCTCTCACTCCCACATGCTGTCTTGCTCAAGCACAGGCTCTCACTGGCACATGCTGTCTCTCTCACACACACACAGGCTCTCACATGCTGTCTCTGCAAACATTCAGGTCCTCACTCCTGCACACAATGTCTCAACTCATCTCATACACGCACTCTACAGGCCCTCAGTCTCTCTCTCACCTCTGGGCTCCTCTTCACGGGTTGCTGCAGGATGGGCTCTGCAGCGGCCCTCTTCTTCGCGGGCCAATCCGCAGCAGCGGCGTCCCTCTTCTTCGCGGGCCGATCCGCGGTGGGAACCCTGCTACCGGGCCTCCTCCTCTTCTCAGCCCGCTGCTCCTCTTCTGCATGTGGCTGACGCACCACCTCCTTTCTGCCTGTGCGGCTCCGGCAACATTTTTCTTCCGGGGCAGCGTGGGCAGGAAGGAGGAGTAGCACCTGCGTGACCTTTTTCTTCGAGCCGTGGTGACATAAGCTCCACCACGGCCCTGCCCATCTTCCTGCTGTGTGTCTCAGGCACACAGCCCAGCCCAGCGAAACTTCACTGCTCAGCCGCCAGTGGGATGAGGTCCACCGGTGGCCGCATTGGCTCCCACTTGCCGGTGTGTCACGTGCACCGGGCTTGCGCGACACACTAAAGTGTCGTGACACACACTTTGGAAAGCTCTGCTCTAAGTAAACTTAATAGCAGGTAATGGACTTCTCCTCCAAGAACTTATCCAATCCTTTTTTTAAACACAGCTATACTAACTGCACTAACCACATCCTCTGGCAATAAATTCCAGAGTTTAATTGTGTGTTGAGTAAAAAAGAACTTTCTCGATTAGTTTTAAATGTGCCCCATGCTAACTTCAAGGAGTGCCCCCTAGTCTTTCTATTATCTGAAAGAGTAAATAACCGATTCACATCTACCCGTTCTAGACCTCTCATAATTTTAAACATCTCTATCATATCCCCCCTCAGCTGTCTCTTCTCCAATCTGAAAAGTCCTAACCTCTTTAGTCTTTCCTCATAGGGGAGCTGTTCCATTCCCCTTATCATTTTGGTAGCCCTTCTCTGTACCTTCTCCATCGCAATTATATCTTTTTTGAGATGCAGCGACCAGAATTGTACACAGTATTCAAGGTGCGGTCTCACCATGGAGCGATAAAGAGGCATTATGACATTTTCCGTTTTATTCACCTTTCCCTTTCTAATAATTCCCAGCATTCTGCTTGCTTTTTTGACTGCCGCAGCACACTGAACCGACGATTTCAATGTGTTATCCACTATGACACCTAGATCTTTCTTGGGTTGTAGCACCTAATATGGAACTCAACATTGTGTAATTAAAGCATGGGTTATTTTTCCCTATATGCATCAACTTGCACTTATCCACATTAAATTTCATCTGCCATTTGGATGCCCAATTTTCCAGTCTCACAAGGTCTTCCTGCAATTTATCACAATCTGCTTGTGATTTAACTACTCTGAACAATTTTGTGTCATCTGCAAATTTGATTATCTCACTCGTCGTATTTCTTTCCAGATCATTTATAAATATATTGAAAAGTAAGGGTCCCAATACAGATCCCTGAGGCACTCCACTGTCCACTCCATTCCACTGAGAAAACTGTCCATTTAATCCTACTCTGTTTCCTGTCTTTTAGCCAGTTTGTAATCCATGAAAGGACATCGCCGCCACCTATCCCATGACTTTTTACTTTTCCTAGAAGCCTCTCATGAGGAACGTTGTCAAACGCCTTCTGAAAATCCAAGTATACTACATTTACCGGTTCACCTTTATCCACATGTTTATTAACTACTCCAAAAAAGTGAAGCAGATTTGTGAGGCAAGACTTGCCTTGGGTAAAGCCATGCTGACTTTGTTCCATTAAACCATGTCTTCCTATATGTTCTGTGATTTTGATGTTTAGAACATTTTCCGCTATTTTTCATGGCACTAAAGTCAGGCTAACCGGTCTGTAGTTTCCCAGATCGCCCCTGGAGCCCTTTTTAAATATTGGGGTTACATTTGCTATCCTCCAGTCTTCAGGTACAATGGATGATTTTAATGATAGGTTACAAATTTTTACTGATAGGTCTGAAATTTCATTTTTTAGTTCCTTCAGAACTCTGGGGTGTATACCATCCGTTCAAGCCACTGTGTTCCTGTGATCTGAAGGTCATGTTTTTGGTCACGGTCACATCAGCACGCGGAGTCAGTGAGCTTCAGGCTTTGATGTATCCACCATACACAAAGTTCTTTCACAATAGGGTGGTTTTGCGTACCACCCTAAATTCCTGCCTAAGGTGGTGATGGACTTCCATCTTAACTTGTCTGTCATTCTACCTACCTTTTTTTCCCAAGTCTGGTACTAAACTCCGCCAAAACTGAAGTATTACTCATAACTCCTGATAACAATCTCACAACCTCTCTGCCAAACAACCTACAAACCACTCATGTAAGAGATCTAGGTGTGCTAATCGACAATAAACTAAACTTCAAAGCCCACATCAATAAAACCACCAAAGACTGTTTCTATAAACTGCAAGTTTTAAAAAGGATAAGACCACTCTTCCATGCCAAAGACTTCAGAACCATCCTCCAAGCCCTCATTTTCTCAAAATTGGACTACTGCTGCTCCACTTTACTTGGCCTCCCCTCCTCATACACCAAACCGCTCCAAATGGTCCAAAACGCAGCAGCCCGTCTACTGACAAACACTAAGAAAAGAGACCATATCTCCCCAGTGCTACAAGACCTCCACTGGTTACCAATTCATTTCAGAGTCATTTATAAATCCATCACCTTGATATACAAAATCATTCACCAACATACCACAATCGATCTACAAATTCCTCCCCGCTTCCACGAATCCACAAGACCGACCAGGGAAGCCTACAGAGGATGCCTCATTGTTCCACCCACGAAAACCACTAATCACAGCACCTTAAGAGACCGAGCCCTTTCCACCGCAGGCCCACAGTTATGGAACTCCATCCCTCCAGAACTCAGAAACGAACCATGTCTCCTAACCTTTAGGAAAAGACTCAAGACATGGCTTTTCAGGCAAGCCTTCTCGAACTCTACCTAATATGCACCATAAACAAACTCTCTACTCAGAGACTGTACATATGAGACACCATATTTATATTGAACTTTTGTACATAATTATTCTCCTCTATCTCTTTCTATTTCTTACATTCCCAGTTCATTAGCCCTTGTTAATTGTAACTGCTTCTCTTCATCACGTTATTTATGTTTTTTGGTTGTATTATCCGCACCCCTGTTTTCTGTAAACCGACATGATGTGAACGAGTTCATGAATGCCGGTATAAAAAAACCTTAAATAAATAAATAAATAAAGTCTCCTTCGCACCAGGGGCGAACGAGCTCTACACAGCTTGAATTGCAAGAGAGCCTTGGCCTTCTACCTGGAATGAAGCAGCAGGCCACAGGCAGTCCACGCAACTCTTTATCTTTTTTGACAGGAATAGATTAGGAGTGGCTGTTGCCAAACAGACTATGTCTAATTGGCTGGCAGATTGCATTTCTTTCTACTATGCGCAAGCGGGACTGCAGCTTGATGGCTATGTCAAGGCTCATTCTGTCGGAGCCATGGTGGCTTTGACAGCCCACTTGCAAGCAGTCCCTGTGGCCAAGATTTGTAAGGCTGCAAAGTGGAGTTCTCTACACACTTTCGCCGCTCACTACTGTTTGGACAGAGATGACTGACACAATAGCAGCTTTGGCCAGTCTGTCCTCCGGAATCTTTGAGTTGTAGAACCCCGTTCTTCCTACCTACAGCCTATTGTTCGGGTTTAGACTGTCTCCCTCTCTTACCAACCGCATTAGTGTTGAGCCCGTTGGCACCTAGTTAGATACTGGTTGGTCTTACTATTATTTGGGAACAGCCTGTAGCTAGGGATTCACCCATGTGTGAGGACTACCATCCTGCTTGTCCTAGGAGAAAGCAGAGTTGCTTACCTGTAATAGGTGTTCTCCTAGGACAGCAGGATGTTAATCCTCACGAAACCCGCCTGCCACCCCGCGGAGTTGGGTTTCTCCTGTTTTAATTTTTTCGTAATTCTATGATACAAGACTGGAGAGGGACCCCACGTGGACGCATGGATAGTGGCATGCTCAGTGTGCCATTCAGTTTCTAGAAACTTTGACATAAGTTTTCTATGCCGGGCTCCATCCGATGATGCCACTCATGTGAGGACTAATATCCTGCTGTCCTAGGAGAACATCTGTTACAGGTAAGCAACTCTGCTTTATCTGGCTAACTTAGCTGAATTTCAGATGTATCTGGCTAAGTTACAGGCTGATACAGCCTGCTCTTGGACGCGCGTTTTCCCTTACCCCTTATTCAGTAAGGGGAGGAAAACGCGCGTCCAACATGCGGCACCTAATAGCGCCCTCAACATGCAAATGCATGTTGATGGCCCTATTAGGTCTGCGCGCGGGATACAGAAAGTAAATGTGGCTGCAAAGCCGCACATTTTACTTTCAGAAATTAGCGCCCACCCAAAGGTGGGCGCTAATTTCTTCTGACACTGGGAAAGTGCACAGAAAAGCAGTAAAAACTGCTTTTCTGTGCACCCTCTGACTTAATATCATGGCGATATTAAGTCGGAGGTCCCGAAGAGTAAAAAAAAAGTTAAAAAAAAATGTGGATTCGGCCTGAAAACTGGACGCTCAATTTTGCCCGGCGTCCGGTTTCAGAGCCTGTGGCTCTCAGCGGGCTCGAGAACCGACGCCAGCAAAATTGAGCGTCTGCTGTCAACCCGCTGACAGCCGCCGCTCGGGACTAAAAGGAGGCGCTAAGGACGCGCTAGAGTCCCTAGCGCCTCCTTTTGCCCGATTCTAAACCGCAACCACCTCATTGCATACTGTATTGCGCGCACCGGCGAGTGGCATTCGTCCGCTCTCCCTCCCCTCCCCTCCCGCATTTTTACTGAATCGGCCTATTAGCTAGATAACAAAACCCCTCCCCACATGCCCTTTTTTATCTGGCGAAATTATAGCCAGATAAGTGGTGGATTGTGCCAGATTTGCCATTTAGACCAGGGTGGGCAAACTGTGGCTTGCAGGCCAAATCTGGCCCATCAATAACCTTTTCTTCCTGTCCACCTATCTCATGCAAAATCTACATTGTGTGACCTGCCAATGCTAAGGGAAGGAATGGAAAGGGGTGAGTGGGCGGGAGAGTGGTGAATGACTAAAAAAGGAAGGGATTGAATTGCAGGAGGAGTGATTGATGCAGAGGGAAGAGAGGGGGTGAGTGGGAATGAAGAGGGGAAAGAGGGAGTGGAGTGAGTGACAGAGGAAAGGGGATTGAGTGGGAAAGTGAGTGACTGAAAGGGAAGGTGAGAGGGTGAATGACTGACTGACTGAAAAGTGAGTGAGAGGGAAGGAAAAGGGGAGTAAGAAGAAGCGAGGGTAGAAAGGTGCGTGGGTGAGTGTGTATATGAGAGGGAGAAAAGAAAGTTTGTTTCCCTCCTCCTCCCCAATCCACTACAATCTCAGGATGAATAGAAATCAAAAGTTCCCAGATATGGAAAGGGCGAAATTTTTGTTTTCTTGTTAGTTTTAATTATTGGGATGTTTGACATGTCTGCTGTTTTGAAATATTTAATTGATTTTTGGGAAATGTTTAAAGTTATTCTTATTTATTGCATGTTCTGTTTGTCATCTACTTGACATTTTTTATTAATCTGCTTTATGATTTATATTTCTTGATTTTGTTTTATGAGGAATGGTGATATTTCTGTGTTTGCATTATTTCATCACATTGGAGTCTGTTAAGATGTTTGTGCTCTTTGGCGGGCCTCTTAAGGGAGAAGCAGCCTCGTAAGTCCACGGTAGTGAGATGGATCAAGAAGCCATCTCTTCGCGTATATATTCAGGGCAAGCAGGCACCAGTGGCACTGAATGCATATTCTGCAAGAGCTCTAGCATCTTCCTGGCAGAAAGCTTAATTGATTTCTCCGAGGGAAATTTGCAGGGCTGGCTACCTCCTTGTCATCCTGCAGGTCAATCCGGCACTTGTTTTCCAAGCACTACAGGCTTGGACGTACAGGTCTTCTTGGGTCATAACTTTGTTGTTTTATACTCCTGTAGCTCTTTCTTTGTGCTGCTACGTTGAGAGCCCCTCAACAACTTTTCAGTTCTTTAAAAAAAATAAATAAAAGAAATGGGAAAAATGCAGAGGCCAACAGGAGTGTAATCAGTGGTTTTAAGGCTTACATTTATGGAATCAGATGTCCATTACAGATGCACATTCTATAGCTATTGCTACCAGGGCCCAGTTCATGCTTCCAACGTTAATTGTGTTCAGATGGCCCAGGGAGCACAGCACTTCCATGCCTGGAAGATGGAGGCCCTGTAGAAGGGGCCATCAGGTAAGAGCCCATAACCTCTGGATGAGGTAGGGCATTGGAGCAATTCCTCTTTCCCCCCATAGAGGTGTCATCAGATTCCCCAGTGCTTCAGGAAGTCGAGATGGGATTATCCCCCTCTATCCCACAAGTCAGGGAAGCTCCCTCAAAATCCTCCTATCTGTCTTATGGTTCCAGCTACCAGATTTGCTACAGGTTTAGGGGATAAGTCCACCATGGAAGGCAATGACACCAGACGAGGCACCAAAAAAGCATCCCTATGGGGATGCAAAGGGATGTCTTTCAAGGATAGTCTCCCTCAGCATTGAAAGAAGAGGTCAATGCATTAGTGCAGGGCTCTGCTGGCGTGGACCCCGGACCTCATCTTTGAGTTGGGATATAGCCTCTTCAGCACAAGTGCCATCATCCTTCATAGTGGTGGAAGATCCCCATTACACTGAGCCATCTATTCTATCAGGATCCTATGGTGGTCAGGGTGCCTAGTGCTCTCATTCCAGGACTAGTCAGTTCCTAGATAGCAGGATGAATCAGCCATACTTAATACCACATGCCTCCCTGGAGAGTTGACTACCTCACTAAGCTTAACTCTAGAAGAGAGTGAGGGGTTCCAAGATAGTCTGCAACATGAGAACTCCTGCGCATGCTCACCCATAGTTATGACTGATTAATCTTGTTATCTATGGACAACACTGTTTACAGTAAGTAAACTTGCTTTCATATGGGTTCTATCACACTTGTCTATTATTCTGTTTTGATTGTAGTCTCAATTTGTTAATTATCAGTATATCTGAAATATGTTGGTTGCGTTTACCTTTTTTAGTAGGAAGCTTAGCATTCACACAGATTTCTACTGGAATAAAAAACTGCATGGAAAATAATTGTGAAGAGCTTGGGGAATGAAGTTAACTGAAGCTGACTCTTAACTTTATCATGATAGTTATAATTATGTTTACTTATTTTTTTTTCTCTCCCTACTTTACTTTTTTCCAGTCTGCAGTGTTTCTGTGAACTGTGCAATGAAAGACAACTTACCTGTGTAACAGATGGGGTTTGCTTTGCTACAGTACACGGACTGGAGAAAAAATAACACGCAATAGGATGTGTTTGGCACAACATGAACTGGTACCCATCGCGACAGAACCATTTTTTATGCGCACCCCTCTCACAGTGAAGAATCTGCTACTGTGTCTCACTGCTGTGACAAAGAATTTCTGCAATAAAATTACACTTAAACGTACGCAGGTAAATATTATATATGTTTTGATATTTGCCTGGGGGCTACTACATATGGCAGCATTCAGAAGCCCCACTCCTGCTGAATCCAGAATCCCATGTTGTATCGTCGGTTATGCTTTGCTGTCATGCACAGCTGTATAGGGTGAAATAAATCTTGACAATAAATGGAGAGACTAATGCTGCATCTGAGGGCACTCAGATACAGAGCCACTAAGTTTTAGGATGCTTTTTTCCTCTTAGCAGTTACCAGTGACAACACACACATACAATACAGTCAACTGAGAAATATCTTTCTCAGCAGAGTCTTGCTCAAAGGAGATGGCTGCCCCCACCCCCAAATTATAATTTTGAATCATATTCTTCTTATTAATATCCTTTCTCGCATTGGATCCTGGCCTTTTAGCCAGTCGGTCTTGAGGAATTTCTCATAATTCATTAAGGATTCATTTTGCTATCTGGATTCCTGTAGCACTTTGAATTACCACTGCTCTTAGCCAGAGTTATATTTGCAACCCTTAAGTTAGTTTTCCTTTCCAAAAGGGTGTTTTTATAACAGTATCCGTACAGCCAGAGGTCTGAAGTAATTTTTTAAAACTGATATACCAGCAGCAAATTTTTAAAATCATTTTTTGGTTTTTAACTTTTTTTTTTTTTTGCATCAGTTTGTTTTTTTTTTCTTTTACTTTTGCCTTTCTCTGTCAACAGGCAGGCATGAATTAGCCCATAATTTGTGAGTGATGTCATCTGGCTATGCCAACATGGAGCCCAGCTCTCAAAGCTTTAGATTAAGTTTTTGTGATCATGTGTGGGAGTTGCCATGTGGGATGCAACCTCATGAGCTCCTCAGTCTTTCTTCATCTGAGCTACCGTATTCATATTTTCCCAGTCTCTCTCTCTTTTGGGCTTTTTATTTAACACAATTAGAAACTGCCTTTTGAAATTTACAAAGCAGTGTACAAATCTATAGTAACAGTTGTAGGAGGGAAGATACCTAGCTTTCCAGATCAATAAACAAAAAAACTGAAAAGCAGACACAGCTCATACTTGAGATTTATGAAGATTGGCCCAAGACAAAAACTATGAAACTCTACTGCAACCCATTTAATGTTGTATTCACCTCATAGAATTATAGAAGTGCTTCAGCAGACCGAGCCATCGTAGCTAGTCAGCCTTTGATGTGAGATTGTTCCCAGTGACCAGACCCATCATAACAATCAGAGCTCAGAGGTTAGAATTGTTGCTAGTGTTTGACTTGTTTTGCTAGTTTTTAAGGTTAGTATTTTTTCTTTTTTTGCCAGTGTTAGATTTGTTTGTGTTGTGGGAAAACAACTTTGATTATCTGAACTAGTAAAAGAATAATATTTCTTTGCCAGTGTTTTGATGGAGTTTGCAAGGTTGCTTGCTTGATCCAAGAGGCTGAGAATACTGGTTCCTGGGCATTTAGTTACTAGTTTGGTTCCCACCCTCGTCTCATTTTTTTGATTATATAGATTATCACCCCCACTAGGAGGAAAGACTTTAAAATAAGTCAAGTAGTCACTTAAAATATTTAATTAGCCCTGATTTTTAGTGGTTAACTAATTTTAGACCTGTTGCTGGTCATTCACTAACTATCATTAATCACCCAGTTATCAAATTTAAAAACCATAAATTTTAAAAGACACCTAATAAATAGTTAAAAACCGTAATCACATTTAGAAACCTTTAAATTGAGACATACCTACTCCTTACCAGCATTTAAAACTTTATTAACTCAACAAATTAAGATGCAGAAAGCTCAGCAGAGAGATAGGGCTTATCCAGTCTCTTGTACCAAGTAACACCTGTGTGATTTTCTACCTGTTGATGAGAGGTTGTACGTTTACACCCGGTGCAAAGAGCTCCTGGCTCTTGGAGAATGAGTATGATATCTGGAGACCAAAGTGGCAGACCTGGAGGAGCTGAGGCAGACAGATGTACCGTATTTTTCGCACAATAAGACGCACCTAGGATTTAGAGGAGGAAAATAAGAAAAAAAAAATTCTGTTCCCATGACGGACTCTGTACGGAGCTCCCTCCTGGTGGCCGTCCGTGGGATATTTTTTCGGTTTTGTTTTTTATAGTACGGCAGAGAACATCCACACAGGTACTCACACTCACTGGTTTTCTCTCCCTCACATACATACATACATAGACTCTTTCCCCTCCCCACATACACAGGCTCTTTCACACTCACTAGCTCTCTCCCCCACTCCCACACAGGCTCTCACGCATACAAGCTCTCCAGGGGCCAGTGTAGATATAATGCTCGGCGCGAGGTGCCTCCTCTAGAGGTTATCCCTTCAGATCACAATCTTGGTCTCAGTCCTTTCGAGGCTGCCGGTCCTTCCGAGATGGTGCCCCTCACCGTCCCACGCCCAAGTCAACCTCCCAATGAGATTCGGCTGGCCCATTCCTCCGTTCCCAACCTCTGTGGTCGTCTCTCCCTGTTTTACGAGGAATGGGCCAAAATTACGTCAAACCAGTGGGTCCTTGAGATAAGAAATGGTTACGCTTTAGAATTTGCTCGAGATCTGCTGGATCTTCACGTAGTCTCTCCTTGTGGACGTCTGAAGCGGGCTGCCATGAGTCAAACTCTCGCCAGGGGCTGGGGGCCATTGTCCCAGTCCCGGCGGAAGACCAGTATTCCATCTACTTCGTAGTACCAAAAAAGGACGGTTTCTTCCGTCCGATCTTGGACCTCAAGAGAGTCAACCCGGGCCCTCAAGGTACCACATTTTCGGATGGAGACTCTGAGGGCAGTCATAGCGGCTGTTCACTCCCGCGAATATCTAGCCTCTCTCGACTTGACGGAGGCTTACTTACACATCCCGATTCATCACGAGCATCAGAAGTACCTTCGCTTCAACATCCTGGACCAGCATTTTCAGTTCTGGGCGCTGCCCTTCAGCCTAGCCACCGCGCCACGCACTTTCACCAAGGTAATGGTGGTGGTGGCAGCGGCCGCCCTCCGATGAGGAATCCTGGTCATCCTTACCTGGACGACTGGCTAGTGCGGGCCAAGTCTGAAATTCTCTGTCGGCAGGCAGTTGCCCGGGTCCTTGCTCTCCTCACCTCTCTCGGGTGGATAGTCAATTTCCTCAAAAGCAACCTACAGCTTTCCCAGGTGTTGGAATTTCTGGGGGCGCGTTCTGATACCTGGCTCGGCAGGGTGTTCCTGCCACATGCTCGGGCACTCAAGTGCGCAACCATCGACCTTTTGCGCGTATGCGACTGTTACAGAAAGCTTTGCTATCCTGCTGGCAGCCGGTGTCAGAACAGTTTCAAACAATTCTCCCGCTTTCGGACTCTACCATCACCGACATACAGTGGTGGCTATCGCTGCCGCACCTTCTGAAGGGGATGCCCCTTCAGACTCCGCAGTGGATTGTAGTCACGACGGATGCCAGTCTCTCCATCTGGGGAGCAGTCTGCCAGTCGCAGGCCATGCAGGGATACTGGTCCCCAGTCCAATCCCGCTGGCACATCAATCGCCTGGATGCCCGGGCGGTCTGTCTGGCTCTCCAAGTTTTTCTCCTTCTGCTCCGTGGCAAGGCGGTGCAAGTCCTCTCCGACAACTCCACCACAGTAGCTTATATCAATTGACAGGGGGGCACCCAGAGTTGCCTGGTGGCCCTGGAAGCCAGCCGGCTCCTTGCCTGGGCAGAGCGTCACCTGGAGTGCCTCGCAGCCTCCCATATAGCGGGCAAGGAGAATGTGCAAGCCGATTTCCTGAGTCGCCAGCATCACGATCCGGGTGAGTGGGAGCTCTCGGACAGAGCGATGGATCTGATCATCAGCAGGTGGGGTCCCCCTCACCTGGACCTCATGGCAACCTTGAGCAATGCCAAAGCCAACAGATTCTTCAGCCGCTGGAAGGAGTGGATGCTCTGGCTCTCCCCTGGCCCCACGACGTCTTCCTGTACGTGTTTCCTCCTTGGCCTCTTGTGGGCAAAGTTCTCCATAGAATAGAATTTCACAAGTGGCTGGTCATCCTTGTGGCACCTGAATGGCCCCGCAGACCGTGGTTCGCGGATCTGGTAAACCTGGTGACGGATGGTCCTTTTCGTCTTGGCCATCTCCCATGCCTGCTACGGCAAGGTCCCGTATTTTTCGACCAGGCGGATCGTTTTTGTCTAGTGGCCTGGCTTTTGAACAGAGAAGACTGAGACGGAAAGGATATGAAGAGGATGTTATCTCCACCTTCCTTCGGGCTCGTAAGCCATCTACTTCTTTGGCTTATGTACGTGTTTGGAAAGTTTTTGAGAATGTATGTGCTGAATCGGGTGTTTCGGCCCGCTCAGCTATGGTTTCAGTGATTCTTTCCTTCCTTCAGAAGGGCCTCTCAAAGGGTCTTTCCTTCAGCTCGTTGCACGCCCAAGTGTCCGCTCTCTTTTAGGTCGAGTGGAAGGTCACACTTTGGCGTCTCACCCGGACGTTCGGTTCCTGAAGGGCGCCAAGCATTTGAAGCCCCCCAACCGGTCCACCTGTCCGTCCTGGAGTCTCAATTTAGTCCTTCGGGCTGTCTGTGTGGCTCCTTTTGAACCTCTCTGTCGGGCTACTCTCAAGGATCTTACACTTAAGGCAGTTTTTCTGGTGTCTATCTGTTCTGCTTGACGGGTGTCTGAGATCCAAGCGTTGCCTGTCGGGAGCCCTTCCTGCGGTTTTCTGATTCAGGGGTTTCTCTCAAAACTGTTCCTTCTTTCTTGCCGAAGGTTGTTTCTTCTTTTCATGTCAACCAGTCGGTGGAGCTTCCCGCGTTCTCTCCGGAGGTCATCGCAAGTTCCGTCGGGGGCGATCTTCACTGGCTTGATGTGAAACGTGTGTTACTGCGCTACTTCCAGATCACCAATGAGTTTCGGGTCTCAGATCATCTTTTTGTCCTGTGGAGTGGTCCAAATAGGGGCAAACAGGCTTCTAAGACTACTATTGCTCGGTGATTGAAGGAGGCAATTTCATCAGCCTATATCTGCCATATCCTGAGGGCTTAAAAGCTCATTCTTTGCATTCTCAGGCTACTTCGTGGGCGGAGAGTCAATCGGTCTCTCCGCAGGAAATCTGCAGGGCTGCTTCATGGAAATCCCTGCATACCTTTGCTCGACATCACCGTCTTGATGTGCAAGCACCGGTTTTTGGTTCTTTCGTTTGGCAGGTGCTTCGAGCGGGACTGTCTCGGTCCCACCTGGTTTAGGGAAGCTTTGGTACATCCCACGGTCTGGACTGATCCGGGTACGTACAGGGAAAGGAAAATTTAGTTCTTACCTGTTAATTTTCATTCCTGTAGTACCACGGATCAGTCCAGACACCCTTCCCCGTCTTTTTTTCTGCCGTCCGCTCGAAGCTCCTTTTACAGGTCTCTGGATGAAAGTCACTTATCTTAAGGACACCGGAAGCATCTATTTGATGACAAAGGATATGCGAGAGCTTTCTTCTACAGAGTCCATTCAATGTTGGTAATTGTTTAGTTTTGGAAGTTCTTTCGTTACTCGCTTGAGTTCTCTGGTTACTTGCTTGATCTTTTTCCTGGATATCTTTGTTCTTATCTGCTTTGACAATGGTTATACTGAAGGGCTGCAGGGTAGGCTCTGTCCTGATATAGGATACCCTTTCATTTTTGGTCTGTCTCCATCTGCTGGACAGGAGGCTTAACCCACGGTCTGGACTGATCCGTGGTACTGCAGGAACGAAAATTAACAGGTAAGAACTAATTTTCCTATAACTTGCCTATCTGGTGCAAAGGTAGTGGACCTCATGCACCTCCTAGATAAGATTTTAGAGAGTGCTAGGGAGGAGCCAGCTGTTGTGGTACATGTGGGTACCAGTGACATAAGGGGCAGAAGGGATGAAAATGTCATAATGCCTCTGTATTGCTCCATGGTGAGACCGCACCTTGAATACTGTGTACGGTTCTGGTTGCTGCATCTCAAAAAAGATATATTTGTGATGGAGAAGGTACAGAGAAGGGTAACCAAAATGATAAAGGGGAAAGGCTGAAGAGGTTAGGGCTGTTCAGCTTGGAGAAGAGACGGCAGAGGGGTATATGATAGAGGTCTTTAAGATCATGAGAGGTCTTGAACGAGTAGATGTGAATCGGTTATTTACACTTTTGGATAATAGAAGGACTAGGGGGCATTCCTTGAAGTTAACAAGTAGCACATTTAAGACTAATCGGAGAAAATTCTTTTTCACTCAATGCACAATTAAGCTCTGGAATTTGTTGCCAGAGGATGTAGTTAGTGTAGCTGAGTCAAGAAGGTTGGATAAGTTCTTGGAGGAGAAGTCCATTAACAGCTATTAATCAAGTTTACTTAGGGATAGCCACTGCTATTAATTGCATCAGTAGCATGGGATTTTCTTGGTGTTTGGGTAATTGCCAGGTTCTTGTGGTCTGGTTTGGCCTCTGTTGGAAACAGGATGCTGGGCTTGATAGACCCTTGGTCTGACCCAGCATGGCAATTTCTTACGTTCTTATGTTCTTAAAATTTATATAAATGGCTTAGCAGTGGAAGCAATGATCAAATTTGCTGATTAAAAAGTTATTCAAAGTTAAAGCACAAGAGAATTGTGAGAAATTGCAAGAGTTGTGAGCCTAGGCATCCAAATGGCAGATGACGTTTATTATGAACAAGTGCAAAGTGCATATAGGGAACAGCTACCCAAATCAAGGTTCCATCTTTGGAGTCATCTCCCAGGAAAAAGATATAGGTATCCTTATGAATAATATGTTGAAATCATCTGCTCAGTGTGTGGCAGTGGCCAAGAAAGCAAATAGAATGCTAGGAATTATTAGGAACAGAATGGAGAATAAAACAGAGAAAGCAGAGTTGCTTACCTGTACAAGGAATTAGGAAGTACCTGGAGTAGAATCCTCACCCTCTTTGCCCTGATGGTGCAAGCTCCACCATGGGAGGAGAGCTACGCTAGCAGTACTTCCTAATGTGCTACCGGGCACGGAGGGCAATTTGGCGGGACACCCAATAGATTCGCTTGACTCCTTTTGATGGACGATGGAGCGAACACTCTAGTCTGAGGTTATACTCTGCCACTGGTTCACAAAGAGCCGCAGCCTGCCCCCAACCAGAGAGTCCAATGTCCCGGGTACACTCCCTACGACCAAGCAAAAATGCCATCCCTGCAGTTGACTGAGGCGCCGGATGGGGCTTGGGGGATTGGGGGCTCTCTGCTGCCTGAGCCGGCTGTGGGGAGCCCTGATGGTGTTGACGGGAGCGAGGGGGCAGAAGATAGTACTTCCTTGGCCTCTGTCTTGCAGGCTTCCTAGAATAGGAGGATGGGTCTGAAGCGCTGGCAGAGAATTGTTGGAGAGTTTCATGGTGGTCCCAAAGTTGGGCCATGACGTCTCACCCGATCTCTGAAGAGATTCTTCTGAGTATGTCACGTCGGCAAGTTATTCCTGTACTTTTGGTCAGAGATTAGAGACCTGCAACCATGCCATTCTGATGGCATCAAGACCGATGGAGACCATCACGGTCCACTGGCACCGATAGAGGACTGGCATTCCTCGCTGCGGGGTCACTTCAGGGGCATTGCAACATGAGCTGGTGCATCCCTGTGCCCTGTACCATGCATAGATGGGGAGTGGTGCTGATGCTTCTTCGGCTTCCATTGATGCTCGACCCAGTCCTTCCCTGGTACCAAGGCCGATGATGAGGAACACACCATCCTCAGCTTGGAGGAGATAGGGTCACAGGAGACTGACCACTAATCTGCTGACGGAACCTACATTCCTGCCAGTGTTGATGGCTGGATGTCAATCGTTGCGGTTCATTGGTCCTTCAGTGCCGATGGCTTTGATTTCTTTGACCCAAAGAGCTTTTCCAGTTTGTTGAGCCGAAGCAGACATCCCTTCGGGGATATCTGGGCGCATAAGCAGCAACCCCAGACATAGGACACACATCTCATGGGGATCAATGATGGACATGGTCCTCGGGCAGTGGGTGCATCGCCGAAAATTGAACATGGCCATGTCTGATGAAATAAAAGAGCACAAACCAAAATGATGGTGGGGCAGTGATGATCAGCAGGGAATCAACTGCAAAAAGAAACGGAATCACTGAAAACCCTGACTAGGAGTACTACGGGAAAGCACTAAGGGGGACCCGGTGACGGAATAACACGGAAAAAACTGCAAAAAACGCAAGAAGGAAAAGTTCTTTCCACAAGGCCAAAAACAGCCAAAAGTGAGCTCACTCACACTGCAAGGCTTCCAGCTCCATGGAAAAAGAGAGACTGGAAAGGGACCCCGCGTGGACACAAGGTATAAGGCATGCTGAGCATGCCTAGTCAAAGTTCTAGAAACTCTGACGTAAATTTTCTGGATTGGGGCTCCATCTGATGATGACACCCAAGTATGAGGACTACCATCCTGCTTGTCCTCAGAGAATGCCTCTATATCACTCCATGGCGCAACTGCACCTTGAGTATTTTGTGCAATTCTAGTTACCGCATCTTAAGAGAAATAGCAGTGTTAGAAAAGATTCAGAGAAGGGCAACCAAAATTATAAAATGGATGGAACAATTCCACTATGAGGAAAAGCAAAAGAGGTTAAGTCTCTTCAGATTGGAGAAAAAGGATGAGAGATATGATAGAAGTCTATAAAATGAGTGATGTGGAATTGGTAAACATGAATTGGATTTTACTCTTTCAAACAGTACAAAGATTAGGGGACACACAATGAAGTTACTAGATAATACATTTAAGAGAAATAGGAGAAAATATTCTTTTATTCAACTCATAATTACATTCTGGAATTCATTGCCGGAGGATGTAATAAAGGCTGTTAGCATGGCTGCATTTAAAAAAGTTTGGACAAGTTCTTGGAGGAAAAGTCCATAAACCATTAAGCTGGATTTGAGAAAATCTACTTATCTCTGGGATAAACAGTGTGGAATATCAAACTTTTGGGATCCTGCTATAGGTACTTGTGACCTGGATTGGCCACTGTTGGAAACAGGATACAGAGCTTGATGGACCTGTGATCTGACCCAGTATAGCAAATCTTATGTTCTTATGTAGAGAGGGGTGAGAGGGTTTTAATTGGGTCTGCTTTTTTATTGTATTGATTTTGTTTTTATCTTGTATCCCACTTTGGATGCCTTTTGGTGGCAAGGTGTGTGCAAAAATAATATTGCAGCCTGTCATAGCTCATCAGGTGAGAACTATGGCTACTTCAGTAGCTCATCTCAGGACCATTGAAGATATATGCAAAGCTGCAACTTGATAAAGTTTCACTTTATGTCCTACTACTCTCTAGACCAGTGGTTCTCAACAGGTGTGTCGCCACACTTCCCGGTCCCCTGCTGACCCCAGCTGCTCCCCCTACCCGAGCAAAATAGGCCCTCCGCCCGGGCTTAAAATGCTGATAGCCTGGGTGGAATGCGGCAGGCCAGCTGGAGTCGGTGGCGCACCGGCAAGCTCTTCCCCCCCCCCCCCCCGCCCCACGCGGCCCGGAAGAGGAAGTGGTGAGACCATGCTAGTGCAGGTAGTGTCGGCCCTAAGAAGAGAAGAGAGGCACAGCCTGAAGAATGAGCAGTGTGCGTCTCGGAGAAAAACGAAGAACGTCAGCCCCCGCGGCCAATGGGAATCCTTTCTCTACAAGGGCTGAAAGTGAAGGAGGTTGCAGCTGCCTTTAGGGTTGGAAGTGGAGGAGGCTACTGCTGCCGCTAGTTCGGGGGAGTGGTGGTGAGTGAATGAGCAAGCATGTGTGTTTGAGGTCGTGTGTGTGTGAGTGAGACAGCATGTATGTGAATGATTGAGGCCTGAGTATGTGTGTGATTGAGAGCCTATGTGTGAGAGAGAGAGCATGAATGGAAGGGTATGACTGAGAACCTGTATGTGTAAGTTTGTGATTGAAAACCTGTTTGTGTGAAAGAGTATGTGTGTGTGTGTGTGTGTGTGTGTGTGTGTGTGTGATTGAGATCCTTTGTGTGTGTGAGAGATCATGTGTATGTATGATTAAGAGCCTGTGTGTAAATGAGAGAAAGAGACAGCGTGTGTGTGTGTGTGATTGAGATCCTTTGTGTGTGTGAGAGATCATGTGTATGTATGATTAAGAGCCTGTGTGTAAATGAGAGAAAGAGACAGCGTGTGTGTGTGTGTGTGTGTGATTGAAAGCCTGTATGTGTAAGCGTGAAAAGGCAGACAGCATGTGTGTAAATGTGTAACTAAGAGTGTGAGCAAGAGAAAAAGCATGTGTATATGTGAGTGGTTGAGAGCTAGTGTGAGAGAGAGGAGAAAGTTGCAAGCAAAGCACCCCTCCTCCTCCTAATTCAAAACAATCTCAGGGCATCTGGATATCAAACGTTCCCAGGTATGCAGAGCAAAACATTTTTTGTATCCTTATTATTTTTCATTATTGGGCCTTTGTGTCTCCTATTTTGAAATATTTAATTGGTATCTAGAAATTTTTATATGAGTTTTTAATTATTGGATATTCCATTCATCAGGTGTTTCAAAATAATCTGTTCTTTTTGTTAGTATGGTTTTTACTGCTACTGATTTTATATTTCTTGATTTGTTTTAGAAGGATGGGTGATGTTTCTCTTTTTTCCTTTGTTGCACTGCATACAGAGACCATGGCTTGTTGCAGTTTCCAATTCAGTTTTTGTCTGCATGCTTCTATGCGTTGTGGTCTCTCTATTCTTTGTTAGGTGTGAGGGTCTGCACATATGATTCAGGTAAGGTTTTCTACTGGCGTGTAGTTTCTATGTAGGGCTCTATAGTAGCCTGGCTTGTCCGTTTTCCTAATAGGAGGTGTATTGATGTCTTAAGGCCATGGTGTAATATTTTCAGTGTTGCCTTTTCTTAAGTAAGGTGTTTTACTGTTTGAGTACTGGAAATTGGTGCTGTTTTGGTGGGGATGTTTCCTATTTATGCAGTTTGTTCAGACAGTATATGTATCTTTCCCTTGCGTCATGTTAACAATAAAAATAATACTGGGCCTTTTTATCTTTTATTTCCGCCGTGAATGTAATGAGCAGTGTGTCACACATGTGAGCGTGGTCTGTCAGGTGTGTCATGATGGGGAAAGGTTGAGAACCACTGCTCTAGACAGCATGTCTCAAGGACTATCTTTGGCCAGTTTAGTTCTCTGCAGCTTGTTCACCCTGCAGTGCACTCTTCTGGTGGGGGTCTAGGTTATTTGTTTCTGTAGCTGCTTTGCAGTGCACTTTGACTGATTCATACCTGTTTGTCAGTTGGAGAAAAGTAAATTTGCTTACCTGTAAACAGGGTTCTTCATTAATAGTAGGATAAATCAGCATACTTAGTACCCACTCATCTCCCTAGAGAGAGTGATTACCCTCGCAAATGCTCTAACTCTTGAAGAGACTTGGGTGCACAAAGCAGCATGTGTGATTGGGGACTCCTGCGCTGTTCGTAAGACTTTTACTGATCACTGAGAGCTGGCTGTTTGTTAGCACCATCAGATATTATTAGAAAACATAGAAATGACGGCAGAAGAAGACCAAACAGCCCATCCAGTCTGCCCAGCAAGCCACGCAGTCTATCCATTTTTTTTTTTTAATCTTCCCCCCCTTTTTCTCCCCCCTCCCCTGTCACTATTGGCTTCCAGCACCCTCCGGCCCCCATTCCCCTCCACCCCTCCACCAATGCAGAGAGCAGCGCCGTATCCGCATCCCAATGAACATCCAGCTCAATCAGGGGTAGCAACTGCCGCAACAAACGGCCACACCCCTGCCCCATACTCTTACCCACCTCTGGTTTGTTTTTTGTTTTTTTGGAGATGGCAGCCCTCCAACCTTCCGCTCCGTGAAGGTGGAACACAAACCACTGGCATCCCGCTCCGTGAATGCCTCTGTGGCTACTGCCGCTCTGTGCAGTATTTTGCTGCCTGAAGGTGGAACACCAACTACTGGCCACTAGCATCCCGCTCCGTGAATGCCTCTGTGGCTACTGCCGCTCCGTGCAGTGTTTTACCACCTCCTCTATATTTATGCCCACTAGACTTGATGGATCCACAGTGTTTATCCCACGCCTCTTTGAAGTCTTTCACAGTTTTAGACTTCACCACTTCCTCCGGAAGAGCATTCCAGGCATCCACCACCCTTTCCGTGAAGAAATACTTCCTGACATTGGTTCTTAGTCTTCCTCCCTGGAGCCTCAGCTCGTGACCTCTGGTTCTGCTGATTTTTTTCCGTCTGAAAAGGTTTGTCGTTATCTTTGGATCATTAAAGTTTTTCAAGTATCTGAAAGTCTGAATCATATCACCCCTGCTCCTCCTTTCCTCCAGGGTGTACATATTAAGATTCTCAATCTCTCCTTGTATGTCATCCGATGAAGATCCCTCCCACCTTCTTGGTTGCCCTTCTCTGTACCGCTTCCATCTTGTCTTTGTCTCTTTGTAGATACGGTTTCCTAGACTGAACACAGTACTCCAGGTGAGGCCTCACCAAGGACCTGTACAAGGTACTAATCACTTCCCTTTTATTACTCGATTATTCCTCTCTCTATGCAGCCCAGCATTCTTCTGGCTTTTGCTATCGCTTGTCACATTGTTTCGCAGACTTCATATCATTAGACACTATCACCCCAAGGTCCCTCTCCTGCTCTGTGCACATCAGCCTTTCCCCCCCCATCGAATACAGTTCATTCGTATTTCCACTCCCCATATGCATGACTTTGCACTTCTTGGCATTGAATCTCAGCTGCCATATCTTCGACCACTCTTCCAGTTTCCTTAAATCCCGTCTCATTCTCTCCACTCCTTCCGGCGTGTCCACTCTGTTGCAGATCTTAGTGTCATCCGCAAAAAGACAAACCTTACCTTCTATCCCGTCCGCAATGTCGCTCACAAAGATATTGAACAGGACCGGTCCCAAAACCGATCCTTGCGGTACACCACTTAAAACCGCTCTCTCTTCAGAGAAAGTTCCGTTTACCATCACACATTGTCTTCTGTCCGTCAACCAATTTGCAATCCAGGTCACCACCTCGGCCCTCACTCCTAAAATTCTCGTTTTATTCACCAGTCTCCTGTGCGGAACCGTATCAAAAGCTTTGCTGAAATCCAAGTAGATGACATCGAGCGCTCTTCCTTGATCCAATTCCTTGGTTACCCAGTCAAAAAAGTCAATCAGATTTGTTTGACAGGATCTTCCCCTGGTGAATCCATGTTGCCTCTGGTCCATTAAATCTCCTGACTGTAGATAGTTCACTATTCTCTCTTTCAGCAGTGACTCTATTACTTTTCCCACCACCGAAGTGAGGCTAACCGGTCTGTAGTTGCCAGCCTCCTCCCTGTTCCCACTCTTGTGAAGTGGGACCACCACCGCTCTTCTCCAATCTCTTGGTACCACTCCTGTTTCTAGGGATCTATTGAACAGGTCACACAGTGGACCCGCCAGAACATCTCTGAGCTCCCTCAGTATCCTTGGATGAATCCCATCAGGCCCCATGGCTTTGTCCACTTTCAGATTCTTTAGCTCTTCCCATACATTTTCTACTGTAAAAGGATTTCATCTATTCCACTTCCCTCCAGTTTCTTGTTGTGTAGAGATGGTCCTTCTCCAGGGTCTTCTTTAGTGAACACAGAGCTGAAGTATTCGTTTAATATTTCTGCCATTTCTTCATCTCTCTCCACACATTGATCATTACCACCTTTCAATTTCACTATACCACTTTGGACCTTTCTCTTTTCGCTGATGTATCTGAAAAATGTTTTGTCACCATTTTTTATCTCCTTGGCAATCCTCTCTTCCGCTTGACTTTTTGCCAACTTGATTAATTTCTTCGTCTCCCTCAGTTGTAACAAATATTCTTCTTTGTGCTCCTCCCTTTGGGATCTTTTGTATTTCTTGAATGCTGTTCTTTTAGCTTTAATTTTGTCAGCCATCTCCTTTGAGAACCAGATAGGTTTCAATTTTCTTTTGCTTTTCTTTACATTTCTAACATATAGAGCAGTTGCCTTGGTGATTGCTCCTTTTAGATTGGTCCACTGCTGCTCCACATCTCTCTCGTTCTCCCATCCTTTTAGTTCTTCCTCCAGGTACTTCCCCATTTCCTCAAAGTCTGTGTTTTTGAACTGTAAAACTCGGGTCTTTGTGGTTCTTTTCCCTATTCTTTTAGTGATATTAAACCATACCGTTTGATGATCACTGGTGCTGAGGTGGGCACCCACCTGGACATCAGAGACATTATCTGCATTAGTGAGCACTAAGTCGAGTATAGTTCCTTCTCTCGTGGGTTCCAATACCATTTGTTTGAACAAAGATACTTGCATGGCATCCACTATCGCTCTACTATTTTAGTTTCTGCAGATGGGATTTTTCAGTCTACATCTGGCATATTAAGTCACCAACGATCACCACTTCTCCCTTCTTACCTATCTTATGGATGTCTTCAACCAGATCTCTCTCCAGCTCTTCCTTTTGGTTTGGAGGCCTGTAAACCACTCCAATATAAATGGACGCTCCGTCATCTTTTTTTAGGTCGACCCATAGAGCTTCTTCCTTACCCCAACTTCCTTGCAGCTCAGATGCTTGGATGTTGTTTCTGACGTAAAGAGCCACACCTCCCCCTTTTCTATCCTCTCTGTCCTTCCTTAACAAGTTATAGCCTGGTATTGTTGTATCCCATTCATGAGATTCTGTGAACCATGTTTCTGTGATAGCAACAATGTCCAATTCTGCCTCAGTCATTAGGGCCTGCAGATCTGGGATTTTATTTCCCAAACTATGAGCATTTGTGGTCATAGCCTTCCAGGTACTCTCTTTAAGGTTATTGCTTTTCCTGGACTCCTTATGAGACTTTAGTTGAGATTTGTTATTCACTTCACTCTTTCCTTTTGCAGTTGTGCCACTGATGACAGAGTTTATCCAATCTCAATTAGATTTTTCTTTTGGTTATGGAACTTGAAATTCTGCATGCATTGTGTTTTTTTTCTCTTTTCTGGTAACACTTCAATGTTTTTCTCAAGAACTTCATTAGATTTTAATATAGAGAAGGCTTTTTGTTCTTTTTGCATTTGGTACATTGAGTGTCTCCTCATCACAGGTCTAATTCTACCAGAGCCCACTGTAATCCTGGATTTTAAAGAATTTCTTAATGACCTGTTTGAGTGGGGGGGGGTATACCTGTTGGCTGCCCATCTGTCATGAATGGGTGACTGTGGGTCCTACCTGAGCCTAATGAATCTCCTTTTCTTGACTCTTGGTTTTTCTGTGATATTGGGGAATTATTTTCTGAGTAATGCAATGTGGGTGTAATACTTGTAATTGAAGCTAATTGAGCTTTAACCTCAGTCAGCTCCTTTTTCAAGGAAGAGAGTTTTGCACAAATTGGGCAAGCTCTAAGTTTCCAGATGCTTTCCCTCAGAATACAGGCTCCACAGCAGTTACATTGGATAGTCCTCATCTTGGTAATATTTGATTTGTATTTCCTTGACTTATCAATGTACTAATTTATCTTGCTGCTAATGTTAAGTTAGGCAGTCTTTATTAGAAAACAAGCCCCAGGGGTGGGTGGGTAGAGGGGGAGGGTGGGAGGGAGTCAAACAGTTTAACCTGTTTCTTTTTTGTAACAGTTTAACCTGTTTCTTTTTTGTAATGTTTTATTTGTTCACTTTGTTATAATGTTTCATTGTTATATTATATTATATTGTTATATACTCTAAGCTTCTCCTATCTATACCCAAAGTTATTGCCAAACCCCTATCCAACATTTTCAACTGCTCCCTAGAGCAAGGCACAGTTCCTAATTTCCTCAAACAAGCAGTAGTAAAACCGCTCCTCAAAAAACCTAATCTTGATCCTGCCACACTGTCCAACTACAGACCAGTCTCCAACCTGCCCCTACTCGCCAAAATTCTTGAAAAACTAGTTAACTCTCGCCTCTCTCTCCACCTTGAACAACATAACATTCTACCATCTACCCAACATGGTTTCAGGAAGCATTTAAGTACCGAAACCCTGCTACTCTCTCTCTCTGACACTCTTATCAGAGGAACCGACTCAGGATCCTCCTATCTGATTGCCATGCTAGACATTTCTGCTGCGTTTGACACTGTCAACCACTCTATCCTCCTCAACATCCTCAGTAGCATTGGGATTTCTGGAATCGCACTATCCTGGATACAATCCTATCTCCAAAATCGCTTCTTCACTGTCCTAGTGGATAACAATGAATCTGAACCCATTAGTCTCCCCCAAGGTGTTCCCTAGGGCTCTTCCCTCTCCTCCACCCTCTTTAATATCTACATGCTTCCCCTTACCACCCTCCTCTCAAAACTTCACATCAAGCACTTCATCTATGCAGACGATGTGCAAATTCTCTTCCCCTTTTCTGACTCCCTTCAAACTGCCCTACAAAACTGGGAATCATGCCTCTCAGCCATTAACCAACTCTTCACAGACATGCACTTGGCACTAAATCCCAACAAAACTGAACTTCTAATCATCTCTAATAAGCACCTGCTCCCAGCTATCCCACCCTCTCACGCATCTACATCTTTCTCTGCACACACTCGCAACCTAGGTGTACTCATTGATAATCATCTCACTTTCAAACCATTCATTAACTCTATCATAAAGGACTGCTACTTTAAGCTTCAAACGATAAAAAAACTTAGACCATTACTTCACTTTTCCGACTTTCGCACAGTTCTTCAGTCTATTATCCTGTCTAAAATAGACTACTGCAACGCACTCCTCCTTGGCATCCCCTCAACGCATACTAAACCTTTACAACTTTTGCAAAACGCCGCAGCTCGTATTTTGACTAACTCTAGAAAAAGAGACCACATTACCCCCACACTTATCGAGCTACACTGGCTCCCAATACCCTCCTGAATACTCTACAAAGCATCCATAAAAGTCTGTTGAATGATAACCTTAATTGGATCAACCCCCCTCTCCTCCCCCGCACATCGAATAGACCTACTCGCCCAGCCCTACAAGGAACCCTCTGTAAACAATCTATCAAATCTATCAAACTCTCCTCTACCATGAGCAGAGCATTTTCCCTAGCTGGCCCCACTATATGGAACTCCTTACCGCCTGAAACTCCGCATTGAGACCTCTACTCCTAAATTCAAAAAGAACCTCAAAACCTGGCTTGTTTCTTCAAGCTTACCCACTTTCCCCCCATCCCACGCAGAAACATCACCAACAACAAGCGTGTAACAAGTCAAGTAACTGACCAGGAGTGCCTTATCGATGTATGACTAAGAATGCCTGCTGATTTTGTACTTTGTACTCACCTATTTTTGTATATAGTTGATTGTATCCATTTAATTTTTGGAATACTGCATCGCCTAACCAGTATTTTACCCCCCCCCCTGTTTAATGTATTCTTATGGTTACATGTAAGGGCCCCCGCCCGAAAGTTATTTATATTCTGCTGTTATATGTAAGGGCTCCGCCCAAAAGCTTTTGTTCTTTGTGAACCGATGCGATGTGCATACGAACATCGGTATATAAGAGACTTTAAATAAATAAATAAATAAATAAATATTGTTTCCCTGTATCTCCCACCTGAGTTCTTTGTAAACCGGCATGATGTGCTTCACGAATGTCGGTAAATAAAAGTTAATAAATAAATAAATAAAAATAAACCTGGGACAAGCTGGGTAAAGCAGGGCACTTCCTGGAGCAATAATAGTCCTCTATCTATTAAATGATCTCTCAGTACTTATGTGCCAATATTAAACAGATTATAAAGATAGCTCTACAATAAGAGAAATGCAGGTATACTGAATCTTAAAGCAAACGAATTAGCAAAGAACCAGACCAAAAATATACTCCAGCCTCTTCACTGACCACAATGGCTCTCCTTCTCACTAACTTTACCTCCCCCAAGGTCTGACACACCCAATCCAGTTAGATGAGGTCACTTCTGGAAGTGTATCTGTCCTTTTTGATCAATTGCTTTAAAACAGACTTTATGCCCCAATATAAAAATTTGACCAGATTATTTATGCCAGCTAACTTCAAAAGAGAGAGATATTACAGATTAAAAGCTGGAGTGCTTTTTTGTGTTTTGTTTTTTTTCTTAACCTTATGGCAGAGCAACTAAACAGCAAATTAACTTACTAGAATAATATCTTACTAACAAGAAATGAAACACAGACAGGAATTATTCACAGAAGCTTTCCACAAAACTTGAAAGTAATAAGCAGAATACTTAGCCACAATGCAAAATCACAATTCAAATTCCAGTAGCACAAGGAGAAAAACCTTTCAGCCTCTTCACTGACCACAATGGCTGTTTAATCTTGCAGTCTACAGAGAGCCTTGTTAACAGGTAACAAAACTTATTTTTTAGCAAGGGAAGGATAAATAAGTTGCTATCTGATGTTGTAATAGAGAGTCTGTTGTGAAACAAAAGTCAGTAAGCAACAGTTGCATGTTTTTAACACATATTTGGTGATGCAGTTTTATTTTTAAAACTTAAAAATAATTGTATAAGCATTTGGACCTCAAAATATTGTAGTTGCCATGTTAATCTACAGTACAGTGTCAACTAGTTAGAGAGAGCTAAACTCCCTTCATCACTTACCGTATTTTTCGCACTATAAGACGCACCTGACCATAGGACGCACCTAGGATTTAGAGGAGGAAAATTAAGAAAAAAAAAATTCTGTCCCCATGATGGGCTCTCCCCCCTGGTGGCCGTCCGTGGGATTTTTTTTTTGTTTTGTTTTTTTATAGTAAGGCAGAGAACATCCACATAGGTACTCACACTCACTGGTTTTCTGTCCCTCACATACATACATAGGCTCTTTCACATTCACTAGCTCTCTTCACATATACACATACCCACAGACAATCACACACTCAGACTCTCCCTCATACACATCTCTCTCACACCAGTTATTTTAAACTTTCATGACTGCTCCAGAGTTCAATAATAAATAGTCAGGGCTATATTACATTGATTAGGAGAGCAATTGCTCCTAATATTTCAACAGGTAGTCACTTAATCAGCACAGGCAGTAATTCTATTTGCTGGTCTGTGTCATGTGTCCTCCATCCCAGGCAGTATACCACCCCCATGACCCTCCAATACATCCAAACCACAACGAGTGAAGTTCTTACTTTGGACTGCAAGTGAGAGCCTCCGACGGCAGAGCCCGAGCTCCCCGCCGGTTTCCGGGTGCATCTCACTGCGAGGGTCGCCGCGGCGCAGGTCAGTCATCACCTGTTTGAACCGCGTGGGCTACGGAGGCCCCTCCAGTTCAAACAGATCCCTGCCGGTCTGCTGTTCCCGCGGTGCAGCTTGCTGCGAGGGTCGCCGCGGCGCAGGTCAAATGCCAGCCATCTGAACTGGAAGGGCCTCCATAGCCCATGCAGGTCAAACAGGTGATGTCTGACCTGCGCCGCGGCGACCCTCGCAGCAAGCTGCACCGCGGGAACAGCAGACCGGCAGGGAATCTGTTTGAACTGGAGGGGCCTCCGTAGCCCATGCAGGTCAAACAGGTGATGTCTGACCTGCGCCGCGGCGACCCTCGCAGCAAGCTGCACCGCGGGAACAGCAGACCGGCAGGGATCTGTTTGAACTGGAGGGGCCTCTGTAGCCCATGCAGGTCAAACAGGTGATGTCTGACCTGCGCCGCGGCGACCCTCGCAGCAAGATGCACCGCGGGAACAGCAGACCGGCAGGGAGCTCAAGTTCCGCCGGCAGAATACACACGCCTACACCACCATGCTGATTGGGCGGAGTTGGGAGGAGGCGGGGGACGGCGCGCGAGAGGAGAGCTGCTACATTCGCTCCATAAGACGCACCCACATTTTCTCCCCATTTTTTGGGGAAAAAAAGTGCGTCTTATGGAGCGAAAAATACGGTAATCTGTAAAAGGAACAATATATTCAGGCGATGAAGGGAATTAAGCTCTCGAAAGAGTCACATTTTTTAAGCTTGATGGCTAGCTAATCAGTTTAAAGCTGTCTAAACATTCTGGGGCAATGAATGAGGGAAAAGATTATTTCAAAGAAATGGCATAAAAAATAAGCCTTTGTTAAAAGAGCTGTTATGAAAATAGACATCACTAACAACTTTTTATCTCTATTCAGAGCTACCTCCAAGACAACCTTCCAATTTAGGACCTGTGGAATTGGCAGCTGTTATTGCTGGACCGGTCTGTTTTGTTTGCATTTTGCTAATGTTGACGCTATATATCTGCCATAATCGCACAGTCATTCACCATCGTGTCCCCAATGAAGAAGATCCTTCATTAGATCGGCCTTTCATTTCAGAGGGAACTACATTAAAAGATTTAATTTTTGATATGACAACTTCTGGGTCTGGATCAGGTAATGGCACATATTTTTAGAACATATTAGCCACCTCTGTTTAAAGATTACTTTACTTAAAATGACAAAATGTTTCAAGTCCCGTGAATTGCTTTTGTATAGAATCATAAAATGTTGTAAACGTGAGAGAAGTGGCTCTTGATTTCTTTTGCAAAGGTGGTTTAGTAAGAAAATGCTAAGTTAAATCTGACCAAAAAAAAAAAAAAGTGGAACCAACACATTTAATAAGTATCTCTTAACAGACTTCTCACATAGAGTTCCATATTTGTCTTTTATTATTTTTGAATCATTTTTCTAGGTTTACCATTGCTTGTTCAAAGGACAATTGCAAGGACCATTGTTTTGCAAGAAAGTATTGGAAAGGTCGCTTTGGTGAGGTTTGGCGGGGGAAGTGGAGAGGTGAGGAAGTTGCAGTGAAAATATTTTCTTCAAGAGAGGAACGTTCCTGGTTTCGTGAGGCAGAGATTTATCAGACTGTGATGCTGCGACATGAAAACATTCTTGGATTTATTGCAGCAGACAATAAAGGTTAGCAATATTTATTTTATTTTCTGTTTTATGTAATGTAATCTACCTCAAAGTTCAACCTTGTTAGTAAAACAAATTTAATACAATAATTGTGAATTGTAAATAAGACTTAGCAGATAAACATTTCTTCAGAGATGTCTGTAATACTGTTTTAATCTTTTTCTGTCGTGTGTTAAAAAAAATGTGTTTGCTATCAATAGGTTAATATCTAACTTTTTTAAAAATTTGACTCTGGGGTGGCCAGCCCACAGATTTAGTAGCAATATTGCATGCTGCAGTGTGGGAGACCTCTGGTTTAGTTCCTGAGCTTGGTTGTAAACGTCTAGGTGATGTATTTGGCTAAGACTCATAGCACCAAAAAAATGTGGGGAGATGGCAGGAGTTCCAGCAATGAAAGGAATGGAGAAATACCAGGGGTAGAATTAATATGGTTAAATGTGATGAAAATACAGACCCTGCACGCTGTGTCTGTAAAGTGCTCTGTTCATCTGGTAGCACTACAGTATATAACATTGATAATAGAGAGGTTTGGTCAATACATGGAATCTTAACGTACATCAAAACTGCTCTTTTAAAGAGGTGAGCAATTAAAGTGTAAAGCAGTGCCAATTCAAAGCCCAAAAAAAGATGGAGAAGTTGGTATAAAACAAAATTGCAGACTGCCAAAAGGGTATGGTGGCACATGAGGGTAATTTATAATAGCTTTCAATAAAGTATGTGCAAACTTTAAGTCTGCTTTGAAAATTTGAGTTAAAGTATAAGGTGTGCCTGTTGCTTAGAATTTAAAACCAGACCCTGATAGCTTGAGCCAGTCGATTTGGGAGATCCAGCAACTGAAAGTGTTTTTTTAAATGTTATTACTGGTAGGTAAAGGGAAACTATAGTCAGGCAGTTAAAGCTCGGCTGAGCTTGGTTTTCTTTCCCCTTTTTCTTCTGGTTATGCAACCAGATGTAAAGTTGATTGAATAGATAGAACCACATCCTGTGACAGTACCCTTTGAAGATTCCAGTGTGATACGGAGTGAGAAGAAGACTTTAATCACCATTGAAGAGATGCTGTAATAAAAGCAGTTTTTTGCCTTGCAAGTTAAAGATGACTACATCTGAATGTAATCTGGAAATATAAAAAGCAGATTATTAACAAAAAGAAAATAAATCAGACATTAGAATCTCAACAGTAGCTTCAGTTTCTGCTACTACAAGTGCAGTGCCTGCAAGCACAGTACCAAATCTTGGCAGGAAAAAAGTCAGCAGCTGGAAAGGTTGCACACACTTTATGAGCAGAAGTACCAACATTTAGAGGCTATACTGAGGAAAAGTAGCCCAGTTCCTAACTTGCCCCTGAACAATTTGAAAGGGATAGGGAAGGCCTTAGAGGTTTCCTGCATCAGTGTAACCTCCATGTTAAGCTGTACATGGAATACTTTACAGATAAAGTAAAAAAGCACATTGGGTGATAACATTATTTAAGAGGGATGCCTGATGGAGCAGGACCCAAGTACCACGTGAAATTAATTTCTGCTGGAATTTAAAAAGATGTTTTCTAATATGGTCATGGAGGGGCCTAATACACCTGTAACAGGAGATGGGCTCCTGTTACAGGTGTCTCTCATATGAGTCTCATTTGCCAGTTGCAGGCAGAAGTGTGATGGGGTGAAGAACCGCTATGGCATCCGTTCCGCCTGGGCCTGCCAGAACAGATCAAGGACAAATTGGCCAGAAAGAACCCCCTTCCTCTTTGGTAGATTTAACATGTGCATTCAAATCTATATACATTTCGGAGAATGCCAAGGAGAAAAGAGAGGGAGCTGGGGTGGTTCCGCCCATTCTTTCAGAATTCTTCCTTCGGATTTGAAGAGAACACCACTCCAGAGCCCATGCAGTTTGTTCCACTGAGGGAACGAGCCTCAAGAAATGACAATTGACTGCTGCAACTATGACCCGGGTCCCACTACCTGTGGTGTGGAGGCTTGGGACACATGGCAGCCATTGTCCAAGTCACACTCTTTGCTGATCTACAAATGAGAAACACTTAATGGCATTTGAGACTTCATTGGAATCAGCATTTATATCCAATGTCCTGCAGGACATTGGATATACAGACTTCTTGTTCATTAATGGCGGTGGTAGACTCTCTTTCCAATCTCTTCTGAGGTCAACATTTTCGTTCCAGTGAGAGCTGGGGAGCATGTCTCAACCCTCTTTGTTCTCAAGGGACTTTGTCCAATCAAGAATAGCTTAGCTGTTGAATCTATTGCACCGCATGTTAGTATGTAAATAAGAGTATGCAAAAGCTGGATTTAATGTCTGAAATAACGCCTATTTGATTTGCAGTAGCCTGGAAAAAAGTTGGTTTTTTTTTTTAACGTGCATCAGTGGCTGTTATCATGTATTGCGGATAATATCAAGTGAGATAGATCTTGGAGACACCTACACAGTCCTGGTGGGCCAATAAAAACACATTTTCTTAATGTTCAGACAAATGGATCCAGAACCAGTGGATTATGCAACTCTACCAGCAGATAGAAATGGAGTAAAGCTGATGTCAAGGTATATATATCCCTGCACTGACATCAGCCTGTCTGTATTCTTCATCTCCAGCAGATAGTGGATGCACATCTGCCTATTGGGGATTGCTTAAAGTTTTAAAAGGAGAAAAAGAAGGAAATGTATTTGCCCTGTTCTCCTGTGGTGAAACCTTATGGTCCCCTCCGTCGAGAATTCCTGAGATATATTTGGATTCCTCCCTCAGATAAGTGCCTTGATCCAGTAGCTGGTTTTCAACCAGCATAGATTTAACTATTTAAAAAAAAACAAACAAAAAACAAAACCCACAACTGAAAGGCAAGCAGGTGGAGGAAGCCAAGCATGGCGGTGAAGGTATATGCCCTCTCCTCCTGCAGCTGGTCTCAGACCTTGCTTAGCTGAGATGAGCTGAGCTCAGGTAAGGAAAAAAAATCAAACAAGAGGAGAGGGTAGTTTTGTAGTGAATACTTCCCCTCTGTGCTCGGAGTGCCAATCTGATGTTTGTTCCCACCTCCGGGGGAACTTAGGGGACGAGGGCAGCCTGGCGGGTTGCGCAGCCTTTTGGCTACGCCCCACTCTCAGGCTTTTCTTGTTCGCCACATGGTAGGCTGCGGTGGCATTTAGCACATTTTATTCCTGCACGTTAGGTTGCCCTCTTCAGTTCCGTTGATTTGTGTAGTACGTCTAGCTATGCATCCTGTTGTGTGCCCAGTTTGTGCACATAGTTGGGTGCCTAGTTGGATGCCTGGTTGGGCAACCAGTTGATTAAGGTAGTCTATCTGGGCGTTCACATGCATGCGCTTATCTACGCATACAATTTGAACAGCCTCATTCAAGTTCAGTTTTGGACGCTCATCGAGGTACAGTGAGTGCCTAATATTTTTATAACACGTATACAGCTGGGCGCACACACTTATCAGATGCCTGTTAGAGCGTACTGACAGAATGATGGTGCCTATAGCAAAGAAACCTAAGCGACTTACCCTCTGTGCTGTTTTTCATATTCAGGCACCTCAGCTTGGCATTCCCTCTAACTTGTGTCAGCGCTATTGGAGGTTCAGGTGGAATTGCCTTCATCTGATTTTACTAATCCCGGTTCTTCCCAGCCTGATGCGGGACTGGGAAAAGAGCTGCCAGAAGGGTCGCCTGACTTTGGGGCTCCCTAACTGGTTCATCAGTGGAGGAAGGCAGTTCAGTGGGCACAGGACAGATGCCCCCTGATTTTGGCATGGATCTTTCCTTGGGTAGAATTTTTTTTCAAGTACTGCAGTCTTTTCTTCAAGCACAGTTCTTCGCCCCGGCCAATCTTAACAGGTCAGGGTTGCAGGCGACGAAATCCCTCATGCCTGGTGTTTGAGGGTAAGCGTCAGAGTACGCCTAGATCTGCTGCCGGTCTTCCTGATAGGGACTCAGAAGACATGGATGATTAAGCCGATTCTTACTGCCTGGAGGATAGGGAAATTTCTCCGGGATTGGAGCCATATTAGAACTGTGTTGTCTTTCATAGAGATGAGTTACTGGTTCTGATTTCCCAGACACTGAAGATGCTGGAAGTACCTGGGGCTGAATCCATGTCTGAGCCAAAGAAAGATCCCATTTTGATTTCTTTGCATAAAGCCTCATGTTTTTTCCTTATTATGAAGGTCATTCAAGAATTGAATGGGGCATGCTGGAAGCTAATTTCAAAGGGGGATGAGTCTTGGAAGGACTGAACCCCCTGGATCCAGCTGCGGGAGAGCAATTGCGCCTTCCGAAAGTGGATGTGCTTGTGTGTGCAGTTGGCAAGCCGACGACTTTCCCCATAGAAAGGGGAGCGGCCTTGAAGGATGCGCAGGATAGGAGAATTGAGGCCATCATAAAGCAGGCATTTGAAGCAATGACAATGAATTTGCAGATAGTTTCTTGTTGTTTCCTGGTGGCTCGCTCTTGTTTACTTCTTTTTCAGGAAGTTGATGAATCTGGTGTGAATTCAGGGCAGTGATGGAACCAGGAGCCGTCTTTTTGGCAGATGTGGGCTGTGATCTTAGTCTGCACTTTGGCCAGAGGTGTGGCTTCAGTAATAGTGGCCAGGCATCAGATATGGCTGAGAAATTGGTTGGCCAATGCAACCTCCAAGTCTAACCTTACAAAGTTGCCCTTTAAAGGCTCACTCTTGTTTGTGAGCGAATTGGAGAAAATAGCCAATAAGTGAGGTGAGTCCCAAGTTCCTCGATTGCCAGAGGATAAGAAATGAATGCCACACTCCTTCGGCATGAGAGGTCATATTAGGGAATCCAAATGTTTTCGACCCTACAGAGAAGCGGCCTTTCCAGAAGGCTTGATCTCAGTCCTTTTGTCCTTGGGAGACCAGACTGGGCACACGCTCTGGTAGTGGAGGCCCCCCCCCCCCCACCACGAGCCTGCCAATGAAGGTGTACTGAGCCATCCCCATGAACAGGAGATAGGGGGTCATCTCTCTCTCTTATCAGAGGTGGATCGAAATCATGTCAAACCAGTGGGTTCAACAAAGCAGGAGGGTAGGCTATCTAAAAAAAAAAAAAAAAAAAAAAGCCATGAGGGCAACAAAGTGGATTAGAAGCCAAGGAATGTCCGATTAGAAACTTTTATTTATGGTGACGTATTCTTTTTAAGATGAGCCCTACTCAGGCCGAGTTTCACCCCCACATTGGGGCTGCCTCGGGCTAAAATACACAAATAACATAACTAAACAATACAGGACACAGGAAATCATAGTTTGAAATCATAATTCACTAATACATATATAATGGTAACATATAAAGGAAAGGAAAACTTTAGTCACATAAAACAGAAGAAATAAGTGGGACCAAAAAAGAGAACATGATTAACTGAGTTCAGACTCATAACAAAATGTTTTGGATGGTCTGAAAAGATGTGCATAAGATAATAAAAATATATGTATTAGTGAATTATGATTTCAAGCTATGATTTTATATGTCCTGTATTGTTTAGTTATGTATGTAGTTTGTGTATTTAGCCCCTGAGGCAGCCTCAATGAGGGGGCGAAATTTCGGCCTGAGTCGGGCTCATCTTAAAAAGAATACGTCTCCATAAATAAAAGTTTCTATTCGGACATTCCTTGGCTTCTAATCCACTTTGTCGCCCAGACCAGTGGGTTCTGCAGGTGATATGAGATGGCTCTGCGCTAGAGTTTCACTGTGTTCCTTGGGATGTTTTCATGGTGTCTCCCTTCAACTCTCCACAGAAAAGACAGGCAGTGGAGTGTATGTTGTCAAAACTCCTCAGTCTGTGGGCTGTGGTTCCAGTGCCCGCATCTCAAAAAAATATAGGCCAACATTCCATTTATTTTGTGCTGCCCAAGAAGGAGGGCTTTTTTCGCCCCATCCTGGATCTCAAGGGGGACAACAGTCATTTGCACGTAACTCTTTTTCACATGGAAACCTTGAGCTCAGTGATAATGGCAGTACAGTTGGAGTTTCTGACAACTCTGGATTTGACTGAGGCGTACCTGCGAATTCCCATCCGGCTTAGAACATCAACGATGTCCTGCGTTTCGCGGTTTTGGGGCATCAGTTTCGAGTGCTACCTTTTGGTTTGGCCACTGCACCCAGAACCTTTTCCAAAGTTTTGGTGGTGGCGGTGGAGTTGAGAGAGGATGGGATCTTGGTACACCCAAACTTGGACGACTGGCTGATTCGGGCCAGGAGTCTGGAAGAGAGCCTCTGTGTTTCGTGCAAGGTGATCTCCTTTTGCAGAAGCTAGGTTGTGTGGTGAACCCTCCCAAGAGCAATCTTCAACCATCACAGTTGCTAGAGTATCTTTGTTTTCGGTTCAACATGAAACGGGGCAGGTTGTTCCTGCTAGAGGGCCACATTCAGAAGCTGATGGCGCAGGTGTTATCTATTGACAAACACAATATGCCTGACAATGTGATCTATCTACAGGTGCTCGGATTGATGGTGGCAATCCTGGAGGTGATGCCGTGGGTGGGGAGCATCTGCATTCTCTTCAGTGCACTCTGCTATCTTGTTGGAGCCCACAGTCTCAGCGCTATTCGATTTCAGCTTCACCTACCGAAGGAGGTCTGCACTCACCTGCAGTGGTGGTTGGAAGCGGATCATGTAAGAAAGGGGGTTTCCCTAAGATTACCAGACTAGTTTGTACTCCCGATAGAAGTGAGCCTCCATGGTTGGATAACTCATGATCAAGAGATGATAGCACAAGGGCGCTGGAGTGCAGAAGAGTCTCTATGGAACATCAATTGGCTAGAAGCCAGTGCGGTCTGATTGGCATGCTTGCGGTTTGGCAAATGATTAGAGTCAAGCGGTCCTGATAATGTCAGACAATGCAATGACAGGGGCTTACATCAGTTGGCAGGGAGGAACCAAGAGCCAGCAAGTGTCGCAGGAAATAGCCCAATTTATGGAATGGGTGGAAGTGCATCTTCAGGAGATCTCAGCATTGCACATTTCAGGAAAAGATATTGTAAGAGCTGACTTTCTCAGTCGAAAGTCTGGATGCAGAAGAATGGAAGTTGTCAAACGAGGCATTTCGGTTAATAGTGGATTGTTGGGGGTCTTCTGTTTCTGGACCTGCTGGCGACTTCTCGCAGTGTGAAGGTTCCTCACGTCTCAAGTCACAGGAGAGATTCAATGTCCTTGGGCATCAATGCCTTCATGCTGGAGTGGCCGGAGGGCAAGCTGCTATAAGCTTTTCCCCCGTGGCACGGGTACTTGCCAGGTTTTTATGGCCTGGATTGGCCACTGTTGGAAACAGGATGCTGGGCTTGATGGACCCTTGGTCTGACCCAGTATGGCATTTTCTTATGTTCTTATGATTGGTTTCGGCCGGTTCTAAGCTACTCTGCCGCTTCAGTGCTGCCGCTGGAAGTTCTCTCTCTGCCCTTTGGGGTATTGCTAACCTGGGTACCCGCTCCTCGGGGGCCCTCTGCTTTATTTCAGGTGCCTTCAGGGATCAGGTACTCGCTCTTCGAGGGCCTGCTCTCCCTGCCTCAGTGCCGCTACCTAACTTCTTCAACCTGGTGGAATCGCATACCAACCGCAACCATCTAGTGAATAATCTAACTCTGTCTATCTCATCCTCAGTACTGCCTTGCTGGGAAACCTGCACCGGAATCCCACTTTACCAACGGGGTGAGAAGGGTCCCCTCTGCCAAGGGTCCTGAGACTGCTATATCCAGACTCTCACTACTGCCACTTCTGGTGGTACACCTCAAGCTGTTTAATAAAAGAACTAAGCTCTGTGTTTGTGCGTCTGCGTTTAGCCCAGTACTGTGGCGCCTTACAGGGCTCCTCCCTGTGGGCGTGGTCATCTGCCACAGTACCCAAGAATCCACCCAAACACTGCTTACCCATAACAACAAATCCTCTTTTCTTCATTCCCCCCTGCTGTTGAAGTAGAGAGCTACACTGGATATGCATTGAAAGTGAAGTATCAAGCTTATTTGGTTTGGGGTAGTAACCGCTGCAACAAGCAAGCTACTCCCCCACTTATTTGTGAATGCAAATCCTTTTTTTCCACATTTCCTCTTGCCTTTGAAGCATAGGAAGTAACCTATTACGTCTATAATTTATTATGAATGTTTTATGTATACCGCCTAGGGCCTTTGGAACAGATGGTATTATAAACACTGTAAATAAATAGCACTTGCGTGGAGCAGCACTTACTACCCTACTGAAAAAACATTTTTGAATGCTTCATTTTTGTTTTTGGGGTGGGGGGGAGTGACCCAGCAGTTTCCTCGTACCTCTTGGGGCTTCTAGCTCAGTTAGAACTGCCCTCTATTGGATTGAATTGGCCTTGACATTGGCCAACTACCCCAGGGGACGTGGAGGATCCTCCTTATAACCACTGCATCCATTGCAATGACAGCTTCTTGGCTGGGACATATACACCTAGAACCTGTCTGCTGATGTCACTATTAATGGCTGAATCACCCTCTTCCTCATCTCAGGAACTGTGAAGCCTGTAACCACAGCATCTCTGGCCAGCCTAAGGAACAGAAGCCAGGTTTAGAATGAGCTCAGTTCTCCCACATAGGCCAGCCTTTTTTTCCGTTTTTATTGCTTTTCTACATGTCTGAAATGCACTTATGCTGTTAATCCATCCAGTGGCATAAAAATTGTCTTAGTGAGGATTGGTCAGGTTCAAACTTCATGAAGGCCAGCTGAGTACGGTACTGGAGTTATTCACTCGAAATTTACCAGAACCTGATCAGTTATTTGTTTGGGTGTGTGTGTGTGTGTGTGTGTGTGTGTGTGTTACGTTACATGACAGCATTAAAAGGAGAGTTTGGCAATAAACAATTCTGTGTCAATAGGATCCTAGAAAACTAGGGGCTTTGAATATATCCCACAGTAATGAAATCCAGTAAATTATGAAAGGGGGTGTGTGGGGGAGCAAGAGCAAAGAAAAGAAAAAAAAGGAGAGAAGGAGGGTTTGGAGTGAGAGCAAAAGAGAGGGCAGGGGGAAGGAAATAAAGTGGGACAATGTTCAGAGTGATCTAGATGGATAAATAAGCAGAATGCTTTGGGTAAAAATGATCTTCCTCAGAGCAGCTAAAAATATGTGCAGGCTTTCCCAACATTTTTAGCCTGGTTAAAAAGAGGTGTTCCTGGATGTGTGTTTTGGTTGGGGGGAATAAATGGCATGTGTTTTATCCTTCTACTGCCCACACAAGTAGTTATTGCAATATAAATGGGCACTTAGTATGTGCATGCCTTGTGAGCTTTTTTGTAAGGGAAACTACCTGGCTAGTTCTCCTTTGAAAATTGGCTACACTGTTTACATGTACAAAAGTGCGCACACAATTTTCAGTATTGTAAGCTACTTAAAAATTGCCCCAGAGTTGTGTTGTATTGCTATTGACTGTATTATTTCCATGCTTTGTAAACTGCTTTGGTTGGACTACGCCTAAGAAAGGTAGTGTAAAAATTTTATAAAGAGGTATGAAGGAAACAGGAAGGGAGCAAAGAGATTAAAAAAGGAGTGCATGCAATGGGAAGAAGCATAAGTGTGAGAGCAAAAGAGGAGATGAGAATAGGATGCAAAGGGGGAAGGGGAAGAGCAAAATGGGAAACAGAAATGGTAGGAGAGAGCAAAAACTGAAGAGAATAAGAGTGCAAGGAGAAGGTGAGAGCACTTAAAATTCCTGAGTGCAACTTAAACCTGTTCACAGAACCCACCTATCCTCCTCTTTAGATAGAAGTGGACATCTCACCAACTTGCCTGAGAATTCAGACTGGGAAGTGAATATACCAGGATATATTATTTTCAGAAAGGAAAAGATAGGTAAAAGGGAGAGAGGAGTGGCTCTGTTAGGGTCACAATAAAAGCCATGTTGAGAAGGGACTGCTGAGTTTATAGGCCCACAAATATGTAAATGTATAAGGAACAAGAGGAAAGAACCATACTGGTGAAGAAAGAAAGCGTGTCTCATTAAAATTGCTGAAAGAATATTTTTAGTAGAAAAGATTTTTAGATAGGTGATCAGATTTTGGATTGATGGGCATTATTTCAGCAAAACCTTGTTCAGAAAGTTTATTTTATTTAAAAATTCTTTTAAACTGCTTAAAACCAATATGATTGTACTTCGCCCTTAACCGATTTAAAAACAAGTCTCAAAATTTTAAATTGAATACACTGTGCTACAGGTAACTAAGGCAACTTAGCAAGCATTGTAAAACATGATCTCTCAATTTGCCTCATGAAGTAGACAGGCAGCAGCATTTATGTTAAGGAATTGTTTAAAGGTCAACACAGATCTCCAAGTTATGAGGTAGATAAGCTTTTGTGAATTTTTGTTTAGTACAGCACTTTATGTTTAATTTTCAGATAATGGTACTTGGACTCAGTTGTGGCTAGTGTCGGATTATCATGAACATGGATCCCTGTTTGATTACCTAAACCGGTATACAGTTACTGTTGAAGGAATGATAAAACTAGCTTTATCTACAGCTAGTGGACTTGCTCATCTTCACATGGAGATTGTTGGTACTCAAGGTACTGTAACTTGCTGTTTTTCTGTTCCAAATGCTAGAAATTGCAAATAGTTGCTTTGATAGCATAACCTCTTACAAAGTGATCTCTATCAAAATATTTATTTGAAAAGTAGAAACCTCAGTTTCCTGTTTGTATCTGCACTGTGATAACCAACTCAGACTTGTATCTGGCTAAAATTCATACTTTAAACTGCATGAAAAAATTTAATATGTCTAGAGTTCTTTGAGAGAAAATATTAGTATAACTGACTAAATGGTGCCAGTTAACTCTCAGATTTACTGTACGGAAGGATTAATCCTAATTTTATAGTTTTATTTTAGTATTTATGTAGCACACTATATTGGGGTACTTTTTACAGCAAATGCTATGAAAAGCTTGCAACCTAAGTGTTACTTTAATTACTCAAGAACTGAGCTAGGAAAGAAAAGAATCGCAGATCAGTCATACACAGTGTGCAGGCCTTATTTCTGAACAACAACTTTTATTACTAGAGGGACATTTCAAAGTCATGCTGACTAAGAAGGCATATGTAATTGCAAGGATGAGAGGTGACAAACAGGGATGCGGTGGTAGGTTGAGTTAGAAACTCACTGGAGAAATGAAATGCTTGTCTTCAATATAAGGCTTTCACTGAATTAGGATTGATTTGTATTGAATTATTTGATGTGACCCACACCATGACAACCAAAACCGCTCAGAACTGTCTATATCACAAAGCTAATACATAACACCACAAAAGATAGTCTATATCTATAACCTATTTATTAATTCATTATTTCCTAGCATGTAGCAGATGTACACAGGACCAATGGGTATAGTATACTCCTGTTAGCAGTTGGAGACGGATCAGATTTCAATCTGACGTCAGCCCCTAGTACATATACCCCTGCAGGAAGTGCAGCTCTTAAGTATTTTCCTTCTCCATAGCAGTTAGCGACTATCTGCACGTGCTCACAGCATTAGAACCAAATTCAAAGAAGAAAACCAAAATTTAAAGGAAAAACCTACCTGAAGACGAGCCCCGCTCTCCTGCGGTGATACCCTTGGGTCCCTTCCCCAGTTGAGATTCTTGCGGTGATTTCCGTGGTCCCTCAGAGGTGAGCCTTGGTCCGGCGGCCGAATCGCGGCGAGGACCTAGCCCCCGATCCTCGGGCACAGCTGAGAGGCAGCGGGTGCACCCTCGAGCGGGTGGTGAAGGTATTTGCCCTCTCCCCCCGCAGCCGGAGCCCGCCCGGGACGAAACCGAGAAGCGCCGAAGACAAGGTAAGGTAGAAATCTTCTGCTTGAATCCGGTCTCCAAGGATCGAGGAGGAGCACAGGTCACCGACCGGGATCAGTGCCATCGGGTTGATCCGCCCTAGCAGGGCCAGACCCCGGCTATTTCCAAGGGTCTACCCACGTGGAGACCCTTCGAGGGGGGTTGCCATATTGCCCGCGTGCTCGCCGTCGCCATCTTGGCCCTATTTGCCGCTCCGTTCGGCCGAGCGCACAAAACCTAGCTAGGCGCACAAAGCACATGTGCGCATAGACTTACGCACATAACTCTTGTGCGCATAAGTTGCGCGCACAAGGATATGCGTGCCCTGCACACCTACCGAGCTGTGCGCATATCTACGACAGCTGCGCGCGCAACTCACACGCACATCTTAGTCGCACCGGAGCACATAAGAGTTTACGTGCCGATAACCATGGCACCACCAGAAACAGGGGTTAAGGCTCAAGGCCTCTGCCCAGCATGCCACATCAGAGCCGCACAAAGCGAGGAGGCCGATGCCATGTGCACTCAGTATGAGGAGGTCCTGGGAGATCCAGTTCAGGGCCAGTCCCACCCAGGACCCAATACTAGCTTCTCAGGGGGCACCCCGGACCTAGCAAATCCCAGTGGGACATGCCCACAGACGGGGACCCCCAGGGATCCAGCGCCCCTCAGCTTGGAACCAGCGTCTATCTCATGGGTGGAGCTCTTCAAAGGGATTCATGCCTTTGTTCAAATGCAAACTGAACCTCTGGCTGATCAACCACAGGCTCCACCAGAGGACCCTTATGTCCCAGGCCCTTCAAGACCTAGGCACAGGCTTCCACTACCCAGAAGACCCACCTATGGGGACACGGACATCTCTGAAGAGGAAGCCGAACCCCTAGAAGAGGGGGAGCTCCCCCTGGGGACAGAGCCTCACTGAACCATGAGACGCTTCTTCACAAAGGACGAGCTCCCGGACCTGGTCAACCAATGCCTGGCGGAGCTCGCTATCCCGGGCCCAGGTACTTCGGGGGAACCTAAGCTGAATCCCCTGCTGGAGGGCCTTCGCCAGTTCTCCTGCCACTTCCCCCTGTTACAAGCTGCTCAACAGCTAATTGACCTGGAATGGAATGCTCCGGAGTCCACATTCAAAGGGGGACGAGCTTTGGCAACCATATACCCCCTGGACCTGGCAACCAAAGATCTGCTTGCATGCCCAAGAGTTGATGCCATGGTCTGCGCGGTTTCTAAGCGCACCACTATCCCAGTGGAGGGAGGAGCAGCGCTAAAGGATGTACATGACCGGCATCTGGAATCCATCCTCAAACAGTCATTCGATGTAGCCGCTATGTCTCTACAAATTGCGGCCTGCTGCACCGTGGTGACACATGCCTGCTTATCACAAACCAGGAACAACACCCCGGGAGAATTCATGGAACCAGCAGTATCATTCCTCGCGGACGCTAACTCCGACCTTGTGCGCAGAGCGGCCAGAGGAGTGTCATTGGCGGTGGCGGCCAGGAGACAACTCTGGCTCCGAAGCTGGTCGGCCGACACATCTTCCAAAACGCGCCTCACAAGGATGCCCTTCAAAGGATCCCTCCTGTTCGGCAACGAACTAGAGAAATGGGGCGAGTCCCCATTGCCACGCCTGCTGGAGGTTAAGACGAAGAGAAACCAGCGAACCTTCCCCAGGTCCTCCAGGGGTAGAAGTTCACAGCGCTTCAATCCTTACAGGGGCAACTATCAAGCGCCCCGCCCTACAGGCAGGAACCAGTCCTTTTGGCACAAACACACCAAGAGGGGAACCAGCTCGGGTACAGGCCCCAGCCGTACCCCACAATGAGATTCAGCTGACCGTCCAAGGGAAGAAGCCATAGGGGGCAGACTAGCCCTATTCTACCGCAGATGGGTCGAGATAACTTCGGACAAGTGGGTCCTAGCCATCATTCAGGAGGGGTACTAATCTGGATTTTCTACGAACCCCTCCGGAAAAGTTCGTGGAGTCTCCCTGCCACGACCTCTCCAAGAGGGCGGCTGTGGAAGCTACACTGTCCAGACTACTGGCCCTCGAGGCCATAACCCCAGTACCTCCACAAGAAATAAATACTGGACATTATTCCATTTATTTTATCGTCCCCAAGAAAGAGGGAACATTCAGGCCCATCCTGGACCTCAAGTCGGTCAACCGCCACCTGAGGATTCCCCGCTTCCGCATGGAAACCCTAAGCTCCGTAATAAGGGCGATACAACCAGGAGAGTTTCTCACATCCGTGGATCTTTCAGAGGCCTACCTACACACCCCAATTCATCAGGAACACCAGCGCTACTTACGCTTCAAAGTCCTGGACTGTCACTACCAGTTCCGGGCATTACCCTTTGGATTAGCCACAGCACTCTGGCCATTCACCAAGGTAATAGTAGTAGTGGTGGTAACTCTGAGGAAGGAAGGAATCCTCGTACACCCTTACCTAGACGATTGGCTGATCAGGGCAACGTCACCGGAGGAAAGCCACCAAGCAACCAGCAGAATCATAACGCTACTGGAGAGCCTAAGATGGGTGGTCAATACAAACAAATGTTTCCTACAGCCCTCACAGTCGTTGGAGTACATAGGAGTCCGATTCGACACCAAAGAAAACAAGGTCAGCCTGACCCCCACAAGGAGATCAAAACTGTGGAACCGGTTGCAAACTTTACTAAACGACCCTCGTCGCACAGCATGGGATTACCTGCAAGTCCTTGGGCTGATGGCGTCCACACTGGAAGTGGTTCCATGGGCACGAGCCCACATGAGGCCCCTACAGCGCTCACCTCTATCACAGTGGACCCCATAGTCCCAGAACTACACCGTACATCTATCACTCCCAGGCAGTGTTCGGACCCAACTACGGTGGTGGCTGCAGGCCAGCCACATGAGTCGGGGGGGTCAAGACTATCCTCCCCAACCTGGACCCTACTCACCACAGATGCCAGTCTATGAGGATGGGGAGCACACTGCGAGGAATTAACCGCCCAAGGGTAGTGGAACGCAGAAGAGGCGGGATGGAACATCAATCGCCTAGAAGCGCGGGCAGTCAGACTAGCCTGTCTGCGGTTTGCTCACAGACTTTGAGACAAAGCGGTCAGAGTAATGTCGGACAACGCCACAACAGTGGCCTACATCAACTGACAGGGGGGAACCAGAAGCCAACAGGTGTCTCTGGAAATAGACCCCCTAATGATATGGGCGGAAGTAATCCTCCAAGAAATCGCGGCCGTCCACATCGCCGGGAAAGACAACATCACGGCGGCCTACCTCAGCAGGGAAAGTCTAGACCCAGGAGAATGGAAGCTGTCATCCGCAGCATTCCAAATGAGAGTGAACCGGTGGGGGACACCGGACATGGACCTTCTGGCAAACCGATCCAGCGCCCAAGTACCCAGGTACTTCAATCGCAGGCGGAACCTCAGTCCCAGGGGATCGATGCCCTGGTACAGACCTGGCCTCAGTGGACCCTACTATACGCTTTCCACCATGGCCCCTAATCAGTGCATTCACAAGATACAGCTACACAGGGGCCTAGTTCTTCTGGTGGCCCCGGACTGGCCAAGAAGACCGTGGTACACCGACATGAGAAGACTATTGGCAGGGAACCCCCTACCACTACCTCCACACAGAGACCTGCTCCAACAAGGACCGATCCTCTACGAGGATCTAGCTCAATTCTCTCTTACTAAAGTGGCCTGTACCTCTGTGGAATCTCAACTTGGTCCTGGATTTCCTAGCAGGAATCTCCTTCAGACCTCTCCGAGGTCTCTCCCTCCGCCTATTAACTTTAAAGACAGTCTTCCTACTTGCAGTTTGCTCAGCCCGCCGCATTTCAGAACTACAAGCGCTATCCTGCCGTGAGCCGTTCCTCAGGCTCAACCCGGGGGCCATACAGCTACGCACGGTTCCTTCGTTTCTCCCCAAAGTGGTATCTCACTTTCACCTGAACCAAACCATCTCGCTACCATCACCGGATGACCTGAAAAATCCAGAAGAAGCTCGAAGTCTACGTCACCTCAACACCGGCAGACTTCTATCCAGATACCTGGAAATCTCGGAAACCATACGAAAAACGGACCACCTTTTCGTCCTTCACAGCGGGAAGAGACGGGGAAGCGGCCTCGCGGGCGACCATAATCCGCTGGGTCAAGGAAGTCATCAAGGAGGCCTACGTAGAAGCGGGCACGCCACCGCCTCTACAGGTCAAGGCCCATTCTACCAGAGCCCAGGCAGTATCCTGGGCAGAAACTAGAATGCTGTCACCTGCTGAGATCTGCAAGGCGGCGACATGGTCCTCCATCCATACCTTCTCCAGATTCTACCGTCTGGATGTTCAGGCCCGGGAGGATACGGCATTTACAAGAGCAGTACTAAGTGGGTCACAGGCAGCCTCCCACCCGCTTGGAGAGTAGCTTTTATACATCCCATTGGTCCTGAGTCCATCTGCTACACACTAGGAAATGGAGAAATTACTTACCTGATAATTTTGTTTTCCTTAGTGTAGACAGATGGACTCAGCATCCCACTCTTGGCTGCAGTTACGCATGGAATTTCGAATGATTCAAGGGTAAGCCATGTCTTCATTCACCTAAGGCACCCACCCTACCGGGTGTCGACGCTTTCCGGTTGAGTACACTGGCGGTCTCCAGCTATAGTCAATCGACCAGTTCAAATTAATCAAGTTATAACGTTAACCAAGTTATGAAGTTATTCAAGTTAACCAAGTTATTAAGTTAATCAGTCAGTTACACATATATCCACAATGCTTTTCGAGGAGAATACTGCACTTCCTGCAGGGGTATATGTACTAGGGGCTGACGTCAGATTGAAATCTGATCCGTCTCCAACTGCTAACAGGAGTACACTATACCCATTGGTCCTGAGTCCATCTGTCTATACTAAGGAAAACTAAATTATCAGGTAAGTAATTTCTCCATTTTCTAAAAACCTATGTACTTTTTCATTTCACTCATAAACAATAAATCCATTTCTTAATGTGTTAATCACACTCCCATTCCACAACCTCTCCAACATACAGTTCAAGATACAACATAACACAAACCTTATTGACAACAACAACATACATCACACACAATAAAGAGACCACACACATTTAACATCAAATAATCCCTGTGACAAAACTATTTAAAAGTCCAATAGCATTCCTTGAACGTCCCCAAACTGTCGTGTCAGACTTGTATCAAAACAGCCTTCTCCTTTCTTATGATTCAAAACTCCATAATTAGATGCCATCGTCACATAAATTGAAGCAGTTGACCAGTTCATCATAGAAAGATACTGTGCCATGCACACTGTTGTTATATAACACAGTATCCTAGTGCTACTGTGTTTCCAATGTCCATTTCGTAGCATGTAGCAGATGGACTCAGGACCAATGGGTATAGTGTGCTCCTGATAGCAGTTGGAGACGGATCAGATTTCAATCTGACATCAGCACTACATATACCTGTGCACGAGGCTCTGATCCTCCGTTTTTTCCATCTCCATAGCAGTTCTGGATTTCAAACACGCTTGCACAGCGTTAGAAAACCAAACTCCAAATTTAAAGAAGAATCAAAGAAAAACTTACCTCCAAAACGAGCCCCATTCTCCTGCGGTGATACCTAAGGGTCCCTCCCCCAGTCGAGATTTCCTGAGGTGATTTCCGAGATCCCTCAGAAGTAAGCCTCTGTCCCAGCATGGACTTAGCCCCCGGGTAAGGGAGCGGCTGAGAGGCAGCGGGTGCAGAACCGAGCGCGGCGGTGAAGGTAATTCCCTCTCCCCCTGCAGCCGGAGACCGCCCGGCAGAGGACCGGGAAGCGCAGAGACAAGGTAAGGTAGAAAACTTTCTCTAAGTCTCCGGTCTCTGAGGCTCAGACAGCCGCACAGATCATCCCTCTGGCGTCTGTACATTCAGGTTGAACAGCCCCGTCCGAGCTAGACACCGATCCGGCAAGAAGGTCCTCCCACGTGGAGACCCCCTGGGGGGGGGCCGGCATCTTACCATGTGGTCGCCGGCGCCTCCCCCCCCCCCCGTTGCAGCATCGTCCGCACAGCAGCCAGCCAGGCGCAAAGAGCACTTGTGCACATAGCGGCGTGCGCATCTGGGCCGGGCGCACAGTGGCACGCTCAGGGGTGCCAAGTGCACATCTAGGCCCGCATGCACAGCCACGCGCGCATCTCCGTTCCTACGCGCACAATGTAGGTGCACCCAGAACGCATAACCAGGCCTCCCAACACGCGCACCTGTACAGGATAAATGTGCAAATCATGGCACCGCCGTCCAAGACAGCTAAAGGTCCAGTCCTCTGTCCGGCATGCCACCTGAGAGCGGCACAGCCAGAGGTGACCCCCTTCGCCCTGTGCCTGCTATGCGAAGAAGCTCGGGGGGAGCCGAGACAAGGTCCCCCTCAGCCTGTAGAGGACTCCGGATCCTTCAGCGAGATTACCCCGGACCTCTCTATTCCAGACTCGGCCCCTCCACAGTGGGGGCCCTCGGGGAGCGCTGTCGGACCCAATGCGGTCCCAGGCAACTTCACCTGGGCAGGATTCTTCGTTGAGCTGCAATCCTACATCCATGCACAGACAGGGCCACCAGCGGCACAACCACAACCCCCGCCAGTGGTCCGGAAGCGCCCAGGCCCCTCCTGGCCTCCACCAGATGAGCCTCCCCTGGACAAATACCTCTCCCTAGGGGACACAGATGATTCGGAGGAGGAATCAGAACCCCTGGAAGAGGGGGAACTCCCTCCAGGAACGGAACCGTATTGCACCATGATGCGCTTCTTCCCAAAAGTGAATTATCAGATCTCGTAGCCATGAGTCTGAAGGCATTGGCCATCCCGGACATATGCAACACAACAGAGTTTAAGGCGAGCCCCTTCCTGGCCAGGCTCCACCAGACCTCACGCAATTTTCCTATGCTACAGGCCATACAACAACTGATTGACCTGGAATGGGATGCGCCAGAGGCCACCTTTAAGGGAGGTCGAGCCCTAGAAGCTCTCTACTCCTTGGACCACGCGACGAAGGAACTCCTGAGGTTTCCCAAGGTCAACGCCCTGGTCTGCTTACATAGCGCACTACCATACCAGTCGAGGAGGAGGTTCACTCAAGGATGCCAGTGACAGACGGCAGGAATCCATCCTCAAGCAGTCTTAAGATGTATCAGCTATGACCTTACAGATTGCTGCTTGCTGCGCCGTGGTATCTCGTGCTTGCCTGGCTATGGCCAGGGGCGCAACTACACCAATTGAGGCATTAGACCCGGCAACATCATTCCTCACGGATGCGACCTCAGACCTGGTACGCACCTCAGCCAGGAGCCTCTCGTCCATAGTGGCAGCCAGAAGATAGCTCTGGCTCCGAAGCTGGTCAGCCGACGCAACCTCTAAGACGAGGCTCACGAGAATGCCCTTTAGAGGAACACTCCTATTCGAAAGCGACCTGGACAAATTAGCCGACAAATGGGGCGAGTCCTCAGTACCCCCGTCTTCCATGGGAATACGAGATTTTCCCACGGCCACACGAAACCTAAAGCGGAAACGATCAGGCATCTGATTCACATCTGTACTATTTAGACAGTAACAATTCTACCTATAACTCAGCAGAGTAGATTTAACTGCCTGATTTTGGCCTTTAGAGTAGTGAAGGGGTTATGTCCTCCACATTCGAGAAGAACTTTTGAGGTGGGTGGCTAGCTTTCATAATTTGCAAATAAATCATAGATTTCAACTCTAGCTTCCAGCAGCGAAGGCTTTTAAGCATGTGTGATTACTGAATCGGGCTTTTTCAGCAACACTACCAAACTGCTGGAATGAACTTCCACGTATGTTACAAGAGGAAGATCTAATTCGATTCTGAACAGGTCTGAAACCATAGCTGATGTTCCAGAGGAATGGTAGATGAAGAGGGAGGATGTTCAGTTATTGAAAGCAGTTTTGAAATTGTCTGTTAGGATTTTCTTTTAATAGTATTGTGATTGAATTTTGTCTCATGATTTTATGAGAGATTTTATATATTGCTTTCTGCGAATCATAGTTTGGTTTGGAAAGAAATCATAAATCCTAAATAAATAATTGGCATCGTCTAATGGGAATGCACTGGCCTGTCAGCAATGCCCTGCCACCCCTCCTATGTTAAAATGTGCATTTGGCTTGTGCTAAATGCATGTTTTACATTGAATGCATTTTTTTCTCTTTTCTTTTCTTTTTTTTTTTTTTTTAACTCCTGATGCATTTGCATAGTATTAGCTTTCTGCATCGGGAGTTGAAAAAAATTTAATCTAGGTATTAAAAATGTTCACTGTAATCCAATGCAGTTTCTTAACACCCAGATTATTGCATCAGCCCCAAAGAATGGTGGATGCATGCAACAGCCTCCCTGTGGAGTGGGTGGAGACAAGGACAAAAGAGCATAGATCTAGCACAGAGGTTCTCTGAACAGAAGGATGGGAATATAAAGCTGAGTAGGAAATGTGCATTTGCGGGCTATATAGTCATCTACTACCGTTTTCTGTAGAAGTAAGTTGAAAGCTCAGGTAGAAGACATGGGCAAGGGAAGAATTTAGTGTGGATTGTATTTCAGAGTTTATATGTGCACTTACCTAAAGTGGATAAACCTCAACTGGGCAGACTAGATAGACCCAGAAATGTAAATGTTTCTGGAAATGTACATGCTATGTGGCGAGAGAACTTTTTTTTAAAAACTGAAATTTTGGAAAGAAATTGAAATATACACAATGCTTATTTTTGTATAATTTTTAAACTAACTTTACAGTTTTGCAGATACAAAAGAACCTATGTGCAGCTGAGCACATTAGTTTCATTTAATATAAAACAAAAGCTAAATTTATACTTTTAAATTTCATAAGTATACCAAACAATTATTAGAAATAAATGATATGCTAGAAATTGAACTACAAGCTAGTCACGTATATATTGATTTAGTTTCTTGAAAAGTTATCAGTCTTAACACAACCACCGCAATGCTATGTTCAGGATTAGATTTATGTAATTTTTTTCATTGTTTTAAATCTTTATATTACAAATACCAAATCCCTAGGACCTGATTGTATTTGCCCCAGGTTCTAAAGGAACTCAAATATGAAGTTGCAGATCTGCAACAGATAACTGATTTATTATTGAGAAGCAGACTCCCTCTTCCTGAGGACTGGAGGGTAACAAATGTAACAGCAATTTTCCAAAAGGGTTCAAGGGTTGACCCAAGTAACTATAGACTGATGAGATTTATGCCTGATAAATGTTGCAACTATTGTGAAGAACAAAAGTAAACATGGCTTAATGGGGAAGAGTTAGCATTGATTTGGCAAAGAGAGGTTGAGCCTTCCTAACCTATTACATAAGAACATACCAAGAACCTGGCAAGTACCCAAAAACTAAGTCTATTCCATGTTACCGTTGCTAGTAATAGCAGTGGCTATTTTCTAAGTCAACTTAATTAATAGCAGGTAATGGACTTCTCCTCTAAGAACTTATCCAATCCTTTTTTAAACATAGCTATACCAACTGCACTAACCACATCCTCTGGCAACAAATTCCAGAGTTTAATTGTGCATTGAGTAAAAAAGAACTTTCTCCGATTAGTTTTAAATGTGCCACATGCTAACTTCATGGAGTGCCCCCTAGTCTTTCTATTATCCAAAAGAGTAAATAACTGATTCACATTTACCCGTACTAGACCCCTCATGATTTTAAACACCTCTATCATATCCCCCTCAGCCGTCTCTTCCCAAGCTGAAAATTCCTAACCTCTTTAGTCTTTCCTCATAGGGGAGCTGTTCCATTCCCCTTATCATTTTGGTAGCCCTTCTCTGTACCTTCTCCATCGCATTTATATCTTTTTTTGAGTTGCGGCAACCAGAATTGTACACAGTATTCAAGGTGCGGTCTCACCATGGAGCGATACAGAGGCATTATGACATTTTCTGTAGTATTCAAGGTGCGGTCTCACCATGGAGTGATACAGAGGCATTATGACATTTTCTGTTTTATTCACCATTCCCTTTCTAATAATTCCCAACATTGTTTGCTTTTTTGACTGCCGCAGCACACTGAACAGACTATTTTAATGTGTTATCCACTATGGCGCCTAGATCTTTCTTGGGGTGTAGCACCTAATATGGAACCTAACATTGTGTAACTATAGCATGGGTTATTTTTCCCTATATGCATCACCTTGCACGTAACCACATTAAATTTCATCTGCCATTTGGATGCCCAATTTTCCAGTCTTACAAGGTCTTCCTGCAATTTATCACAATCTGCTTGTGATTTAACTACTCTGAACAATTTTGTATCATCTGCAAATTTGATTATCTCACTCATCGTATTTCTTTCCAGATCATTTATAAATATATTGAAAAGTAAGGGTCCCAATACAGATCCCTGAGGCACTCCACTGCCCACTCCCTTCCACTGAGAAAATTGTCCATTTAATCCTACTCTCTGTTTCCTGTCTTTTAGCCAGTTTGCAATCCATGAAAGGACATTACCACTTATCCCATGACTTTTTACTTTTCCTAGAAGCCTCTCATGAGGAACTTTGTCAAACACCTTCTGAAAATCCAAGTATACTATTTCTACCAGTTCACCTTTATTCACATGTTTATTAACTCCTTCAAAAAAGTGAAGCAGATTTGTGAGGCAAGACTTGCCTTGGGTAAAGCCATGCTGACTTTGTTCCATTAAACCATGTCTTCCTATATGTTCTGTGATTTTGATGTTTAGAACATTTTCCGCTGTTTTTCATGGCACTGAAGTCAGGCTAACCGGTCTGTAGTTTCCCGGATCGCCCCCGGATCCCTTTTTAAATATTGGGGTTACATTAGCTATCCTCCAGTCTACAGGTACAATGGATGATTTTAATGATAGGTTACAAATTTTTACTAATAGGTCTAAAATTTCATTTTTTAGTTCCTTCAGAATTCTGGGGTGTATACCATCCAGTCCAGGTGATTTACTACTCTTCAGTTTGTCAAACAGGTCTACCACATCTTCTAGGTTCACCGTGATTTGATTCAGTCCATCTGAATCATTGCCCATGAAAACCTTCTCCAGTACGGGTACCTCCCCAACATCTTCTTCAGTAAACACCGAAGCAAAGAAATCATTTAATCTTTCTGCGATGGCCTTATCTTCTCTAAGTGCCCCTTTAACCCCTCGATCATCTAACGGTCCAACTGACTTCCTCACAGGTTTTCTGCTTCAGATATATTTTAAAAAGTTTTTACTGTGAGTTTTTGCCTCTACGGCCAACTTCTTTTCAAATTCTCTCTTAGCCTGTCTTATCAATGTCTTACATTTAACTTGCCAACATTTATGTATTATCCTATTTTCTTCTGTTGGATCCTTTTTTCCAATTTTTGAATGAAGAACTTTTGGCTAAAATAGCTTCTTTCACCTCCCCTTTTAACCATGCCGGTAATCGTTTTGCCTTCTTTCCATCTTTCTTAATGTGTGGAATACATCTGGACTGTGCTGCTAGAATGGTATTTTTTAACAATGACCACGCCTCTTGCACATTTTTTACTTTTGTAGCTGCTCCTTTCAGTTTTTTTCTAACAATTTTTCTCATTTTATCAAAGTTTCCCTTTTGAAAGTTTAGCACGAGAGCCGTGCATTTGCATACTGTTCCTCTTCCAGTCATTAATTCAGATTTGACCATATTATGATCACTATTGCCAAGCAGCCCCACCACCATTACCTCTCTCACCAAGTCCTGTGCTCCACTGAGAATAAGATCTAAAATTGCTCCCTCTCTCGTCTGTTCCTTAACCAATTGCTCCATAAAGCTATCATTTATTCCATCCAGGAACGTTATCTCTCTAGTGTGTCCCGATGATACATTTACCCAGTCAATATTGGGGTAATTGAAGTCTCCCATTATTACCTCACTACCAATTTGGTTAGCTTCCCTAATTTCTCTTAGCATTTCACTGTCCGTCTTACCATCTTGACCAGGTGGATGGTAGTATACTCCTGTCACTATAGTCTTCCCCGACACACAAGGGATTTCTACCCATAAAGATTCAATTGTGCATTTAGTCTCATGCAGGATGTTTATCCTGTTGGACTCTATGCCATCCCAGACATAAAGCGCCACACCGCCTCCCGGGTGCTCCTCTCTGTCATTGCAATATAATTTGTACCCCGGTATAGCACTGTCCCATTGGTTATCCTCCTTCCACCATGTCTCTGAGATGCCAATTAAGTCTGTCATCATTCACTGCTATACATTCTAATTCTCCCATCTTACTTCTTAGACTTCTGGCATTAGCATACAAATATTTCAAAGTTTGGGGGTTTTTTGTATTTTCATTCTGCTTTTTAATTGATAGGGATAAGGTTAGAATTTTTTAGCTCAGGTGAGTTTTTAGTTACAAGAACTTGGACTACTTTTCTTATTATTGGAACCTCACTGTCGGGATGTCCTAATTCTAATGCATCATTAATATCCTTTGAAGATACCTTTCTCCGAATCATGCGCTGCTGAGCGACTATCAGCTTTTCCCTTTGTTCTAGTTTAAAAGCTGCTCTATCTCCTTTTTAAAGGTTAGCGCCAGCAGTCTGGTTCCATCCTGGTTAAGGTGGAGCCCATCCCTTCGGAAGAGACTCCCCCCTTCCCTAAAAGGTTCCCCAGTTCCTAACAAAAATGAATCCCTCTTCCTTGCACCCTCGTCTCATCCACGCATTGAGACTCCGGAGCTCTGCCTGCCTCTGGTGACCTGCGCGTGGAACAGGGAGCATTTCAGAGCATGCTACCCTGGAGGTTCTGGATTTAAGCTTTCTACCTAAGAGCCTACATTTGGCTTCCAGAACCTCCCTCCCACATTTTCCAAACAATCTAACTTCAGTTAGTCAGCCAGAGTGACTCACTGCTCTCTTGATTAACAAATGTTGGTACCTATTCAAACCAAATCACACTACCTCAACACTGAGCTGAACTTTTCAACCTTTTAACTTAGGTATACACTGCTCCTAGCTTATTTCTAGCTTCTGGCTACTTTTTGTGGGTTTTTTGTTTTTTTTAATACAAACACTCAGTTCTGCTTACTAGCTGCCTTACAGACTTTTAAAAATAAGCACACTACCTACTGCTTACTAGCTGCCTTATTGACTGTCTATTTAAAAATACAGTCTAACTTGTTTATTCACTGCCTTACTGACTGTTAAAAGCACAAACACACTAAATAATAATCCCAAATAGTTAGCTTTGCCTCAATACTTTTAAAAAAGACAATGACCCAAGCAAAAACTTCCTGATTCCTTTCAGCCACCAGCAAGGTGATCCTATCCTCTCAGTGCTCCCATTGGAATTCTTTGAAGGTATGGATAAATGTGAATAAAGGTGAGCTGATGAACACAGTACATTTGGCTTTATAGAGAGCATTTGATAAAGTCCCCTGTGAGAATCTCCTCATAAAACTAAAGTTATGGGTTAGGAGGTGGTCATATTGTGGATTGGTAATTTGGTTAAAAGATAGGAAGCAAAGTTTTCCATATGGAGAGAAGTAAATAGTACAGTGCCCCAGGCATCTATACTGAAACCAGTATTGTTTAACTTACTCATTAACAGTCTGGAAAAGGGAGCAAAAGGTTAAGTGATCAGATTTGCAGATGAAACAAAATATTCAAAGTGGTTAAAACACAAGCAGACTGAGGAATAATTGAAAGACCTTATGAGACTGGAAAAATGGGCATGTACATTGCAGTTGAAATTTAATGTGGATAAGTGCTAAACGATAAACACAGGAAAAACAAATCCAAATTATTGGTACTCAATGCCAGGTTTCATATTAGGATTAACCACCCTGGAAAGTGATCTTGGAGTCACTGTGGACAATACATTAGCCGGGAGGACTTGAGGAAAGTAATTGCCTCTAACACGGAGTGAGCCATCAGGAATTGGATCTTCTATTTAGGATGTGCCAGATACTTCCTAATGACCTAGATTGTCCACTATTAGAGACAGGATGTTGGGCTGGATGGACCTTTGGTCTGACCCAACATGGCACATCTTTTGCTCTTATAGTTTACTAGCAAGCATTTTGAGAGGTTAATGGTTGGTGCTGATAATTTAAAACCATATCTTGAAAAACATTCCATGCATCTTGTTAAGAAGAAAGTATTTCAAGCTAGGGGTGTGGGTTTTTTTGTTGTTGTTTTTTTCAGTTGTTCCCATTTCTGGCCTTTGAGGAAATATTTCTAGTCTAGATGGGCCATTTGATCATTTACTATGTAATTACAATTTAGCCTATCTGATATTGAAATAGTCTTTTTCAAGTTTGATTATATTGATAACTTAAGATTTGTTTCCACAGGAAAACCAGCTATTGCTCATAGAGATCTGAAATCAAAAAACATTTTAGTGAAAAAGAATGGAACGTGCTGTATCGCAGACCTTGGACTAGCAGTGAGACACGATTCAGCTACAGACACCATTGACATTGCACCAAACCACAGAGTGGGAACAAAAAGGTAAAACTGCACCACAATTTTATTTTTTCAAAAAGCATTTTAACATTTTTTTCTACTCAACTAAATGTAATATTTTCTGATTTGAAATGATTGTATTGTGCATCTAAGAAAATCATAGGGGCAACCTGCACAGAGCGGCAGTTAAAACCCTAAAAACCTTGCTAGACAGACTGAATGGGCCATTTTGATTTTTTTTTTTTTTCTTTTTCTGCTATTACTTTGTTTTGTGTTTTTTTTAGTGCTCTCTCTTTAGGAATAGTATATGTTTTTGTTTACAAATGAGTTGATATACCCAAAAACTTGTGTAAATTCTCAGATGATCACTATATATTCTGTTATAAATATTTTTATTAGCATCATTTATATACAGTGATCATACATATGATTTATATACAGATTTAAATACATCATTTATATACAGTGATCATACATATACAGAAGCCATGGAAATAAAATTAACAAAGCAAACATATATATTTTATTGGAATAACTTAACACATTTCTTGACTAGCTTTTTGGAGCTTATATTACCTTCCTCAGGTCAGAATAAAATACCTGAACCATGTTCTTTGCTGTACAGATAACCAATGTCATTCTTTAAGCCTCAGCGTGGTGCTGTGATTGATTTGTGTACCTGTAATCAGCCTAACTGCAGTTTTCTACACTAACTGAAGGACTTGTAGCAAGGATTGTGTAGTCCTAATACTATATATCTACAGGTGTCTTTTTTGTAGAGTTTTCTGGTTGGTACCACAGCATGTAATACACATTTTGTAAGTGATATTTTTACCTTAGATTCCTGAATGTTCTTTTTTCATGTACAGTCTGTCTCTAAAAATACATATTTTTTAAATTATTTGTGGGAGAGAAAGCAGGATTCTATCTGAATCTGTGCTAGTTTTGGGTTAGTGCCTCTCCCTAGTTTCGGCCAGGCTTAATTTTCTCTTTTTTTTATAAGCAAAGGGAACAGTATGGGTCAGTTCTGGTCCCCTCTCCCGTGGAGTTGGTAGGCAAAGCAGAGCCGGGGGAACCATAAAAGCAGTAGACTGTGTAGCCTGCAGTCAATGGGAATGTATTAAGAGTGGTGGGAAGATTGCAGAGAAGTGGAGGCAAGCTACAGGAACAGGAGCAAAGGGGGTAAGTAAAGCCTGGAGGAAGTACATGTACAGTGTTGGGGAATCTTCTGACTGAAGTAACTGTACTGAGCTCTGAGAGAAGCAGCTAGCTGTGGAACCAGCCAGTCTCCTAGAGAATAGGATTGGAAAAGGGAAAAGGGAGGGGGCTGCTGTAGAATGGAGAAGAATTGCCAGTGAGCAAGAACTTTACACCATGATGCAGCAGTGCTGGATGCTCACCGTGTGAGCACATAAGCAGCAACACATTAGTTTGTCAGAGGGAGAGTGTGTGTCTGTCAGAGTGACACACACACTCATACACACTTTGTCTGTGAGAGAGAATGTATGTGTGGATATCTTTCTTCCTGACACAGAATGTGTGGGTGTTTCTTTTTGCTGGAGAAAGAGTATGTGCCTTAACATAAGAACATAAACCTTGCCATACTGGGTCAGATCAAAGGTACATAAAGCGCAGTATCCTATTTCCAACAGTGGGCAGTCCAGGTCACAGGTGCCTGGCAGAATCCCGCGTACTTATGTATATGCCAATAAAGTTTCTGCAGTCTAAAAATCTGTTTGAAACTGAGCGTATATGTGTGTCTGATGTTTGCTGGCAGTGTCATTTCTTGCAACTGGTTCAAGAGCCAGAGTGGGAATCCAGGATTTATCTCTATAAGAGATATAAGCAGATGTGCAGAGGGCCCAACCAATTTGCTTAGATGGAACAGGGGCTGCAGATCTGCTCACCCTGGTCTAGAATGTACTTAACTTCGTAAACTTATCTTTCCTAAATAACTATTTTAGAGAGATTGTGGCTCAGTTCTGCTGGGCCCAGGGTTGACTTGGCATGCTTTTGGGAGCTGTTAACATACGTGCTGCAGAGAAAAGTGCATGAGAGCGTCTGATATCCCATGGGCCAGTTTTGAAAAAATCCCTGAGCAGATATTTTCCTACAATCCGCCCCTGGTTACACTGGAGAAACTTCAGAGAAGGGCAACCAGAGTGATAAATGACATGAAATGGCTCCCCTATGAGAAAAGGCTAAAGAGATTAGGGCAGTTCAGCTAGGAGAAGAGACGGCTGAGAGGGTTATGCAACAATTACTTTATTTCCTGGGTTCCTGAACCGTTTGATTAGTCGCTGATGGAGGAGACATCTGCATCGCAATTTGATGACATAAACACCCCCCCCCCCCCCACTGGAAGATGCCCAGTATGGGATAAAAGGCTTCCCACCTAGGCAAGGGCCTACCCCTTTGTGTGCTCCTTTGAGGGACCCTGGACCTGATGTGGGCATGTTAAGTCAAGGTTAAAGATTTATACGTTCTCTAATAAGTTGATCATATGGCTGTGATGTTTAATTTTCGGGTACTCGTTTTATTTTTGTGTGTGCCTTTATGGGAAAAGCCATACCGGTAGTATATGGGAGTGGTAGGTATGAGGGCTGTCCTGTTGGACGCCATTATTTCGCCAAATTGAGGGTTGTAGTCTGCCCCCCTATAGAAAGATTGGGTTGTGGCTTTGCAGATAGAGTTGAAGAGAGTTTTATCTGATTGGGTTTTATTGATGCAAGGTCAGTACAAAAAAGATTTTATTCAGAATGATATAGTACAGAGTGACCTGGATTTGCTTTTTATTTCAGGATCATGGCACTATGCATGATTCCATTCTTTTGAAAGCGCTTTGTCCACTTGGTCATTTGTATTTCCAGCATGCATGTGCACAGAAAAGGAGGGTAGTGTGGTACTTAGTATATTGTACTTTAGTATATTACATTAGTATATTACCGTTTTATATTGCCTTAATATAAATTCCAGTACATATAACAGAATACATTGTATATTAGTCACTGTATATAAGCCACTGTATTCAAACCACAGTTTAGAAACCACTGGATCCCAGTGATCACTCCTCTAACTAACCAGTTAGTCAACTACGCTTTTATTTAGTTAACTATTAACCATGACTGCCTTACCTCGTTGATATCTAATTCTCTTCCTTTCCAAGTTACCCCACCCCTTGTTCTTTGTAACTTTGATTCTTCTGTTGCGTTTTTACCAAAGTTTGCTGTAAACCATTGTGATATTTTATATGAATGTCGGTATAGAAAAGTCTTTAAATAAATAAACAATCTCTAGGAGTTCAGAAAGTTTATTTTGAATTTCGTTCAACAGTGAAAGCTTTAATGATTAGGGTGAGTAACCAGTACATTAGTACTATCTACTGTCCAAAAGACCTCCATATGCAGGAATTTCAAAACATATTGGAAGCTCTCTGCCAGATAAACTTCCTAGAGTTTCAGGTGATTCATTACACCCTCTGGGCATTCTGGGACGGACAACAAAGTCACGATGTGGATATATCAACAAACATGGGGCACGGGGTCATTCCTCTGTCAGGAGGCAGTGCAGCTCTAGGCCTGGGCCCTGGCACAAGGGATGTCACTGCAGACAACATACCTACCCAGGACTATGAATGTGCTGGCAGACCATCTAAGCTGCTCATTTCAGCTGCATGAGTGGTCCCTGAATCCGGCGGTGGCGGCCCGGATTTTCCACAAGTGGGGAATCCCGGATGTAGACCTTTTCGCCTCCCTGTAAACTGCAAGGCGAGCAATTTTTGCTCCCTGTTTGCAGTTACTTCTCTCTTCACTGGGGGAAAGGCTTCCTGTATGCATATCCTGCTCTCCCGCTCCTCTTGAAGACTCTTCTAAAACTTCAACAGGACTCGGGGGGTCTGCGCCCGATCTGATCACTCAGATCCAGGGCACGTTGGACCATCCAAACCTCAGACATCGGCCTTGATGGTGTGGATGTTGAGCGCCTAGTCCTTCAGTCCCTGCACACCTCTGAAAATGTCTCCCAGATGCTGGTGGCTTCTAGAAAGCCTTCCATCAGGAAGTCTTCCAGATCAAAATGGAGGAGGTTCTCTGCCTGGTGTGAGGGGCATGGCTTAGATCCATTCACATGCCCTCTCCTCAAGTTTTTGGACTATTTGTAGCATCTTTTCAGAGTCTGGGCTTCAGATCAGTTCGGTCAGGGTTCACTTCAGTGCCGTTAGTGCATACCATCAGGGTGTTGCTTGCATGTCCATCTCGGTACAACCTTTAATGGGTCACTTTGAGGGGTCTAATTCATCTGAAGCTCCCTCTACAGCCTCCTGTTGTGTACTGGGACCTTAATATTTTTTAGCGCAGCTCATGCGTCCTCCCTTCGAGTCTCTACTGTCCTGCGACCCGAAGTTCCTCATTTGGAAGGTTCTTAGTGGTGATCACTTCGGCTCATAGAGTCAGTGTTCTTCAGGCCTTGGTCACGTACCCACCAAACACAAAGTTTTTTCATGATTGTGTGGTCCTGTGTACACACCCCAAGTTCCTGCCTAAGGTTGTGACTGAATTTCACATCAGTCAGTCCATTGTTTTGCCCACCTTTTTTCCGAGGCCTCATTCCCACTCGGGGAACGGGCTCTTCATATTTTGGATTGCAAAAGGGCTTTGGCTTTCTACTTAGATGCACAGCAGCTTACAGGCAATCTACTCATCTCTTTGTATATTTCGACGACACAGGCTGGGAGTTGCGGTGGGTAAACAGACTCTATCTAATTGGCTGGTGGACCTCATTACCTTCTGCTATGCACAAGTGGGCCTTTAGCTGGGAGGCCGAATCAAAGCTCACTCTGTGAGGGCCATGGTGGTGTTAGTAGCCCACCTATGGGAGGTCGCCATCATTTGCTGAGCAGTGGAGTTATCTACATACATTCGCTGCCCATTAGTGTTTGGACAAGGATGGTCTACAGGATACTGCCTTCAGCCAATCTGTTCTCTGCAGTCTCTTCCAGGTTTAGACTCAACTCTTCCTACCTAAGGCCACTGTTTGAAACCAGGCCATCTCCCTGCTGACCCACAGCACTCAGTTGTGCCCTTTGGCATCTTGTTCGGCGACTGTTGATCTTCGTTGTGGCCAGGAGCAGCCTGGAGCTTGGTATTCACCCATGTGTGAGGACTACCATCCTGCTTGTCCTAGGAGAAAGTGCAGTTGCTTATCTGTAACAGGTGTTCTCCTAGGATAGTAGGATGTTAGTCCTCAGGAAACCCACCTGCCACCCCGTGGAGTTGGGTCATCATGCGTTTTGTTGTTTTGTTTTTCACTCTTATTTTTTGCTATGTTACGAGATTGAAGGGGGACCTCACGTGGATGTGCAGATAGTGGCATGCTGGGCACACTCAGTGTGCCAATCAAACTTATAGAAACTTTGGCAAAAGGTTTTCTGTGCTAGGCTGCATCTGATGATGTCACCCAACTGTAAGGACAGGTAATCCATTGGAATCCAGAAATTGCACTATCCTCTAAGCAGCGATTCCATTAATTTGCTCACCACAGAAGTCAAACGAACTGGCCTGTAGTTAGCCGCCTCCTTACTTCTGTTTTCATGAATAAGTACCACATCCGCCCCTCTCCAGTCCAGGCTTTCTCTTGGTTCCCTTAATAACCTCTGATGTATCCCATCTGGCCCTATCACTTTATCTACTTTAAGTTTAATTGTCTTCTCACAAGCATGCTGTTCTGAAAATCAATTGAGGTTTACCTCATTTTCAAACTTATTTGTGTTTGTTTATGAGCCTGCTCCAGGTCCTTCCACAGTGAACATCAAACAGAAATATATTAAGTAATTTTGCTTTTTCTTCATCAGCCTCTACATATTCCTCCCCTTTACCTCTTAGTCTCACAATGCCACTTTCCTTCTATCACTAACATAGCAAAAATAGTCTTATCCCCTCATTTTACCATATTTGTGTTATTTTTTTCCATTTCCATTTTTGTATTCCTGACTATTTTCCCAGCTTTTCTTAGCTTTTCCAGATATTCCTGCCTGCCTTTCACATTCTGTGATCTCTTGTAACTTAATGAACGCTAGCCTTTTCTCCCTTATCTTTTCAACTACGTATTTAGAAAACCATAGTGGCCTCTTCTTCCTGGTTCCTTTATTTACTTTCCTACAAAAAAAAAAAGTTAGTTGTCTGTATTATACTGTATCTCCTGCTTTGTCCATTGTTCGTCTGCTTCACCTAGATTTTTCCAGCCAGCTAACAACTCTTTGAGGTAATTAAAGAAGTCTAGAACCCTTGCGTTTGAATGAACCTTCATCTCTTGTGCTTTAATGCTGAACCACGCTATCCCCATTGGTAAGCACCAGCTCCAGTATTGCCTCACCCATGTGGTTTCCATTACTCAGTTCTCCTTGTAGAGAATCCAGGATCTCCCTGCTTCTAGAATGTCCAGGTCAACATCCAGCAGATTGAAATCTCCTAATAATAGCAGCTCTCCTTTCATATCCAATTTGTGAATATCTCTCCATTAATTCTCTATCCCTCTCCTCTGTCTGTGATGGAGGTCTGAAGATTACATCAATATAAATAATTTTTATTCCCTCTTTCCAAAATAACCCAAGTGCTCCCTCCCTACTTCGTAAGCCCTACAATTCTGTTGCTTTTATATTATATTTTAGATGTCTCACTTCCCTTCCTTCCTTCCTTCCTGAATTGATTGTAGCCTGGTATAACTATATCCCAGTCATAGTTTTCTGTGTATCAAGCCTCCATGACAGCCACTACATCTAAATTGGCTTCTTCAGTGATTGCCTCTACATTTGGAACTTTATTTCCCATACTATGAACATTAGTGTACATAGTTTTTCAGATATTGCCCCCTTTCCCCATTTCTATACAAGTATTTAATATTTTACTTATCTTAGGGTTTTGTTTATCCATCCCCAATGATTCTAGTTTAAAGCTGCCCTCAGTAGGTTTTCCAGTCTGTGTTGGAAGACGCTGTGCCCCTTCTTCAACAGGTGGACTCTATCTCTGCTCAGTAGACCTTGAAACATCATCCCATGGTCTAGGAAGCCAAAACATTCTCTTAGACACCATCTTCGCAGCCATTCATTTATCTCCAGAATGTGAGCTTCCCTGCCTGGACCTTTATCCATGACTGGAGGATGAAGAAGAATATCTGTGCACCTATCTGCTTTATCCTCTCCCCCAGAGCCATGAAGTCACTTTTGATATGATCTGTGTGGTATTGCGCAGTATTATTTGTGCCAACATGGATGAGTAGCATTGAATAGTAGTCAGTAGGTTTGAGGATTTTCAGCAATATCTCCATAATGTCTTGGATTTTGGTACCTGGCAGACAGCACACTTCCTGGGGCAACATGTCTGGTCAGAAACAAGTCATTTCCTGGCGTGTAGCCAGATGGACTCAGAACGAATGGGTATAGTATGCTCGTGCTAGCAGTTGGAGACGGATCTGACGTCAGCACGGGTATATATACCCCCACAGGAAGCGTAGCAACTTAGTAATTTCCGTCTCCAAAGCAGTTTGGAGAGCCTGCACGCTCGCTGAGCGTGTTTTCCAAATCTACTTTCTATTTTCTACATTCTACTTTCTTTCAACTAAAACTTCTACAGCATCGAGCCCCGCACTCCTGCGGTGATACCCTAAGGTACCTCCCCCAGTAGAGTTTCCCGGGGTGATTTCCGTGATCCCCCGGAGGTTTAAGTCCTCGGTCCGGTGGCCGAATCGCTGCAGGGACGTAGCCCCCGGGCGAGGTTCGGGTGAGGCATACGAGGCGCCTCGGTCCCGGCGTGGACGAGGCAGCGGGTGCATATCCTCAAACGCAGCGGTGAAGGTACTTGCCCTCTGCCCCCGCAGCTGGAGACCGCCCGGGTTCCAGCTGGGAAGCGCCGAGGATCAGGTAAGGCGTACATCTCTTATTTCTGGTCTCCGAGGAACAGAGGATCGGCGGCGTGGCACGCCGTGGAGGGCGCCATTTTGTGGGCCTTGTTCAGGTATTGAGCACCCGTAATAGGTGCAGCTCTATGACTAAGCGCATATTATATTCCTCATTGTGCATATATTGCCTTATTATTGAGAGCATATTGCATACCATTGAGCGTGTATTGCTAACTGCTTATTGCTGAGAGCATATTGAATACTATTGAGCGTGTATTGCTAACCGCCTATTGCTGAGAGCCTATTGAATGCTATTGAGCGTGTATTGCTAACCGCTTATTGCTGAGAGCATATTGAATACCATTGAGCGTGTATTGCTAACCGCCTATTGCTGAGAGCATATTGCATATCATTGAGCGTATATTGTTAGCCGCATAGGGCTGAGCGCTTGTTTTCTATATTGCTGTCGCATATTATTATTCAGTGCCTGTTCTATTGAGCGTATATAGCTGCTGCATATTATTATTATTGTTAAGCGCCTGTTGTATTAAGCGTATATTGCTGCTGCATATTATTATTGTGCGCCTGTTGTATTAAGTGCATATTGCTGCCGCATATTATTGAGCGCCTGTTGTACTAAGCGCATATTGCTGCCACATATTATTATTGTGCGCCTGTACTATTAAGCGTATATAGCTGCCGCATATTATTATTATTGAGCGCCTGTTCTATTAAGCGTATATTGCTGCCGCTTTTTATTCAGCGCATACTTTTCAATGGAACAGAACGCCTCAGCGTCTTCAGCGGGGGCGCCGCCTGCATCTGACATTAAAGCCCTCGGCCTCTGCTCCGCATGCCAGCTTTGAGCTACGCACAGTGAAGAGCCAGACTCCCTATGTGCCCAATGTGAGGAGGCCGTGGGACCCTCGGGCCAGGACCAGTCTCAGCCACGCTTTGCTGACAGTTCCCCAGGGGCTACCCCGGATTTAGCGGGCAGTCTCGACCACTCGGGAATCCCGGGGGATCTTGTACCCCGGCGATTAGAGGCTGCTTCAATTTCCTGGGTGGATCTTTTTAAGGGGATTCATGCCTTTGAACAGATGCAAACGGCTTCCCGTCCAGGCCCTGCGGTTCCTGTTGTTCCTGGTGTTCCTGCTGTTTCAGCGGTTCCTGCGGTGGCTGCGGCTGCGGTGGCGGCTCCTGCGGATCCTGTTCCTGGACCCTCACGTCCTTATCGTGAGTGGGACCTCCCGCCGCTGGACAGTCCAGATCAGTCAGAACAGGAGGTTTCACCGGACGAGTCCGAACTCCCGGACGAGGGGGAACTTTCCCCAGGGATTGAGCCATATAGAACCATGAGGCAGTTCTTCCCTAAGAAGGATCTCTCCGACCTGGTGTCTCAGTGTCTGGCGGAGTTGGATATTACAGGTTCCAGCGCTACGGTACCCTCTGCGCAGAACCCCCTGCTGGAAGGTCTTCGTCCTACAGCCCGCCATTTTCCATTCTTGCAAGCCGCACAACAACTGATTGATTTAGAATGGGCTGCACCAGCGGCTTCCTTCAAAGGGGGCCGGGCCCTGACGGGCATGTACCCACTGGCACCGGCTATCCAGGACCTGCTGGCGTGCCCTCAGGTGGAGGCCTTGATTAGCGCTGTGGTTAAGCGCACTACCATTCCAGTTGAAGGGGGGACGGCCCTCAAGGAGCCTCATGACCGGCGACTGGACGCCATTCTGAAACACACTTTTGAGGTGGCAGCTCTATCTTTGCAGATCGCAACCTGCTGCACAGTGGTGATGCGTGCATGTTTGTCACAGGTCAGGAACAACGCTCCAGCAGCAGACATGGAGTCAGCTCTCTCGTTCCTCACGGATGCTGCATCAGACCTAGTCCGAACAACAGCCAAGGGGATCTCATCCTCCGTAGCTGCCAGGAGGCAGCTCTGGATCCGGAAATGGTCAGCCGATGCGCCTTCAAAGACACGCCTCACCAGATTGCCCTTTAAGGGCTCTTTCCTGTTTGGCAGCGACCTTGATAAACTGGCCAGCACGTGGGGCGCTTCTCCAGTACCTCGACTGCCGGAAGATCGGTTCAGGAGGAACCAGCGAGCCTTTCCAAGGCCCTCCAGGGGTAGAAGCTCCCAGCGCTTCGTTCCCTACAGGGGTCGCTACCAGGCACCTCGTCCTCAGGCCCGGAATCAGTCCTTTCGGACCAAGCAGAGCAAGAGGAGAGCAGGCCCGGGCTCAGGTCCTGGCCGCACCTCACAATGAGAATCCGCCGATCCATCTGGGGGACGGAGCCATAGGGGGCAGGTTAACCCTCTTCTACCCCAGATGGGTCGAGATTACGTCGGACCAGTGGGTCCTCGCCATCATCCGAGTAGGGTATTATCTAGACTTTCATCACCTCCCTCCAGACAGGTTTGTGGAATCTTCCTGTCCCACACACAAGAAGGCAGCATTGGAAGCTACCCTGGCGAGGCTCCTGTCCTTGAAAGCCATCATCCCAGTACCTGCATGGGAAGTGAATTCTGGACACTATTCCATTTATTTCATGGAACCCAAGAAAGGGGGCACCTTTCGGCCTGTACTGGACCTCAAGTCAGTCAATCGATACTTAAGGGTCCCGAGGTTTCACATGGAAACTTTGCGCTCCGTCAAGACCGCAGTACAGCCAGGGGAATTCCTCACGGCATTAGACTTGTCGGAAGCCTACCTGCATATCCCGATCCATCCGGATCATCAGCGCTACCTACGCTTCAAGGTTCTAGGACGCCACTTCCAATTCCGGGCTCTGCCCTTCGGGTTGGCCACGTCACTGCGGACCTTCACCAAGGTGGTCGTAGTGGTAGCAGCGAAACTCAGACGGGAAGGAATTCTGGTCCATCCCTACCTAGACGACTGGCTGATCAGGGCAAAGTCTCGAGAGGAGAGCCATCGGACAACCGACAGAGTGATCGCCCTTCTGGAAAGCTTGGGCTGGGTAATCAACCTCAGCAAGAGTTGCCTACAGCCTTCCCAGTCACTAGAATACCTGGGAGTTCAGTTCGACACCCAGGCAGACACAGTTAGTCTCACTGCCAAGAGAAGGTTGAAACTTCAGATGCGTATCCAGTACCTGATGGGAGCCAGTTGGCCCATAGCTTGGGATTATCTGCAGGTTCTCGGTCTCATGGCATCCACCCTGGAAGTGGTACCTTGGGCAAGGGCCCATATGAGACCTCTACAACACTCCCTGCTCTCTCGGTGGAGACCCCGTCTACGGAACTATTCCACGCACCTACCTCTGCCGGCCAGAGTACGGACCCAGTTACGGTGGTGGTTGCAGTCCAACCACATGAGCAGGGGGTCGAAGATGTCCTCCCCCACGTGGACTCTGCTCACCACAGATGCCAGCCTGAGCGGCTGGGGAGCACACTGCGAAGGACTCACCGCACAAGGGCGGTGGAACAGAGAAGAGTCCGCGTGGAACATCAACCGTCTAGAGGCTCGGGCAGTCCGATTGGCATGTCTTCGATTTGCTCACAGATTGAAGAACAGAGCAGTCAGAGTGATGTCCGACAACGCCACCACGGTGGCATACATCAACCGCCAGGGCGGAACCAGAAGCAGACAGGTATCTCTGGAGATCGCCCCACTGATGGCTTGGGCAGAGGCGAATCTTCAGGACATCTCCGCCGTCCACATTGCCGGGAAGGACAACACCACGGCAGACTTCCTCAGCAGAGAGAGCCTAAATCCGGGAGAGTGGCAGCTGTTACCCACAGCCTTCCAGATGATTGTAGATCACTGGGGGATTCCGGACATGGATTTACTGGCGGACAAGTCCAATGCTCAAGTACCCAGATACTTCAGCCGCAAGCGCGACCCGTTCTCACACGGAATCGATGCCCTGGTTCATGGCCCCAGGGACTCTGCTATACGAGTTTCCTCCGTGGCCTCTGCTGGGCGCCATCATCCACAAGATTCAGAAACACCGGGGCCTAGTTCTTCTAGTGGCACCAGACTGGCCAAGAAGGCCCTGGTACGCGGACATGAGAAGACTACTGGCAGGGGAGCCTCTTCCCCTGCCTCCTCTCCGGGACCTTCTACGTCAAGGTCCCATCCTCCACGAGGATCCAGATCAATTCTCTCTTACGGTCTGGCCATTGAGAGGGCTAGACTGAAGAAAAGAGGTTACTCGGAGCCCGTGATAGATACACTCCTCCGAGCACGCAAGTTTTCCACTTCCCTCACCTACGTAAGGATCTGGAGAATATTTGAAGCATGGTGCGACACTCATGGCACCAATCCACATGCGACCACGATCCCTATTGTGTTGGATTTCCTGCAAGATGGACTTCAGAAGGGTCTCTCCCTCAGCTCCATCAAGGTTCAGGTGGCTGCGCTGTCTTGCTATGGTCCCAGGAAGGATGGCAAGACCATTGCCAAACACCCAGATGTTTCTCGCTTCCTGAAAGAAGCAAAGCACATTCGTCCGCCACTGAAGTGGCCAGTGCCTTTGTGGAACCTCAACCTTGTTTTGGATTTCCTCGCGGGATCCACCTTCAGACCCCTTCGGGGCCTGTCTCTTCGTTCTCTAACCTTGAAGATGGTGTTCCTCTTGGCGGTGTGTTCAGCATGCCGCGTCTCAGAGCTACAAGCACTGTCCTGCCATGATCCCTTTCTGAGAATCACTCCAGAGGCTATCCATCTTCGCACGGTTCCCTCCTTTCTACCTAAAGTGGTCTCACAGTTTCATCTTAACCAAACCATATCCTTGTCTACCACGGCGGGTTTGAAGAAATCTGAAGAAGGGCGTTTATTACGCCATCTCGACATTGGCAGATTGCTGCCCAGATATCTGGAAGGGACACAAGAAGTACGAAAGACAGACCATCTGTTCGTCCTGCACAGTGGGAAGAAGCAGGGTGAAGCGGCCTCGCAGCCCACCATCGCCCACTGGATTAAAGAAGTTATCAGAGCAGCTTACGTGGAGGCTGGGAAGTCTCCGCCTCTACAAGTCAAGGCTCATTCTACCAGAGCACAAGCGGCATCCTGGGCGGAATCCAGGATGCTGTCGCCTGCAGAAATATGTAAAGCGGCGACATGGTCCTCCCTCCATACCTTCTCCAGGTTCTACCGTCTGGATGCCCAGGCCAGGGAGGACTCAGCATTTGCAAGGGCGGTCCTACATGGTCCTCAGGCAGCCTCCCGCCCAGGCTGGGAGTAAAGCTTTTGTACATCCCATTCGTTCTGAGTCCATCTGGCTACACGCCAGGAAATGTTGAGATTACTTACCTGATAATCTCCTTTTCCTTAGTGTAGACAGATGGACTCAGCATCCCGCCCAGCTGCCTGTGTACATGGGTTTCACCGATTCAAGGTAAGCCATGTCATTAGTTTACATAAAAGCGTGCACTCTACCTGGTATCAACGCCTTCCGGTTGTGACTGCTGGCGGTCTCCAGCTACTGTCAATCGGTCAGGGGAATCCTGTTTCACTATTTCACTGAGCGTCAGTACATACATCCATAACAGCTTTTGCAAGGAAGATTACTAAGTTGCTACGCTTCCTGTGGGGGTATATATACCCGTGCTGACATCAGATCTGTCTCCAACTGCTAGCACGAGCATACTATACCCATTCGTTCTGAGTCCATCTGTCTACACTAAGGAAAAGGAGATTATCAGGTAAGTAATCTCAACATCAACCACCACTACCCTTTGCCTCCTAGGTGCAGTGGTTGTTGAGCCCACAGCTTTAAGATCTGCATGTTTTGGTTCCTTGTCATCCTGGGGCGGTTTTTCCTCCTCCACTTTTAAAGCTGCATACCGGTTTTTCAGCTTAAAGGAAATCAGAGTTTGTGTATAGGGTCTAGTGGCTAAAGTATTCTTGGTCCAGCTGTCATCTCGTGATCCAGTTACACCTTCCCCCTTCCCTTGAGTTCTCCATCTGTGATCCCTCTAAGTATTTTATCAATGTAGTCCTTCTCCCAGGTGCTTCTCAGTCTGGCCGCCTCCTCTTTAAGTTCCACCAGCTCCTGTTGATGTCAGCAGGGGCAATGGATTTGGGACTATCGGGAATGCTTTGAACATTGGACTGCCTGTAAGAAAGGGTGCAGCTTACCACTTGTCATCTGTTGCGGTTCTCCTTTCTGCCTTGCTGGAAAAATTCTGTTGTGTTCCTGTTACCTACTGTCCGGCACTTCCTTACATCAAGAGGAGTGACAGACTTTGGGATGCCTGGGATACCAAAGGCATGTATGCTTATGACAGGTGCACACAAATAAGCGCCACAGTTTGTGTTTGGTGCTGTTTTAGGCCTCCTTTCTCTTACTCTTCTTTTTCAAGCCCTATGATGTAAAGTAAAGTGCCTCCTTGCTATTTTCATTATGGCTTCTACCGATGGTAACATTCTTCTGGCCTTGTCTATACCTGTGATCATGGGTAATGGTAAGTATGAAGGTATTAAACTCTATATGCATGCAACTTTAAAATATAACCTAAGATGCAATTGTACAAATTTCATTCCTATTTATATTTCACCAACTACTGTTCTTCCTTTATTATAACCACCTTGTCTGTTCTGTTGGTTAATATACAGTCAGTTACTAAGAAGATTCCTATTAGCTTTGATATTGGTAAAGATAGACTCTCTAATTGCATGTGTGTGCAGGAGCAGTTCTATAATGAGGCAAGGTGAGGCGGCCGCCTTAGGCATCAGAATTTTGAGTCTGCAAAGTATGCCCCCCCTCCCCTCAAAACGCCCCTGTGACATCCGCCTCTTGCTGCCTCGCAAAGTAGCACACATTTAGAAAAGAAATGTGGTGTCCCACGTCATTGCGATGCAGGCTGACCATTTTTTGTTGCCTCCCTCGTGCTTTGGGGCCTGGCTAAGCAAGGTCCCTGCCGGTTGTAGTCTTTGGCAGCGCTTGTGCAGAGCTGCTTTCTGTTTTGCAGCGTTTGGTTCCCACACGTCCGCCTGCCTGCCTTCACGGATCATCAGTCAAAAATAAAAGTCTGTTTAAAAAAAAAAAAAAGTGGCAAGGAAAGCTGAGCATCTCTTCCCGTTCCTGTGACCCCTTTGCTGCTTGGCCACTTGTCTTGGTGACCCGCGGGATGGGAGTCGGCCAGGCGGGGAACTTGTAGAAAGAAAAGACAAGTCTGCCGAGAATGTCAGTGAGGGGACTGAGGGGTGAAACAGGACAGCTGTAGCCTGCAGCAGAGCTGATTTTGAGTTCGGAGCAAGGCAAGGCAGCTGGGGTGGGGAGTAGAGCAGGCCCCATTCTTCAATAGCTCTGCCTGCAGTGGCACTCCACATACAGCCAACACCCACTTTCATAAATACCCAAGCTGCTATGCTAATAACTAAAGTAAGGAACCTAGGAGTAATAATTGACCCTGAGCTAAACATGAAACAACACATAGCATTGAAAATAAAAGAAGGATATGCAAAACTAATGATCTTGAGAAGACTAAAACCTCTACTAACACTAAACAACTTCCGCACAGTCCTACAGGCATTGATATTCGCAAGCACTGATAACTGTAACTCCCTACTATTAGAACTACCACAATCCACATTGCGGCCACTGCAAATATTACAAAACTCAGCTGCTAGAATATTAACTGGAAAAAAAAAAGAATGAACACATTACAGGAACACTAGCCGAATTACACTGGCTCCCAGTTGAACAAAGAATACAATATAAGGCTTTATGTATAATTCTTAAACTAATCCACGATGAAAAAGCTGACTGGCTCAACACTGCACTACGAGTACATGTCCCGCAAAGAAACTTGAGATCTGCTAATAAGGCTTTACTAATTGTCCCCTCTGTTAAAACAGCGCACCTCACGCAAGTAAGGGAAAGAACACTGTCACTGGCTGGTCCTGCACTATGGAACACCATGCCACTCGAATTAAGGCTACAGAGAAATTTGAAAATATTCAAAACCAAACTGAAAACCTGGCTATTTAAACAAGCTTTTTATAAAGAGAAGGAGAAGAACAGCTGATTGATAAGGACGCAACAAACTTTAAACTGTTAATTGTAACATACAAAAGCATATTAATGTTAATTACAATCCGCGTAATATGTTCCTAATATTCAAGCTTAAATTACACACATAGTTATTAAATTGTTACAATACTGAGATGGCACATGATTAAGTTGTAATCTATACCACTCATTCTTTTTTTATCGTGCCTTACTGTAAACCATTGTGATGGTTAACTAACTTAACGACGGTATAGAAGAGTTTTTAAATAAAAATAAAAACTCCTGCTGGAACCTACTGAATATGCAAGGGCTCCCTAACTCTCCTGGACAGAGAGAGAAGACTGGTCATGGGGTGGGGAAAGACAATGACGGAAAGAGACTGGTCTTGGAGGGTTAATAAGGACTGGTGAGAGAGAGAGATTGCTTTGGGTGGGGTAATAATGACTCATGAAAGAGAGAGAGACTGATCTTGGGGGGTGACAGTGATGAGAGAGATTGGTCTTGGGGTGGATGGGGTTGACAGCGACGAGAGAAAAAAATGCCATGAGGCGGGTGGCACCTTGGTGGGAAGGGGTGACAGTGACAAGACTGACTGGTCTGGGAGGAGGGTTGACAATGACAAGGGGATGGGGGTGGGGAGGGGTGACAGTGACTCATGAGAGAGACTGGTTTGGTAGGAGGAGATGACAGTGACTTGTGAGAGGGTGCTCTGTGTGTGAATGATAGGGTGTGTGTGTAAGAGGGGGGATGCCTGTTTGTGTATTATAAGGGTGTGTGTGAGTGGGTGTTTATGTGGGCCTCTTTATATGTGTCTCTGTATGTGTGTCTGCCTATGAGAGGGAGTGCCTGTTCATGTGTATGTGCTTGTATGTGTGAGAGAGGTTAAAGTTTATGCACCTAATCTACAACAATCTCAGGATTGTTCCCAGGTATGGAGAATGGGAGATTTTTTTTTTATCCTTGTTAATTTTAAGTTTTGGATGTGATGTCTCTGCTGTTTTGAAATATTTTATTAGTGTTTGGTAGGGTTTTTTTTAAACAGTTTTATTTTTTTAATTATCGGATGTTCTTTTCATCAGCTGATTTGACATTCTATTTATTGTCTGTTTAATGTTATATATTTCTTGATTATATTCGCACTGCATGCAGAATTTGGCTTCTTGTGATTTCCAGTTCAGTTTTTGTCTGCATGGGTTATGCACCTTTACCAGCAGATGGAGATGGAACAAAGCTGACATCACAGTATATATACTCCTGCGCTGAAATCAGCCCATTTCCTAGTGTGTAGCAGATGGACTCAAAACAAGTGGGTATAGTGTGCTCGTGCTAGCAGTTTGAGACGGATCTGACGTCAGTACGGGTACATATACCCCCCTGCAGGAAGTGCAGCAATTCAGTAATTTCCGTCTCCAAAGCAGTTTGGAGCTACCTCACGCTCGCTGAGCGTTTTTCCAAATTCTAACGACTAAATTCTTAGAAGAAACCTACTTGAAGACGAGCCCCACACTCCTGCAGTAGAGGAGGACCGGAAGGCTCATCTGCATACTGCTCCCAGCATCCCCTGGGAGAGGAGTCCAGAGGTCACCGCGAGTGATCCAGGGATTGACTTCCACAGCCCAGCTTCCAGAGGCCCCGCAAGGTTTGCAGTAGAGGAGGACCGGAAGGCTCATCTGCATACTGCTCCCAGCATCCCCCGGGAGAGGAGTCCAGAGGTCACCGCGAGCGATCCAGGGATTGACTTCCACAGCCCAGCTTCCAGATGCCCCGCAAGGTTTGCAGTAGAGGAGGACCGGAAGGCTCATCTGCATACTGCTCCCAGCATCCCCCGGGAGAGGAGTCCAGAGGTCACCGCAAGCGATCCAGGGATTGACTTCCACAGCCTAGCTTCCAGAGGCCCCGCAAGGTTTGCAGTAGAGGAGGACCGGAAGGCTCATCTGCATACTGCTCCCAGCATCCCCCGGGAGAGGAGTCCAGAGGTCACCGTGAGCGATCCAGGGATTGACTTCCACAGCCCAGCTTCCAGAGGCCCCGCAAGGTTTGCAGTAAAGGAGGATGGTGAAAATGTTATAAAATTCTGAAAGTTGATGACAAATTTCCACATCATATTTATTCATATCCTTTGTCCCATTGTGGCCTACAGCATTGTATTGATCCTTTTATATTTGAATTGAAGAAAAGCATTATAGAGTAATTACCTAAATGTGTGTTCATCTTAAATTGTCTTTAATTTATTTTTAAATTAGGTACATGGCTCCTGAAGTTCTGGATGATTCCATAAATATGAAACACTTTGAGTCATTCAAACGAGCTGACATCTATGCTATGGGATTAGTGTTCTGGGAAATAGCACGTCGATGTTCAGTTGGTGGTAGGTAATCATTTAATGTATTGTTAAATCACATTCTTAAAAAACATTTTCTTCATCCTTTGGTTATCCATCTACTGCCTTGTTTCTCTGTTTTCTTCTTTGAGCTTTTGTCTTATGATTTTTATTTTGGGTTTTTTTTTTTAACTTGAGCTTTCCCTTTAAGCAGCTGTCTTCCAATTGTAGCACTAATCACTTTGTAGTCCACAAGCCAACTTTATTCTTGACATTCTGAAGAATCTGTACTCCTGTTTCCTCTTTCTAGCTAGACAAGCTAATTTGTCTTGTGATCTTATTCTGTTTGATCTATTTGCTATGGTATACACATAGGTCAAACACTTATTTTTTTTCTTTTACATTAATAAGCATTACTGAGCCTTTCTTCTCCACACTCCTTGCAAATATCTTCATCTTGTAGACTTTCCTTACCTTACCCTCTTATTGTACCAGTCCCTTGAGGATATGTGCTATTGCGTCCTTTTTCTCTCTATATATATCCACTCACTAAAGCTCATTTTGTGATCATGAAACTGTGTAAAGAATCCTGTCAGTATGTAGCTAAGGAGTCCCCCACTTGTGAGGACTACCATCTTTCTCGTCCTCTGAGAAAGCAGAGTAGCTTACTGTAATAGGTGCTCTTCGAGAACAGGATATCAGTCCTCACAAAATCCTCCCATTTCCCTTTGTTGTTGGTGTTTCCTTATGTATGCTAAGGAATAAGACTGAAGAGGTCCCTGTATGGCATAATGGCATGCCAGGAATGCCAAGTGATTCACAGAGTTCTAGAAATTGACATAAAACGTCCGGGCCAGGCTCCATCAGATCATGTCACTCGCTTGTGATCTAGAAAAGGGAATAGCGAGTAAGGTGACCAAATTAGCAGATAACGCAAAATTTTTTGAGACATTAAAATGGCAGCGGGTTGTGGGGAACTGCAGAAGAACCTTTAGACCAAGAGACTGGGTATCTAAATGGCAGATGGGATTTAATGTGGGCAAGTGCAAAGTAATGCACATAGGGAAAAATAATCCCAACTACAGGTGCACCATGTGAGTTCCATGTTAGGAGTCACCACCAGGAAAAGGACCTTTGAGTCCTTGTGGATAAAACCTTGAAATCTTTGGTTCATTGTGCGGTGGTGTTAGGAATTATTTGGAAAGGAATAGAAAAAAAACTGAGAATATCATAATGCCTTGGTGCAACTGTATCTTGAGTATTGTATGCAGTTCTGGTTGCTCAGTCTCAAAAAAAGACATTGCAGAAGTTGAAAAAGTACAGAGAAGGGAGCTAAAAATGGTAAAGGGGATGGAAAAGCTCCATTACAGAGAAAGGCTAAACAGATAAGGGCTCTTTGGAGAAGAGATGACTGAGAAGGGGATATGATTGGTATTTATAAAATCATGAGTAGGGTGGAATTTGTAAATAGGGAAAGGTTATTTACCCTTTCAGATAATAGTAGGATTAGGGGACACTCCATGAAACTAGTTAGGGATGTGCATTCGTTCAAGCAGTACGTGCATCTCTCACGAATGGATAGTAAGTGGACAAAAACGGATGGTGTATGCGTATGTGTGCACCATCTGTTTTTGTGCGTCTACTGTCCATTTGTGAGATACATGTGTAATGGCAAAATGAATGAAACGGAGCAACGAATGCACATCCCTAGAAATTAGCAGCTGGCAAATGTAAAAGAAATCTTAGAAGCTATGGAATCTGTTGACAGGGGACATGGTCAAGGCAGTTATAACTGTTATTGGACAAGTTCCTGAAGAAAAAGTCCATAAACAGTTATTAGCCAGGTAAATTTGGGAAAGCCAGCACTTATCCTAAAGGCTTTTGCCTCCCAAGTGCTTATCCCCAGATATATGATAGAAGAGACTCTGAGACAGTGATAGAGTTAAAGCTATATTATTCTTCACTGCAATGCTAAAAGCTCTGAGAAACGAGACAGTGTAGTGCAGAGTCTGACAATGCAGAGGTCTGATAAGATACCTTCCTCGAATATTTGCCTCACTATAGTTTGTATACATTTTTTCAGGCTACAAGCTTTGTGCTCTCTGACCATTTTTAGCCTTTCCATCCTGTCAGATTTCTTGTGAATTTCCAGTAAGTGTAAATTTTCAATTAATGTGCATCCCTCCCTACCCCCCCCCAGTATTGTTCTGTTTATTAGTATTGTATACATGCCTGTTCTGTACTAAGTTTCACCACAGTGCATGTGGTAAAACATTTTCGGGCCGATTCAGTAAAGTCCGCGGGAGAGCGGGCGAACGCCCACTCTCCCGACTCGCCTGTGTGTGCGATTCAGTATTTAAATTAGGTCCCGTGGTAGAAACGGGCAAAAGGAGGGGCTAGGGACACTAGCGCGTCCCCAGCGCCTCCTTTTGGCCCGGAGTGGCAGCTGTCAGCGGGTTTGACAGCCAACGCTCAATTTTGCTGGCATCTGTTCTCAAGCCCGCTGACAGCCATGGGCTTGGAAACTGGACGCCGGCAAAATTGAGCGTCCGGTTTTCGACCCGACAGCCGCCGGCCGACTTCAAAAAATGTTTTTTTCTTTTTTTTTTTTTAACTTTTTTTACCCTTTGGGCCCTCCAACTTAATATCGCCATGATATTAAGTCAGAGGGTGCACAGAAACGCAGTTTTTGCTGCTTTTCTGTGCACTTTCCCGGTGCCCAAAGAAATTAGCGCCTACCTTTTGGGTAGGCGCTAATTTCTGAAAGTAAAATGTGCGGCTTGGCTGCACATTTTACTTTCTAAATCGCGGGCGAATACCTAATAGAGCCATCAACATGCATTTGCATGTTTGAGGGCGCTATTAGGTTCGGCGGGTTGGACGCGTGTTTTCCGCCCCTTACTGAATAAGGGGTAAGGGAAAACACGCGTCCAATGGCAGGTTAACAGTGCACTCCGTCGGAGCGCATTGTACTGTTATTGTTATTCATGCTGTCTGCTGCACTCTTCTTGTTCCTCTTTATGCAAGGCTCTCTCTCTCCATCGCCCACACATGCTGGACCCAAGTTCAAGTTCACACACAGGTGTCACAGCCGACGGAGCCCTATTACAGAAAACTTTGTCAACATTTCTAGAAACTTTTGATTGGCACACTGAGCCCACTGAGCATGCTCAGCATGCCATGATCCCTCGAGCCACAGGTCTCCCTTCAGTCTCTCTTTTTTTCCACGCTGCACTTTGCCTCGCGGTCAGGAGCCCTGTGTGACTTTCACACCACTTTTCCTTACGGAAAAACTAGTAATTTTCCTCAGAAAAATCCCCTCATTGGGGTCTCCCAGTCTCGGTTAAATTTTTCTTCGATCGGTGATTAAAACAAAATTTTTTCGGTCAATACCGTTCCTAAATTTTTTCCGTGACCAAGGGCCATCAACGGATGTCCGGCCTTTCAAAATGGCAACCGGCTTTAAAAAATGCCCTAATTGCCCCCAAACAATGTCAATCACCGATCCCCACATCGAATGTATCTTGTGCCTCGGCCCGGGACATAACGTCTCTCTTTTGTAAAACATATTTTTTGATAAAACTGTTTTCTGCTTTTAACCCCTCAGTCATTTGTTAGAGCAACAGGCAGTACACCAACATTCCATCCACACAACTAAAGCAATTTCTTTTCTAGAATAAACTGAAAAATAGAAACCCACAAAAAAATTGAAGAACTCTTTTTTTTTTTTTTTTTTTTTTTTAATTTCACTTGTCCCCATGCTCTCCTGCCGGAGATCAGGGAAGGAAATACTGGGCTCACGTTGTCTTTGACTTTTCCAAGATCCAGAGGAGAGGATCCCTGGGTTAGTACTTGAGGGTCTTTCTTTTGATGGGATCCAAGGAAGATGTTTCTAGGCCAGTTTTCAGCACATGGCAAGTGCAGCTTCCATTTTCACTGCAATCATCTGCAAAACTGATCCCCTTTTTGTTTTTTTGTTTGTTTTTTTTTAATAAAGAAACTTGTTTGGGGGACTATTACTCTATCTGAAGTCTCAACATGTGTAGGACAACAGGGCATACCCACAAATTCATTTAATTTATTTATTTATTGAGTTTTATACACGGTCGTTTGGTTTTGCCAATTATTAATTTAATTATTTAGTAGTTAATTAGCAAATTCGTATATAAATGAGTGAATTACTCCACTCTATCCATAAATCATTTTAAAAGGTAATGACAAACCACCTGTGAATGTGATAGTTATACTAAGTTACTGATTTCTGCAAATGGTCTTTACTGGGGTGTAAAATATCATCCTGCAGAAATTGGCTTTGCCTAACTTTACAGTCTTCTTATTTAACTAATGTGTAAGGTGTTATATCATTGGTGCACAGGCTTTTTTTCTGTTTGGGACCATTTAGGATCTTTAAAAATCATGACATCTTAAATTCCAAATCAAATGTTATACTCTTCATAGGTTATCTGTTATAATTTTAATGTCCAGTTGAAATCATTTACAAATAGATGTCTCTGCCTGTATCACCTAAGATCATCTCGTGGCCCCCTACACTCCAAATGAGGCAAAGTGATCTTTTTCTGATATTCAGAAATTTAAATAAAGCAAACAAAACCTTTTGAACAGTGCTAAGAATGTTCTCTTTTTCCTTGAAATATAGGGCAGGTAGCATCTGCAGTCCAGACCTGATGATTTGATTGCTCTGTAACTGCTACTGCAGACTCTCCTGCTACTTGTAGCAGATTCATTCTCAGACTCCTGAACAACCCTATGTACATTTTTCTAAAACTTTGTTTTACTTCAACAAGTTCACACGTCTAATAAAATCATCCTTCAATGATATATGAGCATTTCTAAGGGATATTTTTGATATACAGGAATTCATGAAGACTACCAGCTGCCTTATTATGACTTAGTACCTTCAGATCCGTCAGTTGAAGAAATGAGGAAGGTTGTTTGTGAACAAAAGTTAAGGCCTAATATTCCTAATAGATGGCAAAGTTGCGAAGTAAGTATAAATGTAGCTATTCTTCTGTTTTCATTTTATTTTTGTAATGAGAAATGGGAATAATTTGTTTCTCAGCTATGAGGGAGGAAGGGGGAGCTAGGTGGACTTTTCTCTGAGATCTGAATTGGACTTTCTCAGATTTTGAAAGCGATGATTTGTCAGGAAATAAACCATCTGTTAGTGTTTGCTACTAAGTAAGTAGCACCAGTAATATGGTAGGTCAGGGCTTCCCAGACATCTCTTGATAACACACCCAGGGGCCGATGCTCAGCCGAGCGCACTGTTTAACCTGCAGTTGGACGCAGGTTGAATTGGTGCTACCTAATCCCCTTATGCAATAAGGGGGTGATCGCCTCTTGAGTCCACCCAACTGTTCCTTACATTCACTGATTTAGCCCCAACCATTGTTGTTAACCTCCTCTTCGTCCTCCATATCTGCTGTACACCAGATAATTTTAAAAAACTGGCTTTTAAATAGACTTAATGCCAGACATAATGCTGCTAGTCCTGTTTCAACTCAGCGAAAATTTGAATTTTTTTCCTGTAACATAGGAAGATTCAACAGGAATATCATAAGGGGAGGTACTCCATAAATAAATGTCTTACAGGGAAAAGAGCCTCCTGCAAAGAACGCAGGGCCTTTAAAAGTCTGTACAAGGTCAGTAGCTACTGGAGATATAACAGGCCTATCAGATTTCGAACTTTTGTAAATAAATTGAAGAATTTTAAATTTAACACTCCAGATAACAAGGAGCCAATGCAATTTTTTCAACCTGGGAGTCGCATGGTCCCTGGCCCATATACCTGTAAGAAATCTACCTGCAGTATTTTGAAGGCATGTATTGTACCTCGCTGGGGGAAACCATGATAGAATTATGGCAATCCAGCATGAATTATTGTAGCTAATTGTTTCTTAGGGAGATATGACCCTGTAATCCTGTCTTTCTTTCTCCCCTTTCTCTAAAATTAAAGAAGGATCTAATCTGTTAAGTCTTTCTTTGATTTCCTTGATTCTTTCTAAAGTTAGGGTCCCAAAATGATACTTCTGTAATGTTTGGTGTGGGCATAATTTGGTGCCTGCATTTGTTTGTGCCTTATTCTCTGGTACCTAATTTATACCCTTCATGCTTTCACACTCTTTTCTTCCAAGGTCTTTTCTGAGCATTGGATGCAATTCAGACATGATGATGAGGATGCACCTTTCCCACTTTCTTAGCCATATTTCTTTACATCCTTTAGCAACACAAATTTTAGCAGCTAAGAAAGTCTCTTATACTTTAAAATAAAAAAGTCTCCATAAGATCCAGTGATACAGTATTCCAGCACCGTACCATTGATATTGTTAACCATGTTTATATTGATTTAAAAATGTTATCCTTTATCATTTTCAGCTTATGCCATCTGATCTTCCCATTCCAAGACATATAGCATGATATTTTGCAAAAAGATACTCTTAAATATATGATACATTTTTACTTAACTATTTGCCTTCCACTTTAAACTTTTTGTAATTTAATATCCTTTGAATGTATCATCATGCCTTGTCTACCTAAGTTTAAGTCAGGGTGCCAGTAAGGTGAAGGACGGAATGTGCAGCAAAAAATTGTTTGATTTTCATTATATATTTTTTTTCTTTCTTTTCTTTGTAGTTTGCACTATTTTGAATTAGTGTGCACTAATCAAAACAAAGACAACATGCATATCCCTAGTAAAGGGGCTGTAACCTGCTAGAACCAAAGTTTAAACCAAACTGAGTACCAAAATGAACATGTAGAGCAATTAAACTTTGATTTCCCTATTTGCATAATTTGGAAATGGGCAGATAGAAGGGACTTGAGATCTTTTTTTCTGATTTCATATGTTCTGTATTTGGAATAAGTGATAATAGCACAGAATCTAAACTAATGCACTTTAAATGAATTAAGGCAGATTTGATTTGTAACTTAAAAAAAAAAGGATGTATATAGAATTTATATTACTTTTTTCTTTTAACAGGCACTACGTGTAATGGCCAAAATTATGCGGGAATGTTGGTATGCCAATGGAGCAGCAAGACTAACAGCTTTGCGGATTAAGAAAACATTATCGCAACTTAGTCAGCAGGAAGGCATAAAAATGTAACTCTAGTGTAGGTACTGAAATGTTAAATTCCACAACTGTGCAGTTCATTCATTTTGGTGCATAATTGTTCTACCTCGCCAAGGGAAAAGATGGATATTGCTGCCATTTGAAACTTCATAGGAACTTCAGTTACCAGCTTCAGTATCTTGAGGATATAGTAAAGATGAACTGTGAAGGTCCTTTCTTTGCACTGTCTACCAGCTTCCCAAGACATTTGTAAAATTATAGTGTAGTATAGCTTTATTTTTATTAACCAAAAAACTCAATTTAAATTAAGTTCATTGATGGTCTTAACATTTTTAAAATAATGAATTCACGTAATTTTATGTAGCACATTTGTCTTTTAATAGAGAAAGCAATTTTATATCTTGTTGGTACACTACAGATGTTTGGAACCCTTATGAGTTGAATTTAGATTTTCAGTGTATTGTGATATGTGTGCGGAAATTTGGGCTATGTTTTATAGAATACTTCTTTATTTATAAAAATGACGTCATGCAGTCATGAAAAATACAAGGTATCCAATTATATTTTGTGTACTGTTAGTGTTCTTTGAATTTTAGAGAACATTATATGCCTTTACTATACCAGTAAGTGCCATTTCTCCAGAGGTAAGAACAAATTTATTCTGGTGGATCATGTGCTCTTATATCATTTGGACATTAGATATGCTTTAAAGCTTAAGCTCTAGGACCTTGTTTTGCTAGATATATGGAAATAGTTATCAAACATTCACTTTAATTGTCAAATAATTTGCTTTCACTTAATTCAAGTTATTTTATAGTTCTGTGGGACCTTGTTATACTATATGTTGTGTTTTGGGTACAGTTTCAGGCTTCATACTTCAAGAGCTAGAAAAGATGCAAAGAAGAATATATTAACAAAAGAATAAGATGGGTTTCCATCCCAGGAAAACTTAGCAGAATAGACCATTTCTGGGGCCGATGCGTTAAAAATGAATACTGAAATTCAGCACATACTTTCTTAATGCATGTGCTAAAAAGAATTTTAACTACTGATATAATCTAATTTATTGAGTTTAAAATAAAACAAATATGGTAACCTAACAATGTGCATAAAAGTTGTGTGCATAAAAACAAGATTTGAGCAAAAAACATGGGTTATGTACACAAAGCATATTTTATGCGCAAAAAACCCTAATTTGTGCATTAATTGTTTTCTGCTTATAAATCTCGAGTAACTTAAGGTAGGAGACATCTTTGTGCACCTAACTTCATGTAGTACTCCTAGCTCATGTTTTGTACGCACAACTTTAATATGCACTTACCATGTTGTGTGCACATAAGTCATATTTTCTGCACATCATAATTGATTTAAGGGCACCAAATCATATTTTATACTTGGAAAACATGACTTATAAGATTCCCTGCATCCCGCAGTCCAGGTTCAGCACCATACGCTAACACTGGCCCCAGCAATTTTCTCCTTCTGTGACCAGCAGTTAAATTTTGGTTAACAAAAAGGTTAATCCTTACATATCTCTCTGCATTGAGGATGGGTAATAGTTAATGCCTGCATTAGCATCAGATTTTCACATGAGGGTTCTTAGCGATCTGCACAGTTCCATGCACATACTTCTTGTACACAAAACTGCATGCTGCTTCAGGAGTAAAGTAGTCACACAAAAACTGCTCTCTGCCCAGCACACCTTCCTACATGGGACTTTCCCTTAGGAAATGCAAAACACAGACCTGGATGTGGACTTTGCTATAGATGCAATTCACTAAGTCTAATGGGACAATATTTTTTTAAATAAAGGGAGAGCAAGGAGAAGCTGAGTTTCTGTAGGTTTTCCTAGTAAAACCTAATAGAAATCAGGTGTACATGGGAATATTATACAGCACAACAGACCAATACAAACCACAGAAAATATATAGAAGAAAAAGATGGTTAGAAAAATATTTCTTTTAATTTGATACGGACACTCATAACCAAAAAATGGAGTAACACTTCCTTGAACCAGTGTCTCTCTCTATATTTTTGTTACAAAAATGTGCTAAAAATTTCTTGTGTATTAAAAAGAAAAATTTTTTTGTAAAATATTGATGTAAAAAACAAGCTTCTCAGCACAAAATTAAATGATGGATACTTTCCTGAGCCAAGTCTGCAATGAAGATGTGCAGAAACAAACAAGCTGCTGATGTTAGGTGGCTTCCCCTCTTATTGTCTTACCAATGCATTTTCCTTAACTCTCCTTGATGCATTAGCTCAGATTTTGAGTGTTTGTAGGTCATTGATCGCTTCAGTTTATGTGGCATCTTAGCAAGCTCCCCTGATGCAGTTTGACAAAACACAAGTCGTGTTGGATGCGTTTTGCCTTTGGATTGGACTAACCTGCCAATTTTCCACTGCTTCAAGTTCTTCATTGAGATTTTTCCCTTTTTTAGTGTAGGATTTGGTTCAGAAAGTTATCCACTGACAAGTCTGTTTCTGATGTCCATTTTTATATAATTTTTTTTAAACTTATTTTGATGTACGCACAAAATACTTTTAACACATTTTTTAAGCAAAAATATAGAAAAAAGACAAATCATGGGACCAGTGATTAACTATTGAGATTTTTCTCAGTTTTCCAGTCATGCATATATTTCTATCAGATTAGAAAAATTAATTTCTAACCACTTTTTGCTTCCAGTATTATACAGACCTCCAGGACAGGGAAAGGAGATGATTCAGACATAAGATGCATCACTAAGATGGTGTGCTTATAGGTGACTTCAGTGTTCAGATTTGGACAGGAATCTTGTCAGTGAGGAATGAGGTAGTCCTGGATGTGCTAAAAGAGGCGTTCCTCTGGCAACTAGTGTCACTAATCGTACAATCTAAGGGGCCTATTTACTAAAGTTTTACTTTGTGTCTGATGGGAAAAATAAGTTTGTGCCTGAGGCAATGGAGGGTAAATTGATTTGCCCAAGGTCACAAAGGGCATCAGTGGAAGAAATGGGAATCAAACACTTGCTTGATTTGATTATCAGCTTGCTGCTCCATTCACTGGGTGGCTACTCCACTCTAATATTGAACTCCAAACTGAACTGAACCATACTAGGGTTTTGGACTTCCAGGGCTGATTTTAGGAGGATAAGTAATTGGTATTCAGGAGACTGGGATGGAGGAATTTTTGTTATTGATTAAAGAAAGCATTGAGAAGGCAACAAAGTTTTGTGTAAAGTAGATTAGTGGAGAGGTCAGTATGTTTCTCTAAAACAGTGACGCTCCACTTTGGAGCACACCCAGCACTTGGTATTTACATCATGATGCCTCACCATCCCCTCCCCACCCACCTCCCTGGCATAATTGCCTTCACCTTCCTTCCTCACTACCTTTTCCTCTTGGCAAGGGGTTAGGGATGGCATAATCACCATCCCTAACCCCTTGCAATCATTTTTCCCTATTACAATTGCCTTCAGCAAACAGGAGGAATTGATCAACAGTGCTTCTTACCTGCTGCTGCTGCTGCTGCCTTCTCTTCAGTTTCTCTGTGAAGTCAGGATGCAAAAAACTAACTATACTTGGTTGCATAAGTAGCAGGAGAGAAGAGGTAATATTACCTCTGAATAAGTCACTTGTAAATTCTACCTTAAATATTGTGTTCGGTCCTGGAGGCTATCCATTAGTGGGGACATTGTAAGGATGAAGACAATTTAGAAAAGAGCTGCTAGAATGATATATAAGGCCTGTGACACAGACCTTACAAAGAAAATATAATTGATGGAGAAATGAGATTGGGGTCATGATAGAAACTTTCAAATATTTAACAGGTTTCAATAAAGTATGGAAAGGTGAAATCTTCCATAGAAGAGGAAGTTCAAGGACAAAGTGTCATGATAGGAAGTTGCATGAAGGAACGTGTAGAGGAGATATTTTTTTACTGAGGTGGTGATTAATATATGAAAAAGCCTACCAGTAGAGATACTATCAACATTGTGGTAGTAAAGGGCTAATGGCTGTAATAAACAAACAAAAAATGAAAGGCAAATATATTTGACACAGTTTTGAAGGGCAGTGTAAGGAGTAGGTTTGATAGGTCAGTTGGGAGACATTTTGGTGGAGTGGGGGAACTGGTGTTGATTTAGACCAGTGGTTCCCAACTTTTTATCATATCATATATATATATATATAGCATACACAATACTGGGTTCACTTTGTTGTGGAACATCTCTCCCCCTCTCCCATTATCACCTTCCCTTCCTCCACTTATCCACCTGGCATAATACTCTTCCCTTGCTTCATCACCCTTCTCATCCTGACATAATCACTTTTCCCACCCTAATGACTCCTTCTGGCTGGAAGGGTTCATGCAGTATACACGGGCTGGAAATAAACTAAGTGTTGCTGTAGATGGCAGCAGCTGTGGTCTACTCCTCCCTCTCTTCTGTTTGCCAGTGGCCCACACATTTCCCAGCACAACTAAGGTTCTGCCACAGCACACTAGTTGGAGAACTTCTCATTTAAACCATAGTTACTTATATATTCATTTATTAAAAGTGCTAGTAAACCATAAAGATAGGGTCTCAATCTGGGCAGACTGGATAGGCCAGTTGGTCTTTGTTATTTACTGTTATGATGTTAAAGGAGAAATTCTCTTATCTGATAATTTCTTTTCTTTGAGTCCCTCTTAACTGATAATTTTGATTTCCTTGAGTCCAGGCAGACTAGTCCAGACAAGTGGGTTATGCTTGCCAGCTAGCAGATAGAGATCAACAGGTTCACTGATGTCACCCCTTATAGGCATCGGTGTTGACCTCAACCTGCCAGTACTTTCTGTAACAAGTCAAGTCTAAATTTATTATCTAGCAACACCAAAGGGCTTCCAATAGTAGAGACAGAATGTACCAGAACACAGATACTGTACATCAGTAGTGCAAAAGAATATATATCTGCAATACCTGGAGTTGAGCTCCAGAGCCACAGGTAGAAGCAGAATCTTTGAGCTCTAAAATCTACAGTTTGGTAGAATAGTTTGGTTTGGGTTCTGGACTGGTCTGCCTGGATTCAAGGAAAGGAATTAATCAGATAAGAGTAAATTTCTCCTTCCTGTTCATCCATGTGAACCAGTCCTGACAAGTAGGTTGTACCCAAGGTACTCCTGACCTGGGCGGGAAACTGCCAAACCTGCTCATTGGCAGGAAAGAAGCAACATTTCCACAGCAAAGGCAGATTATTTCTTGGCACACACATCCAAATGATAATGCTTCAAAAATGAATGCAAAGTGGACCACGAAGCTGCCTTACAAATTGTCTGCAGAGAAATCAAGTGCAGTTCTGCCACTAAGCTGCCTGAGCTCTAATAGAATGGGCTATAACCTGTTTAGGTAAAGATTTACCTTTGTCCCACATAAACTGCTGTGTAAACCTGCTTAACCCATCATGCTGTCATGACTTTTTCACTGTTAAGCACACCAGCATACAAGACAAACAAATGATCAGACTTCCTAAACTCACTGGAAACCTTCAAATACCTCAGCAACACTCTATAGACATCCAAATAATCCAGAGCAGAGTACCCTTGACCTTCAGATTCCTTACTAAAGGAGGGCAAAAACACTGTTTAATTCAGGTGAAATGCCAAAACTAGCTTTGGAAGAATAGATGGAACTTGACCACATCTGGAGTAATTTCTAAGAAGGGCTCCCTGCAGGGCAGAGCCTGATGCTTCAAAATCCATCTAGCCTAACAAATTGCCATCGAAAACACTGCCTTCATTGTAAGTAGTTGAATGGATATTTTCTTCAAAGGCTTAATGAGAGAACCCAATTCATATCCCATGAAGGAACCGGATCCTGAACAGGAGGCCAAATATGTTTGACTTTCTTCAAAAAATGAGAAACATTCGGGTGAACATACAAGGGAGACTTCTGTATCTGCCCCCCTGTAACAAACAATAGCTGCTACCTGCACTTTCAAGGAGTTTAAGGCTAGCCCATTAGACAGACCTTCCTGAAGAATGTCAAGAATAGAGGAGATTGATGCACTCTTGGAAATTACTCTTACTACCAATGTTCGAAGGCCTTCCAGACGCAGAATTAGGCCAAGGAGATAGAGGTTTTTCTTGCTTTCAATAGCATATCTACCACCAGAAGCAAATGACCTTTCCTTACTAATCAAGACCACTGAAGAGCCAGGCCATAAGATGGATCTGTGTGAAGTCGGCCCCTGAGAAAGATTATACCACCCTTGAGGAAGATACAATGGAGCCCCTTCCTACAAATACATGAGACCCGCATAACCAGGAATGTCTCAGCCAATCTGAGACCATGAGGATCACCAATCCATGATGACGAGCCATCTTCTGGAGACTTTTCCCTGTTATAGGCCACAGGGGAAACACATACAAGGTTCCTCCCATTGGCCACTCCTGTACTAAGGCATCTAGACTCACAGTTCTTTTCTCTCTCCGACGACTGAAGAAACGAGGTATCTTTGCATTCTTTGCAGTAGCCATCAAGTCCATTACTGGAATATCTGAGCAAAGGCCTCCTCAAGAGACCATTCTCCTGGCTCTATAACATTCTGGCTGAGAAAGTCTGCCTGGATGTCTCTCTGCCTTACAGATTGCTAGAGTGGAGAACATTTTAGATTCTGCTCTGCCCACAGGAGGAGCAGCTCCATCTCCTGTGACACCTGAGGACTTTGTGCTTCCCTGAAGATTCATATAGGTCACTGCTGTAGCATTATCTGACAGCCTTTACCGTCTAACCTTTCACAAGAGACACAAATCTTATGAGAGCCAAGTGGATTGCTCTGGTTTCCAAACGATTGTTGGACCATGTTGCTGCCTCCTGCAACCACAAAACCCTGCACAAAGTAACTGAGACAATGAGCTCCCCCAACTGAAGAGGCTGGCATTCGTAGTCATTGTTATCCAAGGCAGTGAATCTAAGTCCACCATTTTTTTCTAAGTTTTCAGAGTTTAGCCACCGGTGCAAACTGGGCCTGATTTTTTTTTTTTTTTTTTTTTCACTGGCTCGGGAAGGTGCAGCAAGTAATTTTACAACTGCAGATCTCATTGGGACAGCATGTGTTCTCTTGCCCAGGGAACCAACTCATCACCACTGCCATGGATCACAACAGCTGTAGGTAATGCCACATCATCAAAGCCCTGATTGAGCTAAAAAAAAAACGAACTTGATGCTGTCGCTTCTGAAAGCATTGAGAGGGTTAGTTGAACCGTTCTGGATCCCATGTCTAACATAGCTCCCAAGTACTCCAATGTCTGAGATGGAACCAGAATGCTCTTGAAAAAATTCACCACCCAGCCTAGTGCTTTCAACAAACTTACAACATTTTTGTAACTTGAACACTTTCTTGCTCTGATTTCCCTCTGATCAACCAAGTTGTCCAGGTGTAAGGATGAACTAAAACATTGTTTCCAAAACTCTGCTGCTGCCACTATCATTACCTTTGAGAAGGTCCGAGGAGCCATGGCCAACCTAAAAGGAAGATCGGCTAAGTGAATGAAGAGATGTAGATTTTCATCATTTTTAGAGGAAAAGGGTATTTTAAAATGAATAATAATTGTGGAATATATTTCTAGTGGAAGTTAATTGGGTTACTTCAATAGAGTTCCTGGAGGGTAAAAAGATTAGTGGTTATGATTTGTTAGTTTAACTGTAGGTTACTTTGGATATACAACTTTAAATATGAATTCCATAGATTTTAGTTTTTGATCTGATCAAATAGACAAAGGATCTTTCACAGAGGCATAGAATTGGCTGCAACAAGCAGTGTTTTTGTATATTACCCTGTATCTCCTTAAAGAAGCTTCTGTAGAGGTAATTGAAGAAGACTGAACATCTGGTGATCTTTCAAAGTATGCCATTATGTATGTTTATCACAACTTCTGTCTACTTGATTCTGTCATGAAACATTTTCCTTTAATATTTTTACTTTCAATAAGGAAACTAATGTTGAAGACCTACATTTGATTTTGAAACCTTCCATTGTAAGAATACTGCACTGCCCTGGAGAACTTTTTTTTTTTCTGTGAAGAGTGAATGTGTTCTGCAGACTTGGGTGTCATGATCCACCATTCTGCATCAGTTCTGCACTCTGATTAAGCACATGAGAAGAAGCTCTTTTCCAAGCATCTTAGCCAATTGTGGGCCTATGTACTAAGCTGAAATATTCAGTGCTGCAACTTAGAAAATCCCGTGGTATTTTCCCTGGCAGTAAAATACTGCAGTGCAGCAGAGCCCATGCAGAATCGCACAGTAGTACCCTGGGCTGTGGGACCAATGTTATTCAAAGGGCTCATTTGGCCTGAAGTGAACCCCCTCCTTCCTAGTGCCTCAAGGATTCTGTGGAGATCTCTAGCCCATTCCCTTATCCCATGGCCAAAGTCAGAAAAATACAATTTTAAACTTACAAAAATAATGGTACAGCTACCCCACACACACTTACCAAAATTGCCCTGGTGGTATAGTGGGGGCCCAGAACGCCCCCTAAGTTCTGGAGCCATGTTGGCCATTTTCCAGAATGGTGCTGGATGGCTAATACCTTGCCTTTATCCCCTATCAAGAGTGGTAGCTAACTTTGAATCAAATAACATGGCTTGCGACTTTTTAGGTAAGCCTCATTTAGTTGATTTATACATTTTAGGCTGATAGTGATATGATTAGCATGCATTTGAATGCTGATCAGCTTATTACCATACTCCAGTGCTGGGGGGCAGAGAAACCAGCAGTATTTCAAATACTCTGTTTTAGCTCTGCATTAGGCAATAAAAGCATAACGAAGCTTACTAAATGCCCAACTCTTCTTAATTTAAATTTGAGTACTTTAAAACCCTTTTATTCTTCGAATGTTTTAGAGTTTATTAAAAATCTGAATTTCCATTCCTATGTTGGTGCCATGAGGAAGTACCCTCACACACCAGCTGAGTCCTTGACACTTTAGAATCTAATCCTTATGAGAAGTCAGTAGAATTTCTTTAGTGTGTTGTTTTTTTGTTTTGGTTTTTTTTATCCCATGGATATTTCACAACTTTATCCTCTTCTCTAGCCCAGTCCAGTCCTTTGGCCAGTGACTATAGACTGATTCCCTTCAAAACTTGGCATGCATACACCCTGGATGTATCCATTCAGTATGACTGTTGTGTAATAGCTAGGATTTCTTCCCTCCTTGAGGTTGGTGGCTAGCTGCATAGCTCTCCCAGCTTTGCTGTCCTGAGAAACAGGTACTAGAACTATGTATTACAAGGCTCACCAGAAGTTGTCCTTTCATTGCATCGCTGAATCAGTGTCAGCAGCCATTAATGCTTCAGTTACTTAAAATCACAGAGTGTTTGCATATGATTAAATACTTTTATGAGAAATGTTTCAGTACATGGGCCCTATTAGTCATTCAACAACTTGACTGAGACATGCATAGAATGTCAGTTTCATGAGCACATCAATACCTTGATTTAATGAGAATCAGTGAATTAGAATTTTAGTGTAAATATTCAATGAGGAATTCCTAGAATTGTTAGTTTGAGCACAGCTGGGTTCTGGAATAAAAGGGTTCTGATTTAGCTTGGGCAGCCTTTGACACCCACACTTTGTAGATGGGGTAACTTATCACTATAAATCCATGAGAATATTACCTTTACTTAGAGGATTGGAATATGAACAAAATCCACCGTATTTTCAGGATTATTAAAATGGAGTAGGACAACTAGATTGTAATTTTTATTTTAAGGAAAAGATGCAAATTGGATCCTACTAATAGGATTTTAACAATATTCTCCATAAATTAAGAAATAAGCTTACAGATCCACTCTTTAAAAAAAAAAATATTTGTTTTCCTTGCACATAGACAGATGGGTTCAGGATCAGTGGGTTATGCACCTCTACCAGCAGATGGAGACAAACTGATGTCACAGTATATATATTCCCGTAGTGACATCAGCCTGCCAGTATTCTCCGTCTCTCTAGCAGATTGTGGGCATGCATCTCCCTAATGAGGATTGCTTTAGATTTTGGAAGGAGAAATAAAAGGAAAATTAATTCACCCCGCACTTCTGCAGTGATATCAAATGGTCCCTCCCCAGTCGAGAATTCCTGAGATGATTTCCGTGGTCCCTCAGATGTGTGCCTTGGTCCGGTAGCTGGTTTTTCAGCCGGCATGGACTTAGCTTCTTGGATAGCTGAAGGGCAGCAGGTGCAGGAAGCCAAGCGTGGCAGTGTTGGCATATGCCCTCTCCTGCCCAGCAGGAGACCACCTCTGTACTTACCTGAGTTTAGCCAGGAAAGGCTGAGCTCAGGTAAGATTAAATAAAATATATATAGAGAGACATAAGGAGGGTTTTTGTGTGGGGCTTCCTCCTTACTCTGTCTCCATGCTTGGCACGTCATTCCAACGTTCGTCCTGATCCAAGGGAGGTTTAAGGGATGTGGGCAGCCTGGCGGGTTGAGCAGCCTTTATCTGCTAGGCCCCGCTCTGAGGCTTTTATTTTTATTTAAAATCTTTTTTTTCTATACCGTCGTTAAGCTAGTTGCCGTCACAACGGTTCACAATAAGGCACATAATTTCAAACTTAAATGTGCACAGCCTGGTAGGCCACGGCAGTGTTTTGTGCACTTTGCATGTGCGCTCAGCTGCCCTGTTCAGGAGTGTTGGTTCAGGCAGTGCGTCTAGGTTGTGCGTCCAGTTTTTGGACGCTTAGGCAACCGTCAGTTTGGCATCCTGGTTAAGCAGCATTTGAGCTAAATGTGCGGCTAAGCCGTTCGCTTAGCTTGGCCGCGTTGATTGTGCACTTATCTTCCAGACTCCTAAAAGTTTGGCTGCCTAATTTTTGTGTGCATAAAAAAAAAAGCACCTATAGATTTTTTATTTTATTTTATTTTTTTTAAAGCTAAGTGTCTTTTCCTGTGTACTGCATGTCATATTCAAGCATCGCAGACTGGCATGCCCTAACTTGTGCCAGCGCTGCTTGCAGGCCCAAGGAAATGTATCTTCCTCTGATTTTACTAAGCTTGGTTCTTCCCAGCCTGATGAAGGGAGCGAGTTGGAGAAACTGGCCAGTATGTGGGGTGAATCCCCAGTTGCCGGAGGATAAGAAATATGCACCTCACTCCTTGACAATGAGAGGTCGTGCTCGGTGATCCAAACATTTCGACATTGTAGAAGAGCAACCTTCCAGAGGACTCATCTTGTAAGTAAGTTAGTTCCCCTCCCACTTCACTTCATGAGCCTAAGTTCAGGGAAAAGACAATGTGTTCTCAGAATTAGACTTTTATTTATCAGATTTGGCAGGATTTAGCAGTTAGAAGATAACAATTCCTGTCTCTAACATCCTGGCCACTAAGCACCAGTTGATCCTAAAGAAAGTTCTGTACCATGGGTGGTTTCAAACTTGCCATAAACCTTAGCTTGCCTAATATATTAATACTTATGGTTAACTTACTACCCTGGTCCCAACTTCAGGGGGTTTCCCTATTTACTTCTGAATCGGACTTTGGCTGGAGGTCTGGAGAATGGGAGCAGGAGAAAAGGTTTGCTTCCTGCTCTGGTATTGACAGAGCTGCAGGGTGGTCTGGGAAAGAGGCTTGCTTCTGGATCAGGTACTGACAGAGCTGTCAGGCTGTCTGGGTCTTACTTCCAGATCTGGTACTGGCAGAGCTACCGGGCTGCTCTTGGCTCCTCACCACCTCAGACTGCATGTCACCGCTCAACCCTAAGCGTATCTCTTCTCTCCATTCTCCGGGCCACCCTAGTCTTCTCCCTCCTCGGGTGCTTCGGGTCCGCTCCCTTTTTTATTTGCCCCTCATACGTTCAAGCTAATAAATATAATAAGCTAGTGCATAATCATGTAGTGGGTGGATGGTCTTTGCCACATTCCAGGTCTTTTCCTCCTCCCCTTTTCATTGAGGAGGGGGGTCCTACCACGTCTGTATGCCAAGCCATATGCCAGAGTAATCGTTTTCTCCATTTCAGAATTCTCTCCCTTCATCCAAGGGTGGGGGTCCCTCTGACCTTTAGCCTTCCCTTGGCCGGTCCGTGACTTCAGCTTATGAGCTTAAGTTGGTACTTTGTCACTCTACCTTGGTTTTATTTACACAGGCTCTTACAAACAGGCAGCTCTTGATAAATATCCTTCAGTTCTGGTTTAAAGTTCTCATCAGGGCAAACTTTGTTTTCTTTAGCTGTGACAGTGTTTTTGGCCTGTTAGCATACTTGTCTTAAGAACATAAGAACATAAGAAAATGCCATACTGGGTCAGACCAAGGGTCCATCAAGCCCAGCATCCTGTTTCCAACAGTGGCCAATCCAGGCCATGAGAACCTGGCAAGTACCCAAAAACTAAGTCTATTCCATGTAACCATTGCTAATGGCAGTGGCTATTCTCTAAGTGAACTTAATAGCAGGTAATGGACTTCTCCTCCAAGAACTTATCCAATCCTTTGGCTATTATGATTTATAATTAGGAGCTTTCCGTGGTAAAACATGGATATCTCTTTACATTCCTTTCAGTAGGTCTCATTCCTTTCGTCCCAGACGGTCCAGACGGGGTGCGGGCTTGAACGGTGGAACCTCCCGAGCCTTCCTATGATGGCTTGCTGACCCACCCATGGGAACAGCAGAAGGGGGATACCTGTCTCTCTTCTATCATAGGTTGGTTGAGATCACATTGGATCAGTGGATCGTGGAGGTGCACACCGTGACCTTGGACGTCCAGCCGGGGGCTCAGGTCACGGCGTGCGACGTCCGAGGTCACGGCGTGCACTCATTACGTTTTAGAGAATAGGGAGCCATGGGGAGCGCCCGATCCGCCCCGGGCTGCTGAAGCCGCTCTCGCCGCTGGCTGTCCCCGGGAGGAGGGGAGAGAGGACTGGGGCTGCTCCGGAGCTGTCAGCGTGGGAGATGGACGCGACCAGGGCAGGTGAGCGGGGGCTGGCGGAAAGTTTGCCCGATTCACTTCGGTCTTGTCGGGGGGAGTTAGGGGGTCAGGCAGTGAAGCAGGGCTGGCTGGGGCTGCTCCGTGGCCCGTGAAATTTCGCCTCTGCTTGCCTGAGGCTCCACACTAACGCAGGGGTAGGGGTAGGCGGTAAATTAGCAGGTTAAACACGCGGCAAAACTGCAGGTTTAAAAAGCGATAATCGGGGCGCGCGTTACTGTATGGGAGGGAATAGCTAATCCGATCGTTTACATCTCATATACATGCCGCGGGCAGAAAGGGTTACCCGTAGATTTAAAGAGGCGGTAAGGATGGGTTAAAAGGGATAGTGAATCGCAGGTAGGACTAACGCGGCCAAATTGTGAGTAGAAAGCGGGTTAGAAGCAGGGTAACCGCGGCCGCACTTTACTGTATCGGCTTGTTAGTTATGCTCTCTTCAGCATAGGTTCAATTTACCCTGATTGATTTTGGCCTCTGGAAGCTAAATAGTGGGAAATATTTGAGTTTTGCTTGTTAGTAACTGCTTTAAAAAGAGATTGCTATGAGTAGTTTGACATAAGCAAAATAATCGGACTAGCCTGTAAAGGAGATTTGGTGTATGGGAGATGGAGTCTACCATAAGATGCTGTGTTAATCATTTAGTCTCCTTTACATGCCTATAAACACCTATTCATCCAAATACATAAGCACCTTTGATTTGCCTCTCAGTCATAAAATGTGACTATGTATATGCATTTCTGCTCTAGCTACCCAGCTCACCTTACTTTCTATGGGAGTGATGACAGTTGAAAAACTGTTTCACCAGGGGAAAAATAGGAGAAAATGTTTTGCAGCTATATTTCATAACATATATCATCCAAAAAATGTAAGCATTTCTTCAAATTGTATGATCTGAAGTTTCACATGAAAAAGCTACTTTTAGCTAACTCAGTGGCAAGTGTTGTGTACTGCAATGTTGTTCTATACCCTAGCTTGGCTGGAGATGTGGCAAATGCATGTTCCTAGCTCCTGGGGAAGGAAGATTTTACCCATCATTCAATAGTGACACCCATTGGCCAACTTAAGGTGTTTGTGTGCAAGGTTCCGGAGTGGGAGCCATGATCTGGGGCATTTGGCCAAGGACTGTCAAGGCAATAGCTGAGCTAGGTGGATTATAGAGAAAAAGTCTTGGATAGTTCTGAATGAACACTTATGGTGCTGTAGCCCAGTGAAGGCAGATTTCCATTGAGCAGGAAGCCTAAAGGAACAGGAGGAAAATTTCCAGGCCAAAAATGTAATATCAATAATAAATATCTGTTTTTAAAGGACTGGTGCTGTTTTTCCTGTCAGGATTGCAGTGCTTGATTTAAAAAAAAATATATAAAAGGTTTTGGCATACCCAAATGACTAAACTCTCACCCACAATGTGCACACCATCTCCCTTATACTAAATCAAGTTTATCTTCTTTTCTCCTCTAAAAATCATTCACATCTCACATACATACTTACCCTTTGCTCACTTTTTATATACATTCTCTCATACACAGTTCTCACTTACTCAAATGCACCGCTCAAATTTATACAATTACATATTACCAGAACAAGGGATATTAAGAGAGAGTTCTGGTTTGCTGTACTGACAAACAGGGCTCATACTATCTCCTGCTACTATATAGCCATGTTTTAAGCAGGCAAGCCAATACATACATACATCTTTTCTTCCCTTACACTACACACACATCATCAAGTAGAGGATGTAGTCAAATGTCAGTTATGCACAGGAATGCATTCATGTGTGATTGTGATCCTTGCTGCACTATTCTGCTGGATAGATGTGAAAAAGAATGTATAGGTAATGTGTTTAAATGAATGTTAAGTCATGATTTGTCCTCGGCGAAGAGCATGATTATGGGTAACCTCCTTCCCTGACTGTCAACACTATTCCTATACCAGTAGCTATCTCAGAAAATGTATCAGTAGTGCTCATCAGCCTAAGATACCTGTTTAACTTCCTGAAAACCCACATGGCAAGCTCTGTGCCATTGACTCCTACCAAATTTTGTGCTATGTACATGAGGTCTTTTGGGATTTTTGGCTTAAACAGATGTATAACTCTCATATAATCTTTCTCTGTGGACGGGCAGGGCAGTAATCGGCCACACAAGTGCGTGATGTCATTTGATGGCAACAAGTTGTAAAAGCTCTCAGAGCTCACAAAAAAACAAGAAATTCTTTTTGAGGCTGCTGCCACTGCACAGATCTCAGTATTTTCCTTCTGCTCCGATGAAAGGATGTGGTTTTTCTCTCTGCTTATTGTTTTTTCTGTTGGTACAGTTTATTTCTTTGTTAGTCTTTTTTTTTTTCTTTAGCAAGGCTTCTTCTTGCACCCCCTCCCCCCCAACTAAAATCTTTTCAGTTTTCTCAAAACATACAAAAATTGACTTTGACTTTAGTATGGCCCTTACTGATATGGCAGACAAACAACGGCTTTTAAAGGTGCCTATTGGATTTTTATGTCACTCTTTTTGTTTGGAGCCAATCCATGATGTCCCCAATTGTGTTGGCTATGCTCAAATGTCATCCAGGGATTTAAGGTGTAGAAGTTTGACATTTAAAAAAAATGAATTCTTCTCAAACTTCTATGGCAGTGAAAGGGAAGTAACCAGCTAAGGTGCCAGTGCCTAAAATAAAAAAGTCAGTCCACTCATGCTAGCTACCATGACTCTCAGAAGTCTCGGTGAAGTCATTTCTTCTCCGTCAAGGTACTGAGATGGGTCCAGTCTACACCAATCACTTCAGTGCATAGAATAAGGACCTTTACACTGAAGCCTCTCTGGCACGTTCAACAAGCAAAGGACCCATGTCCTTGTCTGCACCATTTAAGTCTTGGAACTGAAATGCAGATGTCTGTGTTGATCACTCAAAAACATTATCACTATGTGGATCTAAGAAGTCTATGCCAATTCAAGTTCCAGAATCCGATACTTTTGCATTTCTCCTCCTGCAGATCGCCACTTCACTGTGAAAAAAATGTGGCTGTATTCCACCTACAACTCAACTGAAGCACCTAATTTGTAAATCCTGATCCAGAGCCTGAAATTGTCTGATTCCACCTTATTGGGCTAAACAAAGTGATATGCACCTTGCCCCTCAGTTTAAGCCTCAAAAGTTTCCATCTTCAAAACAGGCCAACATCAGAAGAATCAACCATAATGCTATGGGACTCTTAGGAATAATTGCAATTGTAATATGATTCTTTCTCATACTATTCTGATGATGACAAATTGACTGGCCAGCCATCAGACCCCTCACCTCAACCCCCTAAGGTAGGCAACTCCAGTCCTCGTGTAGTGCAAGACAGGTTCTCAAGGGTAACCATGCTGAATATGCATTGCCTCCATTCTATACAAATGTTTCTCAATTTATTGTGGATATCCTGAAAACTTGGCCAGCTTGAAGCACTCAAGGACTGGTGTTGTCTGACCCTGTCCTAGAAGCACATGTCATATCCAGTTTTTCTGCAAAAAATAAAAATGATAAAAGCTATTGCATTTACTTTGTGAGAAGAAAGAGCCTAGGGAAGATGTTTTTGGAATGTTGTATTATATCCATGCTTCTAAACAGCTGTTATTGGTATCAAACACCATTATTTATACTATCTGTACAAGAAAGTATGACATCAAGTGCAACTCTGTCCTGGCCATCAAAAAGTACAACGTCCACATCACTGGTAGTTGAATCAGCTCTGAAGTAAGTGAAGTGATCCAAGACTCATTCAAATACTCCTGATAAAGATGCTGAACTACTACATAAAAAATGTTTTCTAGTCAACAATATTAACATTAAGAATAGCTGCTTATGAACTGTACAAGTCCAGTATATGTACAATTCATTGAAAAAGCTACAGGACATGATCCACCAGCTTCCTATAGACACTGGGTCATTTTACAGCAATATTACAAAAAGTGGAGGAATGTGGAAAGAATCTGATTTGATCAGTCTGATACTTTCTCCAAGTCTTCTGCAGTAACCAAATGAGACGAGGGCTAATATGACTTCAGACTTTCATGAGGATGTTCATGAAAATCTAACATATGCTCCATGCACAGGAGATACTTTATGAAGATAAGATGAAAGAAATAGTAGGGTAAGGAGCAAAGGTCATTGCTCTTTGCTCCTTACCCTATCACAAATCACAGCAGAGCAACCATCTGCAAGTAGCATCAACCTCTACATTTCGGAAGGCGTTACTTCTATTCCCATGGAAATACCAAGTCTGTCCTTACCAGTGTTCTTATTGCAACAGCAACCATTATAACAAAGCAAGCTTTGTGCTAGAAAGAGAGCATAGCCAAAATCCCAGCTTTCCACTATAAAGTCGTCAAATATCTACAATTAAATCTGAGCAGCCTTCCAATGGGAGGGAGGGGACATCTTCAGTATTTCAACCCATAATGGTCTTTGATAACAATGGAAAATTAGATCTTAAGTATCATACATCAGGGTTTTCATTTAAATTTCAAGACCCTGCCTCCAAACAATACCTCAAAGAATCATTCTACAAACATGGAACAGTTTCAACTACTTCAATGAGAGCTCTCAACCCTCCTAGCAGCAAATGCATTATCACTGAAAAAATGCAAGTTTTTACTCCAGGTACTTCCTCACATTGAAGAAAATTGGTAGTCTCTGTCCTATTTCTGGACCTTTGAGATCTCAGCAAACCACTAAAGAAAAAAGGTTAAGATGAACTCCTTAGAGACTATCCTTTCTCATTTAGAATTTAACAGCTAGCTGTCAACTCTGGACCTCAAAGATGCCTATACACATATTTCAATCCAGAAGAATCACGGGAAATTTCTGAATTTTACCATAGCTACTAGCCATTACTAGTAGTCTGCCTTTTGGCCTCTCAGTGGCACTCAGGGTGTTCACAAAGTGCCTTGCTATAGTTCATTTAATATGGAAAATATGAAGTGTGGAAAATATTAGGAGGGTTCGGCAATGCATAGGGACTGGTCTAGGCAGCTAATATCAAGAAATGCACACTTTAAGCATTTTTAGGCTGCAAAAACCCAAGGGGAAAGGTACAGTATTGGGGTGAAATTCTTCTAAGCACGATAAGAGTGGATCATATTGGATTATCTTAAGGTGGCCAAACAGGTGGACAAAGCAACTGCAAAAGGCAAAAAGCTGCTTGGCTGCATAAGGAGAAAAATGGTTAGCAGTAAAAGGGAGGCAATATTACCTTGGTGTGAGACCTCATTTGGAATACTGTATACAATTCTAGAGACCACACCTTCAAAAAGGTTGAAATCTGGCCATGGGTGGCCACTAAAATGGTCTGTGGTTTTCATTCTAAAGCATATGGGAAAAGACTTAAAGATCTAAACATAAATCCTCTAGAGGAAAGGTGAGCTAGGACATTTAAATACTTCCAAGGTTTCTATGCATAGGAAGCAGGCCTCTTTCAAAGGAAAGGATGCTCTAGTAAGTGAGGTCATAGGATGAGCATGATATGGGGTAAACTCAGGAATAATCTTAGAAAATATTTCTTTACAGAGTAGGCAGTAGAGGTAGTGAAGACAAAAGTATCTGAATTCAAGAAAGCATGGGATAAATGGGGGATCTCTGAGGAAGTGATGGGAATTGTAAAGTTTAATTAGTTGAGCAGATGGGCAAACTAGTTAGGCCATACAGTTGTATACTGCCATCATATTTCTATGTCTTTGTGCTTCCCTACATCCATGATTGGCTCATTCAGCAATACCCCGCAGGCAGCACATGCATCCACACACTCTACAATGAGAAGTAGTCTTCCCTATGCATTTCCCCTGATTCCTCTCATGGCAAAGATGATTAAAAAGGGCCTAATAATTTTGATAACCCATTTTTAGCCAAGTCAAATTTTGGTTTTGTGGCTTCAACACCAAACAGTTCAACAGCCAATGAACTTGGAAATATTCCCAATCCTAATCCCTCAATGCAATGGGAATCTTCATCTGACTTTTTCATCTTCGATTCTGATAGCCTAGATATTGTCAGTTAATCTCTTCAAAGAAGACTTGCATGGCTGCAGCGGTGTAGGACCCCCCCCCTCCCCACTCACACACACTGTCAAAGAGAGCACCTCAATGTTTCTGAGGTATTAGAGACATTTTTTTGTCGAATGACATCATCCCACTTGTGTGACTTATTTGTTATACTGTCTGCAGAGAACACCTGTTACAGGTAAGAAACTTTGCTTTATTTCCTAATAAATGTGTTTGTGGCATAATAAAAGATTTATCCATCCTTGTTTCCTCCGATTCCTATCGGGCCGTGGTTTTGAGCATAAGGTAATGTGGTGACTAAAGTGTGGGCAAGTGCTTCTTGGGTTTAGTTCAAACTAACATTAGAGCATGCTTAGAACACTTTCTTTGTCCAATTCCAGGTAAGGTTTGTGCATATTGCAATTAAGCTAAAGTATTATGCAATTCAAAGAGATTTGGTATGAAAATTCACACACAAGCTATGTATTTAAAATTGTCTCAAGTTAATGGGGTTTCTGAGCCATGCTTTATAAAACATAAGATTGTATTTATTTTGAGCTGGTAGTTTCCACCTCCATCAGAATAGAACTTGGAGCTGGCATTATGAATATCTGGGGGTATGTTACTCGGACTCCGATCCATTAAGCTGTCCATGGCTATGATCCTCACCAGGGGTCTCGTAATCATGGTCCCTGAGACTGGCCTACCCATTATCGCTGTTCAGTAATGATTAGGGCTTCCCAGCACTGGCTGACCCAGAGAGCAAAGTTTTGGTCTGGGAATCAAACTTGGGTCCTTCTGCAGGGCAGTGTGCACTGAGCCACCAGGCCAGCCCCAATATGAATCATTGTTTTCACCAAAGCCTACCAATATCTTTCTATCTGAAATTTGACCCCAAACTGGGTGAATCAAGCCTTGTGTGTGTCTGTCTATTTGTGTTTACGTACATAAACATTTTTAAGTTAATTAGGATTATAAAGGACAATTGCTGAAAATAAGCCTTCTAGTTTGCTACAAGAGCAGATTGGATTTAACGTTCCACTGATAAGATAGCTCCTAGTTGTAAGCAACTTCTAATTTTTAAATGTTCATTCTGAAGAAAACACAACAGATAAAGTCGATCTAGCATGGCCTGATTTCATTCCTGGTGCAGTGCAATAGATCCCTGTTGCCTTTGGCTTTCCTTCTTTGCATCTTTGGATCCTCTTTGCATGTCCCGTGCTTTCTTGAAATCAGTTACTGTTCCTGTCTGGGCATTCATTCCAAGGGAAGTGATAGAAAGATATTTAACATGTATCTGAAATCATGTACCAGATGTATTTTAGAAATGTTAATGTTTGGTGTCAAATTACAAAAAGTTTGGGTCAAGAATATACATGGAAATCAAATTTGTATTATGAAAACAAAAATGTCCTATGTCCCTTTCAAATGCTGAAATTTGCCAAATGAAAATTGACGATTGGCCATGGTTACTGGCAACTTTTATTCAAAAAATTAGACCTCATGTAGTTCTAGCTGGATAGGTATGATATGTGTAAATAGGGGTTATAGCATTAACCGTATAAAGTATAATTAGCTTAACAAAGTAAAAATAAATTGTAAAGGTTTTTGAGTGCCATTCAATGTTCTGTTCACCCCTTTGTGTTGTGCCATGGAAATGATTATAGAGCTGTTCAAATGACTTTTAAGTGTAAAGCAAGCATTATTTGCCTCCTCATATGAATGTTTAATCAAAGTTTTCTTCAGGTTGCAATTACATTTCCACAAAAGTGCTACATTTGAAAACTTTAATGGTACTGTGTCAAATGTTTCATTTTGCTGAAAACATGAGTTTATTCTGCCTTTTCTTTTTATTGCATGGTGTAAGAATTTATTTGCTCTCGGTATAGCATTTGCTTCTCTAGTGCTGTACAAATGACTTGTATAAATTCTGGTGTTAGATGACCCAAAGGAGGTTGAATTAGCAGAAGTTTAAAACTTGTGAGCAGCAGCACCGGTTGGATTAACAAGCAAGTTTCAAACTTGTGCTAATTCAACCCCTTTTTGTCTGTTACCATGTGTCCAATATATGCACACAGAGTTTAGATGAGAAATGTCAGAATCTTTTACAGCTTTTTCATTTTTTAAATACTGAATATACATTTCTCATTTTCACAATGAGTATATTGGATTTAGAGCACATACACAACAAAGGATTGTAAATAGAGAAGTAGCAAAATGATGCTTATGTTAACGTGTTAATAGAACATTAGTAAGAATAAAAAATTTTTTGCGAAGTAGATATGAGAATTAAAAATTGTATTTATTCTAACTTGCTATTGCTTGAGGAATAGAATTAAGAGCCTATTTTGGCCTTGGTTGGAGCATGCTGAATTTGCCAATAGCCACATTAGGCCTGTGCCTAGGGCAGCAAACATTTGGCAGATAACAGATCGGCTGAAATGTTACTGCCTTCCAGGTGGTGTGTATCTCACGCAGCAGAGAACAGTCCTCTGTTTCCTGATCCAGCCTTTCTCCTCCCAGCAGCATGCAGGGAATGGGAGGGATGAGATCCGGGAGCAGACATAGCAGAACAAAGAAGAGCTACTCTACTCCTAAGACCAATCTCTCACCTGTCATTCAGGGACCGGAGCGGAGGGCATGAGCCTAAAGCAGACAAAGCAAAGGGACGTCACTTTGGAGAACTTATGACAGTGATGACAAACTCCAGTCCTTGAGTGCCACCAAAAGGCCAGGTTTTCTACAACAAATATGCATGAGAAAGATTTGCATATACTGCCTCCATTGTATGCAAATCCATCTCGTGCATATTCGTTGTGGATATCCTGAAACCCTGGCCTGTTTGTGGCACTCAGGGACTGGAGTTCGCCATCACTGGCTTAGAAGGTTCTGCATGAGGGATCATTTGGGGATAGAGGATCAGCTGGGAGAGCTTATGTTTGTGTAAGAGGGGGAGGGGCAATGTTTGTGTGTTAGAAGGCATTGGTGTTGGGTGTGTGGGTGAATGCCAGTCTGAGTGGGAGGTTAAAGAGTAGATGCAAAGCAGAACTGGACTACAGCACGGTAGGCAGGACCCACACCGTGGAACACCATGCCACTAGAGTTAAGGCTGCAAAAAGACAACAAAATCTTCAGAAAAGGATTAAAAACTTGGCTATTCAAGCTAGCCTACCAAATAGAGAAGGAGAAACAGTGAGGCAGGCAAAGTATGAGATATGAACAAATAGTGCGTAGCTGTATTTCGATTTGTTTTTTACTCTACCTTCTCGTTCTTCACAAGATGAGAAGTTGACACTTATAAAATAGATTTGCTTTTAAACTGATAGTTCTTGGACAGTATTGTATCACTCCCCAATTATATCATTGAGAAAACTATGTACCGAATCATCATGGCACACGTGTAAATTAATGTATCTCAGCATCCTTATTTTATGTGCCTTACTGTAAACCGTTGTGACAGATCCTTCCTAACGACAGTATAGAAAAAATTTAAATAAATAAATAGGGACACTAGAACCCTCCTTTTCTTCCACTCTCTGCCTTTTTTTTCCCTCCAGCTCCTGGAATCCAACCTCTACTACTCCCTCCCTTTCCAAAATCTCAGCACCTACCTTACTCCATTTCCACCATCCTAACTTTCTGATCTTCCCCCTCCCCAACTTTAATTATCTCCCCTCCTTGCCATCATCCGTCCTCTCTCCCTCTCCTCCCCACACCCCTACTCATTTTCTCCTTGATCCATTCTTGGTGTTCCTCCCTCCCCATCCCTTGACACTTCTATGGGATACTTGAGGTCCCTTTTATGCAATAAAAAGAAAGCAAATTATACAGACGGATAATAGTGATAGCCTCAAGTTTGTCCAAGAGAGAAACCATGGTTCTAGATGGTTTTACATTAGCTAGATTTTTTAAATTAATTTGGTGAGGTAATAATTGAATCAGACTGTCACCCAGACCTGGATTTCACACTAGCAAATTTATTTTACAGTTAGAAAATGCTCATCCCTAAAAGACCACAGAGTAGTGTAGAACATAATCAAGGTACAACAGCAAATACAATTAACAGCTAATAAAAAAAAATAATTTACAATAAACATAGCATAAAAACAAATTAAACATTCTAAGTAGAATTAAAAAAAAACCCGATCAATATCAACAGAAAAAATAACTTGTTCAAAGACTACTTGGAATAAGTGATTTACCCATTTTTATTTTTTTTATGCGGTGAGAGTAAGAGGACATGATCCTCAGTTCCGTGGCCCCACTCACTGTATCCCAGGTGGCAGATAATTATTTGATAGTAATCTCGGGAGAATGCAGAATACAAGCTGCTTTGGTTTCCGCAGTTTTGAGTGTAAGCTGAGGCTTGGCACCAAAAACAGTTCACAATGAAAAGAGCAAAGTGGCAAGAAGACAGCTCAAGCAATGAGCAATCACCGGCAGCAGCTGGTGGAGATTTGGGAGATGTGGCAAAATTAATTATTGCTGCGATGGATGTTAAATTAGAAAAGATACATGTCCGCTTTGATGAGCTGCTAACACTGCCTACAAATAATTCCCAGCACTTAATGGAGGTCAAGACATTTAAGGGTAGATTTTAAAAGAGACATGCATGGGCCCTTAGACGTGTTTTTCCGTGCACAAAAATACATGCTATTTTATAACCTACACATACAGGCTATAAAATACTCTTCACATGCGCATGTCTGCAGCCATACGCACGTATCCTATGTGTGCCACTTTGCTACAGCTCCTCATTAGGTACAGGTGTCTGGTGAACATGGGGGGGAGGGGGGGGGGAGAGAGAGTTCAGTCTGATAATCTAGTTATGGACCATTGTAAGGGGGCACTTTGATTAGGGGTGAGTTTTTGGGAGGTGGGTTGGAGTTAAGGGGGTGGTGGTACAGACATAGTCAGAGGTAACCATTGTAAAGAATTTTTGACCTTATAAGTGATGAAAAGAAGTTGATTTGTACAATGCAGCTAGCAGAGACTGCAGTGTTCAAATCAACTCCTTTTTAGAATTTTCATCACTTATAAGGCTTTTAAAATCTACCTTTTTAATGGGGGTTGATGAGAGAGTACAAATCTTAGAGCAGGAAATGGTGATCAAAGCAGAAGCAGTGAGAACAAATATTAGAAGACCTCAAATTGCTTGTGTAGGAATAATTTATACCTAATCGGTCTTCCTGAGGAGATCCGTGATCGAGATTTGCAGGAGAATTTGGAAATTGGTTGCCAGCAGTTTTAGATTTTACTGACAAGCAAGAGACATTCCACATTGAAGGAGCGCATCGTCTAGGAGCCCATCGCAGAGACCATGGGAGGCCCATGCACGATTTCTCAATTTCAGGCAAAAAAAGATTTTATGGCAATACCTGCAAAAGTGATTCCTGGAATAGGAGGGACACTTGATGCTGCTTTTTGTGGATTACATGGCAGTGGTTTCTACCCAGAGAAAAACCTTAGCCCCCAATCTGCTCAAAATTGGTTCAGCATCAGGTGCACTTTGTCCTCCAACGCCTGGTGAAATTGAGGGTGACATATAAGAACATAAGAAAATGCCATACTGGGTCAGACCAAGGGTCCATCAAGCCCAGCATCCTGTTTCCAACAGTGGCCAATACAGGCCATAAGAACCTGGCAAGTACCCAAAAACTGTCTATTCCATGTTACCATTGCTAATGGCAGTGGTTATTCTCTAAGCGAACTTAATAGCAGGTAATGGACTTCTCCTCCAAGAACTTATCCAATCCTTTTTTAAACCCAGCTATACTAACTGCACTAACCACATCCTCTGGCAACAAATTCCAGAGTTTAATTGTGTGTTGAGTAAAAAAGAACTTTCTCCGATTAGTTTTAAATGTGCCCCATGCTAACTTCATGGAGTGCCCCCTAGTCTTTCTTCTATCCGAAAGAGTAAATAACCGAGTCACATCTACCCGTTCTAGACCTCTCATGATTTTAAACATCTCTATCATATCTCCCCTCAGTCGTCTCTTCTCCAAGCTGAAAAGTCCTAACCTCTTTAGTCTTTCCTCATAGGGGAGTTGTTCCATTTCCCTTATTATTTTGGTAGCCCTTCTCTGTACCTTCTCCATCGCAATTATATCGTTTTTGAGATGCGGCGACCAGAATTGTACACATTTTTTAAACTGAAGCTGAAGAATACTTCTACACCCAACTGGATGCACAAAGTGTATGAAGAGACTTGTGATGAAAATGGGTTAAAGATACAATGGTGGGAATGCTAAAATGATCTTTAGCTAGCGGGGGGGGGGGGGGGAATTCATAACTACCCTATGTTCTAGATCAATGGTTGGAAGTTATAAATGCACATGAGAGAGAGTTGATATTCACACAAGAAGTTTAAGAATGAGACAAGGTTTTTTTTTTTCCTTTCTCTTTTTCCTTGCTGAATATGCAGTTTATTATGTTTTGGTTTATATTGGGTGTGTGTTCGTATTGCTGAAGGGAGTGGAGCCCCAACACAAGTAAAACATGTAACCTGCAGTTCATGCTGGAGCAAGATCTATGTAGTATGGTTTTGCTGGATGGAGATGGGATTTGGGAGAGGAGGAGAAGGGGAAAGTGGGAATGGAACAACTCCCCTATGAGGAAAGACTAAAGAGGTTAGGACTTTTCAGGTTGGAGAAGAGACGACTGAGGGGGGATATGATAGAGATGTTTAAAATCATGAGAGGTCTAGAACGGGTAGATGTGAATTGGTTATTTACTCTTTCGGATAGGAGAAAGACTAGGGGGCACTCCATGAAGTTAGCATGGGGCACATTTAAAACTAATCAGAGAAAGTTCTTTTTTACTCAACGCACAATTAAACTCTGGAATTTGTTGCCAGAGAATGTGGTTAGTGCAGTTAGTATAGCTGTGTTTAAAAAAGGATTGGATAAGTTCTTGGAGGAGAAGTCCATTACCTGCTATTAAGTTCACTTAGAGAATAGCCACTGCCATTAGCAATGGTTACATGGAATAGACTTAGTTTTTGGGTACTTGCCAGGTTCTTATGGCCTGGATTGGCCACTGTTGGAAACAGGATGCTGGGCTTGATGGACCCTTGTCTGACCCAGTATGGCATTTTCTTATGTTCTTGATTATACGCTTAAAAAGTGTTCCTACATGCTCAAAGTCACCACTGGTGGTCTCCTGTTGCTATAAGGTGCGCACACATTTTTTTTTCCAGTGGAAAGGAAGCTGAAGAACTAGGGGTCATAACATGAAGCACTGGGATAACATGGTAACTTTTCTGAATAAGAGTAACCTGCATGAAGTGGCAGTTACAACCCTGAACCAGGCAGAGAGGAAGTAAACTGCAGAGAGTGGCAATTACAAACCTGAACACTTTTCTGAGTGGACTAGATGGCCCTTTTGGACTTTATCTGCCATTATTTACTATATTTTCAACCCATAACACCCTCCCCATCACTGCAATCTTATAAACTAAATCTTTAACTATATCTGTGTCCACTCTTCTGCTCCTGTTGGAAATTTGCAACTCACACGGGTGTAAATAAAGTTGCCATTTCTCTTTTCTAAGATAAGAGAAATGGGTCCGCCCCCCCCCCCCCCCAACACACACACACCCACACCCCATGTACCTCCTCCTGTCCTCATACTCCCTGCCTTTATTTTATTATTTTACATACAATGCTGCTAATTTTTCCTTTCTGCCTTTTTTTTTTACTAAAGAGATTATAGCATGGAACTCATTACATCATATATCTGTGATAGCAGCAATATCCTAATCCATCTCTACCATTAGGACTTTCAAATCTGTTTATCCTCATGCCTACTCCATCTTATTTTCCCTGCTCTTTACAAATGGCTTTGTGAGATTCTCGCCTTTGTGTGTTTCTTCACTTATATGGTTGCTGGCATGTATGCGGGGGTTCCCAAGAATGCCAAAGGTAGAAGGAGATGAAGATGCAGAAATGCAACATGCATTGATCCCCTTCTGAAGATTACACCAAAACAAAGAGTGCCTTTCCTCCAGCCCAACACCGTTACTGAGCAGTGGCATTCCATCACACCCACCATCTTAAAGGTGCAGACGCAAACTAGTGCTGATTGTATTTTATAATCCTGCTGTAAACTACTGGAGAAGAAATCCTGAGATTCCCACTTTATATCAAATACAACAAAAAAACACTATCAGACATAGATAGATAAGACTGCACCCAAGTTTTATTAGCAGAGACTTCCTAACAATAAACAGAATATAAAATTGCATTTTTAACCATTTTCTTCTTTAATTATTCAAGTACAAGTAAGTAAAGGGCCTGATTTTAAAAAGCATTTACTCAAGTGGACTATTGAAAATTGCTACAATATATTCCATCGAATTGTCCATGGAATTTACTTGCATAAGTGCACTTTACTTGATTAAATGGCTTTTGAAAATTGCTACAATAGTAGTTACATTTACATGTGTAACTTTTTGAAAATTACCCCCAAAGTTAGTAATGTTAATGAACACAACAGAATCTATACTTCCTCTTTCACTGAATAAAAGCCACACATTATAAACATTATTCTGCAAATTTAATATATTGTATCTATTTTCCTCTTACTTTATATGTATAAAAATTATCTCCTTCCATTGTTTGTTGGAAGGGACTCTATCTTTAGATTTTCCAGTTGTTGTCCATTAATTTTATTTATTTATTATTTATTTATAGGTTTTTATATACTGACAACCGTTTGCACATCGTGTCGGTTTACAGATAACTTAAAACTTTTTGGCAGTGCTATTACATTGAACAATAACTATGCGTATTTTCCCTTCTTTTCTAGACATTTGACAATATACCATTCTAATTTTAAGTGAATAAACACAAGGAACACAAATCAAAAAAATCTCAAATTAATCTCCAAGCTAATTAGCTATAATTGTAAAGTACACATAGGCTAACCCTTAATGGATTCTTACATCTCCCAGGCTCAGTAACCAAGTACAAACAAATAGATTATGTGACAGCACCCTTTCCAATAACTTCACCAACTCTAAGGCTATCATTTAAAATAGGAATTCACCCAAAATTTATTAACAAAGCTTCCTACCTAAATTTTTTTCCTTGTGAGGCTCACAGAAACATCTAACCCCAGCTAAGATTTATATCACCTGAAGTTTAGCTGCTCCAGAAGACTGGCCAAATCAAAGACTTTAGCTGGACATGCCTCTGTACTGCCAGGACTCTCTGCAATGTCTTCTGCTCTCAGAACCTCCTGTTGTCCATTACAGTCTTCTTGGGCTACGATTCTGGCCCCACCCAGCCCCCTCCCCCATCCCTTTTCCAAAGCCCCGGGACAAATGCACATCCCCAGGCCTTTCTAAAATAGGCCCGGCGCGCGTAACCCCATTTACATGTCCGTCTCACCATCTTGACCAGGTGGACGGTAGTATACCCCTATCACTATAGTCTTCCCTGACACACAAGGGATTTCTACCCATAAAGTTTCAATTTTGTATTTAGTCTCATGCAGGATGATACTTCAGTTAGTCAGCCTGAGTGACTCACTGCTCCCTTGATTAACAAATGTTGGTCCCTATTCAAACCCAATCACACTACCTCAACACTTTTCCAAGGTGAGTAACAGCTGAATTATTCAACTTTTTTACTTAGGTATACACTGCTCCTAGCTTATTTCTAGCTTCTGGCTACTTTATGAAAGAACAGTAGCATACTTCTATTAGGTTCAAATTCTGGAGGAATTTCACCATCCTCAAGGGAGTAAGGATCAGTGTCATCATCTGTGTCATCTGACCTCCCTTGTGAAGTCCCACTGCCATTCTAGCAGTACTCCGGCTATTAACAGTAGGACCTGACAAGGTTCCTATCTGTGACTCTGCACTGGGAGTATTAGAGAGGGATGAAGATTGTGCCTGGAGAAAGGATTGCAATCCTTGGAAAAACTCTACCCACGAAAAGGTAGAAGTATCTAATCCAGGAGGTACTTGAGGTGTACTCACTGAACCTGCTGAGGAACCAGTTACGGGGATTCCATAATCAGGTGCCCCACCTGAGCCGTCTCTACGCAGGCCTATATGCACCTGGGAAGAGCCAGGCTTAGTTAAATCAGAAGGCAGCAATTTTCTATGAGCCTCCAAACAGGGCTGGCAGAAGTTAGCGGGCACTCCTGGCTGAGATGCGCGAATATGACAGGCAGCGCAAAGAGAAAGGTGCTTAGGCTTCTTAGGCATAGGCGCCATTATGGCCAACAGTGCGCTTAAGCGATGGCTGAAGGCGTGCGTCTAGCTGTTTTTATTTTGTACGTCCAAAAACACTAGGCATCCAAAAATTAGGAGTCTCACACTTAGACATCCCAATGCCTAGGCGTTCAAACGTAGGCATCCCAAAACTAAGCGCTGTAAAAACAATCTAAGAACACCATGTAACTTGTGTGCACAGGTAAGCGTGCAGCCACTCAAGGCAATGTTTAACTTAGGCACACGTAATACACAGCCCGACTAAGTGTCCAAAAACTGGACGCATAATCTGGATGCACAGCTAGACATACACGCCGAACCGACAATCCTGTAGAGGGCACGCTAAGAAAAGCGGGCAAAATGCCATTGCAGTCTACCAAATGGCGTGCAGTAAAAAAGCCTCAGAGTGGGGCTTAGCCTACAGAGGCTGCTCAACCTCCCATGCAGCGGGACAAATGTCAGAATGGCATGCCATGCATGGAGACCAGGAAAAAGGGGGAAGCCCTACGTTACAAAAGCCTCCTTTTATGTCTCTGTAAATATATATATATATATATATATATATATATATATATATATACACACACATTTATACACAAACACACACATTTTCTTTTTTAAACTTACCTGAGCTCAACCTTACCTGGCTGAGTACAGAAATGGTCTCCAGTTGTGGGCAGAGAGGGCATATGTCATCACCGCCTCGCTCGGCTTCCTGCACCCACTGCCTTTCAGCTGCTTAAGCAGTTAAGTCCATGCCGACTGAAAAACCAGCTACCCGACCAAGGAACTCATCTGAGGGACCATGGAAATCACCTCAGGAATTCTTAACTGGGAGAGGGACCTTTTGGTATCACTACAGGAGAGCAGGGCGAATGTAATATCCTTAATTCTCCTTTTCAAAAAGAAGCAATCCCCAGAACGGAGATGCATTGTCACTATCTACTACAGATGGAGAATACTGGCAGGCTGATGTCACTACAGGAGGATATATACTGTGATGTTAGTTTGCTCTGTCTCCATCTGCTGATAGAGGTGCATAATCTACTTGTTCTGGATTTATCTGACTGGATGCTTAGAAATATCGGTTGCTCCGTAAGAGCGATATTTAATAGTTCAGTAAGTCGCTTTTCATAAAATAATAAAGATTCCTCGCCTTGGATCGTCTCCAGGGCTCCCAAAAATCTAAGATTGTTGCGTTGACTGCAGTTCTCCAAGTCATTCATCTTTTCCTCGAGAGCTTGTTTTTTTTCCTTTAGCTCATTTGCTTCTGTTCTTAATGCCTCCAACTGGTTGTCATGGTCAAAGTTTATTATTAATTCCAAGCATTGCTGTATTATAGGCTTTAACTTTATTGCGAAGTTCACCCATCAAAGAATGAATTTTCTGTAATTGGTCTGCATTAACAGACCAATTACAGAAAATTCATTCTTTGATGGGTGAACTTCGCAATAAAGTTAAAGCCTATAATACAACAGACCAATTACAGAAAATTCATTCTTTGATGGGTGAACTTCGCAATAAAGTTAAAGCCTATAATACAACAGACCAATTACAGAAAATTCATTCTTTGATGGGTGAACTTCGCAATAAAGTTAAAGCCTATAATACAGCAATGCTTGGAATTAATAATAAACTTTGACCATGACAACCAGTTGGAGGCATTAAGAACAGAAGCAAATGAGCTAAAGGAAAAAAAATCCTGAGGTGATTTCCATGGTCCCTCAGATGAGTTCCTTGGTCTGGTAGCTGGTTTTTCAGTCGGCATGGACTTAACTGCTTAAGCAGCTGAAAGGCAGTGGGTGCAGGAAGCCGAGCGAGGCGGTGATGACATATGCCCTCTCTCCCCGCAACTGGAGACCGTTTCTGTACTCAGCCAGGTAAGTTTTTTTATGGCTTTGTCAGTTAGGCCTTCCATTGCCATGCAAGGATCCGATGACATACTATCATAGAGGCAGGCAAGTTTCTCCACCCTTAATATGTTAGATCATCCTGCCATGTCACCAGATTTTTTAGCAGCAATATTAGCCATTTACTCCTTTACACGTCGCCAGTGAAATTGGAGAAAAATGACTGTGTTAGAAGGCAATTATTGTAAAAAAAATGTCGCTGAGCCCAAGGGAGGGGGACAGGGAGTGACTGCTCAAATTGACATCATCACCACACCATCAATTATCCTTGCTCTAAAGCAATGGTTCTCAAACTTTTTTCAGCCGGGACACACCGGACAGATGGTTCTTACATGCGTGACACACTGAACATATGACCGTCACAGGGCTATATGTGAACATCACTCTGCATCCACAGGAACCCCCTAACAATGGATGCAGAGCAGAACTAGGGCATTACCCATAGAACTCACCATGCAAAAAAAAGATGTTCTGGTTCTGATGACATCTCAGTAAAAGAAAAGACAGTAATTTAATCTTATGAAAAGACAGTAATTTACCACTAATGCATATCCTATTGAGAAAACACAACAAATAAGATTGATACAAATGCCTACATGCTAGTAAAATACCTCACCTCGGTCACACACCCTTCACCAAGTACAGAAAAACCACAAATTATATAAATATGGAGACAAACTGGAATGGAAAACCAAAAAAAGCCACTCTGCATGCAGTGCAAACCTGGACAAATGGAAAGAGAAATATAGCTCCTAACACAGTCCCAGGATCTGCAATAATGCACAGAAACTAATCTGCACAAAGTTACACCTGCATTATGGAACACATAACAACCCTATCTATGAAAAGGCAACACTACAAATATTAAATCAGGTCTTAAACTCTATTAGGAAAACAGAACAAGCCAAGCTGCTATATATCCCCACATCGAAATAACTGTAAAACTATATTAATAAATGTTTCAAAACAGCTGATGAACAGAATAACATCAAACAATTAAAACTCATAGAAATTATTAAAAATTGTCCAGATATCAATAAAATATTTCAAAACAGCAGACACATCACATAATACCCAATAATTAAAATGGTAGTCAATCAAGAAAAATAAACTTAAAATGCCACCTTTACTTACCCTCTCCAGCAACTCTCCTACCCTTGAAAGCACATACCCTTGAAAGCACATACCCTCTCCAGCAACCTCTTCCCTTGAAAGCACATACCGGGAGCAGCAGCGGCTGCTGAAGCTCTGTCCTCACGGTCCTCTTCTTTAGGGCCCACAAGTCACTCACACACACAAACCTCAATTACACCCTATGACCAGTCTCTGTCTCACACACAAACACCAGTCGCCTCCCTGCCTAGTCTTATCTCTTTCACACACACCCCAGTCACCTCCCTAATCAGTCTCTGTCTCACCCACACCCGTCACTTCCCTGCCCAGTCTCTCTCACACCCGTCACCTCCCTGCCCAGTCTCTCTCTCTCACACACACTTTGCTTAGAGCCCCAATGCTGTGTTCCCTTTTAATTTTGCAGTGGCAGATTTCCCAGGGCTACCGCTGCCTTCTCAGCCGCACTAAAGCAGGAAACATTTATTTTAGAAAAATATGCCACAGCACTCAAGCCTTTCTTCTGGCTGTTGGATATCCCTAGGCTCCCGTGGCCCCCAATCTGCCTGCTTTTACGGCCACTGGGACCTCCAAATGCCCCATCTGTAATCAGCATGGCTGAGTGCCACTTTTACTTTAAATGCAGTTCTGCTGTGCTCACTGTTGCATCCGGGGGGAAGAATCCCCAGAGCAACCAGCCTCTTTATGCTTGTGACTCACTGCTGCTTTGGGGAATCCCTACTCTCTCGTGGTTCCTGGCATGGCTGGCCTCTTTTCTTTGTGGCTTGCTGCTGTATTTAATTTCAGTACTTCCAGGCCATGGTGGCCACAGGGTAAGGCTTCTTCACCCCAATGGGCCTGGACACTGTCATTGCTCCCAGCCCCCCTCAAACCTCCCCACCCCAGGCTATGAGATGCCCCCCTTCTTCCTGCCCCACAGGCCAGAGGCTTCCTCCTCCCACTGGCAGGAAGAAGGGAGGAGGCTTCCGATTGGCCCACGGGGTAGGAAGAAGGGAGGAGGTTTCCCATTGGCCCAAGGGGGGCAGGAAAAAGGTAAAGGGAAGTATAAGTGGGGCTATGGGACACCAGAAGCCGCGACACAGCAGCTGGTGCTTGGCGACACATTGGTGTGTTGTGACACACCGGTTGAGAATCGCTGCTCTGAAGCATATTGGGATAGACTTAAAGATCTAAACATGTATACTCTAGAGGAAAGGTGAGATATGATAGAGACTTTAAATACCTTCAACATTACCATGCAGAAGAGCAGGCCTCTTGCAAAGTAAAGGAAGCTCTAGATCAGGGGTCGGGAACCCATGGCTCGCGAGCCAGATATGGCTCTTTTGAGGGCTGCATCTGGCTCGCAGACAAGTGTCGCCATACTTCGCGGTTCCCCGCTGACCCAGCTGCTCCCCGGTCCTCCGCCGCCCGGGCTTAAAATGCTGTCAGCCCGGGCGGAACGCGGCAGGACCGCTGGAGTCAGCGGCACCGGCGTGCTCTCTTCTCCCCCCCCCCCCCCCGCGGCCCGGAAGAGGAAGTGGAGAGCATCGGGTGCCTGCGCGGGAAGAAGAGACCACACTAGCGTGGTCTCTTCTTCCGCGCAGGCACCCGATGCTCACCACTTCCTCTTCCGGGCCGCGGGGGGGGGGGAGGAGAAGAGAGCACGCCGACTGGAGTCATCCGGGTGCCTGCGCGGGAGTCATCGGGTGTCAGCCGGGGTGCCAGCGCTGGAGTCATCGGGTGCCTGCGCGGGTCTTCCCGCGCAGGCACTCGATGCTCTCCACTTCCTCTTCCGGGCCGCGGGAAGAAGAGAGCATGCCGGTGCTCTCTTCTTCCCGCGGCCCGGAAGAGGAAGTGGAGAGCATCGGGTGCCTGCGCGGGAAGACCCGCGCAGGCACGCTAGTGTCCGACGGGAAGAAGACTGCAGCGCGGCTCGGAGGAAAATGAAAATCTTCAACCGCGGCCGATGGGACTCCGCCTTCGCCTCCGCGAGGGCTGAAAATGAAGGAGGTTAGCGTTGGGAGGTGGCTGCTGCTGCCGCGAGTTCCCGGGGGGGGGGGGGGGGAAGGGGGAGAGAGAGAGTGAATGAATGAGCGAGCAAGCATGTGTGTTTGAGATCCTGTGTGTGTGAGTGAGAGATTGCATGTATGTGAATGATTGAGAGCCTGTATATGTGAAAGAGAGTATGTCTGTGATTGAGATCCTGCCTGTGAGAGAGAGAGCATGAATGTAAGTTTACCATTGGGAACCTGTATGTGTAAGTTTGTAATTGAAAACCTGTTTGTTTGAAAGAGTATGTGTGTATGATTGAGATCCTTTGTGTGTGAGAGAGATCATGTGTATGTATGATTAAGAGCCTGTGTGTATAAGTAAGAGAGAGATCATGTGTGTCTGTGTCTGATTGACAGCTGGTTTAGGTGATGGAGCATGTGAGTATGTGATTGAGAGCCTGTGTTTAAATGAGAGAGAGAGACCATGTGTGTCTGTGTGATTGAGAGCTGATTTAAGTGAGGGAGCATGTGAGTATGTGATTGAGAGCCTGTGTTTAAATGAGAGAGAGAGACCATGTGTGTATGTGTGTGATTGAGAGCTGATTTAGGTGAGGGAGCATGTGAGTATGTGATTGAGAGCCTGTGTGTAAATGAGAGAAAGAGAGGACATGTTTGTAAGCATGTGAATGAGAGTCTGTGTGTGAGAGAAAAAGACAGCATGTATTTATGTGATTGAAAGCCTGTGTGTGTGTAAGCGTGAAAAGATAGACAGCATGTGTGTAAATGTGTAATTAAGAGCCTATATAAGTGAGAGAGAAAAAACATTTGTATATGTGAGTGACTGAGAGCATGTGTGTATAGGTGTGTCATTGAGAGCCAGTGTGAGAGAGAGCGCTGGTATGTGACTGAGAGAGGAGAAAGTTCCAAGCAAACCACCCCACCTCCTGCTAATTCAGAACAATCTCAGGACACCTGGATATCAAACATTCCCAGGTATGCAGAGCGAAAAATTTTTTGTATCCTTATTATTTTTCATTACTGGATCTTTGTGTCTGCTATTTTGAAATATTTTGTTGGTATCTGGAAATGTTTTATATGAGTTTTTAATTATTGGATATTCCACTCATCAGCTGTTTCGAAATATGTTCTTTTTGTTAGTACAGTTTTACTGCTGATGATTTTATATTTCTTGATTTGTTTTATAAGGATGTGTGATGTTTCTTTTTTCCTTTGTTACACTGCATACAGAGACTCTGGCTTGTTGCAGTTTCCAATTCAGTTTTTGTCTGCATGCTTCTTGTTATGCGTTTTGGTCTCTTTATTCTATGTTAGGTGAGGGACAGCACGTGATTCAGGTGAGGTTTTCTGCTGGCGTGTAGTTTCTGTGTAGGACTCTATAGCAGCCTGACTTGGTCCATTTTCCTAATAGGAGATGTATTGGTGTCTTAAGGCCTGGTGTAATATTTTCAGAGACTTATTGTACTTTAAAAGTGTGATCTTACATAAAATGCACACATTTACTTGTATTTAGTTTTAAACATATTGTATGGCTCTCATGGAATTACATTTTAAAATATGTGGCGTTTATGGCTCTCTCAGCCAAAAAGGTTCCTGACCCCTGCTCTAGATCGATCAGTGACTGGATGAGGTTAAAAATGGAAGACAGGAGTAATTAGGAAATATTTCTGTACAGAAAGGATAGTGGATGCATGGAACAGCCTTTCAGGGGAGATGGTTTAGAAACAACAGCACCTGACTTCAAGAAAACATGGAATAGGAGATCTCTGAGGAAGAGTTGGGAAATATAAAGCTAAATTAGTTGCACAGTTTGACAAACTAGATAGGTCATACAGTCTTATTCTGCCATCACATTTCTTTTATTTAGAGTTTTTTAAAATATCTACAAGTTGTCATTGCATTTGGGTTTATTCCATACTTAATTCAGTAACATTGTTGTTTTCCTTCATCAATCCCTGGTCTTCTCTTTGAAAAGGAGTGTGGAAAATCTCCTGCATGCATATACTGATGTCCAGTGTGCTTGATGAAAATTAAGTAAGAGAGATTGTGACAGAATAAATGTTAAAGGTGAAAAGCTGACACTGTAGACCGAGGGACAGATTCAAGAGTGCCTTCTGTTCCTCCCTGGAATAAGGAATCCATGTTGTCTGCTATACTTGCAGCATACATTATATTGATAAGTGAAAAACAGCAGACCCTCTTCTAGTAAATCACAAATACTAAAAAAGAAGAGGGAAATTATATTGCATATCAAATATGTAGTTACATAAACAAAATCCAAAATTTTAAATATACTAGAGATGGCATCAGAAGGAATGTGCATAGGTTACAATCTACTGCATTCCACAACACAATAGGCCTCAAGCAGTTCTCAGAAGACAGCGTTAGATCTCCATCACTTTCTACTCCAGTATATTAAATGTAAATCACTTTACTCCCCTTTTTAATAACACCCTAACAGAAAGTCTTTATTAGAAAAGTAAAAATAAATGTTGTTGAACCTATCTTAATAAGAAAAGAACTTGTTATGAGGACCTTAACTAATCCAGCTCAGACATTGGCCTATGATTTGGCGAAACCTTATCGCTTATTTCAAGGGTCACCAGATCACTACATATTAATAAACAGATCTCATGTCGGCGTGAATGCTCATGCAGGACAAGGCATACCAGCACTGCCAAAGTGTTTAAAGACCAATCACAGCCGAAGATACTCCATAGCAGACCATTCAATACGGAACGTCACAAAGCTGGGGAGTATCTATGGAGTATCTTCGGCTGTGATTGGTCTTTAAACACTTTGGCAGTGCTGGTATGCCTTGTCCTGCATGAGCATTCGCACCGATATGAGATCGGTTTATTAATATGTGGAGATCTGGTAAACCTTGAAACAGGTGATGAGGTTTTGCTGAAACATTGGCTGATGTCAGGGGAGGATTAGTTATATTCGTCACAAGTTCTTTTTTTTTTTTAAGATAATTAAAAATTAATGTTGTTGAACCTTTCTAATAAAAACTTTCTATTAGGGTGTTATTAAAAAGGGAGTAATTTACATTTAATATACTGGAGTGGTAGGTGATGGAGTTTTAGTGCTGTCTTCTGAGGACTGCTTGAAGCCCATTGTGTGAGGGGAGGCAGCAAGAACATAAGAAATTGCCATACTGGGTCAGACCAAGGGTCCTTCAAGCCCAGCATCCTGTTTCCAACAGTGGCCAAACCAAGCTACAAGAACCTGGCAAGAACCCAAACACCAAGAAGCTCCCATGTTATTGATGCCAGTAATAGCAGAGACCATTCACTAAGTCAACTTGATTAATAGCAGTTAATGAACTTTTCCAAGAAATTATCCAAACCTTTTTTAAACCCAGCTACACTAACTACATCCTCTGGCAACAAACTCCAGAGCTTAATCGTACATTGAGTGAAAAATAATTTTCTCTGATTAGTTTTAAATGTGCTACTTGTTATCTTCATAGAGTGCCCCTTAGTCCTTCTATTATCCGAAAGCATTCCCTTAATAATAGTTAAGATATCATGAACTAGCCATCTGTTGCTATCAAAAAACCATTGGCTTATGATACTGTTCCCAAAAGAAGAGATACCACTATTTAAGACACTCATTTCAAAATTCCCTTTTAACTAATGAGTCCAGATGTCTTATCCACTGACTGCAAATACATCTGTAACCCCACCCCTATCATGTGCCGGTGGTGCCATAAAAGAATTTGTTTCTCTTGGGGCTGGAGCCACTCACCGGCTGGCTCTCTTTCACAATCTCTTTTACTTCCAGAGCCAGATCCTTTCTTGGTTGGGGGATAAATTTACTTTCAGAGCGCAATGTGAAAGGGGTGTCCTTTTTCACACATTTCCCTTTCCTTTAAGTTCCCTTGGGACAGAGTACATATCCTCATGGTGGGTGCAGTGAGTGCGAAAGAAATACTCTACAATTACTGAGTTAGTGTCCAAAATTAAAGTCTTTAACAGTTCAAGCACTGATGATGAATGGCACAATAACTTAAACCATAGAATTCTCTTGGTTCCTTCTTTTACAGTTTCTTTCCCTCTATTTGTACAGGACTCACATACCAGACTAGGGAAACATCCAACCTCCAGGGCTTGGTTATGTGGCATTCCCAGGTGGGCAGGGTCTCCTTAGAATGGTAAAAAAAAAAACCCCTTCCAATCTGGTAAATATGGCAAAGAGTCTAAGGCACAGAGAATAAATCTCTCTCTCCCCAAGGTGGTGAAAACATTGGATGAGTGTCCCCAGTGATCTGTGATTGCCCTTACTCACAGGTAGCAGATCATCTAGATCTCTGGTTCTTACACAATCTCTATTTCTTCTTTCTGGATCACTGATGAGAGGGATCTCCTTGAACCAAGTGCAAGGTGATGCATATAGGGAAAAATAACCCAAGCTATAATTACACAATGTTGGGTTCCATATTAGGTGCTACAACCCAAGAAAGAGATCTAGGCGTCATAGTGGATAACACATTGAAATCGTCGGTGCAGTGTGCTGCGGCAGTCAAAAAAGCAAACAGAATGTTGGGAATTATTAGAAAGGGAATGGTGAATAAAAGGGAAAATGTCATAGTGCCTCTGTATCGCTCCATGGTGAGACCGCACCTTGAATACTGTGTACAATTCTGGTCGCCGCATCTCAAAAAGATATAATTGCGATGGAGAAGGTACAGAGAAGGGCTACCAAAATGATAAGGGGAATGGAACAGCTCCCCTATGAGGAAAGACTAAAGAGGTTAGGATTTCAGCTTGGAGAAGAGACGGCTGAGGGGGGATATGATAGAGATGTTTAAAATCATGAGAGGTCTAGAACGGGTAGATGTGAATCAGTTATTTACTCTTTCGGACAATAGAAAGACTAGGGGGCACTCCATGAAGTTAGCATGGGGCACATTTAAAACTAATCGGAGAAAGTTCTTTTTTACTCAACGCACAATTAAACTCTGGAATTTGTTGCCAGAGGATGTGGTTAGTGCAGTTAGTATAGCTGTGTTTAAAAAAGGATTGGATAAGTTCTTGGAGGAGAAGTCCATTACCTGCTATTAAGTTCACTTAGAGAATAGCCACAGCCATTAGCAATGGTTACATGGAATAGACTTAGTTTTTGGGTACTTGTCAGGTTCTTATGGCCTGGATTGGCCACTGTTGGAAACAGGACGCTGGGCTTGATGGACCCTTGGTCTGACCCAGTATGGCATTTTCTTATGTTTTTTGCTTCAAACAGGAAGGAAGAGCAGTGAAAACTTCCTGCTGGATCTTGAAATCAAACCTGTTCCCCTCAAATGAATTTAATACCAGTGTTCCTCCTTGCAGCAGTAAATATAGGAAACCCCTCCTGACCCTGGTCACTCTCCTCTGGCAGGGTTTGCCTGGCTCCTCTGATTGGACCTGAAAAACAACTTAAGCTAAACTCCTCAGTTTAAGCAAACAAAAGGGACTGCCTTTCGATCTCTCTGTGAGCTACTATATAGACTCTCAGGGAAAAGGTCATTCCAGACACCTCAAAAGGAGGGACTGCCTTTGAATGGTAACCTCCCCTTTACACTAACCTGCACTCTCACTGACTAAACTAAAGGTTCACCCAGGGTTTAATGGCAGCCTGACAGGCTGGTCGGGTTATACATCTTTTTAAATTATTAAACCCAAAAGCTTGTTGATAAAGCCACATTTTCAAGGCTTTTTTTTTAAAGTAATTATATATGACCTAATTCTAAGATTCTCAGGCAAAAGAGTCCAGAGACTGGGCCCTGTAATTGAAAAAGCATTCTTTCTTATTGGACTGAGATGAGCACGCAGGATTTCAAGAACACCTCTGTTTGCAGAGCAGTGTTGCGAACGTCGGGATGTGGTCGCTTGCTCTGGAGAGATGTGAGCCCTTGGACCATGGCGTGGCTCAGGGAGGAGCCCCAAGGCACACACCATTGGAGGTGAGAGTATCCAAGCACAGGTTGGAGCTGGAACAAGGCTGGACTAAAATCAAGGCAATGAACATCACAGGAACTGATACAAGGCAGGCTCAGACCTCCACTGGACCTACACTCACAGGTGAGACCCAGCAATGCAATGCTGGTCTCAAGAGTATTCCTTCTGATACCATCTGTAGTATATTTTAAACTTTAAATTTTGGATTTTATGTAATTACATATTTGATATGCAATACAGTTTTCCTCTTCTTGTTTTAGTATTTGTGAGCATATATTACATTTCATTCATTTTCTGTTATCTCCCTCCCTATCCAGCCTTAAATGTGGAGTAGGGGTTACAAATATTTATCTTTATATCCATCTGTCTAAACAGAACAAAAAAGATATGTTTGTGTGTATAAATTAATAATCATGTATTGCTTTTTCCTTATGAATCTCTATATCCTTTCTCACCACATATTTTTTGCTTGATTCACAGAAAAGAATTTCGGGAAAAAAAGATAGTCACAGAATTTGGTTAACAAAAATAAGTGTAACTTGCCCTATGGCAGCGCTCGGCACTGCCATACCAAGGCTCCCTGGTTCAGTGCCCAGATCAGGTCTTCTGCACCCTGGCTTGTCTGGGACTGGAGATGCTGCTAAGGGGTGGGAATCATAGTCATCAACAAGCGTGAACTAATTTGTATTCTCTTTATTGCTGCTATTAGTGTATATTACAATTCATTTCCTTTCATTGTTAAAATGTTTTAAAAACTCACTAAAATTATTAACTAAATAGACAAAGTGACAAAGAGGGACAGATAGAAGGGCTATAATTACAACCACAGTTGTCCTGGGGGCAGGTGCAGAAGCTGCAATTCTTCAGATGTCTGCAAATGACAGCAATATTGTTTAGCTTACATATCAAGTTGTTTAAGGTGCTCTGTTACCAGGACTGTAACATCAAAAGAACTGCTTGACTATTAACACTAAGTAGCAAACAATATAGACAGAAAGCTTTTGGTTTCATGTTATATTAAAAAACATATATTAGACTATAAGCAAACATTTATGAGACTTGAAAATATACCAATTTTACCAACACATTTAAAAAAAGTGTGCTTTATAATAGTATATACTTTCTTTATTCAAAATTCATCTGTCATTGCATATGTACGAAATCTGGTTTGGTGTTTGAGGGCAGGGCTAACAGCATTTTTTACATGATAGATCAGCTGAACTAAATAGCATTATCATAGAACAGTAATTTCCACCCATCCAATGAGGGTTCTGTCAAATGATAAAAATATTATGAATACATCACATGAAACAATTTAAAAAAAAAATAAAAAAAAAAAAATATCATCACATTTAATTTTTAGCGGTAGGAGGTGGTTCTGGAGATTGAAGGAATTCATACGGGTCATGTAATATGTCTTGCTGTTCTCCGACACTGAGATGAGATGGACTTCCTGTAGTATTAGGAAAATAAAAGAATGACCTTAATAACCAGGCATTTGCAATCATTACAGTGTTAGAAAGCATGTGGCATTATTCAATAATAACTTTTGTCAATAGGTAAAGAATGAGGAAAATTTATTTTTTGAATAAATTCATAGTCTCTCTGTTAGTTTTGGAATAAAGCAATATTACTTTTAGAATATAAGATATGCAAGAAATTCCGTTGATCCAAAACATTTGCTCTCAATATACATAGGGACATAAAGATAAATACAAATATATTAACTCATTTAAAAATGTTTTCAGTGCATAAACATCAATCAGTAGTCAATCAGTAGTCGAGGAGATTAGACAGTGTAAGATGGAAAAGCCTGTTTAAACAAAAAGGTCTTTGCTTCCTTACAAAGACAGCAATCCAAATTTTGCGTTCTGGAAGCATATTTCACAGTGCAGAGGCAGCTACTGAGAATAACTACAATCATGTGTCCATGAGGCAGATGGCCTTATTAGTAGGGATCACAAAGGAGCATCATCCCTTGAGAGTGTAAAGATCTAACAGGGGTATATAAAGAGACCATAGCACATATTCTGTCAGGGACAGTTTGATGAAGTGTTTTAAAAGCCAGAATAAGAACCTTAAATTGAATTCACCAGCCTATTGGGAGCCAATGAAAGCCAGTTCAGTGTGTGGCAGCGATCAAAAGCAAACAGAATGGAATAGAAAATAAAATGGAAAAGACTAGAGAATAAAAGCAAGTTTGCTTACCGTAAACGGTGTTTCCGTAGATAGCAGGATGAATTAGCCATGCTGTCATGGGATCTGTCAATCAGGTCCGGGAGGCAGAGCTTTACCAAGCAGAACTTTAGATTTTAGCTCTCTGCGGCTGCGCGTGTGTTCCCGCGCAGGAAAGTAACAGATTCTCCTCAGTCTGTGATTAAGCTGTAGTGTAGTCGAAAAGACTGTGACTGCCAGGGAGGAGGGTGGGTCAGCATGGCTAATTCATCCTGCTATCTACGGAAACACCGTTTACGGTAAGCAAACTTGCTTTTTCCCCATCGATAGCAGGGCTGAATTAGCCATGCTGTCATGGGAGTCCCAAGCTCCCGATCACGTTGTTTATGCTATGTATGTTTGTACGTGATCATGAACAGTGTGGCAGTCACGGTGTACAAGAGGATAGAGATTGGAAGATTGCATGCCCTATCTTCGCATCAGTGGCTGCTTGTTGATCAAGGCAGTAGTGTGATGTGAAGGTATGGAGTGATGACCATTTAGCTGCCTTACAAATGTCTATAGGTTGTACATGTTTAAGGTGTGCCAAGGAGGCCGCCACTGCTCTAACTTGATGAGCTTTGGGAACAGAATGTAGCTGTAGCTTCTGTTTGTCATAGCAAAACTTGATGCACTGTGCTATCCAGCTGGAGATGGTGCGTTTAGCCACCGGTAGTCCAGGTGCCTTCGGGTCGAAAGAGACAAAGAGTTGAGAAACTCGGGAGTCCGAGTTTGTTCTCTCTTTGTAGTATGCTAAAGCTCTTTTGCAATCTAGTGTATGCAGTAATTTTTCCCTGTCATTTGTATGAGGTTTAGGGAAAAAGATGGGTAATTCTATGTCTGACTGAGATGGAATTGAGAAACCACTTTTGGTAGGAAGGACGGGTGAGTTCGGAGAACCACCTTTTGGTGATGAAACTGTAAATACGGAGAATAATGGACCAAGGCCTGTAATTCACTGACTCGTCGTGCTGATGTTACTACAACCAGTAACACCACCTTCCATGTGAGGTATTTAACGTGCTGAGTCCATGGGCTCAAACTGGGGAAGCATAAGCTGTTCAAGAACTATGTTGAGGTTCCATGGAACTGGAGGTTTGGAGATCGGAAGACGAAGGTGATTTAACCCCTTGATGAAACGAGATAGTAAGGGGTGATTGGAAATAGGAATATTGTTAAGTGGTCTGTGATATGCCGCTATGGCACTGAGATGAACCCTAATGGATGATGTTGCAAGACCAGCTGTGTACAGTGTATGTAGATAATCCATGAGTAACTCAGGTGAACAGTCTAATGGTGGTACACCATTAGAAGTGCACCAGGTCGAGTATCGTTTCCATTTATAGCTATAATTTTTCCTTGTTGAGAGTTTCCTGGATTCTAACAAAATGGACTGTGCCAAAGTGGAAACTCCCTGTTCTGTTAAAAGGAGCCTCTCAATCTCCATGCTGTCAAATGGAGAGATGAGTGTAGTGGGTGTAGAAGCATTCCTTGATCTTGGAAGAGAAGATCTGGGCAATTTGGTAACCGAATTGGATCCGAGATGGACAGTCGGAGAAGGAAACTGTACCACGGTTGCCTTGGCCAGGCTGGGGCTATGTGTATCAGTTAAGCCTTGTCTGCTATGCACTTTTGAATTGTCCTTGTTAGGAGTGGTATGGGAGGAAAGACATACAGGAGGCCTGTCGTCTACAGAATGAGGAAGGCATCCTGGGCGATCCTGAACTGACTTGGTCTTATCTAGCAGAATTTGGGAACTTCAGCGTTGATCTCTGTTGCAAAAAGATCTATTGCAGGTGTCCCCCACTGAATGAAGATGTCTTGGGCTACCTCCGAATTGAGTGTCCATTCGTGAGGATGAAAGATGCAACTTAGCCTGTCCGCTCTTGTATTTGCTACTCCTGGTAGGTAAGTTGCTTGCAGATGTATGCAATGTTGGTGAGCATATTTGAAGATTGTCAGGGTCTCCTTGCAAAGCAACCATGAACTGGACCCTCCTTGCTTGTTGATATAAAACATTGCCACTTGATTGTCTGTGTAGATCATGACCCTGCGGCCCTTTAAGCGATCTTGAAACACTTGTAACACATTTTGAATTGCTCTGAGCTCCAATAAATTTATATGTAGGGTCTGCTCGGAGATTGTCCATAACCCTTGGGTTTCGTAAATCTCGAGATGTGCTCCCATCCCTTGTGAGACACATCTGTGGTTAAAACTGCGTTGTGAGGAGGAGGACTGAATAATGCTCCTTTGGACAGGGTGGAGTCTAGGAGCCACCATGTTATGTCCTGTTTCATCTCAAAGGTCAACGATAACTTGTGTGTCAATGGTTGTGAGTGTTGTTTCCACTGACGTTTTAGTCCCCATTGCAGGTGTCTCATGCGTAGCGTGGTATTGGGAACCGTGAAAATAGCCGCCACCATGTGGCCGAGGACTACCAAAATTTGTCTCGCCGACGGCCTTTGAGTGTTGTTCAACGAGTAGAGAAGTTGACGTAGTTGTGTTATTCTTTCTGTTGGGAGATATGCCCGTTGCGAACGGTGTCCCGGCCTGCTCTATAAACTGTAGCCTTTGTGTTGGTTGGAGATGTGATTTCTGAAAATTGATCACTAGCCCCAATTCCTGTAAGCACTGTATCACTCGTCGAAGGTGATCGAGTAAGATATCAGGGGTCGAGGCTATTATTAGCCAATCGTCCAGATATGTAAAGATGGTCATACCCTGTTGTCTGAGATGAGCCACCACCACAACCATGCATTTGGTGAAAACCCTGGGTGCAGCCAATAGTCCAAAGGGAAGAACTTTGTACTGGTCGTGTTGATGGCCGTAACAAAAGCATAGGTAACGCCAAGAGGATGGATGGATTGGAATATGTGTGTTCGCATCTTTCAGATCGATGGAACACATCCAGTCGTTGGGTTGAATCAGAGGTAAGTTTGATTTCAACGATACCATCTTGAATTTCTCTTTAGTCAGGAATTTGTTCAATTCCCGTAGATCTAATATGGGGCAAAGGCCACCCGACTTTTTGGGTATGAGGAAGTATGGGGAATAAAACCCTGTCTGCCTGCTGTTTGCGAAGCAAAGCAATTTCCTCCTCCAGTTGTGGTTGGAAGCTTTGACTCTAGAATGGAAAGGTGAGGTATTATGGGTTTTGTGGTAAATTGTAGGTGGTAGCCATGTCGTACTATCTCTAAAACCCATTGATCGGTTGTTATTCTCTCGCAGGCTGCCAGGCAAGAATGAATTCTGCCAGGTGGTGCTTGATGTAGTGGTGGTGGCTGGGTTATTAAGAAGATGGCATTGATTTTACTGCAGCAGCCGGTTGCTGTGTCTGCTGTCTTTGGTTACGCGGCTTACCCCTTTGTTGAGTTGTGTTGTTGTGGCGGAGGACGCTGGTAAGATGGATATGCCTGTGTACGAAAGGATTGATAAGACCTGTAAGGTCTACGGGCATAGGATTGTCTACGAGTAGATCCTATACAACGACGCGTGGTCGAGGAGTGAGGTTGTGATGTTAAAGATTGGACTGCTAGAGCTTCCTCTTTTAATTTGCCGACTGTGTCTTGAAATCGTTCTCTGAACAGGTTGTCTCCTGTACATGGGAGGTTCGTTAGTTTCTCGTATCGTACTAGAACGTAACCATGCCATCCCACGGGCTGCGATGGCTGTTGCAGACGCTCTAGAAGATGTTTTAAATCCCTCATATATCGACCGCAGAAGGTGTCGAGAACACTCCTCCATGTCATGAAGAGGCGATGGTATCTGATCTGCCATCGAGGAAAGCATACCTTTTGTGGCTTGTATGCACTCATGTACCAAGTAGAATTGATGGTGCATAATGCGGGCATTCAACATTGAGTTGTGGTACATCTTTCTGCCAAACTCATCGAAATATTGGTTGTCTTTGCCCGGTGGATATGAGGTATGCCACTTTGCTTTTTTGAATCTTTGCATTGCAGATTCTACCACAATTGAAGCATGTGGTAGTTGTGGCATAGAGTAAGGCGATGTCTTCCACATACAAAATTTTATATCCGTTTTCTTTGAAACCGCTGACAGAGAGAGTAAGGTGTTTCCCACGATTTCTGTAAGATGGTATGTAATAGTTCCTGTGGTGGAAGAGATGTTGGCTCTCCCGGTACATCGAAAATCTTTAGGAGACCAAAGGTTTCTGATCTAGGGTCTGTCTCCTTTTGTACCTCCAGATGTAATATCGTGCCCAATTTTTCTAAAACGTTTGGGTATGTCAGGTCCTCTGGAGGGGAATATGGTTCGTGCAGTTGTTCCTGCATCGGATCCGATGGGAATCCGGTGGATGACGATGGGGATGTTTTCTGAGACAGAGAATCGATAGGTGTATTTTGCTGTTGAATTGGTGAAATTGGTCTTTTTGCTATTGGGGATGCCGGAGGCTCCACCGACGGTTCTCTAGAGGTATGTATACTGTGTTCCGGGGAACTCACCGATAGTTCGTTAGACATCTTAAAGGATGATTGAAGAGTTTCGTAAAACCCTGCCAACGATTGGGATAATTGAAAAAATGCTTCTTTTGTTTGAGGAGGCATTGCTGAATGACCAGATTGTTTTGGTAATTCACATGCTTTAGGTTGCCCCGGAGGAATTTGAGGGGAAGCACTTGGCACATCATACTTCTTCCCCATCTTGCCCTCTGTGGTCTTAACAGAATTATCTGAGGAAGTAGATGCAGCAGAGGAAGTGATTTGTATTATGTCGCTACGAGATAAGGTGCCTGCACTTCGTGCGTGAGATGACCTAGAAGTAGAAGTGCTCACTTCCCTTGTCTTCACAGCCTTTTGATGTGAGTGACTTGATCGCCTATGGTGATGGCATGACGATGATCCTGTATGGATTCCACTTCCTGACGGCGATCGTCTTATACGTTTTGATTTCACCTCTGTAGAATTGGAATCTGAAGAGGTACATCTGGAGACTGATGTCTTCATTTTAACCCATGTGGTATTGAATGATATGGGTGTTTGGACTGTTGTAGTCCACTGTGCTTCGATTTCTTTGCTGCCGTGTGCTCCAATGTCTTCGGCGCTATGTGCGCCGATGTTTTCTGTAGGTTGTGCGCATATGGTGACTTGTGGGCATAAGTCTTCGGTGCCGTTGTTTCCGGCGCAGAAGTGTCCGGTGCCGTACTCGCAGACGTCTTTGGCGCCGTGTGCGCCAATGTCTTGTGCGCCGATGTTGTTTTCTGCGCAGAAGGTTTATGCACCAACGGTGATTTGGGCGCAGAAGGTACTTTGGGCACATAAGTTGTGGGCGCCGAAGTTTTAGGTGCCGTTGTTTCCTGTGCCAATCGTTGAGGCTCTCTCGATCGTCTCGGTAAGTCCTTACTTCCAAGCCTGGAGGGTTGAGGAGCCCACAACGACGCTCGTTTCTGTGGTGGAGCCGTTGTTGTCGAGGGGGGGTGGGGGGGGGGGGGGGGTCGATGGCCCGCTGCTTTTGGGCTCTTGGGGACATTCGGGCACAAAATTCACAATTTTGTAAATTGTGCTCTGGCCCCAGGCATCGGTAACATCAGTCATAGCCACCCGTGACTGACATTACCTTGCCACAGGTACAGGGTTTAAACCCCGAAAGTCAGCCCCGCGTGCGATCCCGCTCGCAAAAAGAACAGACTAAGGAGAATCTGTTACTTTCCTGCGCGGGAACACACGAGCAGCCGCAGAGAGCTAAAATCTAAATCTCTGCTTGGTAAAGCTCTGCCTCCCGGACCTGATTGACAGATCCCATTACAGCATGGCTAATTCAGCCCTGCTATCGATGGGAAAAATATATCTGTATTGATCAATAGTGTGACTGCACTGTACAGTTCTGATTGCCCCATCTCAAAAAGACAGCAGAACTAGAAAACGTGAAGAGGAAGGCAATAAAAATGATAAGGGGAATGGAATGGCTCCCTATGATGATAGGCTACACAAATTAGGACTATTCTGCTAGGAAAAGAGATGGCTAATAGAAATGGACATAATATAAGTTTATAAAATCATGAGTGGAGTGGAACAAGTAAATAAAGTGCAGTTATTTACCCTTTCAAATACTACTAAAACAAGAAGCCTCCATGAAACTAACAACCAGAGATTTAAAGCAAATCTTCGATTTGGTCTTCCTCTGATCTTTTTAAATTCATGGAATACATTTATCTGGGTTTCTGATTCTATCATAATCTCCCTTTTAAAAGTTATACGCTACTGCAGTAGTTTTACTTAATGGCCTTCCTCCAATAAATAGTGAAAGTTGATTACATTATGATGGTTATTGCTTAGCGGTCCCATGACAATAGCCCCTTACACCAGGAGTTCCATTGAGGACTACATCTAAAGTAGCTGCTACTCTCATCAGTTCTCAAACCAGGATTTAAAATAAATTGTAGAAAGTACTTTTTTATTCAGTGCACAAATTGTGAAATCTGTTGCTAGAGAATGTATTCAAGGTGGCTGGCATTATTAGGTCGACTAAAGAAAGCTATTTCTATCTCAGGGAGCAAGTAACCGTAAAAGGTCTACTTCATGGGATCCACTGGGTAATTGCAACCTAAGCTGGCCACTGTCGGAGAAAGGATCTTGGGCATCATGGACCTTGGTCTGACCCACCATGGGATCACTTTAAAGTTGTGGCAGGAATAGGGGAGAAGAGTTTTCTTTTTTTTCACATAATAAAAATAAATAGGGTGCTAGCATGGCAAACTGTTTCAATATCTTGTAAAATTAGAACATGTATTTGAAACATGCTTAATCGACAAATATGATCATGGTAGATCAGCAGGAGATGGAGAATGAATCTGAATTACATTTATCTAAGCCAAGCATATGTTTTCAACAGTGAGTGCAGTTTTGTACTGAAATGGGACAATGTTTTATTATCTAGACAGAAATATAAAAGCCTCTACACATCTGCCCTGCTCTTTTTACCCAGATGATGTTGATCTCTTTCAGATGTGTTGGACAGAGAACTAACGTTGGAAGATGGCCTGGAGCCCACTCTGTCAGTCTGAGCTTCCTGGAAATCTTGTAAAAGCTTAGTTGTCTCATCTAAATTTAAATGACCATCATCATGGTCCAATTCCTTCTTCATTTTCCCTGAAAAACAGAGAAAAATATAACCCAAAGTTAGTACTCCTGTAATTATGTATTAAATTGCTTTGCTTTTCAAACAGTGATACAACAAAAGATGTATGTTATGGTAGGCTCATTTCAATGAATCAGATAGTTATCAGCAACAGATGAACTTACAAGTGAAGCACTGATAGGAAGTGAATCTAACGGTGTTTATCACTGCAAGTTACTATCTGATAATCATATGACAGTATTACTGCTATTATAAGCTTTCCAAACTGAAATGAAAACAAGGATTTAAACATTTTATTTAAAACATTTCTATCTCACTCTATCTGTAGACCTAGGTGGGGAACACAGGAGCATAACACAATAATTTAAAACTTAAAACATAACACAAACATGACAAACTGGCACAAACCAGGAATATATCATTTCACATGCAATTATCACTTCTTTCTCTAAAAATTCCTATATGATATTAAGCAACTTAAATTTAAATTATACCCATCTGTTCTGAAGGCTTGCTTGAAAAACAAGTTCTTTACATGTTTCCTGAGTGACAGAATAGATTTGACCACTCATATATTCTGGGAGAGAATTCCGCAAAAGTTCTTGTAGGCGTGTCTGCACAATGACTTTGTTGTGCTGATAGTACATCCAACAGATTATGTCCAGAGGACCTCACTGCTCTGGAGGGTTTGTAGATTTTTAAATTTGTACTGATGTAGACAGCAGTATTAAGTGCACTATAGATTCATCTTAAATTTCATATGTCACTGGAATTGTAGCCAATGAAGGGCCCGCACAACTGGAGTAATATGGTCACTAAGCATGGCTCCCATTATCACTCGGGCTGCTGCATTTTGAATAATTTGCAAAGCTTGTAATACAATTGTTGGCAATGCAATATAAATTGAGTTGTAGTAATCTACACTTGACCAAACTAAGACCTATAATATAGTGGGAAGGCCCCAAAGGCTAAGTAAGTTTAAATTTCCAAAAGAGACAACTTGTAAAAGGCACTTCTTACCACTGCCTTTACTTGCTATATGCAAAAAAAAGTAAGATCAGATGCCAATAAAATTCCTATATTTTGTACATAATGTGAAATAGGGATTGATATTTCCTCCTTAATGCACTTCAAAGAGTGGCCTTCACAATCTGTTTATTATCATTAATTCTGTCTTTCCTACATTTAGCACTAGTCTATTATTAAACATATATTGCCTTATAGATGACGGGCAATTGGACATTACTGGCCAAAGTAGATGTTATAGGACAAAGAAATGATTGTCATCTACAAAGGGACGGCTCAAAGCATTCTGCCGCCTGAGATGAGGGATGAGATGGCGCCCCTCTCGCCCTGCCCCCTTGTCCTTCCTCTCTTCAGCCGCCGCCGGCTGAGGGTATGGTAGAGGTAGATTCCGAGAGTGGTGAGAAAGGGTTGGGGCCCGCTCCAGTGGCTCCTGAGGGCAGTGGCTGTGCTGGCTCTGGGCTTGCGGTTAAAGGGAGGCAGGAGGCGAGCTTGACACATAAGAGAAAGCAAATGTTGCTTACCTGATGTAACAGGTGTTCTCACAGGACAGCAGGATGTTAGTCCTCACAAATGGGTGACATCGAGGATGGAGCCCAACCACGGAAAACTTCTGTCAAAGTTTCAGGAACTTTGACTGGCCCCTACTGGGCATGCCCAGCACGGCACTAACCCTGCAGCCAGCAGGGGTCTCCCTTCAGTCTTCTTTTTTCCGCGCAGCAGTAGCCACGCGGTTAAGGAGCTCTTTCCACATTCCTGACAGGAATTTCTTCAATTAATTTCTTGAAGAAAAATTTGCCCCTCAGGGGTCTCCCCTCTTCAAATTTTTCCTCCGCGGTACTTCGGTAAGTTTTTGCTGTCGTTTTTGTCGACTACCGTCGAGTTTGGCCCTCGAGGCCTGTTGGCAGTCGACCGTCCCGTGGCTAAATTTTTGGCCTATGGCCATGGCGTTGGGGTTCCGTCGGTGCCCGGACTGTACACGTACTATGTCCATCACAGACCCACATAGAGTCTGTGTTTTGTGTTTAGGGAGTGAGCATGATGTCCTGACATGCACCAAATGTGCCCTAATGACACCAAAAGGTCGCAAAGCCAGAATGGAGAAAATGGGACTCCTTTTCCATGCCCACACTCCGACGCCATCGATTGCATCGACGTCATCGGAACCGGCACCGTCGAAGTTTCACCATCGACAGCCTCCTGGTGACCGCCTGCCAACTTCTCTCAAAGAATACAGAGCTTTGCTCTGTACAACTTGGTCTCCTCAGTTGATAAGATAGTCAGCGAAGTGCAGTGAAGACAAAGGCTGTCCAGGAAGGAGGGTGGGATCACATGGCTAATTTATCCTATCTATGGAAAACACAGTTTATAGTAAGCAAACTTGCTTTTTTCCCATCCATAATCTGGCGCAATTAGCCATGCTGTCTGGGAGTCCCCAGTTTAGGGTTGTTATCATGCACAAACCTTTGATTTGGGATGACATAGTTATTTGATGTTGTTACTTCTTAAGTTCTGTGTGCACAACTTGCAAATCCCATGGACAGGCTTGAGCTCTAATGGCATGAAGCAACACCACTAATCCCACCGAGGTATCTGAAGCCGCTTGCTGGTCTAGTCAATAATGAGATATGAAGGTATGGAGAGAGGACCATGTAGCTGCTTTGCAAATGTCCAACAAAAGCACATTATGAAGATCTGCAATAGAAGCTGCTGCGCCTCTAAGCTGATGTGTGTTGACTTTGGCTGTGAGTCTTGAAGTTTGGGACAAGTAGCAGAAGTGAATGCATTGAGTTATCCAGTTAGCTAATGTTCTTTTCGGTACTAGTAACCCTGGCGTATCTGGATTGAAAGAAACAAAAAGCTGGAAAGCCCGGTTATTTGTTTGAGTTATTTTCTTGTAATATGCCAAGGCTCTTTTACAGTCTAATGTGTGAAGTAATATTTACCTGTCATTTTCATAAGGTCTTGGGAAAAATGTAGATAACGTAATCATTTGATTCAGGTGAAAGGCTGAAAATCTTCAGTAAAAAAAAGATGGTTTTATCCTTAAAGTGACTTTGTCACGGTAAAATTGCAAATAAGGAGGATAATAAACCAGTGCCGGAAGTTCACTGACTCGTCTCGCTGAAGTTATTTCTACCAGGAATAGAACGTTGCATGTTAGAAACTTCATAGAGGCAGTCTCTAAGGGTTCAAAGGGCAGACGCATGAGCGTTTCCAACACCAAGTTGATATCCCAAGGGATAGGAGGTCTTGAGACCGATGGGTGAAGTTTTAGGACTCCCTTCAAGAATCGTGACACCAATGGATGGGTTGAAATGGACAGTCCATCCCTTGATATGCAGCTATAACGCTAAAGTCTTCTCTTATAGATGACATTGCCAGCTCATTCTGCTTTGATATCGTATATACTGAGGGATCGCAGGTGGCACACCAGGTTAAGAGGGGTGCCTTTTCAGTTTTTTTTCTCTGACTCCCTCTGCTGGATTGGTCCGATGTGATCCTGACCCACTCCTCGAGAAACAGGGAGAGACAACCTCCAACCGCTGGAACCGGGGAGAGGGTCGGAACACCTTCATTGGGACTGCTTAACTCCGGTGGCTCCTTGAGAGCCTCCATCCTGAAATGGCCTCCGACCATGAAAGGAAGTAGGCCATGACTGAGCTCTCTGAGTCTGTTGTCGGGCGGGAAAAGCGGGCGGCTGCGACTGCCAAAATATGCGCTGTCCTCGGAAACGGTAACGCGCTGCCCCAAAGGGCCTGGAAGACTTAGGCTTGTCTTCTGGCAATTTATACACCTTATTCTCCCCAAGAGACTTAATAAGTGTGTCAAGTTCCTCCCCAAACAACAATTTTCTCTTAAAAGGCAGATTACCCAACTGAGTTTTGGAAGAAACGTCCGCGGACCAGTTCTGGAGCCAGAGAAGCCGCCTAGACGAAACTGCCATGGCCATGTTGCGTGAGGATGCCCGCAACAGATCATATAATGCATCCGCTGTGTAAGCCACCGCGGACTCCATCCTAGTCACCTGATCTGCTTCCTCTGACGATAACACCTGTGATCTGAGCATTTGCTGGACCCACCCGAGGGTCACTCGCTGCATGAGGCTACTGCAGACTGCCGCCCTAACAAAGAGCGCTGACACCTCAAAGATGCGCTTGAGGAGGACTTCTAGCCGCCTACCCTGTAAGTCCTTAAGAGCCGTCGCTCCTGTAACAGGAATGGTGGTCCGCTTAGTGACAGCAGTAATCGACATGTCCAACTTGGGTGTCCCACCCGCAGGGTCACATCCGGAGATTCCCACTCCCGAGTGACCAACTGCTTAAGCATCGGGTGGAAAGGAAAAGTTTGGGGCAGGGCACGCAGCCCGGAGAGTACTGGTTTCCCCTTAACTGTCTCCGAACTGGGGACTGGTGCCTCCACTTCCAGTTCCTCCAGGACATAGGGGATCAAGGGATCCAAATCCTCCCGGCGAAACAATCGAGAAACCCGGGGGTCATCCCCTTCTACTGGAGCGGACTCATCAACACCCCCATCTAGATTTTGGAGGAGAGGATCTAGAAAGGATCCCAAAGGAGCAGGCTCCGGAACCCCCCCAGGGGCCGAAAGGGCATTCAGAGACGTGTCCCGCCTTGCAATCTTTGCGGGAGGGGGCTCCTCATCCTGCTGATGAGCTTCCATCTCCAAAAAATCCCTATTCATAAGTAAAATAAATTTTGAAGAAAAAACTGACTGGCTCTTTAAGGGATCCGATAGGGGAGGAGGAGGAGGAGGGAGGACCGAGCTCACTGAGGGGGCGGGCCCCGGTTCGCACGGTCGAGCGGGACTCAGACTGGGAGGAGAAATCGGAGAATCCTCTCCCGCAGCCGGCAGGTAGGGCTCTGACAAAATGGCCGCCATTCCCGTGCGCGCTGGCGACGAACCTGGACGCGATCGCAATCGCCGTTCCGCGGCAAAATTGGCCAAAAATCTCCCCCAGACAAGCCCTCCCCTCTCGGGTAGGCCGCGGGCACAAACCCCGCCCCGCGAGAGGCGCAACCCCGCCTCCCCACATGCGGAGCACGATAGCCCTTATGGCATCCGGGGGGGTTGTGTTTCCAAACAGCGCGGTAGGAAAGAAAAAGAAAGGTCTTAAAATACCCTGCAGACTCGCGGCCTTCCGGAGCTCTGGGAACGCTGCAGCAGCCGAGGAAAACTTGTCTCGGGGTGCCAAGGGGAGGGACAGGCCCACCAGTTAATCCCCCTCCAGAGAGAGATGGCCCTCCGGGAACAAGGCTTACCTCTACTGCTGCTGAGTGAAAAGGCTGGGAAAATGAAAACCGCACTGAGCTTTTTTTTTTTTTTATACAAACAACTTGCTGTAGCCAAAGGTGTTAACTAAAGCTTCCAGAGCCTTAGAACTCTGTAAAAAAAAAGATGTAACTAAATTTAAAGAAATTGAAAGATCAGGACCGCAGGTTCTGTCAACCCCTCTGCTGAGAGTCAAAGAAAATACTGAGGGATCGCAGGTGGCACACCAGGTTAAGAGGGGTGCCTTTTCAGATTTTTCTCTGACTCCCCCCGCTGGAAGGGAGACACAACCCAGCGGTCTGGACTTTGATGGATTATAGCACAATAAAAGGTAGGGGCAGACGTGTAACACTCAAAACCAGGAATGCTCTTCTATTTTATTACTGCTTCTCAAATAATGGAAGCAGTATTTACAAAAACTGATTCAGAAAATCATATCCTCTGTTCCCTGAATTGCAGGATATTGAACTAGTAGATGAAGAGAATTTGATGATTTTAGTCAGTAGCATCTTAGCCTCCAGAGAAGAGGTGGAAGAGGCACATGATACTAACAAGGCTGAAGTGAGACACAGCAAAGAGGAAGACCAATTCCAAGCCTAAATAGCCAAGCCCTTCCCTTAATGATGCTGTATGGAAACAATATCAGGCTTCCTCCAGAGATTTCCTCTGCCTATGACTTTGAATCAGTTTTGTTAGTGCCCTTTGACCCTCATTTGGGCTGCTTTGCACCACACTCTTTCAGTTATTTTGACCCTCTATCGCTGCCTGATGTTTTCCCTGCCTCTTTTGATGATCTGTTCCTCTTCATGGTGCCTTGAGTTATTCATGGGCCCAAACCTGGGTACGTACAGGGAAACGGACATTTGTCAGGGCATATCTTCTCTGGACAAACCCAACTTGACCCAATTTAATAAGCTTAGGCAGAATAACTTAGCCAATATTTTAGTTAATGATTTCTGATCAAAATTTAACAAATAGATAGGGTAGAAGGAAGCTGGTGAGGTAGGATCTTTTTCTGACTTATGTATTACTGTAATTCGGCCTTCATTTGCGTTATATGGGTACTCTCCCTTATCCAGCAAGGCATGAGGAACCGACACAATCTATTAAGTTCTTATAAAATCCTGCATTGTACCCATCAGGTCCTGGAGCCTGATGGGTACAATGCATTCTGAATTCTAAATTATATTGTACATTCATAGGTGTAGACACCTAAAAACATTAATGCGACTTTACTTATTCCTGCAATCACATGCCAGAGAGAAAAAACAGAAACAGAAAGCTCTCTTGTGCAACAGCAGATGTCTATTGTAAAGTGATCACAAAGAAAAAGCGACAAAAAAAAATAAATCAAACATTGCCTCAGCCCGCTGACTCCTGAACATCGCTTCAGGCTTTGTGCTCTAGTTCCTCGACACATTTTTTAGCTTCCGTCACTGAAAGGAACCATTTAACTCCCTCACGGTGTGTCACACGAAGTTTGGCCAAGTACAATAAAACCGAACATCCAGCTTATTCAGCTTAGAATATACAGGTGCAAATTCCTGGCATTGAGCAGACAGTTTCGCAGAATAATCTTGAAAGACCAATATTTTCTTTCCTCCAGAGGTAAGCTGTTTACCCGCATGAAGGGACTGGCTTCCACTTTATGAGAAAAGTCCAGAAGCCGAGCTTTAACTAATCATGGCCTGTACATATTCTCTCTTTGACGGCCTAAATTAATACTCATTTAACGGCCTCATTTAATACTAAACTTCCCCTGCAGTTTAGAAAGACTTAGGGGTAGATTTTAATACATTCGCGCATCCAGGTGTGCGCGCTTCCCGGCATGCACAAGGGGGGGGTGTAGTTTTGCAAGTCTGCGTAGCGAAACAATCTGTACTTCCTCAGTTCCCTCCCAGACCGCTCCAACTAAGGAACTGACTGGGAAGGAACTTCCGTAACTCTCTGCCTAATCTTCCTTCCCCTTTCCTCCCCACCCCCTAAACCTTACCTTTTTTTTTATTTTTTAAGTTGCTGCTACTTTGGAGCAGAAGCAACTTGTGTGCGCTGACAGTCAGGCCAGCACGCTTCTCCGGCACAGTGGCAAATGACCGCTGTACTGGCTGCCTCCAGCCCTGCCCCTCTATCTGGGCCCGGCTTTTCAGCACGTAACAGGGATTGCGCACGTGGCCGGGCCCCTTTGAAATTACGCACAGCATGCATAAGGCACGGCCACACACATAACCCCCGTTTTTTATGCGCGCAATTGATTTAAAATCTGCCCGTTAATTCCTGGGGAAGCCAAGTTTCCAAATCTTTTGACAATTCATGTTCTCCATTGTCTCCGGCAGGCCAATATTTTCTAGATCTTCTAGCCATTCTTCCTGCTTGGTTAAGGCCATTTTAAGCTTGATTGCCTACAGGACATGCAAACGGAGGTAATCTTATGTATCGGATACTCTCTACTTAATTTCAGGTATTGTTATTTCCTGTGCTAGCATGCCCGTTCGCCATTTTGGATTCACCCAATCTCGGTTTCTCTTTTTCTTTCTCTTTCTTTGCCAACCGAGCTAACATACCCAGATGTTTAAAAAAAAATATGTAACAGCTAGTGTCTTCACCTGTCTGATAAGGCTTTAGCCTCCAAGAATTTCATCCAAATAGAGGCAGACTGAGAGTGCATAAGTCCGAGAGGGAAAACTCACATCTCTCTCCATGTGATCTCACTCTAGCTGATTTTAATGATAGTTTACAGATTACTAATACTAGGTCTGCAATTTCATTTTTCAGTTCTTTCAGCACTCTGGGATATATATTATCTGGTCCAGGTGATTTGCTACTCTTTAATTTGTCAATTTAACCTAGTACATCTTCAAAGTTCAATTAGATTTGTTTCAGTTCCTCTGATTCATCATCTTTAAATATCACTTCTGACATGGGTATCTGCTTTATATCTTTCTTAGTAAAGACCGAAGCAAAGAATGAATTTAATCTTTCCATTATAGCCATGTCCTCCCTTAGTGCCTCTTTTATCCCTCTATTATCTAATAGTCCAACTGACTCCCTCACAGGCTTTTTGATTCAAATGTACACGAAAAAGTTTTTATTATGAGTTTTTGCTTCCACTGAAAGCTTTTTTTCAAATTCTAACTTGCCAGTTTTTATGCTGTTTCCTGTTTTCTTCATTTGGATCCCTTTGCCTTTTTCTGAACTATGTTCTTTTGGCTAGAATAGCCTCTCTCACCTCACCTTTTAACCATGCTGGCAACTGTGTGGCCTTTTTTCCACCTTTTTTTAATGCTGGTAATATATCTAGTCTGGGCTTCCAAGATGATATTTTTAAACAATGTCCATGCCTGATATATACTCTTGACCTTTGTAGCTGCTCCTTTCGGTTTTTCCCTAACCATTTTTCTCATTATCTCCCTTTTGAAAGTTAAATGCTATCGCAGTAGATTTCCTTAGTGTCCTCCCTCCAGTTATCAAGTCAAATTAGATCATGCTATATTCACTATTACCAAGTGGCCCTAATACCATTACCTCTTTCACCAAATCATGTGTTCCACTAAGGATCAGGTCTAAAATAAGCTCCCCCTCCACTTGTCAATTCTGTACCAACTGCTCCATGAAGCAGTCATTTATTTCACCTAGAAACTTTATCTCCTTAGCTCGCCCTGATGTGACATTTACCCATTTAATACTGGTGTAATCAAAATCACCCAATATTACTGTGCTATTTTTTGTTAGCTTCCCTAATTTATGTTAGCATTTCATCTTTTGTCTGATCATTCTGGCCATGTGAATGGTAGTATGCTCCTACTGTTATTCTATTCCTCTTCTCACATGGAATTTCTATCCATAAAAATTCTACAGTGCATTTTGTTTCCTGTAGAAATTTTATCCTGTTTGACTCTGTCATCTAACATACAGCACCACCCCTCTACCAATTTGATCCATCCTATCACTGCAATATAATTTCTACACTGGTATCACAGTGTCCCATTGGCTTCTTCCACCAGGTCTCTGAGATTTTATTTATTTATTGTAACATGTTTTGTATACCGTATATTCGGTTTTGCCATCATAACGGTTTACAGTACAAGAAATATTAGGAGAGTAACAGAGTTTTAACAAAGAATTTCAAAGATAAAGTTGGGTAACATTAGGGAGTAGTTGGGTAACATTAGGGAGTAGTTTTATATAGGAAAATGTTCTTAGATGTCTATTATAGAGTTCGTGGTTTTATTGATCCTTCATGGGTTGATAGGGTGGTGCCTTAGTTTTCTTTGGAGTTGTCTGTTTGGGAGTCTGTTGGTGTCGGTGGTTAAGATCATCTGAGAAGGCTCTGGTAAAAAGCCAGGTTTGAGTTCTTAGATTGAGGGGTAAGGAGTTCCATAGAGATGGGATGGCGATGGATATAGCTCTATCTCGGGTTGATACCAAATGCAAGATTTTGGTGTGAGGAATTTTAAGGAGGCCTTTATTCATTGAGTGAAGGTTCCTTTTTGGAGCATGTAGTTCAATGTGTTCAGTTAGCAAATAGTTTTGTTGTCCTGTGATTAATTTGTGGAGGATTGATAAAACTTTGTATTCTATTCTGTATTTAATTGGGAGTCAGTGCAAGGATATGAGAGTAGGTGTAATGTGTTTTGTTTCTTGGTTCCTGAAAGAATCCTGGCAGCTGCGTTCTGCAGTATTTGTAGTGGATGGATGGTGGAAAAAGGGAGGCCAAGGAGTAGGGCATTGCAGTAGTCTAGGTTTGTAAATAGTAGTAGTTGCAGGACTGTTCTAAAATCATTTTATGTGAGGAAGGGTTTGAGACGTCTGAGTGTCAGTAATTTGTGATAACCATCTTTGATTTTATTTGATATATGGGTTTTGAAGAATAATTCTTTGTCAATTGTAATTCCGATGTTTCTAGCATGGTCAACAGGAGAGATTATTGTTTCTGGGTTTTCTGTTTTGAGTGGCTGTCTGGGTGAATCATTGATTTTTTTTGTCAAGGATGATTAATTCAGTTTTCTCGATGTTAATTATGAGTTTTAAGTTGGAGAAGAATTGCCTGATTTTTGAGAAATAGGAGTTTATTTTCTTGTAGGTTTCTTCAAGCGTATTTTGAATTGGGACTAATATTTGAATATCGTCAGCGTAAAGGAAATGGGTCAAACGCAGACGATCCAGTGTGTGACAAATAGGTAGGAGATAAGATGTTAAAAAGTGTTGCTGACAGGAGTCCTTGTGGGACTCCTATATTTAGGTTCACTTTATTTGATATGTTGTTGTTGAATATTACTTGGAAACTTCTTTGGGATAAATATGAGGTGAACCATTTTAGAATAGTGCCTGATATTCCTATTTCAAAAAGTCTGTCAAGTAAAATGGCATGGTTGACTGTGTCAAAGGCGGCTGACAAATCCAGGAGAATTAAAATGTAACTTTGTCCTTTGTCGAATCCTCTAAGAACTGTGTCATTAAGTGAAAGGAGTAATGTTTCCGTGCTTAAGTTTTTTCTGAAACCAAATTGTGCGGGGTGAAGTATGTTGTTCATTTCTAAGTATTCTGATAGTTGGGAGTGAACGATTTTTTCAATGATTTTTGCAATGAAAGGTAGAATAGATATGGGTCTGTAGTTTTGGATGTTTTCCGGATCTAGGTTGTTCTTTTTTATTAGTGGTTTGATGATTGCAGATTTTAGGCATTCAGGATATATCCCTTCAGTGAGGGAGAGGTTGACTATGCCCGTTAATGATTTTATTATTGAGATATAAAGTAGTTTAATTGTTTGTATGGGGATGCTGTCGATGGGGTGGTTTGCTGGGTTCATTTTTCTGATTATTTTTTGGATTTCAAGTGATGAGCCAAAATCGAATTCATTCCAGGTTGTTGTTATTTCCAGAGGTAGTATAGGAAATTGGGTGTATGAAGTGTTGTTGATGTTAGAGTTGTTAGTTTTCTGATTTTTTCAGTAAAGTATTCAGCAAAGTCGTTGCTTTTGCTTGTGTTTGGAGGTGCTCTTGTTTCATTAGGTGATTTGATGAGGTTTTTTACTATGGTGAAAAGCATTCTAGGGTTCTGTTGGTATTTAATTATTTTGGTCGAGTAGAATTCTTTCTTTGTATTATGGATGAGTTTTTTGTAATTTGATAAATAGGATCGGTATGCATTGAGTGATGGAGAGGTTTTATTCTTGCGCCAGAATCTCTCTTTTTTCCTGAGTTCTCATTTAGCTGATTTTATGGTATCGTTGTACCATTGATTGTTGTATTTAGGATTCTTTAATGTTTTTGTGATGATTGGATTTGTTCTATCAACTATGGATTTGGTAATGTTTTTCCATGATGTTGTTGCTGTTTCAGTGTTTGTAAGATCAACATTCTTGAGTTCATCTTGAAGATTTTGTTGCAATGTTTCGCTATAAAAAGGGAGGGCGATATGAAATGGTTTGTTTGTAGTTTTCTGTTGTGGTGGGTATACTGTTCTGAGTAAGGGTGGTGTGGATGAGGTAGTGGTCTGACCATGGGATTTCGGTGATTTTTATGTGATGTGAGTTCCAGATGTTGGTGTTAATGAAAATTAGGTCAAGAGTGTAACCTGCTTTCTGGGTTGATCCGTTGACTATTTGTTCTATTCCCATTGTTGCAAGAGCATCTGTGATTGTTCTGCATGTGTTTGATAGGGGGCGTGTGTCCATGTGTAAGTTAAAGTAGCCAAGGATAATAATTGGTTTTTTGAGGGTTAGGTTGGCAATCATGAATTCAATAAATGGGGAGCAATTTCATTCCAAGGTTGCGGGAGGACAGTATACTAGGCAGATTTGTAGTTTTGAAGAGTCAAATAGGGCTATTTCAAAAGGGGAGCATGATTTAGCTGTGGTAAGTTTCATTTGTAAGCTTTTCTTGATGATTAGCATTAGACCACCGCCTTTTTTTTTTAGTCTGGGGACTGTGAATAATTTGTATGATGGGTCTTCTATTTGGTTAATTAGGACGTTGTCAGAGTCTTTTATCCAGGTTTCAGTGATAGCTATGAAATCTGGTTTGTTATTAAAGAGTAGGTCTGAGATGATAGGAATATGCATTTGGAGTAAGTCTTTAGATTTCTGTATGTTGACTTTGAGAGATTGAACTTACTTGTTTTCTTGTGAATCCTGGTTTTTCTATTCGAAGTATTTTTAGGAGGGAGCTTGGTGGTTTCCATTTTGTTAAGTGGAAAGTTGCGAAGAGGTGTGTTGATAGTAGGAGTTTCTGGTTTGTGAAATTCTAAGGTTTGCACTAAGGGGTGCACAAAGGGGAATGCCCCTTTGTCGCGCTCCTTAGGCACGCGATGCCTAGGTATATCTACTTCTTCATTCAGTGCTATGCATCCTAACTCTCCCATTTTATTTTTTAGACTAGCATTTGTATACAGACATTTCAAAATATGTATTTTGTGTGTAGTAACAACCTGCTTATCAGTTGACAGGGGTAATCTGGAATCTTTCGGATCTGTCTGCTCTTTACTAAAAGACACCTGGGATATTTTAGCATTTATTTCAACCTCTCTATTGGGATGCCCTAACCATCTTTGTTTTGTTAGTGTTCTTCAAAGATACAACATTCTGAATCATGTACATCTGAGTGATTGTTGGTTTTCCCCCATCATCTAATTTAAAATCTCCTCTATCTCAGTTTTAAAAATTAGTGCCTGCAGCCTGGTTCCACTCTGGTTAAGATGAAGTCCATCCCACCAGAACAGGCTCCCCCTTCTTCATAATGTCCCCCAGTTCCTAACAAATCTAAAATCCTCTTCCCTGCACATCTCATCTATGCATTGACACTCTGGGGCTCAGCCTGCCTCTGTTGTCCTGCGCATGGAACAGGAAGCAATTCTGAGAATGCAACCCTGGAGGTTCTGGATTTCAGTTTCCTACCTAAGAGCCTAAATTTAGCCTCCATAACCTCCATCCTGCACTTTCCTATGTCATTAGTACTCACATGTACCAAGAGAGTTGGCTCCTCTCCAGCACACTCTAAAATCTTATCTAGGTGGCGTGTGAGGCAGGCAAGTTATAATCCTCACACCTACCAGCCACCAACTATCAACGTTTCTAATAAATGAATCATCCACTATAATGGCTGTCCTAACTCTTCCCTCTTGGGTATATAGACCTGTAAACATATTCTCGGTGTGAGAAGATAAGGCATCAGCTGGAGGACAGTTCCTTGCTACAAGGTCACTTCCTGACACACCAAGGTGATGGTCTCCTGCCAAATGACCTTGCTCCTACAAAGCAGCATAAGGGCTGCTTGACTGGAGTTGGGACCGCTCTACTATGCCCCTGAAGGCCTCCGCTATATACCACTCTGTCTGCCTCAGCTCCTTCAGGTCTGCTACTCTGACCTCCAGAGATCAGACTTGTTCTCTAAGAGCCAGGAGCTCTTTGAATCAGGTGCACACATACAACATCTCACCAATAGGCAGATAATCATATGTGTGTCATTCGGTGCAAAAAACTGGATAGCTCCCAACTTGCTGCTGAATTTCTGTCTGCATCTTCATTTTATTAAGTTGATAAAGTTTTAAAGCTGATTATGGAATTGGTATGTCTCTTAATTTAAGGGGTTTAAAAAAATGTGGTGCCTTTTAAATTCTAAAAGATTGATTTTAAACCAAGCACATGTGCACCCATATGCGCACATAGTGTGTGAACAAGGATATGCTGGAATTTTTAATCAAAAATAAAGAATCCACGTATACAGGAAATAACTAGTAACCTACTACGTCATTAAAGATCCTGAAATAATATCATGAGTGGATAAGCTCATAGAGACCTCATATTTAGATGCCAACGGGCTAAGCTAATGTAAGCTTTTGATAGCATTCAATTACATTTTAATCATTGGTCTCAGTGGGCTGAATGTAAGGGGCGCTTTACCAAAAAAGCTGCCCTTTTATGCACATTGAGTCTATAAGTACTTGTAAACGGATTGCTCCCACGCTTAAATCCGGAAGTGTACTTATCTTGCCTTGTCCGTCAATGAGCCATGTAAAGATGTTGGAAAAATGGTCGACTCCGACGTTGCCCCGACACTGAGTGTTTCGGAGAAACCTCCTTCTTCAGGGGGCCGGGTACCACCGACAGGGGCTCTGTTGATATCCGGAAAATCTTACCATACTAAGGAAAAATAAAAGCAAGAACCAATGTGCATAAATAGTACCACTCAATTTTAAAGAATGGCGCCGGGATATGGGAGAACACTTACTGATGCAAGAATGTTTGTTAATGCGGCAGCATCGCTAGCATTTCGGTATAGCTCTGTAAATGCAATAAGACACAATTTGTAAAATTAGAGCTGTAAGCATAGGTCTTATGCTGTAAGAGGGTACCTGTCCTTCACGCAGTACTGACTTTGACGATGCTGGACTGAAGGCAATGCGCTCGGCCGTGACACATCTATCGGCGCCGCCGATAGATGTGTCACGGCCGCGGCGCCCGGCGCCGCCGATAGATGTGTCACGGCCGAGCGCATTGCCTTCAGTCCAGCATCGTCAAAGTCAGTACTGCGTGAAGGACAGGTACCCTCTTACAGCATAAGACCTATGCTTACAGCTCTAATTTTACAAATTGTGTCTTATTGCATTTACAGAGCTATACCGAAATGCTAGCGATGCTGCCGCATTAACAAACATTCTTGCATCAGTAAGTGTTCTCCCATACCCCGGCGCCATTCTTTAAAATTGAGTGGTACTATTTATGCACATTGGTTCTTGCTTTTATTTTTCCTTAGTATGGTAAGATTTTCCGGATATCAACAGAGCCCCTGTCGGTGGTACCCGGCCCCCTGAAGAAGGAGGTTTCTCCGAAACACTCAAGTGTCGGGGCAACGTCGGAGTCGACCATTTTTCCAACATCTTTACAAGGCTCATTGACGGACAAGGCAAGATAAGTACACTTCCGGATTTAAGCGTGGGAGCAATCCGTTTACAAGTACTTATAGACTCAATGTGCATAAAAGGGCAGCTTTTTTGGTAAAGCGCCCCTTACATTCAGCCCACTGAGACCAATGATTAAAATGTAATTGAATGCTATCAAAAGCTTACATTAGCTTAGCCCGTTGGCATCTAAATATGAGGTCTCTATGAGCTTATCCACTCATGATATTATTTCAGGAATTTTTAATCATGCATGTTTTAAAATACACCAACCACGAATAAGTATGCTCCTAATTTTAAAAGATTACTCTAGCACAGCTAGTATATGCGTGTCTTGCATAGGACCTTGTTGGCTTTTTCGTGCCTATGGCAACGAACGTTAAAGGCACATTCCCAGTTTTCCAATTAGTTTGTCAGTTTGTCCAGTTAATAGTGAGATTTTTCAGACTCCTCTGGTTTTCATCCTGCACACTGCCCAGATGACCTGGACCCTCACCCTGCCCTCTAAGCTGTACAACTTGAGATCTACAGACTTGCTCCTCCTCAGGAGCAGCAGTAAAATTATGCATATATCTTGCGTATGCATGCTGCAGGTTTTGTTTTTAAAATCTGGAGTTAAGCACATAAGTCTTGGACTCGCTCCTTTTCCTCCAACGTATTCCTCTTGCGTGCACAGGTACATATGTGCATATTTAGTGGCTTTTTAAAATCCGTGTTGCTCGTGTGCGGCCCACATATACACGTATTTGGGCATGTTTGTGAAAGCAACGCTTAAAAAATTGACCTGTAAGGTTTTAAATTGATAACTATGCAACTCTTGTTAGTTTGTAAATGACTAGCAACAATACTTAAATTAGTCAATCACTAAAATCATGGTTAATTACATGTTTTGCAAAATCACTAACTGACTCATATTTTCAAGATTTTCCTAACTTGGTGTGGGTCCTAGAATGACTGACTAGTTTAGAAACAGTTGAGTGGGAGGTGACAAAAGATAGCAGTAAATGGAATTTTCTCCGGGTGTTACTATTTGTACAAAGATTCATTGGACTGATTCATTTCAACATTTGCGTGAGCAACATAGCAGAAGGATTTTCGGGAAAGGTTTGTCTTTTTGCCAATGATACTGAAATATGCAAAAGGGTGGACAGCAATGGCAAAAGTTCGAAAAATGCTTGCCTGCATAAGGAGAGGAATGGTTAGCTGGAAAAGGATACTTGAATGGAAAGTTTCCCAAGAATTAAACAAATCCTATTCGTCCCATTCGTTTCATTCCCCATTCATTTCTATGGGCCATTGCAGTCTATGGCTCATATGAATCAATTCGGAGCAGTTGTCAATTAGTAGCTAATTATATAGCAAGTTAGCAGCCAGTCCTTCCTAGTAACTCAAGTGTGAGGTTGTGAGCTGTTCTCATGGAGACCACAGCACAGAGACAACATACAACAGTGATCCAGCCTATCACAACTCTCCGGATCCAGTGATGCTTATGTTGACGACTACGCATGAGATGTAATGTGCATTTCCTCTGTAGACATTATCTTGGGAGGATGCTGTTATCTGTCATACCACTAATACCTTGTTTTCTGTTTGACTGTCTAGTTATAAAAATGTACCTTTTAGGTGACTGTAATATTAAAAATTGTTAAGAAATATTGATCAGTATATTGTTTGCCGCATAATTTGTCATTGTGTATACCACTAATACCACCATAAGGGACTTGCAGCCACATGCCTACCTAACAAGTCCCTTATTCCACCATAAATAACTTGCTGCAAACTATTTCAAATGCTTGACTGTATCATAGCTCAAGTATTTGGGAACCCTGAAAGAAAAGAATTGTCAAATAAAGCAAATATTTAGTTATACTTGCCCAAAGTGTTTAGAAGGGAAATATCAAGAGAAACATCTGAATATGATTTCATTGACATAAAATCCAGAACAGAATTACTGCTGTCTCCCACTGATTCTCCAATCTGTAGAACAGAAAAATAAATAATACCAAAGATGGTGATATGTTGATTGCAACGAATCTTTTCATTATACTGAAATGGTATTTGGTTATCTTTATGCATATATTATTTTTTAAACTTTAGCTGAACCTGATTAAATACTGCATTTCTATCAATACACTTTTAGGAAAATATATCCATGGAAAATTGAAAAAATATAGAGGCCAATATTTAGCATTACTAACCGGATAAGTAGCAATGTAGATAGCTGTATATCTGGGGGGGGGGGGGGGGGGTGGGGATGCGGGGACTTGGTGAATCAGGGCAGGGTTACTTAACTAGTTAACTTAACCAGATAAGTAGTGATATTCACTCTTATACAGTTAAATTAATTGGATAAGTTAGACCTTCCATCGAGAAGGCTTAAATTAGCTGGATATAATTTATCTAGCCAAGTACTGACTTTTACGTGGATATTCAAAAGCATAGCTCTGCTACTGAATATCCCATTTAACTTAGCCAGATAAGTTACATTCGGCTAAGTTACACAGCCATTCAGTTTGGAATATTGAAGCCTCGGAGGCCCATATTCAGTAAACCAACAAGTGGACAACTTATCCAGCTAAAGTTAGGCACATTATTTGTCCTGGATATTCATCAGGATAAACATCCGCTGAATATATGCACCTAAAGTTATCCAGCTCAATGTAGCTAGATAACTTAAAAACCTAAATGGCTGTGCTTGACTAACTGGTTATGGTTTTTTTGTTTTGTTTTTTTTAAGTTTATATTTATTTATTTTCAGAAATACCAAAATTCAAGAAAACTTGAAATTGAAACAAACATAACTAATTATTACAAAGGAAAAAGAAAAGAAAGGAAAAAGAAAATTATGATTATCTGTGTACAAACCACAATAGAGGGAGCATCATTGGAAATTAACATTAAGCAACATTTCCCAGCTCATATTACTTGGCTTCAATACACCCTAAACTTATGGATTAACTACTTTATCTTGAAGGAATTGCTCAAGCTGTTCCGGATCATAGAAAAAAATTTAGATTCAGCTAACTTAATATGAAATTTACAGGGGAATCTGAAGAGGAAGCTAGCACCTCGTATCAACACTCTCTGCTTTTTCTGAAGAAATAACATATGCCCAAACTGAATTGCTTTGATCACATCTGGAAAAATAGCGATTCCATCTCCCCGCCCCCCCCAATTTTTTGCTTAAGCCTGAAAAACACTTTTAATGTCCAATCTCTCTCGGACTCCAGGACATATGTAATTAATAATATTGCACTAGGGAGCTTCCTCTCTTGAGATTCAGACACTGAAGTTGGAAAATTTTTACCTTCAGCTGGAGTATCCAACCCAGCTGAGGAACTAGCAACAGGGATTACAGAAGGCCTAACTGGGAGATAAAGTACTTTAACTATAGTGGGAACATGATCAGGGGAAACTTTCAATAGCTCCATATAAAATGTATTTAGTGTATCGTTAGGATCTGTACTTGGACCGGTGCTTTTCAATATATATATAAATGATCTGGAAAGGAATACGACGAGTGAGGTTATCAAATTTGCGGATGATACAAAATTATTCAGAGTAGTTAAATCACAAGCAGATTGTGATACATTACAGGAGGACCTTGCAAGACAGGAAGATTGGGCATCCAAATGGCAGATGAAATTTAATGTGGACAAGTGCAAGGTGTTGCATATAGGGAAAAATAACCCTTACTGTAGTTACACGATGTTAGGTTCCATATTAGGAGCTACCACCCAGGAAAAAGATCTAGGCATCATAGTGGATAATACTTTAAAATAGTCGGCTCAGTATGCTGCAGCAGTCAAAAAAGCAAATAGAATGTTAGGAATTATTAGGAAGGGAATGGTTAATAGAACGGAAAATGTCATAATGCCTCTATATCGCTCCATGGTGAGACCGCACCTTGAATACTGTGTACAATTCTGGTTGCCGCATCTCAAAAAAGATATAGTTGCGATGGAGAAATTACAGAGAAGGGCAACCAAAATGATCTATTTATTTAGTGTTTTTCTATACCGGCATTCGCGATGGGAATCGCATCATGCCGGTTTACAATTAACAAAGGGGTGCGAAGGAAGAAACAATAAGAACATTAACAGGTGCTGAACGAAAGGTTGCAGTTACAATAAAACAGGGAATTACATAACTTGGAGCAGTGAAGAGGCGATAGGAATTTAACAAAGAAAACAAAATTACCAATTAATAGTATTTACTAAGTTATGGAATTTTGCAAAGTTATTATTTACCAGGTTAAAGGTAAAGTCTGCTCGTCGGTTAATGGTGCATTAAATTTTCATTGGGGTCTGGAAAGGCTTTCATAAATAACCACGTTTTGAGTCTTTTCCTAAATGTTGGGAGGCAGGGTTCCTGTCGTAAGTCCGGTGGAATGGAGTTCCATAGAGATAAAGGGGATGGAACAGCTACTCTATGAGAAAAGACTGAAGAGGTTAGGGCTGTTCAGCTTGGAGAAGAGACGGCTGAGGGGGGATATGTTAGAGGTCTTTAAGATCATGAGAGGTCTTCAACGAGTAGATGTGACTCGGTTATTTACACTTTCGAATAATAGAAGGACTAGGGGGCATTCCATGAAGTTAGCAAGTAGCACATTTAAGACTAATCGGAGAAAATTCTTTTTCACTCAACGCACAATAAAGCTCTGGAATTTGTTGCCAGAAGAGGTGGTTAGTGCAGTTAGTGTAGCTGGGTTCAAAAAAGGTTTGGATAAGTTCTTGGAGGAGAAGTCCATTAATGGCTATTAATCAATTATACTTAGGGAATAGCCACTGCTATTAATTGCATCAGTAGCATGGGTTCTTCTTAATGTTTGGGTAATTGCCAGGTTCTTGTGGCCTGGTTTTGGCCTCTGTTGGAAACAGGATGCTAGGCTTGATGGACCCTTGGTCTGACCCAGCATGGCAATTTCTTATGTTCTTATGTTCTTAGGAGAAATTGAATCAGATTTTGGAAAATTTAAAATTCTCAGATTAAACCTCCTTGAATAATTTCCCCTATTTTCAATTTTATTATGAAGAATCTCATTATCTCTAACCAATGCCAATGACGAGTTTTGTAACATAACAATTTGCCCTTCCATAATCCCCATCTTTCTTTGGTAATCCTGAAGCAATTGTGAATGATTGCCAACTTGTAAATTCAAATTATCAATCCTAAAGGAAAGTGATTTATCCAAAGCTGCAACAGTAGTTCATAAAGTCTCAAGAGTAGTAAGAGAGGGCTTAACTGGGGTCGAAGTAAATGATGTTACCTCTTGAGCTCCAGTAACACTCACCAAAAATGTACTCCCTGAGACCAACTTCCTCTCACAAACACAGCTGGACCCCAGAGCAGCGCTGGAAGTGTAAACTGCGGGTAGATTATATGCTTCCAGTGCTTCTCTTATAAGAACAGTGCTGGAAGTGCACAAGGAATATCTTACTCCTGGCATCCCGTATAACCTTCTCCCGAGCAGCACTGACAGTTTATGCGGAACCCTGACACACTACTAAAACTCTCCATCTCTGCAGTTAGTGCCTGTAGGGAAGCAGGTGGGTCCGTCAGCATGAGCAGTATATCATCAGCAAACAGCGACAGTGTCGTGGTATATCGGCCTACAGTTATCCCCTTAATGTCTTCATTCTGATGGACCCTGATTGCAAATGGCTCTAGAAATAGAGCGAAGAGAAGCGGTGAGAGTGGACAACCCTGACGCGTTCCTCTTCCTACTATCAGGCTGTGGGAGAACGCTCACTCTCCTGGTGCGCGCACAGGCCAGGGTCCTGTGCACGAGACTCAGTAAACCAAAATATTAAAATTAGGGCTGGCGGTAAAAAGAGGCACTAGGGACACTAGCGCGTCCCAAGCGCCTCTTTTTGGACAGGAGCGGCGGCTGTAAGCAGGTTTGACAGCCGACGCTCAATTTTGACGGTGTCGGTTCTCGAGCCCGCTGATAGCCACGGGTTCGGAAACCGGACGCCAGCAAAATTGAGCGTCCGGTTTTCAACCCACAATCTGCGGGCTGATTTTACTTTTTTTTTTTAAAAACTTTTGGGACCTCCAACTGAATATCGCCATGATATTAAGTCGGAGGGTGCACTTCCCCGGTGCAGGCAGAAATTAACGCCTACCTTTGGGTAGGCGCTAATTTCTTAAAGTAAAATGTGCGGCTTGGCTGCGCTATAAAGCAGTTCAAGCGAGTGGCTAATATTTTGGCTAAAAGCTTAATATCGATATTAATTAGGGAGATGGGTCTGTAAGAACCACATACGGTTGGGTCTCTTCCCAGCTTCACTAAAATGGAAACTTTTCTTTAGCGTGGTGGCAGATAGATCAGCAAACACTGAAATCTCAGTCTCTTCCCACTGCCAAGTGCATTGTTTCCTGGCCGCTTGTGCAACTTTTTCTTTGAAAGCATATGAATGAAAGCAGACCACTATATCTCGTGGTCTGTTCCCAGATTTGGGGCACATAGTCCTGTGCGCTCTTTCAATGGCCGTACACTGGGGAGGGGCTGTGTCCCCTGCACCGTTTTCACCCATAAGAAAGGAACAAAGTTTTTCTATCACACTTACACAGCATGTATGTTCCTCAGATTCTGGAATCTCTCTGAATCACAGATTGCATCGACGATTTCAATTTTCAAGGTCTTCCAATTTGTCTTCCAGCTTTGGGTGACCAGCACTTTTTTAGTAGCTCCCTTTAGCTGTTTCCAGTGTTCCTCCTGTACCTCTATCTGTATGTCTGCTTAATCTGTCCTGAGGCTTAGTTCTGCGATTTCTTCCTTTAGCTCATTGCAGAGAGCTGTCACCTCGGCTTTATAGTTTTTAATTTCCTGCTGGAGCTCGCAGAACCACTCCCTCATCTCATTCCTCGTGGGCCAGTCAGTCCCCTCTGGATGCTGCGTGCCTCCCGCGGCTCCCCTGCACTCTGGATCGCCATCGGACGCCATTTTGTCTTCCTCGGAGTCAGCACTTTCACCTCCCTTCCGATAGGAGAATTTTTTTAAGACGACGCCTTGCGTTTCGCCGTTATGTGAGAGGGGAGAGTTTCCTGCAGTCGTCCCTGCTCTCTGCTCAGTGCGGGTGATCTCGGTGCGCTATAATTGCACTATTTAGGCCAGCATGGTGGGGAGCTCCGTTCTTATGCTGCCAACATGGGAAGTGACGTCACTTCCTCCTGTAAACCATTCTGATGGTGAAACCGAATGAACCAAACACAGCCACAGAACTCAGGAGAAGGGAGAAGAAAATAGAGCAGGAAACCTTTAGTCTTTTTTTTTTTTTTTAAGAGGAGAGAAAAAGCAAAAGAAAGAAGGGGGGGGGGGGGGGGGGGGGAAGAGGGTTAATTCCAGTGACCAGCCAGGAAAAAACCCTGTTCTAACAATTTGAAGTCCCCTGGTCCATTGGCTGTGCTCAACCAAGGGAGGGCATATAAGACTTTTACCTCAGGATATCCAAATTTCTATCTTCTTTACTAGGCCTAACCAGGTCTCAGCTCGCAACACAAGATGTTTGCCTGCCATCTGCTGGAGACAGAGAATACTGTCAGGCTAAGCTCAGCACAGGAGTCTATAAAAGGTGATGTCAGCAAACTGGTTAGTCTCTGCCTCCATCTGCTGGTTGGGAGGCATAACCTATGTGTCCTGACTGGTCTAGCTGGCTGAAGAGGAAGACTTTTTTAATCCATTTTTTCAGCTGAATGAAAGTGTAACATCTTCAAACTTGATCTTGCTTTATCTGATGGAGAAAACAACTCGTATTTTAATTTTAAATTTCTGAATGAAGAGACCCGCAGGGACATTCTACATAGGGGCCACAGTTCATTAATTTATGGCTGGGATCCAGGCACCTCAAAAAGAGGTCATGATGGTCCATGTTGGCCATCTTATGTTGGCAATTTGTGCAAAATTTGAAAGGCTTATTGCTTATTTCATCGGATTTCTCCGACATGGCCCCAGAGAGGAAGAAAATATATGAGGTAAAATAAAAACTTTTAAAAAAGTATTATGCTAAAGAAGTAAAGCTATGAAGACAAGTACTTACAACGTTTGAAAGTTTGGGGAAAATTCGAAAAAAGATGAGGTAACAGAAGAGAGAACAAAACATCCAGGAGGCGGCACACAAACATTATAGTGGTACATCAAGGTCTTTAGGGGAGGGGCAGAAGCAAATCAAGGCCTTGGTGGGAGGGAGAGTTCCTTTGTTAACATTTTAGAACTAGACTACTGCCATTCAGCAATGCTTTTATATCAAGTTGCCCATGCTAGCATTATTTCAATTTGCAGGAAATTAAAATGCAAGAACAGAAAAAGTAGAATATAGAAAAGTAGAATATAAATCAAATAAAGCAAATGAATAAATAATAAAATAAAATAACTTTCTGTACACTATTATGTCACGTCCCAACTTAAACATATAATCGACTGTCACGATCTGGGCTCAACAAAACAGTGGGTGGAGCTGGAGCAGGCCCTATTGGGGGGACCCCCAATATACACACTGTTTTGGTCAGGTGGGCTCACGCCCCGAGATATTACGGCTTTCCCCCCGACATGTGGATAAAGGTGAACCGGTAGATATAGTATACTTGGATTTTCAGAAGGCGTTTGACAAAGTTCCTCATGAGAGGCTTCTAGGAAAAGTAAAAAGTCATGGGATAGGTGGCGATGTCCTTTCGTGGATTGCAATCTGGCTAAAAGACAGGAAACAGAGAGTAGGATTAAATGGGCAATTTTCTCAGTGGAAGGGAGTGGACAGTGGAGTGCCTCAGGGATCTGTATTGGGACCCTTACTGTTCAATATATTTATAAATGATCTGGAAAGAAATACGACGAGTGAGATAATCAAATTTGCAGATGACACAAAATTGTGCAGAGTAGTTAAATCACAAGCAGATTGTGATAAATTGCAGGAAGACCTTGTGAGACTGGAAAATTGGGCATCCAAATGGCAGATGAAATTTAATGTGGATAAGTGCAAGGTGATGCATATAGGGAAAAATAACCCATGCTATAATTACACGATGTTGGGTTCCATATTAGGTGCTACAACCCAAGAAAGAGATCTAGGTGTCATAGTGGATAACACATTGAAATCGTCGGTTCAGTGTGCTGCGGCAGTCAAAAAAGCAAACAGAATGTTGGGAATTATTAGAAAAGGAATGATGAATAAAACGGAAAATGTCATAATGCCTCTGTATCGCTCCATGGTGAGACCGCACCTTGAATACTGTGTACAATTCTGGTCGCCGCATCTCAAAAAAGATATAATTGCGATGGAGAAGGTACAGAGAAGGGCTACCAAAATGATAAGGGGAATGGAACAACTCCCCTATGAGGAAAGACTAAAGAGGTTAGGACTTTTCAGCTTGGAGAAGAGACGACTGAGGGGGGATATGATAGAGGTGTTTAAAATCATGAGAGGTCTAGAACGGGTAGATGTGAATCGGTTATTTACTCTTTCGGATAGTAGAAGGACTAGGGGACACTCCATGAAGTTAGCATGGGGCACATTTAAAACTAATCGGAGAAAGTTCTTTTTTACTCAACGCACAATTAAACTCTGGAATTTGTTGCCAGAGAATGTGGTTCGTGCAGTTAGTATAGCTGTGTTTAAAAAAGGATTGGATAGGTTCTTGGAGGAGAAGTCCATTACCTGCTATTAAGTTCACTTAGAGAATAGCCACTGCCATTAGCAATGGTTACATGGAATAGACTTAGTTTTTGGGTACTTGCCAGGTTCTTATGGCCTGGATTGGCCACTGTTGGAAACAGGATGCTGGGCTTGATGGACCCTTGGTCTGACCCAGTATGGCATTTTCTTATGTTCTTATGACATTGCAAAGTACTTACATTATTTGGAAACGATGGAGACCGAAACTTGTGGGTAGTACATTATACTCTGCCCTCTCCCCAATCTGGTATTTGTGAGAATTTTTAACCGGACAAACCAATAAGGTTTTTTGCCGAGGAGAAGAGAGGGGCCTCACTTGCCTGGGACAGGTGTGGATTAAGGGGATGCTATCATTTGAGCAATTGCAAAATACATATGGCCTGCCTAAGATAGATTTCTTAGCCTATGCCCAGCTACGACATTTTATTTCCACAAGCGGTGTTAAACTTGACCTGCAACAGGGGCGCTCTATATTTGAGGGATATTGCATCCTGCCAGGCAAAATGAAGAAAATTATCTCTAAGGCCTATCAGTTATTGGCGGGAGGGGATTATCAAACTGCCACTCATTTGGCAGCATGGGAGACAGATCTGAGAACCACCTGGGATTGGGGTAAATGGGAGGAATGTTTTTGCAATCTTGGTCAGACCTCAATGTCGGTGGCCATGATGGAAAATAGGTATAAACTCTTGTATTGTTGGCATTATTCCCCGGCTAGACTAGCACAGTGGTTCTTGGGACGCTCTCCTGTTGTTGGCGGCAATGCTCCCAAGTTGGCTCCTTTATTCACATGTGGTGGCATTGCTCGCGAATACAACTATTTTGGCAGGACAGCCAGAGGCTGATGGAGAGCGTTCTGGGAGTTTGGGTTCCGTTCTTGGCAGAAATATGGCTTCTGGGGCTCCCATATGAGGAGCTTACGGATGAGCAACAGGCATTGTTTACGTACGTGGTCACTGCAGCCCGTTTGCTGGTGGCGGCCCAGTGGAAGTCTAGTAACGTACCAAATCGTACTCAATTGCTTACCAAACTACGACATGTATATCTTATGGAGAAATTGACAGCAATAAGGAGGGACACAATTTCTAAATTTAATAGGATTTGGATTTTAATGAAGTCATACATCCAAGGGTACGATAAGGGATAGGTAAATATAGTGTCACCCCCAACACTGTAGGAGCTTTATAGGGAAGAATGAAGGGTATGGAGGGGTAGATTGGAAGGGTGGGGTGGGTACAGGATCGGGAGGGAGAGGGAAAAGTACTAGGGGGGATAGAGCCATTGGGATGGCAGATTTCGGATCGTGGTAAATCTATTGTCTGTAATTGTATACTAGAGAAAGTCTTTAGATGTTATCTGAAATTCAATGTTATACATGTTTCTATTGTAAGTTGGCTCTGTAGTTTTGGTACACTTTATAAAATAAAAAATTGTCAACAAAAAACCCCCCAAAACTTTCTGACAAAGACCTGCTGCTGATAAGTGCTGAAATTACACAATGTGAAACCTAGATTTTGTTTGACAAATGTGAAATGATCAACTTGGTAAGAAAAACACAGCAAAAAAAGAAAATAAGGAAGGATGATATTGAAGCATCTGCATTTACTATTTTTAAACTTTATTAAGTATGATATTCAATAGTTTAATGCCATAACTTAAATTTATATCACAAGTAAATTAGAGACTGCTAAATCAGCCCTAGCCTGGAAATGAGAGAATAGTATGTATGCATACTACATGAACCTAGAAGACACAAAGCAGCAAGTTCTGCAATCTCTATTTATAACAAGTGACTGCAGATACAATATCCTATGCCAGTATTACTTGAGAACGAGAGTTAATCTTACCATGACATGTTTTGAGGAGTCATCTAGGCAAATAGGCTGCAATCTGGGTTCTTCCTTTATAAAAACAGGTAGAACCTTAAAAGTAAATACAGGAAATGAGTTGTTAGTACTATATACCTGTGCTGTGTATGTCTAGTAGGGCTTTAAAAATAATAAATAGTAACAGCAGTTGTATGTGGTTCTCCTGCTACAACAGCATGCAATGTACTTTATCATCATGTTCACCTCATGCAAACAGTAAGTAAGAGTTAAATTAGAAAGTGCAATTTTAAGACAGTTGAAATCATTGAAACAATTCATACAAAATTTAGTGCTTTGAGAGTGAGGGAAAGTGAGTGGGTGAGGTTTACATTACTTCAGGTAAAAACTTGGGAGCTCATTCCCAAAGCCGTATTACACGGCTTACTGTGTGGTAATTTGTCTAAAATTGTGATAAGAGGTATTTCAAGTACCTCACATTATTTAGCTCCTGATACCACATGTATTAAAATCAATATCCTAAACTATGCAAATCAAATAATATGGCTTGCCTGAAAAATCACAACCTGTTTTATTTAACGGGAAGTTAGTTAAAACTCATGCTACCTGGGAAGCATGGTTTAAAGGGGCTAATCTGCACTGAGTCACTGCCACCGCCTCAAAGTAGCAAAAAACCTTGCGGGTCTGCATAGATCCCTTATCTCACCTCTTTGCTGCCCTTAGAGGCAGTTGTAGTGAAAGAAATAAAAAATATTTATGTTAATGTTCTGGCCCAGGGCCTGCCCCCAACTCCTCCTCTTTCAGTAAAATTTAAGGACCGGGAGTCCTGACCGCCCCCACCATCCGAACCCCTGAAGTACAAATTATACCCTGGTAGTTTAATGTGGGCCTGAAGCACTCCCTAACCTCCGGACTTGGTAGCAGCCATTAAGCGTTGGTTAAAACAAAATAAACTTATGCTGAATACCAACAAGACTAATATCTTACTGATTCACCGTCCTCATTGTACACCTTCTCATGATTCAATTTGTATTGATGACATCTCATTTCCTATAGATAAACCCTTCAGGAGTTTAGGAGTCTTACTTGATTCTACTCTGTCTTTTCGTCCTCATATCAGATCTCTTATTAAAAGTGGATTTTTCAAGCTCCGTCTTATTGCAGGGTTAAGGCAATTACTGTATGATCAAGATTTCCTGTTTGTAACTCATGCTATCATTTTTCCACACACAGATTATTGTAATAGTCTGTTCATTGGTCTTCCTAAAGTTACATTACAGTCGATACAATTATTACTCAATTCGGCTGCGCGTCTTGTATCCCACTCTAAACGTCGTGATCATATCTCTCCAGTCCTGTGCAGTCTTAATTGGTTACCAGTAACTGAACGCATTATATATAAAATAGTCATGGTTGTCTTTAAGCTTTTAGCTTCAGATTCCTCTTACTGGCTAAATGCCCTTTTACGCATTTACAAACCTGTAAGATGGTGAAGATCATCCCAACTGAATCTTTTAGAAATTCCATCTGTTCAACAAGCACACTTATATAGTACTCGAGAGACCTCATTTTCCATTGCGGCACCAACACAATGGAATCTCATTCCATTTGAACTTAGGTCTTTGGATGATGTGAAAACATTTAGACAGTTATTGAAAGAGTATTTACTCCGACGTGCATACAATATATTTTAGAGTGGTGTTAGCAGAATAAATCCGCTCAAAAACATGAGGATAATGATATATATTTTGAGTGACTGATTACTCATTCCATTTATATGATATTGAGCTTTATTGTTTCTGTGAAACATATGAAAATTGTGTGTTATTGTACATGTCAATTTCATGTTTTTATTATGTATGTTGATGATGTAAATCGCCTAGGCCTCCTTGTGGTAGGCGATTAATAAATTTTAATAAATGAAATGAAATGAAATGCCTGTCGGCCCCTATCATGTGATGGGGCAAAGAACTGGCAGCTTAGTGAATGAGCACCTTAGATTGTAAACTCTCTGGGATTAGGGAAATACTAAGTGTAATCTGCTTTGAAGTGTCTGAAAGGCAAAGTATAAATAAAATAAAGTAAGGAACAGGAAAGAATGTGGTATTTAATTACAAAAGCTGGTACAGAGGCCGACGTACTAAGTTGTGCGTTAAGACTGTAATCAAATTCAGTGCACAGTTTCTTAACATGCGTGCTAACATTTTTTTTTTACTCCCAATGCAGTAAGAAAATGATGTGCTAATACACTGAGAGTTAAAGTGTGTAAACACAAAAACGTGCCCACAAATCTCAGTTAAAAAGCATGCTCAACCTTTTGCATAGGTTGAGCGCATATTTTAACTCCAGAGGAAAAAAGGAATCTCTTATGTGCGCAAAACAATGAACTGCACTTTTTTTGTGCGCATAAATCATAAGGCAGGGGAGTGAAGAGCATTGCTCAGGGGTGGGAGACTGCAAGGGAGGGAATGAAAGGATACATGACTCATGACTCTGTAGGGCTGTGTCCTGCTCTCCTGCCTAAACACTGCAGGCAGCTTCCTCCTGAAAGGAAGATTCCCCTCAATCCAAAAAAAGGATTTATCTTCATTTGCATGGGGGATCACCAAGGTCACTGTCATTTTTGGAGGAAACTGCAGGCTGGTAATATTTTGAGGAAAGGAGAGGCTGAAACTATTTGGAGAGAGAGAGAAGCCCCACAGTAGTATTTTAAACATTTCTAAATGGAATAAGGGAGAGGAAGGGTAAATATTTATGCACAAATCACCTTTTGTGTGCATAAATTCAGACCGCACATCCCCAGCACCAGAACTCCCAATCAGCCCCACACTAAAACTATTGTTAGAAACTTTACTCCATAACGGACCAAGAGTAAAATTTCCAGCATTAAAAGAACATGAGTTAAGCCAGCCATGTCTCTGGGCTGGTAAATAGTAGCTAACGCCATCGTCAACATGGGATATATATATATATATATATATATATATATATAATGAGGGCGCTTACCTGTACACACATTGAGCAGAAAACTCCTTGATCCATTAGCCGTAAAGTTTGTGCCCAAAAAATTCATGCACAACTGCCAGTTAAACAGTGCACTCTGCCGAATGTACTTTGTGATATATATATTTTTTAATGATTTTAGTAAATAAGGGCAAGATATATGCTTTATGTAAAAGTAGGAAAAAAAAGGCCTGCCTTGTAACACATGTATTTGGATTAACCTCTTTCAGGTTTATTTTTCCATGTGGTTTTATGTATTTTTTTAAGTGGTATGTTTGCTTTATGTATATTTTAATTTGTACCGTGCCCTGAACTGTGGATATGAGTGAGTAATAAACAAATAAAAATAAACTGTAATGAGCTGCAGCACATTAGTATTTGAGTCTGCAGTTTACTAAGACTGGGTGCAATACAGAGGTGACATGTTAAAGCCCAGGGAAGGAAGGAAAAAGGCTACTGATACTGTGATGGCCCTTGCTCAACAAAGAGAAATGTTGAGCGATAATCTTGGAAGAGAATTCCCCCAGCCTGGGGCCGGTGAGGGTTCCTAGTGCCAAATGGGCATGCTACTTGGGGTCTAGTATAAATAATAAGGGATAACATTTAATTAAGAGAGAGCCTAAAAGTAAGTTTGTAAGTACAAATTTCAAATAATGCATCTTCTGACTCAGTAATCTAGGAGTCACGTTGGACTCTACTCTTTTATTATCTTGTCATATTTCCAAAGTGGTTAAAAATGCATTCTTTAATTGCACTTATTAAAACATCTAAAACCTTTGCTATATGCGCAAGATTTTCGCTCTGTCCTACAGACTTTGATATTTTCAGGCTTAGACTATTGCAATGGCCTATATTTGGGTCTACCAGAGGCAACTATAAAGCCATTGCAGTTAATACAAAACACTGCAGCTCGCGTTCTCAGTGGCACACCTTTAAAACAACATATTTCCCCTATTCTATATAATTTATATTGGTTACCCATTAAATATCGGATTTTATACAAGATACTAACCATAATTCACTCTTTATTAAACAGTTCTAATTCCATATAGCTCTGTTCTACTTTAAGAATCTACAAATCCTCAAGAGAACTCAGATCTTCCAACAAGAACCTTTTAGATATAGCATCTGTAAGAATAGCTAGACTAAATGTTACCAGACAGAGAGCTTTTTCGGTCGCAGGACCTATACACTGGAATGCCCTACCAAACTCACTATGCCAAATTTCCAATAGTAAGGATTTCAAAAAGTCGTTACAAACATATCTTTTTAAAAAAGCGTTTAAAAACAAAGAATAAGAAGCAAGGTATAAGAACATAAGAACATAAGAAAATGCCATACTGGGTCAGACCAAGGGTCCATCAAGCCCAGCATCCTGTTTCCAACAGTGGCCAATCCAGGCCATAAGAACCTGGCAAGTGCCCCAAAACTAAGACTATTCCATGTTACCGTTGCTAGTACTAGCAGTGGCTATTTTTTAAGATAACTCAATTAATAGCAGGTAATGGACTTCTCCTCCAAGAACTTATCCAATCCTTTTTTAAACACAGCTATACTAACTGCACTAACCACATCCTCTGGCAACAAATTCCAGAGTTTAATTGTGCGTTGAGTAAAAAAGAACTTTCTCCGATTAGTTTTAATTGTGTCCCATGCTAACTTCATAGAGTGGCCCCTAGTCTTTCTTCTATCCGAAAGAGTAAATATCCGAAAGAGTAAATAACCGATTCACATCTACCCGTTCTAGACCTCTCATGATTTTAAACACCTCTATCATATCCCCCCCTCAGTCGTCTCTTCTCCAAGTTGAAAAGTCCTAACCTCTTTAGTCTTTCCTCATAGGGGAGTTGTTCCATTCCCCTTATTTTGGTAGCCCTTCTCTGTACCTTCTCCATCGCAATTATATCTTTTTTGAGATGCGGCGACCAGAATTGTCCACAGTATTCAAGGTGCAGTCTCACCATGGAGCGATACAGAGGCATTATGACATTTTCCGTTTTATTCACCATTCCCTTTCTAATAATTCCCAACATTCTGTTTGCTTTTTTGACTGCTGCAGCACACTGAACCGACGATTTCAATGTGTTATCCACTATGACACCTAGATCTCTTTCTTGGGTTGTAGCACCTAATATGGAACCCAACATTGTGTAATTATAGCATGGGTTATTTTTCCCTATATGCATCACCTTGCACTTATCCACATTAAATTTCATCTGCCATTTGGATGCCCAATTTTCCAGTCTCACAAGGTCTTCCTGCAATTTATCACAATCTGCTTGTGATTTCATTTCTCTGAACAATTTTGTGTCATCTGCAAATTTGATTATCTCACTCGTCGTATTTCTTTCCAGATCATTTATAAATATATTGAAAATTAAGGGTCCCAATACGGATCCCTGAGGCATTCCACTGTCCACTCCCTACCACTGAGAAAATTGTCCATTTAATCCTACTCTCTGTTTCCTGTCTTTTAGCCAGTTTGCAATCCATGAAAGGACATTGCCACCTATCCCATGACTTTTTACTTTTCCTAGAAGCCTCTCATGAGGAACTTTGTCAAACGCCTTCTGAAAATCCAAGTATACTATATCTACCAGTTCACCTTTATCCACATGTTTATTAACTCCTTCAAAAAAGTGAAGCAGATTTGTGAGGCAAGACTTGCCCTGGGTAAAGCCATGCTGACTTTGTTAAAAGGTATTTTTCTTTCTCCTTCTCAGTAGATATAATTATTTTATTTCTGTTTGTCTGTTTTATTAAAATACATTTATTAAATTCTATAGATATAAAATTTTATTTATATTGATATGTTATAGATTGTATTTTTGCTCTAACTGTATCATTTTATTTCCTTGATCTTAAAAAAAAAATTTTTATTTTTATTTTATTCTTGATTTGTTAAGTTAGAATTATCTGTAAACCGTTTTGATCAAATTCCATTTGCTATGATGGTATATAAGAAGTTTTAAACAAATAAATAAATAAATAAGTAAGTTGATATTTGGTGTCATTTAATTGGTTAAGTTCAGACTTAGAATCAAAAAAGTCCCACTACTACAACAGATTCTTGTGTGCCGGAAGTCGAAGCAGCAAGTCCACCAGGAGCTGCCACCGATCCACATACTGCGCTGTCCCAGGCCAATCTGGAGCAACCAATAAGCACCATTCCTCTGTGGCATTCGATTTTTTAAAATCAGTCTGCCCAACATGGGTCATGAAGGAAAGGCATAAGGAACTCGTGAAGAATCGTGGAACTTTTGTATTTCGAGAAGTCGCCAACAGGTCTAGGAATGGGAAACCCCAGGATCCAGAATCAGCTGAAATGCCTCGCCCGACAATACCCATTCTTTCTGAGTCCAGATTCACCCTACTGAGACGTCTGCTCTTACAATGACTTTTCTTGCTATGTGCAAGGCTGAAATTATCTGGAGATGAACCTCTGCCCACTCCATAAGTTGATCTATGTTCTGCAACACTCTATGGCTCTTGAGTCCTCCCTGCAGGTTGATATAAGCCACAGTCGTTGCATTGTCCGACGTTATCCGGACCGCTCAACCTTGCAGCCTGTCGCTGAACTACAAACATGCCAGTCAGATTGCCCTGGCTTCCAAATGATTGATGTTCCAGAGAGACTCTTCTGCATCCCAGCACCGTTGTGCCAACAGCTCCTGACAATTAGCTCCCCAACCATGGAGGCTCGCATCTGTTGTTCGTACTAGCCAGTCTGATGGTGCTAGGGAAATTCCCTTCCTTAGATGATCCGGCTGTAGCCACCACTGCAGTTGGAAGGAGAGCTCCATTGGCAGGTTGGAGCCAAATCGAATAGTCCAGAGACTGCGGGTTTCAATGAGCGACAGGGAGTGCTGAAGAGAGCGCATATGTGCTCTCGCCCACGGTACCATTTCAAGGGTTGCTGCCATTAAACCAAGTACCTGCAGATAGGTCCATATGGTCAGGCGCAGAGTGTTCACCAATAGACGTAGCTGTGCCATCAGCTTCTGAATATGAGATTCCGGCAGGAAAACCTCACCCTGCTTTGTGTCGAACTGAGCCCCAAGGTATTCCAATGACTGAGCAGGCTGAAAACTGCTCTTGGCGAGGTTCACCACCCAGCCGAGCTCCTGCAGCAGGGAGATCACTGGGGCATCACCAGGCAGCTCTCTTCCAGTGACTTGGCTCGAATCAGCCAGTCGTCCAAATACGGTGTACTAGGATCCTGTCCTCTCTCAATTCTGCCTCAACTACCACCATTACCTTGGGAAAGGTCCTGGGAGCGGTGGCCAGACCAAAAGGCAGTGCCTGAAACTGATAATGGCATCCCAGAACTATGTACTGCAGAAAGCATTGAAGCTCTAGTTGAATGGGAATGTGAAGATATGCTTCATACAGGACCAAAGAGGTCAGAAATTTCGACTGCACAGCCATTATCACACCAAGCGCAAGGTCTCTATGTGAAAATGCGTCACCCGCAGATGACACCTTTGAGATCCAGAATGCAACCAAAGGATCCCTCTTTCTTGGGCACAATGAAATAAAATGAATATCGCCCCATCTTTTCTTGAGACATGGGCACCAGAATCACAACCCTCAAACTGAGAAACCTTGCCAATGTATCCTCCACTGCCTGCTTCTTCTGCGGGGAGTGGCAGGGAGAGACCATGAACATGTCCCGAGGAATACCTCGAAAGTCCAGTGCATATCCTTCTCGTATCACCTCCAGGACCCATTGATCTGATCTCGACCTACCTCTGATAGAAGAGAGAGAGGCATCCTTGTATCTCCTGCTCCCAGAGGTGGGTCGGCAAACCTTCATCGGGAGACTCGGGAGGATCCACAACCCAAGTCCACGCTCCCTCTCGGCTGTCTGGGTCTCAGTCCTTCTGTCTGGGACAGAAGGACTGAGACCTACCATAAGGTCGAGTCTTCTGAAAGGTCGCTCCTCTTACAGAGTCGAAAACGCTTGCCTCTCATGCTAAAGGAGTGTGGCATCTACTTCTTATACTCCAGTAATCGAAGAACTGGTGATTTGCTCCACTTACTAACTAGTTTTACCAATTCACTTCCAAACAAGAGCGAGCCTTTAATGGGCAATGTCATTAAGTTAGTCTTGGAGGTTGCATCAGCTGATCAATTTCTGGCCGCTATTACCAAAACCACTCTGGCTGAAGTGCGGACCAAATCGCAGCCTGCATCTGCCAAGAAGGCGGCCACTGGCTCCATAACTACCCGGGAATTCACCCCAGAGTTAGCAATATAGAATAGACTTAGTTTTTGGGTACTTGCCAGGTTCTTATGGCCTGGATTGGCCACTGTTGGAAACAGGATGCTGGGCTTGATGGACCCTTGGTCTGACCCAATATGGCATGTTCTTATGTTCTTAATCTCTTGAGAGAGAAATAAACAAGAGCGAGCCACCAGGGAACAACAAAATACTATTTGCAAAGTCATTGCTACTGCTGCAAATGCCTGCTTAAGGATTCCACTTGGAGACTGCACACACAAGTCTACTTTCGGATACAAGGGGTACAGGCCTTCCAAAATTAGACCCCCTTTGAAACTAGCCTCTGGGTCACTCCATTCAAGATCAATCAATTCTTGAATGGCCTCCACCACTGCTTTACAAGGAAACTAAAATGGGATTTCTCTTTGGCTAGATACAGATTCTGCCTCAGGAACCCCACGCATTTTCAAGGACTGGGAAAGCAGAGCTGGTAATTCATCTCTATGAAGGAACTGTCACATAATCCTATATGGTTCTAGTCTAGGAAGAATCTCACCATCTTCAAAAGAGTCAGGATCTACATCATCATTCGTGCCATCTGGATCTCCATCAGGCAGTCCCGCTCTAGGAGGACTCCGGCACTTAACAGCAGGTCCAGGCAAGGTTCTTACTTGCGACTCTGCCCTGGGAACATTAGACAGTGCTGAGGACTGCACCTAAAGAAAAGATTGCAATCCCTGGAAAATTCTACCAGGAGGTACCTGAGGCACACACACGGAGTCAACATCCCTGCTGACGAATTAGTTAGGGGAGGTGCAAAATCAGGTGCCCACCTGAATCGTCTTTAGCCAGATCAACATTCAGCTGGGAACTAGGCCAGTTGAGGCCTAGTGAAATCAGAGGAAGATAAATCTCCTTCAGCCTCCAAACAGCACTGGCAAAAGTCAATGGGCACTCCTGGCTGAGATGCCCAAATATGATAGGCAGTACAAAGAGAAAGGCACTTAGGATTCTTAGATATAGGCACCATTAGGATGGCAATGTGCTGATTGGCGAATGGAGGCATGCATCTAGTTTTGTTTTTTTTTTTAAGATGTCCAAATATTCTAGGCATCCAAAAATTATAGGGGTCCACAAATTAGGAGTCCAACCTTTAGACGTCTCACACCTAGACATCCAAGACTTAGGTGTCCCTAGGATTGGCGCCGCAAAAACTTAAGCACATAGCAAAGCTCAACTTGCGTGTACAGGTAAGCGGATGGCCACTTAAAACACTGCTTAACTTGGATGCACAAACTACTAGGCCGTCTAAGCATCCAAAAACTGGAATCACAACTTGGATGCATAGCTAGACGCACACACAGAACCAACAATCCTATAGAGGGTAGCTTAAAGAAAGTACACAAAATGCCATTGAGGCCTACCACGTGTCACGTAGCGAAAAAGCCTCAGAGCAGGGCCTAGCCTTCAGAGGCTGCTCAATCCACCAGGTTGCCCAAGTCCCTCGATCTCCCATAGAGCAGGATGAACATCGGAATGTCACACCGAGCACAGAGACTGGCGGAAGGAGGAAGCCCTTCACTCATCTGAGGGACTACGGAAATTGCTTCAGGAATTCTCAAGTGGGAGAGGGACCATTTGGTATCACCGCAGGAGAGTGGGGCAAATTCATTTTCCTTATTTCTCACTTTCAAATTGAAGCAATCCCTAGTGGGTAGATGCATGTCCACCATCTGATGGAGACAGAGAATACTGGCAGGCTGATTTCACTGCAGGGTATATATACTGTGACGTCAGTTTGCTCTATCTCCATTTGCTGACAGAGGTACATAACCCACTTGTTCTGGATTCATCTGACTGGATGCTAAGAAAATCATATTTTATATACACAAAACTGAGTTTTATGTACACAAATCACAGCTGAGAGACTCACCTAATGTCATGGGTTTGGAAGAATGGACCCTGGGACTACTGACTGACTGAGCTAAGGCACAGTACAGAATCATAGAAATGACGGCAAAAGAAGACCAACAGGCTCATCCAGTCTGCCCAGCAAGCTCTCACACTTATTTTCCTATACCTTTCTGTTACCCCGACCGCTGAGTTCAGGGCCCTTATTGGTAACTTTCTGATTCCAATTTCCTTCCACCTCCGCCACTGATGCAGAGAGCAGTGTTGGAGCTGCATCAAAGAGAAGTATAAGGCTTAATGTTTGAGGGTAATAACCTTCGTAACGAGAAGTTACCTCGATGTTTGTATACTCATACTGCTCAGATCAATGCCTTGGTAGATGTTGTCTGGATGTAAATCCTCTTTTCCTCAATTCCCTCCTGCCGCTGAAGCAGAGAGCCACGCTAGATATGCATTCAAGGTGAAGTATCAAGCTTGATTGGTTTAGGGTAGTAACCGCCTCAACAAGCAAGTTACTCCCATGTTTGTTTAACCAGACTCTGCAATTCAGTCCGTGTTGGTTGTTGTCTGAATGTATATCCTATTTCTTCATTCCCCCCTGCCACTGAAAGAGTGAGCTGCTCTGGATATGCATTCAAAGTGAAGTATCAGGCTTAACTGATTAGAGGTAGTAACCGCCGCAATAAGCAAGCTACTCCCACGCTTATTTGTTTACCCAGACTGTGCAATTCAGTACTTGTTGGTTGTTGTCTGAATATAAATCCTCTTTTCTTCATTCACCCTGCTGTTGAAGCAGTGAGCTGCGTTGAATATGCATTCCAAGTGAAGTATCAGGCTTAAATGGTTTGGGGTAGTAACCACCTCAACAAGCAAGCTACTCCCACGCTTAATTGTTTACCCAGACTGTGCAGCCTTGTTGGTTGTTGCCTGAATGCAAGTCCTCTTTTCCACATTTCCTCTTGCCGTTGAAGCACAGAGCAATGTTGGAGTTGCATTAACCGTGTGAATGTATATTGAATAAGGGTATAAATCACCAGGTTATAGATGTCATTCCCGCAAGCCACCCCCATCTCTCTTCTCTTCATTCCCATCCTCTTGATCAGGCAGACAGGGCCAAAGTAGGCAAAGTCCGTTTAGAAACAGGAGATTAGCAAGGCTCAGGACAAGTAGCAGACTGAAGCAAGGTCAGGAGTCAGGCCAGGTCTCAATCAGAAGTGAAAATCAGAAACAGCCAGACATAGAGGAAAGAAGAAACAAAACCTGCTGCTCAGCACCTGCCCAGAGAAGAGAGCTTTCTTTTTTATTAGAGCAGTACTGATGTCATCAGTCCATGACTTGTAAAATCCTGGGCGATAGCCCTATAAAGCTACTGAGTAGCTATGAGACCTTACTTAGAGCAGCAGGATGCAACAGAGGAGCAGGAAGCTGGAAGCCATGCTAGGAGGCTGAAGCAGGTTGCAGGACACAGCGCTGAGCCTGAGACCTTGAGGTACAGGATACTGATTGTGCTACAGCACCCCATGCTCAGTGACATCAGGATTTGTACCTAACTTTCTCCGAGATTATCGGGGCATTAACACACGTCCCAATGTTCCCATCCTGAAATTAAAAAGCCAGCATCGGTACTAAACATTCACTTCCCATTATGTAATATCCCTCTCGGGGGCCAGGGTAGACCCCTGACCCCATTACCCCTAGAAGCAGCCCAGCAGAAGGAAAAGTGTTAAAAAAAAAAAAGAAAGAAATCAAAAGTCACATGGCAACACCCTGCTCCCCTTCCCAAAACCTTCCCCTTTCATGAAAGAGTCACCTGCTCCCCCAATTCATTGCCTTTCACCTCGATCAACTCCACCTGCCCCTGGTTCCAACCCTTCCCATGTCTCCCCCACCTTAGCACACCTTCTGCATCCCCCTATATCTTAGAATATGTCTAGATGTGGTGGAGGATCTATCCAGACTCTCTGGGGACTCTTTTGCACATTTGGGAAGGGTTCTCTTGGGCCAACATGGCCCTCTTAGAAGATGTCTGCCTGTGCGAAGGGGGTCACCATCACTCTTTTTTCTCTTTCTTTGTGATTTTTTTTTGCAAAATTTTTTCAGAAGAAAAAAATCTGCAGGGCAGCTGTTGTGGTATTTTACCACGGAGGGAAAATATACCACAGGAATGATCCCTGCAGTGTTTTATCTTGGCCTGCAGTATTTGTCTCCTCCTACAGTAAAATACTCAACATAGGGCTTACTGGTGAAAGAGCTCTCCCTGTTCTCCCTGCGGAGGGCTGCCCGGGCCCTGAGGCTACTTTAATTGGGACTGTGGCTGGGGGACTTAAATCTAAAAGAACTGTTGCTTGCTGCCGCTGGCATACTGAAGCCACATGCCTAAGGGGTGCACTCCTGGAGGAAGTTTTATGATTCAGTGCACACTGGAAAGAAAAGGAAAGGGACGGTGTCAGTTTCCCCTGCAGCCTCTACACCAGTAAGGGGCCCATGGACTTCCATCTATCTCGTATGGCTGCTAGTGCTGAGAATGTAACTAGCAGAGCTACAGGTGAGGTCTTAAGTTGATCATATTCCCCCACATCCACTTGTGAGAAGTAGTGGGTTTGTGAGCTCCTTGTGCTGCAGCATAGGTAATGCAGCTTCAAGGGAGAACCCCTGAGACCTACGCCGGCAACTGGCAAATGCACTCTGTAGCAGGACAGTCTGGAGCTTTACCTTTATTAGCTGCCTTCCCTGCAGGTTGAGCCCTTGGGTTCTGGTGGCCAGCAGGACTTAGACAGGTCCCTATGGCAGAGGTGACACTAGAGTCCAAAAGCACACTACGGTCAGGGCAGGCAGCAGACAATGGAATCAGAGGAATGTCAATATCAGGACAGGCAGCTAGCAAGAATGGTCAGGTCCAGGCAAGGAGTCAGATTCAGGCGGCAGGCAATCTTGGTCAGGTCCAAGCAAGAGGTCAAGCCAAGGATAAACGAAAACACACAGATAACACATGACATACAGAGCAAGGTCCTAAGCAATGGGTAAATGGAGAGATGGTGAAGACAACATGGGAGGAGACAAAACTGGAAAGCAAGGCTGGATGAGGCACTGCGAGATGAGGTAAAGCTGGATGACAAGAACCAGGAATGCAGGAAGTCGCAACACATACTGCAAGCAGGAGACCCATTGCTGAGGTATATGTTGTTTGTCGGAAGGCTCCTTATATACATAGGAGCCTGTGATGTAATCAAAGGGTGCTGCGGAGACTTTCCAGCCGCAGGCCCTTTAAGGCTTGGAAGTGCATGGAAACATCGGCTCACAGCATCATGGTGGTAGAGGAAACTGTTGCTGGAGGCGTTCTTGCTACTTTGAGGCCGAGCTTCGGGACAGCAGGGAGGAGCAAGATGACGTGGAAAGCTGTCTCCGGTGGCGTTCCTGCCATTATCAAGGCTGAGCCACATTGGGGGAGAGTGCTGCAGCTCTCGGGGCTACCCATGTGCCACGAATCCTACCACTACCCTTATTCATCGGGAACTAAGTGTTGCCCTTTCAGGTTTTAACTTATTTGGGGTAGTGGATACCTCTTGTAATGTTGGTTCCACTAGAGAAGATGGAATTCGATTTATCAGCTGCCCAGCACTTATCCTGTTTCTCTACTGATTGAGGGATTTGATTCCAGCAAAAGCACCAATTTTTCTCTACAGAGTAATAAAGTTGGAGAAGTGATACTGATTCCAATTGCTATAAAACCTTCTCCAATCTAGGGGGGCTTGAAATCAGAGAAAGACTTTCTGAATCAGCGTAGAGTGGTGGACAGAGTCCTCAATGGCCCAAACAATTGGGCAGGTTTATAACTTTACTATCAGGGTGGCCTCAAAATTGTTTGATATGGAGAACAGATTGGGCTCTATGGAAAGAATTTCAGTTAATTTGGTGACTAATCTGCAAACTTCCCATGCGGCTAATGTGAAAGCTTATTTTTACACAATAAGATTGAATCTCTAGAGAATTCTCGTAGGTATAAAAATCTTTATTAGATTTCCCCAAGACAAGGTTGATCTCAGCCCTTGAGTTGTTTAAGGATTCATGACATTTTGCAAATGTCCCAGGATAAGGTGATAAGTTTATTTAAATGCTTTTATGTGCCTGACTTGAAAAGAGATGTTTGACTGCAGAGAAATATGGATATTTTAACATCTTTTGATAGATCCAACTCAATTGTCTTTCTTCAAGATACCCAGGACAATATTGCTAAGAGAGCTAATTTAATTGTAACATTTATTCTTGACTGTGATAAGGAGTTAGTTCTTGGGCAATATTTCAAATATAAAGAGGCACGGTTTTGTGGCCATAAGATAACATTTTCCAGATATTTGTTGGGAAACTCAAACGAGAAGGAAGTCTTTCCTATAAATTAATGTTACGTTTGCCAACTTGTGGGATGTCCCCAGGAGGCAGCGCATCCACCCCGGGACCTGCCGACGCCGCACTGCTTTTCGCGGCGGCAAGAATGCCACCACCCCAGGATTCCCCATAGATACGCATGCCTATTCTTAAAGGCCCCACACTGAGGGAACCTCTGCTATCGGCGCTCAGAGATGATGTCACACGGCTAAGTATTTAAACCCCAATAGCGCAATGAACAGTCGCCTCAGCAACAGGTCACCTACATTGTGTATATATTGTGAGTTGTTGCTTCTTCCTGCGCCTGCCTCATCTCTCCAACCCAGCCGGTCTTGTCTCTTCAGTCCAGCCTTTCTTGTCTTATCCAGCCCTTCCCCTTGTCTCCTCCGCCTACTCTTGGACTGACTTCTGGATCTGACCTTTGCCTGGACTTTGACTATTCTTGTCTGCAGCTTGCCTCTGACCCTTGCCTGGACACTGACTCTTCAAGTCTGCCACCTGCCTCTGTCCCTAGCCTGATACTGGACCTACACTCTTGCCTTCTCATTAAAGACTCTCACTTAACACCTGCTGGCCCCCGGAATCCAAGGGCTCAACCTGAAGGGAAAGGGGTTGGTATAGGTGAAGTTTCTGATCCGTCTTTTCCCAGAGTAGATCTGCCAGCTGTCGATGAGGACATACGAGGCCTTCCCTGTAGGTAGAGTCAACCTTACTACAGCACAAAGGTCCATGAATAGTACAATTAAACAACATTCTTGCAATTGGGGCATCCTTCTTCTTGAAATCGCCCTGCAAATGTATAGTATCGTATCTGGGTAATAATTATATTTTCTCTGATCCAGCTCACCTGGAAACATTTCCTTTGAACAAAACTTCTGTTCTTTTGGAATCCTAATGACTATAGTAAACATTTGATGGTCTGGGGTACTTAGTACTTTTAAATATTTTTGACCAGTATCTCAATGCTTAAATAACTGTATATATATTCCTTTATTTTTATTCTGCTCCCATATATATGGGGACTTGATATGTATTGTAACTCTTTGTTTTTTCCTTTGTCTTAATCTCTGTATTTGTATTTGTTAGAACACAGTTTCCTTGCCTTCATTCATGTGATTAAAAGCTAATAAAGATAAAATTATAAAAAAATACCACGGCATAGTAAATGACCCTCTTAGCTGGATAATGCTGAATATCAGTGTTTAATCAGCTAAGCTAGCTGTATAGATGACTCTGCCCCAGAATGCCCTGTCGCTTTTCCAACTTATCTGGCTAACCTTTTAGCCAGATAAAAGCAAACTGTTAAGTGTGGCCAGCCATTTAAACAATGCCATTTTTTTTTCAGCTAAGTCCAAACTTAGCTGGACAGATGGTGCTGAATATTAGGATTATATATTTTATCCACACAAGAAAAACAAAAAGACATTTATAGTAAAAAGGTACACAGTGCAGAGTTCTGTGGCTTAAGAAATATTGCATTGCTTATAAAACGATAATATATTTTCTCATCATGAAATGTTCTACATGCATCACAACTTACTTTGACTTCATCTGGTGATTTCACTGGTATGTTTCTTCTCTGGAAAGCACAAAATAAGATAAATGTATTCATGGTCAGATAATCTATATTTTGTCACAGGCTCTCACCGACAAGGAGTCAGTTTTCTGAACAGATTTTCCAGGGCTTAAAAAAAAAAAAAGACCCAACCTAATGCTGTTGCTCTTCTAATGCTCAGAACTGCTGTGGTGTGACTAAATCAGTGGTTCCCAACCTTTTTTGTTTTGTGGCACACTTGGCACAAAGGACACTTTGTTGTGGCGCATCACCCACTTCCCCATCATCACTTTCTCTTCTCTTCTCTCTCCCTCTATCCCTTCTCCCCCATCATCACCTTCTCCCTTTCCTCTTCCCTAGGCATCATGATAATGCCTCTCCCCTGGCATGATCATCTTCTTCTCTTCCCTGTCCTCCACCCCCCTGGCATCATCATCACCTTCCCTCCCCCACCATCTCTTCCCCTCCCTGGCATCAACATCACCTTCCTTCTCCCTCACTCTCTGGCATCAATAATGCCTTCTCTGTCCACCTCCTCGCCCTTGGCTCATCATCATCATCACCCACCTTCCCTTTCCTTCTACCTCTCTCCCCCACTACCTGGCATCATCACTTTCCCTCTCCTTCCACCACTCTCCTGTACCCCCTGGCATCAATCATGTTCTTTCTCCACCTCCTCACCATCATCACCATCTTCATCACATAAGAACATGCTATACTGGGTCAGACCAAGGGTCCATCAAGCCCAGGATCCTGTTTCCAACAGTGGCCAATCCAAGTCACAAGTACCCAAACATTAAATAGATCTCATGCTACTATTCTTTATTGTTTAATAGTAGTTTATGGATTTTTACTCTTTTTTAAACCTAGTTAGACTAACTTCCGTAACCACATCCTCTGGCAATAAATTTCAGAGATTAACTGTGTACTGAGTGAAAACGAATTTTCTTCAATTTGTTTTAAATGAGCTACTTGCTACTTTCCCTTCCTTCTACCTTTCTCCTCCACCCCTTGGCATCATCTTCATCTTCTCTCTCCCTCCTCCTCACCTCCAGCATCATCATTATCACCTTCCTTCTCCTTCCATCCCTCTCCCCCATTTCTTGGCATCATAATCACCTTCCCTTTCCCCCACACCCAGGCATCATCATCACTACTTTGTCCCCAGTTCCTCACATCATCATCACCTTCCTTCTCACTTCACCCTCATCATCACCTTCCCTTTCCCTCTTCTCCTCACCCTCTGGCACCATCTTTTCCCTCTGCCTCCATCCCCTCCCCCATTTCCCCGGCATCATCATCATCTTCCACCATCTCTTCCCAACCTCTTTGCATCATCATCATCACTTTCCCTCTCCCTTCATCCCCCATCATCATCTTCCCTCTCCCTCTGACATCATCTCCTTCCCTCTTGTCTTCATTCCTATCCCTCACCCCTTGGCATCATCATCACCTTCCCTCTGCCTCCACCCCTGTCCCTCTGTCTCCTGGCATCATCTCCTTCCCTCTTCTTCCATCCCTCTCCCTCCACCCCTATCATCATCAATTTCCCTCTCTTGCCATCCCCTGGCATCATCACTTTCTGTTCCCTCTTCCTCCATGCCCCATGCCAATTACCTTCGGTTCTCTTTCCCATCAACCCTGAGGTCACTTGCTCTCTCCCTCACTTCCTGGCATCATCATTATCTTTTTCCCCTAACTCCCTGGTATCATCACCTTTCCTCTCCCTTCATTCCTCTCCCCCACTGATGTCATCATCAATTTTCCATTTCCCCTACACCATAGCATCATCTTCCCTAAACTTCACTCCCTGGCATCATTATCACCTTCCCTCTCCTTCCACCATTCCTCCCCACCCCTTGAATCATCATCTTCCCTGTCTCTCAATCCTTGGCATCGTCAGCTTCCCTGTCCCCCATCTCCCGGCATCATCACCTTCCCTTTCCTCTCCGCCCACACACACTGTGGCACATTCATCTGTCCCTTTCCCCACTCCTCCCCCAAACCCTGAACAGCAAAAGTCTGAGAACAGGTTTACCAAGTGCTACTTCTTCCTCCTTTGCCAGCCTCCCTCTGCAATCTGAACTACACAAGAGCCAGCAGGTCTCACAAGCCCACAGAGCACCGTATAATTTCTGATGCACAGTAGGGTCAACAGAGGGGAAGCAGAAGCAGAAGCAAGTGCTGCTCTCTGATGCTCCCTGCTGGCAAGAGGACATTCTGCAGGCCAGGAGGAAAACATGAAATGAGGCTGCAACCGCGAAACACTTGCACTCCAGCCACAGCACACCACGGCACACTAGCTGGGAAACACTGGACTAAATAATGGTTCAGAGAGATTTGTCCTCTGATCACAGTCTACTTGGGGTTCTTTTGAATCCACTGATCCATCTTTGATCCAAAAAGTTTCTCACTTCACAAATCAAACTGGTCTATAAACTTTAGCTGATTTGGAGAATAAGGATGATAACAAAGAGTAAAATAAATATTTAGAAAACTTGGGCACCAGTCAAGGTTTAAGATCCATGGACATTTATTTTTCTTATTGTTACTGTTTGCATATTCTCTCTTTGCTGTTCTCTACTTTTCCCTTCTTTCTTCCTGCAGCCCAGTATCTTGTCTCCAAGAGTGGCCATTCTGGGTCAAAAGTACCTGGCAGTACTAAAATGTAAGTATATTCTTGTTACTCAGTCCCAGGCAATGTTCCATGTAAGCCGCATGCATATGGGTGCACTGATAGGTTGTGAATCAAGTGCAGACAGGAAAATACAGCACATAGCAGAAAAGGAAAAAAGAATGGTGTTTTGAAGAACACTGCTAAACAATTCTGTATACTGCTTTCTAAAACGCTTGCATTCAATAACTTTTGGCAAACAGTCCACAAAAAATTAGAGGAACCATGCTCCTTGGGATAACCAGTCCCATGGCTAATAATGTTTTATGGATGTTTCCTCTATAAACTTGTCCCAAACGGGATTTCAAGAGATGGCCAACTCCGGTTTTCAAGAGCTTTAAAAGAGACCACGGTTTCAGGACATAGCACAATTAATTTTTGCAAGAGTTTGCATAGAATGGCGGCAGTATATGCAAATGTATCTCAACATATTCATTCTGGATATCCTGAAAACCAGGCCTGTTTGTGGCCCTTGAGGATCAAAGTTGGCCACCCCTGCTCTATTTAAATCCCGCTATACCTACTTGTCTCGTCAACATCCTCTAGCAACAGATTCCACAGCTTAATTATGCACTCAGGAAAAAGTACTTATACGATTTGTTTGCTGGTTGTCAGTTTCATGGAATGTCCCCTTGTTTTAGTACTTGAAAAAGTAAATAACTATTCCCCATTTACCTCAGAGGTGTACTGAGGGTCTTTGGCGCTCAGATGCTAATGCTAGCATTTGCATCTTCTTCCCTCCCTCTCCTCCCCATCCTTCTCATAGAAAAGCTTAAAGCCACATCCAATTCAATTATTTTTGGGTTTCTTTTAGTACTGCAATACCAAACCTCCAGATGATTATTACACAGTGGACATCAACAGAATCCCAATGTGCCACCAGCTGAACAGGGCCTGTGACTGCTGCTTTTAACTCAACAGTTCAGAATTAAAAGGGAACCACATCGTCACACCAAACAGGTGTGACGATGTGGTTCCCAAACAGTCCACATATATAAATGATAACCACAGGACTACACTGTATTACGCATATTTAAATCCACAAACTTTTCAAGCTTTGATTTTATCAAACCTATTTATAATACTGTTAGTAATGACATGTTCAAAAAATAAAATAAAACTGTTTTTGAAAGTGTCAGTACTGACTACTGAAAGGAAAGCTCAAAATGTTGTGTTTTATCACCTCTTGCTTCTTTCATGCAGTGGCTCTGCTTTTGCTCTCTCTTACACCTCCATCCAATTTCCACATCAACCACTTGTGGCACTTCTCCCCACAATTTGCTCCTCTCACTGCCCCTCCATTTGGCTCTCTCCTACTCTTCTCCTCAGTCACAGCTACTGCAGATCACTTGCGTGCATGGACCTTAGGGAAGCAAAAGGTTACAGAACCCAAGTTTGCATTATTGATATAAAGAAAATGAGGGAGGAGATAGTATTCATACCCATTTGTTTAAGCCCCCCTCCCCCCAGCATTTAACCCTCTACTCACATTCCCAACATTCACCCCCCTTTTGTGTTACATTCCACAATCATTAGCACCCATTGGTCTCTGGTGATCTCCTTCCATATGGAAACTGTTGGATCTTCCCCCCACCAGATGCAATGGGGAGGCCTTATCTCCATTAAAAACTGGAACTCACTTTTGCCCGGGACTGCTGGGATGGTTTTGGTTGATGTCACTCCCTTGGACATCCTCTTGCTGGAAGATGATGCTGTTGCGACTGTGGAGGTGAGCTTGGTAACTGTTGATAAGTGTAGAAGGGGCATTGCTAAAAGTATGCCCTCTTATAGGAAAAGAAACCATGCCTCTGAGCTGGTCAGTAGCAGTTCAGCATACATGTAGCACACTACACAGTTCCTTAATTTGCTCCACTGTTTCTCTGACCTTGTCCCTGAAGAGGAGTTCTCCGGAACATGGGATATCCACCAATTTGTTGTGAACATCCTCCCAATAAGCCATTAAGCATGTACTCACGTCATCCTTCAGGCTCCATTAACTGCAGCTGATAACCCCAGGCTGCCATTTCAAACAATTTGTAGACAGAATGAATGAGAATAATGCTCGCATTCCTCTGCATCCAGGAACACTTGCTGACCAGCTTCATGCTCCTGACCAAGAGATTCCAAGGAAAGGTGTCTTCCTATTAATATAGTCATGCAAGTTTTGCACCAAATAAAACTGGGTGGGTAGCAATCTGGGCAATAATAATCGAGCTTTGAAAAGAACTTTTTCCAAAAGGAATCCATAAGTCTCATATCCTTCCCTGAAGAGAAAAACTCAATTTCTTCTTTGCCTTCTTCAGGACAGACTCTACTACCACTGGAACAGTGTGAGAGTTGAACCATCCAAAAGAGAGTTTGCCGCATTCGGTTCTTGAGAGACCAGCTTTCTCGCCTCCAGCTGACATGTGTCTAGATTTTCAAACATTCTTGTTTGCATTTTGTGCAGAATTTGGTGAACCCAGAAAGCTGCTGGCTCCGAATGGGGTTCCAGAAAATGGAGGATGTCAAACGTCCCTTTTCGAGGATCCTAATCTTTTTGTACATGGACCCAGATGGCTTTCTCAAGCTTACTGAGGAACTTAGAGTAGGAGAGATCTTCTGGTGGAGAATAATGCTCAGGCAGATCTGGTAATGGGTTGGAAGATATGCCTGTGGAACCCTCTTCTAAACTCATCAGTGGAGGAACGCTTAATCAAGACCAGATGAGAACCGGGGAGAATGTGATGGAGACCTTGGTCTGGGAAGGTTGCCATCTGTTATATCCTCCAATGATAGGAAGGACATTTCTGATGCAAGAAACCGAACTGATGTCTGAGGACTAACGCCAAGAACAGGAAGCCCCAGAGAGAGTTCTTGCACCAGGGCAGAAGTGAATGGGACTACCAAAGGAGTACATTCAGATTGAGGCAGGGTTGGCTGTGACACACCCCTTTTATGACTAGCTAAGGAAATAAAGAAATTTTGATCAGCTACATCATCTGACTCGCAGGCTGATGCGTCTCCTGGACCACTGCTGAAGTGACATTCTCTTCCAAAATTAGTACAAGATCAACACTCTAGGATGTCTCCTCCAAGATCCATGCTTGTATCGCTATGAAAAGTACTGTCTATGCCATTAAGAAAGAGGGAACTTGGAATATGTCCCCTGGTCCCTATGTCACCATGTGTGTGGTATGCATCTGCTGCTCCTGCATCAAGGAGTATCTATGTTAGTCCTGGGAGAATTCTGTGCTACTGTGCAGCGCAGAATTCCCCCCCTGTGCAGAAAATGGCAGAAAAGACCCCGTCATGCTGCAAACGGAGCACATGAAGATGAAGGCACTGGCATGCCGTTTGCGGCGAAGCTGAAGGCCCCCATGTGCTGCGGGCCATGCTCCATTCGCGGCGAAGTTGAAGGCCCCCGTGTGCCGTGGACGCGCTCCGCTCGTGGTGAATATGAAGTCCCATAGCCTATTCGTGGCGAAGATGAAGGCCCCATATGTGCCGCGAATGGACTGTGCTCTGCTTGCAGTGAAGATTAAGGCCCCAGTGAGAGTGAATGTGTGTGTGTGAGAAGGTGAGGGGTGTGAGAAAGGAGAGGGGGTGTGAGAGAGGGGAAGGGGTGTGAGGAAAGGCTGTGAGGGAGGAGGGGGGAGGGAGTGTGGGGGAGGGGAGGGTCTGTGAGAGAGGAGAGAGTATGGGGGACGGGAGGGTGAGAGAGCAGGGAGAGGGGTGTGAGAGAGGGGAGGAGTGAGGGGTGTGGGAGAGGGGAGGGGAGGGTGAGAGAGATGGGGGGTGAGAGCAGAGGAGGTGAGCAGGAGGGTGTGAGAGAGAACATGGGAGGTGAGACAGCGGGGGGGGGGGGGGGGATGCTTGAGTGTGGGTCCCAGAGAGAGGGAGCCTATATGCGGATATTGTGAAGGAGTGTGTATGTGTGTGAGAGATTGGGAGCTCGTGTGTATGAAAAAGGGATCGTGTGTATGTGAGGGTGCTAGCCTGTGTGAAGGGATTGTGTATGTGTGAGACAGAGCCTGTAGACATAGCCTGTGTGAGGATGTATGTGTCAGAGAGAAAGGGAGCTTGTGTGGATGTGTATGCAAGAGAGAGGGACCTTGTATGAGGGGATGTGTGTGTGCAAGAGAGTGAGGGAGCCTGTATGAGGGTGTGTGTATGTGTACTAGAGAGAGGGAGCATGTGTGTGAGGGAGGGAGGGACAGAGGAAGCCTGTGTGAGGGCAGTACTGAGAATGGGGTCAAACGCTGGGACTGGCGATAGAGTGGAAGGGGTTGAACCTAGAGGTGGAGGAGGAGTTGGGGCCTGAGAGGGCAAAGTGACCAGGGGAGTAGGGAGAGCGAGTGGAAGGGACACTCTTACAGTGAATTTCTAGGGAAATTCTGCTCAAAATTACATAACTGTCATTGTAAATTGTGTTATTTGACCAATATAAAGTTTTGCAGAATTGTAAGTTTTAGTGTGCAGAATTTTTATTTTTTTGCACAGAATTCCCCCAGGAGTACTATGTGTAATGGACTCTACAGTCACATTACCAATAAGCCCTGGGCAAGTCAGTATTCTAAAGGATTCAAGTGCATTCTGACGAGGATCCGCGATACAAAAATTTCTTCCCGTGGCCCCTGAAGCAGGCAGATAACTGCCGAAACATGGCCAGCGTCGACGATGTTAGTATGTAAAAACAGATTCAAGTGCATTCTGACGGAGGATCCGCGATACAAAGGGCAAGCGGAGGTGGTCCCATGAATTACCAATGGAACGCTCTTCCCCCAGACCTACGCCTCGAACCCAGCCTACCAGAGTTAAAAAAAAAAGCTAAAAACCTGGCTCTTCAGGCAAGCTTTCCCGGATACAGAATGTAACTAGGCCTCTGATTGTAAATAGGCCCTCCTGATGTAACTAGTCCCTCTTGATCTGCTCCCTTAACTTCAAGCCCCCCCCCCCTCTCGCCCCCCATCCTTTCATCGCCTCCTCTCTGCTCCCCCCTGAGAACGCGTCCCACCAGTCTTACACCCTATTTCCTCATCCTCGGCCCCCCACCCTTTCCTACCTATTCCCTCCTCCTCATCCTCGGCCCCCTCCCCCCACCTTGTACATCTTTTTCTTGTTAATACCACACCGCAGCCACTGTCAATTTGACTTTATTTATTGTTATTAATTGGTTATTGTTTTCTCAAGCTGTATTTATCAGTTTGCTGTCTAACCTGTTAATTGTATAAGTTTACGGATACCTACTGTTTATTGTTCATTGTTCCTTGTATTAAGCCCCGGTCGGTCTCTTAAGACCAGGGCAGTTTGCCGTTCTATGTAAACCGGACTGATTTGTATCCAATACAAGAATTTCGGTATATAAAAATTATAAATAAATAAATAAATAAAATAAATAAATAAATAGCGGCAGCAATTGAGCAGCTAAAAGATAAGTTAATCTTTTTACGAAAGATAAAAATAAATGAGGGGTCGCATCGCATATCGGGAGAACAGAAGCACATAGTTTTAAAGAGAATTTAAAAAAAGAAAACAAAGAAAGAAATTGTTTGTTAAGAAAATTAAAGAATAAAACACGGGAGCTATCCTAATGGGCCAGCTGAGACAAGTGGCTGATCCATAGATAGCAACCGCACAAAAACCACAAATCAAGAGGTTTCCTTGATTTCTTGGAGGTTGTAGAATTATAGCACTAAGGAAACGAGGGTTGGTTGTGAATAATATTCTAGATAGAGCAGTATAGGTTGGTGAAGGGAGAGGACATAATGCAAATACAGCCCTTCCCTTTGAGGATGCTGGGATGGTTGTCTCCTTGAGGGTTTTTAAGCAGCTCCCTAATGCCCTTCAGTTTAGGAGGTTGTAGGAGCTTTTTTTTTTTTTTTTCCATTGAATTTTCAGGCCCAATCAGAGGAACCAGGCTCACAAAGCCTGAGGACCCTGATCAGGGTCAGGAGGGTATTCAACCCAGTCCACACTTTGGCTGAGGGCGATATCCTTCTGGGTTGTTTCCCAGGTTTTGAATATTTTATTTTGTAGGAAGCCTGGTGGGACCCCTGGACACTGCTTGGGGAGAGGGAAGGGGGAACCCTTTCCCTGGGAGTCCCAGGCTAGGCAAGACATGCCCTTCTGCACCTCCGCAAAGACAGAGGAAGGTGGTGACCTGCTACCAGAATCTTTCAGTGGTAACTATTTGAAAGGGGAAAGAATTTGTTTTGAGATCAGATGGAAAAGTTTGGCTGCCCCTTCCTACCTGAGAGGAATACCAAGAGCTGCTGTTCCTAGGAGATAATTTCCTATGCGACAGCTCAGAAGAGGGCATTGACGAAAGAAGCGATACAATTTGAAAAACAACATGTTAGGAAACCCGGCTGTGCTGGCCGCGATTCGCCGCAGTCGGGCTTTCCTACCTGCTCTGGCGGCCGCGGCAAGATCTAGTTTTGGCTCCCTGAGGGCAGGCTCGGTAGGGTAGGCCGATTACTCGGCATGGATCGTCATTTTGGGAGCGTTGGTGCACGTCTCCCTTTGGGACGTGCGCGAGTCAGTGACGTCATCGGATGTCTTAAAGGGGCGGCAGCTGAAGAAACAGGCTCGAGGCATAGAACTTGCATCGGAGCCTATTTTAAAGAGCAACCATCAGTTGTTCCTTTGTTCTGGCAACAGTTGTGGGTGAGTGAGGTCTGCCAGTCTGCTCCAGCTTCATTTTTGAGGCCTGTCAGCTTGTTCCAGCTTCATCCTGGATCCAGCTTCAGCTTGTTCCAGCTTCGTCCTGATCCAGCTTCAGCTTGTTCCAGCTTTGTTCTGAGCCTGATTCAACTAGATCCAGCTACGGTCAAATCTTAATCCAGCCTGTTCCAGATCCACTACTTTTCACGATTCAACTACCTTTCGCAGACGATCCCAACTTCCAAAGACCGAATTCCAGAGGAACGTGGACTGGTAGGAACTGATATTTTGTTGGGTTTTCTTGCTTGTACCGCCTTCCGCTGACAATTTCTCAGGGCTCCACCTTTGAGACAAACTACATAATGTCACGGAGAAAGGGTCCACGATCTCAACATAAAAAATGCAAAGAGAGCGTATGAAATGAACATGACAGTGGGAACAGAACTAGATCTCTAGAAATTCAGGCAACTCAATTCTCTATTACATAAAAGAACATAAGAAATTGCCATGCTGGGTCAGACCAAGGGTCCATCAAGCCCAGCATCCTGTTTCCAACAGAGGCCAATCCAGGCCACAAGAACCTGGCAATTATCCAAACACTAAGAAGATCCCATGCTACTGATGCAATTAATAGCAGTGGCTAATCCCTAAGTAAACTTGATTAATAGCTGTTAATGGACTTCTTCTCCAAGAACTTATCCAAACCTTTTTTGAACCCAGGTACACTAACTGCACTAACCACATCCAGAGCTTTATTGTGCGTTGAGTGAAAAAGAATTTTCTCCGATTAGTCTTAAATGTGCTACTTGCTAACTTCATGGAATGCCCCCTAGTCCTTCTATTATTCGAAAGTGTAAATAACCGAGTCACATCTACTCGTTCAAGACCTCTCATGATCTTAAAGACCTCTATCATATCCCCCCCCTCAGCCATCTCTTCTCCAAGCTGAACAGCCCTAACCTCTTCAGCCTTTCCTCATAGGGGAGCTGTTCCATCCCCTTTATCATTTTGGTTGCCCTTCTCTGTACCTTCTTTTTTGAGATGCGGCGACCAGAATTGTACACAGTATTCAAGGTGTGGTTTCACCATGGAGCGATATAGAGGCATTATGACATTTTCCGTTTTATTAACCATACCCTTCCTAATAATTCCTAACATTGTTTGCTTTTTTGACTGCTGCAGCACACTGAGCCGACAATTTTAAAGTATTATCCACTATGATGCCTAGATCTTTTTCCTGGGTGGTAGCTCCTAATATGGAACCTAACATCGTGTAACTATAGCAAGGGTTATTTTTCCCTATATGCAACACCTTGCACTTGTCCACATTAAATTTAATCTGCCATTTGGATGCCCAATCTTCCAGTCTTGCAAGGTCCTCCTGTAATGTATCACAGTCTGCTTGTGATTTAACTACTCTGAATAATTTTGTGTCATCCGCAAATTTGATAACGATAAGGCAAAATGCTATCAATATGGCAACAAGTCTAGGAGAATGTTGGTGAATTTAACAAAAAATTGGGGAGGAACACAATATATATAAAGGCCTTAAGGGATGGTTCAGGGAGGGTTAAAAATTCTACTAAGGATATCTGTGAAATTCTTCAATCCTTTTACAAAGATTTATGTAGTGCCGCATCAGTGGATGCACATAAAATTGACGAGTATTTTATGAAGGCTCGATTACCACGGCTATTCAACTGGAGGAAATTTAAACGGTTATTAGACAAGCACCGCTCCTTAAGACACCAGAGCCTAATGGGTATTCTGGGGGAATTGTTTAAGCTAATAGGATGCTGTACCTTTAGGTGTATTGTATGAAAAGCTTATAGAAAAAGGTCACTTTCCCTGGTGGCCTATTATGGCATACATAACAATATTACATAAGCAGGCCAAGACCCTTTATCCTTGGGATCATATAGATCTATATTGCTATGATACATTTTGAAGTACAAATATTAGAGAAAATAATGGCGGATAGATGGACAGATATTTACCATCCTTGATAGGAGAAGACCAAGTCAAGTTTTTGAAAAAGAGAGGAGTTTGGTATATAATGTTCGAAGATTGTCAGCTTCCATGGAGATTAGTGCTGGGTGAAAACTGCCATCCCTTCTTAAAAAGTTTTGACGCAGAAAAGGCATTCGACCGAGTCAACTGGACGTTTATGTTTGCTGTTCTTAAAGCCGTGGGCATAGAGGGTTATTTTTGTAAAGTGGTGGAGGTTCTTTATACTAGGCCAGCTGCTTCCGTGTTAGCAAATGGGAAGCAATCAGAGAATTTTGAACTTAAGAAGGGTACACCGTCAAGGATGCTCTCTGCAAATGTTTTTATAAAACAAATTTAAACGTACAATGTAAATATTTTTGCGGTCTGTGGATTTTTGAAAACCCACTAGTTGTAAATTGGTGAATCATGAACAATATCATTAACATCCAAAAATGAAATCTGAAAGCTGATAAAGTTGATGGAAAACTGTATACACTGCTCACTTGTATTTAACCACTGATGAAACAATGAAAGCTCCTCAGCTGACCCATTCCATAACATAAAACCATTAATGTATCTCTTCCACATGGTGTCAGAGAAAATGTCACATTTAGATAAGAATATTCTTTCTTAGTAATATTACCTACCTGTAAAGCAGAATATTTACCTATTACCTACCTGTAAAGCAGAATATCTACCTGTAAAGCAGAATATACAGGTAGGTAATATTACCTGCCTGTAAAGCAGAAAATGTGATATATTTAATCCTCAACTGCAACCTCTTTGAGGGATCTAACACCAGACATCTATAATATGCTCTATCATTGAGTTATCTGAATGCTTCTGTGATATAATCTTCATAGTTTAAAACAACTAAGCCCCCCTCCTTTGTCTGCCTGCTTAATGAGTATGGAACAATCTTGTAAACTTGCAATCACTGATTTTGTTGATGATACAATTTGTCTGTTTTTCGTTGTACTACATCCCTCAAGATAGATTCCTTAAAAATATGGATCGCCAGATTGAGAGGACCAAAGAGATTAGGTTCCTTAGAAAAAAAGAAGTTGCGATCTTCTAATGAACCCTCTAAATCAAGGCAAAATTGAAAAAAGTTGACTCACTTTGAACAAAAGAAAAGCCTTTAGAAAGAACAGTGAGCTCAGATGCAGTTAATATATGTTTCGATAATTTAAAAACTGAGGAACTCATTGTTTCAATGCCTTCGAAAATGTGTTTATTCCAGTAGACCCCGCTGACTCACACTGGATATAGGGATGTGGACCATACTTGCCCTCTGAGTTTGTTCTGCTGGCCCCTCTCTTTCCTTGTCCTTATGAATGTTTACTCGCAGGGCCTTTCCAAACTTATCCAAGAACTTGGAATAGGAGAGGTCTTCTGGCAGTGAAAAGTGCTCCAGAGGATCAGGTAGGAGGATTTCCTGTCAATCCTTCCTCTGATTCAAGAGGTAAAGGTATGCTAACCCAGGACCCCAATGATGACACAGGTGAGAGGGGCTGGTCCTTTGTTATCTTGGAGGGGAATATTCCTGGGGCATACTTCTACCTTGGTTGGACTCTGCACTGAGAGAATGGCAGGGACTAGATTTTACCTTGGAGATCTCTGATGGGACCTCCCTCAGTGCTGACGCCCAATATGTTGCAGGTTCTGGTGTGCCACTAAGCCCCATGAAGGACTCTTGCATTTGGCGCTTCTGTGCTTTCCTCAGCCCTATTGAGGCAAGAGGCTCAAAGGCCAAGGGGAGAGGAATCCCTGCTTGAGGAGATTCTGATCAACTTGGCAATGGGGGAGCTCGAGGAGGCTTCATTCCAGTAAAAGGATCGACTTTGGCTCTTCAATGACCTGTTGTAACTCCTCCATCTTCCAGGCTCTGGACCTATGTGTCTTAGGAGAAATTGGCCACAATGGTAACAGGTACATCATGATCTGGCTCCAAACATATTAAGCCAATATCATATATTGAAAGTGATACGACACCTTTCTGCCACAATGCAATCTTGAAGCCACTGAGTGCAGCCTTCTTAGAGTCAGACAGGATGTTAACTTTTTCTACTTTTTTTTGGATGATAGAACTGAAAAGTGCTGTTAAGGGGCTGCCTAGGCAGGAAGGCAACTTTAATAATATTGTTGAGAAGCAAAAATAGAAAGTAGACAGTTAGAGAAAAAAAACTTGAGAGAAATGGAAATGTCCATGCAGCAGCTTGGACGAAAAAAAGACTAAGGGGCTCTTGAAAGGGACCACAGGAGAACTCTCGTGCATGCTCAGTGGACCTAAAGTTGTATGAGTTAGGAAAAGGGAGTCCATTCAGTGTTGGCCCACATGTCATGGTTAATTCATCCTTGCTTATCAATGGAGAAAGAAACATAGAAATAGTTATAGTTACAAATGTGTCTTATTATATTTTCTTGGTTTATGCTCAGAATTTCAGATTACATAATAAAAAATAGAGGAATAAACTCTGAAACCCAGAGGCAATATCATAATATACTTATGTAATGATTTCACTTCATGTCTACATTACTGAACCCACCTGTTTCATTTGGTAAATGATTTTAGAATGATCTCCTCCTGTGATTTGATCTAACAGATCGTCTACTATTTTCTTAGCATAGCTTCCAGAGTCTTTCACAAATTCCATCAGGCTGAAAGAAATTGAAAAATACAGAGAGAGCATCCAGTAAATAACATAACACAGTACAATACAATTTACTAAATGGGGAGGGCACTTTCAAAACAATTTCCACAGGTAAAAACTGTATTTTACCCAAGGAAATGAGTTCTTTGAAAACTGCCCATCTTGCATTGAGTAAAAGAATACACAGGTTCCACGTCTCCACTTCTGTCTTAAGCTCGTTATAGTTTATTGTCCTCCAGGATTGTTGTAATATGAGTTATCCAGTTTTCTTGAATTAATCTCTACACTTCCTTTAAACCTCTCTCAAACCGTTCTAGTCGGTGATTTTAACTTGTAAATAAACATGTCTCCCCCCTCACCTGTCGTGGTCTCTTTTCTGAACGCCATGACTGGTTTAGGGTGGGAACAGATTATTAATGATTCTACACACTCCTGTGGTCACTCTTTGGATCTGTTTTTTTTTTTATAACCCCCCTTCATGTCACAGCTTTACCTACCTAAAACTCAGATCGACCCTATCCCATGGTCATATCATTACCATCATTTCATTCTCTCTCAGCTTATTTAAGCCTACTCCGTTCACTAAATCATATACTGTGGTAAAAAGAAGAAAAAATGTCTCTTCTGAAGAGTTCATTGCCGCATTTATTCCTAATATGCCGACAATCCCTCACACATAAATTATTCTGTGCTAGCTTGGAATTCACCTGTTTCCAAAAGATTAGATTCAGTGCCTCCTATTAAAGTATTTCCACAAAAGAAAAAATCTAGTGCTCCTTGGTATCAAATACATTTCGCTCTTTAAAAACAATTCTACGACAGAAAGAACATTTCTGGCGTAAAACTAGAAGTACAGATTCAAAAAACAATTACTATTGTATTTATAAAAGAGAAACTAATATGGCAAAAAAATACTACTATGCAGGTAAAATTTCATCCGCTAATGGAAACCCTTCAGTGCTTTTCAACATAGTAAAATCAATAAGAACTATGATTTAACTGTCAGTCATTCCATCTGTAATCAGCCGATCACTTAAAAAACAAAATAGTTAAAATTTCCGAATAATTTTCCCATCCTCAAATTTTCTAGCTCCTCACCTAGCTGTAATTGGTCTTCTTTTTCATCTGATTCTATCAATACATTGTTACAAGTCCTCCAAAAACAAAAAACTTTGAATTCACCTCTAAATCTATGTTCTGGAACCTTATTTAATCTGTTGGAGAAGCAGCCAGTTATCACCTTTGCAAGTTAGTTAACCAATCACTAGAATCAGGAATTTTTCCTGATGTCTTAAAATGAACTTCAATTCTCCCAATATTGAAAAACAAATCACAAAATGTCATGGATTTCAGTAATCTAAGACCAATCGCTTCTATTACTTCTCCAGCTAAACTTATAGAATCTATTGTCCTGCACCAGTTGACTGATTTTCTTTCAGATCATGATATTTTACACCCCTGCCAACATGGTTTTCGAAAAGGCTATTCAACTGAAACACTACGCTTATCTTCTTTCGACACTTTTTTACGTGGCTTAGATTCAAATACAGATTTCATACTGGTTTTCTTAGACATCTCGGCCGCCTTTGACACCCTTGATCACCAAATTCTCTTATCTAGTTTTCTTTCTATAGGAATCAACTCAACAGTCCTTGATTTGTTTAAAAGTTATTTATTTAACTGTATCTATCAGATTAATATTGGTTCACACTCCTGTACTCCCTATACAGTCTTTTCTGGAGTTCCACAAGGATCTTCGCTTTCACTGATTCTTTTCAATATTTATTTACTCCCACTTTGCTTTGAACATTCGATTTAAAGTATACATGACGATATACAGTTTTTCGTTCCATATAAATCCTCTTGGTCTGAGACACCTCTCCACTATAGCCCTATATATAAATACGATTGATAAATGGTTATCACATAACTGTCTAAAATTAAATCCCAACAAACTGTGTATTATTATTATTAGGTGTATTATTAAACTCAGATTTGTCTATCACAACACATTTCTTTAACTGTCAAAAAACTCTTTTTTTTATAATTGCACTTACTCAAGTGCTACGTTCGCTTCTGTTTTTCCATGATTTCTGTTTGGTTCTTCAATCCTTAATCTTTTCTGTCATGGAGTATTGTAATGGACTTTACTTAGGCCTCCCAGACTCTGCTATCCAACATTTACAATTTATACAAAATTCAGCTGCTCGTATCTTGCTTGGTTCACCCACAAAAAGTCATATTACTACTCCGATTCTATTTTCTTTACATTGGTTACCCAAATCCAGATTCATTTATAAAATATTGTCTATTGTTCATTCATTATTACCTAACCCATCCTCAATCTGGCTCTGTTCCATCCTTCAGATTTATAAACCATCTAAACAAAAATTTACTAGACATTCCTTTGATACGTTTGGCATGATTAGACATCACCAGAAAAGAGCTTTTCAGTAGCAGGTCCATTGTTAGGAACTCCCTACCGACCATCAAATTTCAAATCCCAAGGAATTCAAGAAATCATTAAAAACATACTTATTTTCAAAAGCTTTTGCCACTTCCACTACAGAACACATCTAATTCTCTATGCTCAGATGTTACCAGGACCTACTTTTACTTGCTTTCTCTCTCTTCTTGATTTCCATTTTGTTTTAATATTATCTTAACATTATTTTATAATTTTATGTATGTAATTTTCCTTGCTTTCATTATATATTTGTTCATCATTTTTACTTTATTGTAAAAAACGGTATATACATAATTGTAAATAAATAAATACTTTTATTACCGGAATCAATGGAGGATTTGCTGGGGGGGGGGGGGTAAGGTTAAGTCAGGGGAGAAAACAACGTACATTGTTTTAGATTTTCAAAAATATGTAGATTCTTTTGGTTAGAAAAAACGTTTGTGCAAATCTTTGCGGACAATTTTTTCTTTGAGCAGTTTTCAAAGGGAGAGTATGTGTGTATTTTCTTTTGGAAAATTGGTACAAGGATTGTGCGTAACAAGTATCCATGGACTTTGCAACTATGCAGGTAATATGAAAAATTGCCCTCCCATTCCATCCCTTCCCTCTCACTCACTCTTACTCCCATTCACTCCCCTGTCACTCACCGTACCAATCAATCCTGTTCCCTCTCAGTTACTCAATTCCCTCACCTCTTCCCTTCGCTGTCACTCACCCTCCCACTCAATCCCCTTACCTTTCCTGTTACTCACCCTCTCACTTACTCTTTTCCCTTACTTCATTATCCTTTCCTATCAGTCACTCACCCCTCATTCTCACTCATCCCTCAGTCACTTCCTCCATTTCCCTCCCCTCTTGGTCACTCATTCTTACTCCCAATCATTTTTCTGTCACTCACCCTCCCACTCAATCCCTTTCCCTCTCAGTTACTCACCCCCTCACTCCCATTCACTCTCTTGTTTCTCATTCTCATCCCCTTCCCACTCAGTCATTCGCCCCTCTCTTCCACCCAACCACCACTCTGTCTCCCCATCCCCCATTAACCTACCCACTATTAATACATTTCTTTTTTTTAAACGTTCACTCTGAGGCAGTGAAAAGAGTTTATCCTCCTCCTCAGTTGAAGAGCAGACCTTTCTTCCCTGCATCCGCCTCCGGCACGTCATCCCACTTACCATGTCAGCAGCAGCGGTGGTAGCTCTCCATCCTGGTGACAGGCTCGGTTGCTACGGTCCTAGTGTGTGTGATGGAGAGCGTTGGGCGTTGCCGCTCTCCTGGATACAGTTAACAGCGATATAGCTGGTGGGGGGGGGGGGGGGCAACTGAGTCAAGAAGTTTTGTGGCACATGCAGAGAATAAACTTCTGGTATTGCCTCTGCCACCAAAGCTGTCCTCCCTCGGACTGAGTAAGTGCTGGCAGTGGCAACACATGTTTAAGTTTCACTTCCTCTCCCGCCAAAACCCCCGCCAGGTCTTTGCTGCCCCACACCAAAAGCTGCCGTGTTTATTTTACAGTGCTCCTCCACATTGTAGCAAAGCTGGTTCAGTGTTAGCATCATCCAGGTGGGAGGAGAGGCAGGCGCCATCGTAACTCGGCAGCGAGGGTCATTGTGACGCCCAGGCAAGCCATGCCAGAGTCTTGTTTACACCGATTTCTTTCTTTTTAATTTTTTTAAAAATTGGATTAGGTGCAATGCTCCTCCCATCTCCAGCAGCTTGCAAAACTGAAGCAGTATCGCAGTATTCCCCGCCAACACTGACAAATGGGATTTCTCCCCGCTGGCAAGGGGTGGGAACCCTGCCAATACCGACAGAGTCTCTGCTCCCTAGTGGGGGTGGGAACTCCGCCAGCGCCAATGCTCCAACCTGTGTGCTCAAGCACCAAGCGTCATCAAGGGCAATAAATTGGCCTTTGATAATGATGTCAGACACTCAGTCAGGCAGGTCGGTGCATCGGCAGGCCACACAAAATGGAGAGGGTCCCAAGGATAGGTGGGCAGGACTAAAAATGTTTAAAGGCTGGGTCTGGCCCATGGGCCACAGTTTGTCCACCATTGCCCTAAAACAGGGGTGAGGCGGGTCCTCCGTGGGGGGGGGGGGGGGGGGGGCACATTAGCTGCCTGATCAGGGAAGAAAAAAATCACCACACTATTGAATCTCAGCATCATGGAGGCATTGCAAGTTCATGAGGGTGGAAGCTGCCAGAATATGCTGTCATTATTGTAAGCTTAGTACAGCTTATCCATACATTTTTCAGAGGGCCAGGAAGTGGAGCTGCTTCTGCTGTGGTGGGTCTAGGTGGATGCTGCTTACTCTATGGCAGAACTGGACAAGGGAACAGTCACAATGGTGTTTCCATGGCCCAGGAAAAACTGCCACCCCTCAGGCCTCAGCCCAGAAGGAGTTCCTACTGCTGTTGGGTCCCTATCCAGGAAGAGTGAGAAATCACAGCTGTTGCCCACTGGGAAGAAAAGATATGGTAAGGTTGAGGAGAAGAATGGGCAAAGAGACCAGAGAGGAGTGGAGAGTGGAGAGGAAAGGAGAAAGTAGGGAAAGAAGACTAAAGGCAAAAAGTATGAAAAGTGAAAGAAGAAAATCAAAATATGAAAAAAAAGGAGCAAACTAAGAAAAAATACAAAAATAGAGAGAAAAATAGGAAAAATTAGTGAAAACAGTAAAAAAAAAAAAAGCCAAAACAAAGGTCAGGCAGAGTGAGATGGAGTTTTCCTCAGCTCCTGAAATAATTCTGATTGGCACCTAAGTATTTTTTAAACATTTTCCAGCCCTTACTTATTGTGGTATATATTTTAATCCTGAGGGAATTCTGCACACAAAAATTGAAAGTTCTGCAAAATTCTGCACACTTTATATTGGTTAAAATAGCACAATATACATGACAATCTTTGAGCAATAAAATATAATACAGAAAAAATATATTAGATAAAGATGTAGAATTTTAAATATTTTGAGCAGAATTTCCCTAGAAGTATTTTGTAAGCATGTCTCTTACATCCTTTCCTTCCTCTCTCCCTGCTCCCCTGGCCAGTCTCCTTTCACTTTGCCTTCTCAGGCTCCAAACTCCATCACCCTCCACTATCTCTCCCCTTACCCACTAGGCTCAACCCCTTCCACTCTATATCCACTCCCAGAGTTTGACCCCTCTCTCAGTACTGCCTCTCACACAGACTCCCTCTGTCCCTCTCTCTCACACTCACAGGTTCCCTCTCTCTCGTGCATATACATATTCCCTCACCCAGGCACCCTTTCTCTCTCATGCATACACCCTCACACAGGCTATCTATCTCTTTTGCTCACACACCCTTGCACATTGACCCCGTCTCTCTGGCATACACACACCCTTATTCATGCTCTCCCATACACACACTCACCCACCAGCTTGCAGTCTTAAACACATACCTCTACACTCAGCCTTTCAGTCTCTCACACATACAGACTCATTGGGACCTGCTTCGCTCGCGACAAGCTGGGGCTTGCAACTCTGTTTTCACCATGACGTGACACGCCGGGGCCTCCTTCCTCTTCACTGTGGTGTGGGCACACCAGGGCCTCCTTTCTCCTGGCCGTGAGGCGGCACACTGGGGCCTCCTTCCTCTTTGCTGCCACGCGACATGCCAGGGCCTCTTCCACTTCACTTTGACGCATGTCGGGGCCTCCTTCCTCTTCGCCGCCACATGGCACGCCAGGACTCCTTCCTCTTTGCCATGTGGCATGCTGGGACAATCCTTGCTTTTCGCCGTAAGCAGGATGGGTCCATTTGTGGCACAGTGGGGTCTGCTCCAAATTCTGCGCAAAAACTGGAATTTCTGCACAGTGGGGGAACTCTGCGCAAATTCTGTGCTCCACAGTAGCGCAGAACTCCTCCAGGACTCTCTGTGTTTGTCTGGTGTGCTTTGGTCTCTGTGTGTGGTCTATGTCTCTGTGAGTGATGTGATCTTTCTGCCTGTGTCTGTGTGTGGTATGCCTGTCTTCTCTCTAGGGCTAGTGATTCTGTGTTTTTTGGTCTAGGTTTGGTGCTTGTTTGGGTTTGGGTTTCTGATTCTTTGCGGGGTGTCTGTGTGTGGTGTCTTTGTCTATCTGTTTCTCTCTGTGTCTGGGTGTGGGGTGTGTCTGGGTGTGGGGTGTGTCTGGGTGTGGGGTGTGTCTGGGTGTGGGGTGTGTCTGGGTGTGGGGTGTGTCTGCCTCTCTGTGTCTGTCTGGGTGTGGGGTGTGTCTGGGTGTGGGGTGGTGTCTGGGTGTGGGGTGTGTCTGGGTGTCTGTCTGGATGTGGGGGGTGTCTGGATGTGGGGGGGTGTCTGGATGTGGGGGGTGTCTGGATGTGGGGGGTGTCTGGGTGTGGGGTGTGTCTGGGTGTCTGCCTCTCTGTGTCTGTCTGGGTGTGGGGGGTGTCTGGGTGTGGGGTGTGTCTGCCTCTCTGTGTCTGTCTGGGTGTGGGGGTGTGTCTGGGTGTGGGGTGTGTCTGGGTGTGGGGTGTGTCTGGGTATGGGGTGTGTGCCTCTGTCTGTCTGGGTGTGGGGTGTGTCTGGGTGTGGGGTGTGTCTGCCTCTCTGTGTCTGTCTGGGTGTGGGGTGTGTCTGGGTGTGGGGTGTGTCTGGGTGTCTGCCTCTCTGTGTCTGTCTGGATGTGGGGGGTGTCTGGATGTGGGGTGTGTCTGGGTGTGGGGTGTGTCTGGGTGTGGGGTGTGTCTGGGTGTGGGGTGTGTCTGTCTGGATGTGGGGGGTGTCTGGATGTGGGGTGTGGTCTGGGTGTGGGGTGTGTCTGGGTGTCTGCCTCTCTGTGTCTGTCTGGGTGTGGGGGGGTGTCTGGGTGTGGGGGGTGTCTGGGTGTGGGGGGTGTGTCTGGGTGTGGGGTGTGTCTGGGTGTGGGGTGTGTCTGGGTGTGGGGTGTGTGCCTCTGTCTGTGTGGGGTGTGCCTCTCTGTGTCTGTCTGGATGTGGGGGGTGTCTGGATGTGGGGTGTGTCTGGGTGTGGGGGTGTGTCTGGGTGTCTGCCTCTCTGTGTCTGTCTGGGTGTGGGGGGTGTCTGGGTGTGGGGTGTGTCTGGGTGTGGGGTGTGTCTGCCTCTCTGTGTCTGTCTGGGTGTGGGGTGTGTCTGGGTGTGGGGTGTGTCTGGGTGTGGGGTGTGTCTGCCTCTCTGTGTCTGTCTGGGTGTGGGGTGTGTCTGGGTGTGGGGTGTGTCTGCCTCTCTGTGTCTGTCTGGGTGTGGGGTGTGTCTGGGTGTGGGGTGTGTCTGCCTCTCTGTGTCTGTCTGGGTGTGGGGTGTGTCTGGGGTGTGGGGTGTGTCTGGGTGTGGGGTGTGTCTGGGTGTGGGGTGTGTCTGGGTGTGGGGTGTCTGCCTCTGTGTCTGTCTGGGTGTGGGGTGTGTCTGGGTGTGGGGTGTGTCTGCCTCTCTGTGTCTGTCTGGGTGTGGGGTATGTCTGGGTGTGGGGTGTGGGGTGACTGCCTCTCTGTGTCTGTCTGGGTGTGGGGTGTGTCTGGGTGTGGGGTGTGTCTGGGTGTGGGTGTGTCTGCCCTCTCTGTGTCTGTCTGGGTGTGGGGTGTCTGCGTTTGAGTGTGTGTGAGCTTACTCTTTTCAGCAATTTGAAGATAAACAAAATGGGGGCTTTGAGCCACAGGTTGACAGTGTACCTGTCTGGTGAATACCCTTCATGTATATGTATGTATGTATATCTATCTACATACACATATATAGTAACCCAGCTTGGGGAGGGGCCCAACCAACTGCATGAATGGACGAAGGAGAGCCAGAGCTCAAAATCTTTTCTCACCCCTGCCCTAGAACATTGGTGTACCTCCAAAAAGAAAAGGGAATGAGCTCACAGTGCAGCAACATCCAAAGGTTTTCACAGGACCATCCCTATTTATTTATTTAAAAGATTAGGACCTGCTCTCTTCTATAAGCACAAGGTGGTTGCAATCTAACAATCATATTTAAAAAGCAAACATTAGAATCAAATAACAAATAAGGTTAACCTTAAAAGAAAGTTCATTGTGCAGGTACCTGAGTATTGAAATTAAAGGCCAGAGAGAACAGATAAATCTTCATCTTCTAAAAGGACTTGGCACAGGAAGCATTTTGTAAGTATTCTGGAATAGAGTTCCTTAGACATGGACTTGCAACGGAGAAGGTAAGGCTCCTAATTACATCCAGTCTTGCCAATTTGGGATTAGGAACATCCAATAAGTTTTTAGAAGCAGAACATAAATGTCTTGTTGGTTTGTACACACAGAGAGTAGTACTCAGTTCAGGTAGAAGATTCATTAATGAGCAGAGATAGGACCTTATATTATATGCACCTCAGTACAATAGGGAGCCAGAGAAGAGATGGCAGTACTGGAGAAATATGCTCACTAAGATTAGTTTAGGTCAGAAGCCTGACTGCAGCACCTCACACTCAATTATTTTTTAACCTTATTTATTAGCATGTTCTGTAAACTTTTGCTTTAACTACTCTAACATTTCTGAACTGACGCTCTCACACCCCTCATAGGCCCTGCTGAAGTGGCCCTGATATCAGAGCCCCAGCGACTTCTCCTATCTCTGGGCCTAGGCTTCATCAGCATCTTTTCCTTGCTGGTGCTTTAGCTTCATGCACGAGGAAAACAAAACTTGCTCCCGAAGCACAGAGTGTGGTCTTAATTACAATACATTCTGGAATTGATCTTTCTCTTGTCAGACATGCCAATACCGCTAAGACGAAAAATTCTAGCCTCCATGTTTCTTCCAGAAACCTGAGTTCCCTCTCAATCCTTAGTGGATACTTTTCAGACCAATAAAATGGCCACAAAGCACAATTGTAATTGGTTGTATCTGAGCATGTGCAGCACATAACTTGACCTTTCTGAGAACAATGGAAAGGCCGATGTGCAGAAGCACAAGGCTGACAACATAAGGAATTGTTGGGAGGTAAGGAATGATACAATTTTTGCTTAATTTGGGCCTGCTGACTGGAGGAAAATGAGTCCAGACTGATGGTGCGCACTTGAATCATTTGAACAGTTAAGCCTAGGAAAGTGAATTTCTAGAGAATGATAGCTGACCAAATTAGACATTCTATGTAGTTTACAATTATGCAATAATCCCACTAGATAGTAGTCCAATATTGGACTACTTTAATTCTGTCTTATTGGGTCTACCAGCCCTTACTCTAAAACCTCTCAAACTGCTTCTTAATGCTGCTGCGCGTCTCATTACTGGCACGAAAAGACAGGAACATATTACCTCGGTCCTCATTGACTTCCCATAGCTGAGAATATTAAATACAAGGTTGAGGTGATCATTTTCAAATTAATTTCTTCTGCTGTCACCCCATGGTGCAACGCCTTGTTACGATTGTACTGTCCCACTCGCCAACTTCGCTCCTCACAGAGGGGCCTGCTAGATGTACCCTCAACTGCACATGCCAGGCTCAGCTGTACAAGAGGACTGTGCATTTTTGATTGCTGTCCCGGCTCTCTGGAGCACATTCCCTGAACCACTTCGATTGGCAGGACAGTCTAAAGACCATTTAGCAGTCACTAAAGACATGGCTATTCAGGCAAGTATTCTACTAACTGTCCATTTTGTATGTTGCTTACTTGCTAAGAATTTTTAACACGTTGATATGTTGTCTGCACAAACTTTGATTGAAATCTTGTGTTTGTTTTCATTTGTACATCGCCTAATTCTTAGGTGATTAATACATTTTAATAAAGATAAAGGTAAAGAAAGATAGTTATTGTCCCTGCTAGCCAAAACAGGGTTTTAGTTGATAGTAAATACCATGTCCTAGTGAGTAGTTGTCAACAGTATATTTTTTAAAAAGGAATAGAAGTTACAAATAATTAGGCCGATACACTAAAGTGAAGCGGTTACCCTGCTTCTAACCCGCTTTCTACTCACAATTTGGCCGCGTTAGCTCAACCCGTGATTCACTATCCCTTTTAACCCATCCTTACCGCTTCTTTAAATCAACGGGTAACCCTTTCCACCCGCGGCATGTATATGAGATGTAACGATCGGATTAGCTATTCCCCCCCATTCAGTAACGCGCGCCCCCGGCTATCGCCTTTTTAACCTGCAGTTTAGCCGCGCGTTTAACCTGCTAATTTACCGCCTACCCTAACCCTGTATTAGAGGCAGGGGTAAGGGTAGACGGCAAACTTTCCCCCAAAAGAAAACATAAAAACCTAAAATCCCCTCCTCCCGAAGCGACTGGACATGTAAAATATGTAAAACCTAAAATCCCCTCCTCCCGAAGCGACTCGACATGTAAAATATGTGAATAAGTGTAACCAACTTACTTTTTGTTTCTTTTTTCAGCCCTTTCAGCCTCTCTGCCGTCCTCTGGAGGGGGCAGCTGGCGGCGAAAGAGGCTTCCAGCGGCCCCCGCCGGCGAAGACGGATGAATGCACGCCTGTAGTGCATGGGCGCTCAAGCCAGCGAAAGCACATGGATGGGTGTGCGTGACGTCATGCGCTTCGCTGGCTGGAGCGCCCAAATTGACGGGCGCTCAAGCCAATGAAAGCACATGAACGGGCGTGTGTGACGTCACGGAGTACGTCCACGCACGCCCGTCCATGTGCTTTCGCTGGCTTGAACGCCTGTGCACTACGGGCGTGCATTCGTCTGTCTTCGCCGGCGGAGGCGGCTGGAAGCCGCTTTCGCCTCCGGCTGCCCCCTCCGGAGGACGGCAGAGAAGGCTGAAAGGGCTGAAAAGAAACAAAAAGTAAGTTGGTTACACTTATTCACATATTTTTACATGTCGAGTCGCTTCGGGAGGAGGGGGTTTTTAAGTTTAGGTTTTACATATTTTACATGTCGAGTAGCTTCGGGAGGAGGGGATTTTAGATTTTAGGTTTTACATACTTTACATGTCGAGTCGCTTCGGGAGGAGGGGGTTTTTAAGTTTAGGTTTTACATACTTTACATGTCGAGTCGCTTCGGGAGGAGGGGATTTTAGGTTTTACATATTTTACATGTCGAGTTGCTTCGGGAGGAGGGGATTTTAGGTTTTCTTTGGTTAAAGTTGGATCCACTTCCTGGTGCCTGTCATTTCAAATGTCATTTGAAATGACATTTGAAATGGCAGGTACCAGCGCACCCAGGATACTGTATAGGCGCTGTATAAAGCGCCTATACAGTAAAATGGATTGCGCTTCATGGACGCGCGTTGGACGCGGCTTGAATTTGCATGCGATTTTAATACAGTATCGAGCGGTAGGTGAGCCGGACTGTGCGTGCGGCAAACGTGGGTGCGCCCGGCACTAATGCAGCTCTTCCTACCGCTCCTTACTGTATCGGCCCAAATGTAAGTAAGAGAGTCAGCAAAACAGGGACTTTCCAATAAAGATGGGCAAAATAACTGCTATTCCAGTAATTGCCCCCACTCTATAATCCGGTTATTTTCCTACAGGTTGGATGTCTTTAACCCTATAACAATAACTCTAATGGGGGGGGGGAGGTTGCAAGCATGACACAAACTATCTGTGTTCCTCCCAGTGATAGCGCAGAACAGTTGCTAACACATTTTCAAAAACAATTTAGTGATTTCATTTTTATTACTACTGAGGCAAATATTCAAAAAAGGTAAGCACTAAATTTAGGCTTTTACATTTCAGCTGAGAAAATTCACATACATTTAGGAGCTTAAAATTACGCTCCTAAATTTTGGGTTGCTATTCATTTGCCTAGATCTAGGATCCTAAGGGGTTTATTGACTAAGCCACACTATGTTTCCCTGAGGGAAAAATACTGCGGGAGTCACAAAGCTGTGGTAAATGACCCTAACCGCTTTGTGTCTGTCACGGTATTTTTCTCCACGATAAAATATTGCACTGAAAATACAGTGGCAGGGAATGCACCCAGAAATAGCGTGACGGTGATCCAGGAATTGTGGAACTGCGATGGCTTAAAGGGGCTTATACTCAGCCCTAAGTAAATAACCCTCCAGCCAAAAGTCATTAAAAAAAACACTTGGGTCTGCATACACCACCACCCCCTTCTCACCCACCCCTGCTGCCCTTGGAGGCAGCAGCTGTTCAAAATTTTAATAAAAGAACCCTGAAAGTTGGTTCCAGGCCCTGCCCCAACCCCTTCCCTTCAGTAAAAAAATTCCTAGCTCACCCTCCAGAGCCTCCCACCGTACTCACAAATGAGCCCCTCATGGTCTAGTGGGGGTCCTGGAATGCCCGTTAGAATCTGGACCTGAAGGTGGCCATTTTTCAAAATAGTATCTGCCACCCCTATCACATGATGGGGCAAAGAACCAGTTAGCACCATTTTGAAAAATGGCTGCCACCAGGTCTGGAACCTAGTGGGTGCTTTGGTTTCCCCACTGGACTACTAGGGACTCATTTGTGATTAAAGGGGGGGGGGGGGGCTAGGCAGGAGAGTAGGGGTACTGGCTTCCAGGCACCAGTTTACTGAAGGGGGGGGGTTGGGGATGGGGCTTGGTGCTGACTTTAAAACATTTTTTTTAAATTTTTGAAAAGAGCTGCCTCCAAGGTTTTTAAATGTCTTTCAGGGGATGGGGGCTTACTCAGGACTGTCGCCCCTTTCAGACAGGACCATGGGAACATTATGGTGTGTGTTAATGTCCTGATGCTCCCAAGGGGAAATTAGCTACAGCTCAAGTTGTAGCTAACTTCCATTCAAATAACACGCTTGCAATTTTTCAGGGAAGCTGCATTATTCGATTTCCATAATTTAAGGTAAGGATGAGTAGATTAACATGCATCTGCATATTAATTAGCTCATTTAAATATGCATGGCGCCAGGAGTTAATTAATGCAAGGTATTTGAAATAGCTTGCGTTGACTCTGTGTTAAGCCATTTATTATAGGGTAAATGGCCTAATGTTGAGATTACTTACCTGATAATCTCCTTTTCCTTAGTGTAGACAGATGGACTCAGAACGAATGGGTATAGTATCCGCGTGCTAGCAGTTGGAGACGGATCTGACGTCAGCACGGGTGTATATATACCCCCACAGGAAGCGTAGCAACTTAGTAATCTTCCTTGCAAAAGCTGTTATGGATGTGTGTACTGACGCTCAGTGAAAAGTGAAACAGGATTCCCCTGACCGATTGATATAGCTGGAGACCGCCAGCATTCCCAACCGGAAGGCGTTGACACCTGGTAGAGTGTACGTTCTTATGGAACATATGACATGGCTTACCTTGAATCGGTGAAACCCATGTACACAGGCAGCTGGGTGGGATGTCTGAGTCCATCTGTCTACACTAAAGAAAAGGAGATTAGCAGGTAAGTAATCTCAACATTTCCTGGCGTGTAGCCAGATGGACTCAGAACGAATGGGATGTACAAAAGCTTTACTCCCAGCCTGGGCGGGAGGCTGCCTGAGGACCATGTAGTACCGCCCTCGCAAATGCTGAGTCCTCCCTGGCCTGGACATCCAGACGGTAGAACCGGGGAGAAGGGTATGGAGGGAGGACCATGTCGCCGCTTTACAGATTTCTGCAGGCGACAGCATCCTGGATTCTGCCCAGGATGCCGCTTGTGCTCTGGTAGAATGAGCCGTGACCTGTAGAGGCGGAGACTTCCCGGCCTCCACGTAAGCTGCTCTGATAACTTCTTTAATCCAGCGGGCGATGGAGGGCCGAAGAGGCCGCTTCCCCTTGTCTTTTCCCGCTGTAATAGGACGAACAGATGGTCTGTCTTTCGTACTTCTTGTGTCATTTCCAGATATCTGGGCAGCAGTCTGCCTATGTCGAGATGGCGTAGCAAACGCCCTTCAGATTTCTTCAAACCCGCCGTGGTAGACAAGGATATAGTTTGGTTAAGGTGAAATTGTGAGACCACTTTAGGTAAAAAGGAGGGAACCGTGCGAAGATGGATAGCCTCTGGAGTGATTCTCAAAAAGGGATCCCGGCAGGACAGTGCTTGTAGCTCTGAGACGCTGCGTGCTGAACACACCGAACACCATCTTCAAGGTTAGAGAACGAAGAGACAGGCCCCGAAGGGGTCTGAAGGTGGATCCCGTGAAAAAATCCAAAACAAGGTTGAGGCTCCACAAAGGCACAGGCCACTTCAGTGGCGAACGAATATGCTTGACTCCTTGCAGGAAGCGAGAGACATCTGGGTGCTTGGCGATGGTCTTGCCATCCCTCCTGGGACCATAGCAAGACAGCGCAGCCACCTGAACCTTGATGGAGCTGAGGGAGAGACCTTTCTGAAGTCCATCCTGCAGGAAATCCAACACAATAGGGATTGTGGTCGCATGTGGATTGGTGCCATGAGTGTCGCACCATGCTTCAAATACTCTCCAGATCCTTACATAGGTGAGGGATGTGGAAAACTTGCGAGCTCGGAGGAGTGTATCTATCACGGGCTCCGAGTAACCATTTTTCTTCAGTCTAGCCCTCTCAATGGCCAGACCGTAAGAGAGAATTGAGCTGGATCCTCGTGGAGGATGGGACCTTGACGTAGAAGGTCCCGGAGAGGAGGCAGGGGAAGGGGCTCCCTTGCCAGTAGTCTTCTCATGTCCATGTACCAGGGTCTTCTTGGCCAGTCTGGTGTCACTAGAAGAACTAGGCCCCGGTGTTTCTGAATCTTGTGGATGATGGCGCCCAGCAGAGGCCACGGAGGAAAGGCGTATAGCAGAGTCCCTGGAGGCCATGGCTGTACCAGGGCATCAATTCCGTGGGAGAACGGATTGCGCTTGCGGCTGAAGTATCTGGGTACTTGAGCATTGGACTTGTCCGCCAGTAAATCCATGTCCGGAATCCCTCAGTGATCTACAATCATCTGGAAGGCTGTGGGTGACAGCTGCCACTCTCCCGGATTTAGACTTTCTCTGCTGAGGAAGTCTGCCGTGGTGTTGTCCTTCCCAGCAATGTGGACGGCGGAGATGTCCTGAAGATTCGCCTCTGCCCAAACCATCAGTGGGGCGATCTCCAGAGATACTTGTCGGCTTCTGGTTCTGCCCTGACGGTTGATGTATGCCACCGTGGTGGCGTTGTCGGACATCACTCTGACTGCTCTGTTCTTCAGTCTGTGAGCAAATCGAAGGCATGCCAATCGGACTGCTCGAGCCTCTAGATGGTTGATGTTCCACGCGGACTCTTCTCTGTTCCACCGCCCTTGTGCGGTTAGTCCTTCGCAGTGTGCTCCCCAGCTGCTCAGGCTGGCATCTGTGGTGAGCAGAGTCCATGTGGGGGAGGACATCCTCGACCCCTTGCTCATGTGGTCGGACTGCAGCCACCACCGTAACTGTGTCCGGACTCTGGCAGGCAGAGGTAGGTGCGTGGAATAGTTCAGTAGACGAGGGCTCCAGCGAGAGAGCAGGGAGTGTTGTAGAGGTCTCATATGGGCCCTTGCCCAAGGTACCACTTCCAGGGTGGATGCCATGAGACCAAGAACCTGCAGATAATCCCAAGCTATGGGCCGACTGGCTCCCATCAAGTACTGGATACGCGTCTGAAGTTTCAACCTTCTCTTGGTGGTGAGACTGACTGTGTCTGCCTGCGTGTCGAACTGTACTCCCAGGTATTCCAGTGACTGGGAAGGCTGTAGGCAACTCTTGCTGAGGTTGATTACCCAGCTCAAGCTTTCCAGAAGGGCGATCACTCTGTCGGTTGTCCGATGGCTCTCCTCTCGTGATTTCGCCCTGATCAGCCAGTCGTCTAGGTAGGGATGGACCAGAATTCCTTCCCGTCTGAGAGCCGCTGCTACCACGACAACCCACCTTGGTGAAGGTCCGTGGTGACGTGGCCAATCCGAAGGGCAGAGCCCGGAATTGGAAGTGATACCCAGAACCTTGAAGCGTAGGTAGCGCTGATGATCCAGATGGATCGGGATATGCAGGTAGTCTTCTGACAAGTCCAATGCCGTGAGGAATTCTCCTGGCTGTACTGCGGTCTTGACGGAGCGCAGAGTTTCCATGCGAAACCTCGGGACCCGTAAGTATCGATTGACTGACTTGAGGTCCAGTACAGGCCGAAAGGTGCCCCCTTTCTTGGGCACCATGAAATAAATGGAATAGTGTCCAGAATTCACTTCCCAGGCAGGTACTGGGATGATGGCTTTCAAGGACAGGAGCCTCGCCAAGTTAGCTTCCAATGCCGCCTTCTTGTGTATGGGACATGAAGATTTCACAAACTTGTCCGGAGGGAGATGATGAAAGTCCAGATACTACCCCCTCTCGGATGATGGCGAGGACCCACTGGTCCGACGTAATCTCGACCCAACTGGGGTAGAAGAGGGTTAACCTGCCCCCTATGGCTCCGTCCCCCAGATGAATCGGCGGATTCTCATTGTGAGGCGCGGCCGGGACCTGAGCCCGGACCTGCTCCCCTCTTGCGCTGCTTGGTCCGAAAGGCCTGATTCCTGGCCTGAGGACGAGGTGCTTGGTAGTGACTCCTGTAGGGAATGAAGTGCTGTGAACTCCTGCCCCTGGAGGGCCTTGGAAAGGCGCGCTGGCTCCTTCTGAACCGATCTTCCGGCAATCTAGGCACTGGAGAGGCGCCCCATGTACTGGCCAGTTTATCCAGGTCGCTGCCAAATAGGAAAGAGCCCTTAAAGGGCAATCTGGTGAGGCGTGTCTTCGAAGGCGCATCAGCTGACCATTTCCTGATCCAGAGCTGCCTCCTGGCGGCTACGGAGGATGAGATCCCCTTTGCTGTTGTCCGGACTAGATCTGATGCAGCATCCGTGAGGAACGAGAGAGCGGACAGCTGCTGGAGCGTTGTTCCTGACCTGTGACAAACAGGCATGCGTCACCACTGTGCAGCAGGTTGCAATCCGCAAAAGAGAGAGCTGCCACCTCAAAGGTCTGTTTCAGAATGGCGTCCAGTCGCCGGTCATGAGGCTCCTTGAGGGCCGTCCCCCCTTCAAACTGGAATGGTAGTGCGCTTGACCACAGCGCTAATCAAGGCCGTCCACCTGAGGGCACGCCAGCAGGTCCTGAATAGCCGGTGCCAATGGGTACATGCCCGTCAGGGCCCGGCCCCCTTTGAAGGAAGCCGCTGGTGCCGCCCATTCTAAATCTATCAGTTGTTGTGCTGCTTGCAAGAATGGAAAATGGCAGGCTGTAGGACGAAGACCTTCCAGCAGGGGGTTCTGCGCAGAGGGTACCGTAGCACTAGGACCTGTAATATCCAACTCCGCCAGACACTGAGACACTAGGTCGGAGAGATCCTCCTTAGGGAAGAACCGCCTCATGGTTCTATATGGCTCAATCCCTGGGGGAAATTCCCCCTCGTCCGGGAGTTCGGACTCGTCCGGTGAAAACTCCTGGTCTGACTGATCTGGGCTATCCAGCGGCGGGAGGTCCCGCTCACGATAAGGGCGTGAGGGACCAGGAACAGGATCCGCAGGAGCCGCCGCCGCAGCAGCCGCCACAGCAGCCGCCGCAGTCGCAGCCACCGCGGGAACCGTAGAAACCGCAGGAACAACAGGAACAGCAGGAACAGTGGGAACAGCAGGGCCTGGACGGGAAGCCGTTTGCATCTGTACAAAGGCATGAATCCCCTTAAAGAGATCCACCCAGGAAATTGAAGCAGCCTCTAATCGCCGTGGTACAAGATCCCCCGGGATTCCTGATTGGTCGAGACTGCCCACTAAATCTGGGGTAGCCCCAGGGGAACTGACAGCAAATCGTGGCTGAGACTGGTCCTGGCCCGAGGGTCCCACGGCCTCCTCACATTGGGCACATAGGGAGTCTGGCTCTTCACTGTGCGTGGCTCGAAGCTGGCATGCAGAGCAGAGGCCGAGGGCTTTAATGCCGGAGGCAGGCGGTGCCCCTGCTGAAGACGCTGAGGCGTTCTATTCCATTGAAAAGTATGTGCTGAATGAAAAGCGGCCACAATATACGCTTAAGAGAACAGGCGCACAATAATAATATGCGGCAGCAATATGCGCGTAGTACAACAGGCGCTCAATAATATGCGGCAGCAATATACGCTGAATACAACAGGCGCACAATGAGAATATGCGGCAGCAATAGGCACTTAATACAACAGGCGCTTAATAATATGCGACAGCAATATACGCTTAATACAACAGGCCCTCAACAATAATAACAATATGCGGCCAATATTGCCCACAGGCGCCTAGCCCAATGCGGCTTACAATATACGCACAATGATAAGCAATAGGCTCTCAGCACTATGCGGTTAGCAATACATGCTCAATGGCTTTCAATAGGCTCTCAGCAATATGCGGTAGCAATACATGCTCAATGGCTTTCAATAGGCTCTCAGCAATAAGCGGTTAGTAATACACGCTCAATGGCATTCAATAGGCTCTCAGCAATATGCGGTTAGCAATACACGCTCAATGGCATTCAATAGGCTCTCAGCAATAGGCGGTTGGCAATACAACGCTCAGTGGTATGCAATATGCTCTCAGTAATAAGGCAATATATGCACAAGGAGGAATAGAGCTGCGCCTATTATGGGCGCTCAATACCTGAACAAGGCCCACAAAATGGCGCCCTCCACGGCGTGCCACGCCGCCGATCCTCTGTTCCTCGGAGACCAGAAATAAGAGATGTACGCCTTACCTGATCCTCGGCGCTTCCCAGCTGGAACCCGGGCGGTCTCCAGCTGCGGGGGGAGAGGGCAAGTACCTTCACCGCTGCGTTTGAGGATATGCACACGCTGCCTCGTCCACGCCGGGACCGAGGCGCCTCGTATGCCTCACCCGAACCTCGCCCGGGGGCTATGTCCCTGCCGCGATTCGGCCACCGGACCGAGGACTTAAACCTCCGGGGGATCACGGAAATCACCCGGGAAATTCTACTGGGGGAGGGACCTTAGGGTATCACCGCAGGAGTGCGGGGCTCGATGTTGTAGAATTTGTAGTGGAAAGAAAGTAGAAAGTAGAAAATAGAAAGTAGATTGGAAAACACGCTCAGCGAGCGAGCAGGCTATCCAAACTGCTTTGGAGACGGAAATTACTAAGTTTGCTACGCTTCCTGTGGGGGTATATATACACCCGTGCTGACGTCAGATCAGTCTCCAACTGCTAGCACGCGGATACTATACCCATTCGTTCTGAGTCCATCTGGCTACACGCCAGGAAATGTGGCTTAGTGAATGAAATCCTAAGTTATGTGCCTAGTTATGAAAATCAGTGCAAGCTCCTAACTTTTTTTTGTCTGCCTTATCTCTGCCCCTGTAGCCACCTGCTTTTTAAGATCCTAAATTTAGGGACTTAGTACTAGTATATTTTCAAAAGAGCCAATTTAGGAGCCTAACTTCAAAGTTAGGATCCTAAAACCTTTGAAAATTGGCCCCAATTACAGCTTCCTCCAGATTCTAGCATACATTCACTCTCAGCCTGACCATTAGATATCACCATTGTGGCATGGTTGGGATTCCCTTCATCTCAGCCCTTAGCCTGAAGGCTGGGGCTTTGAATATTATCTCTGCAGCATTCCCAAACCTGGTTGACCTAAAACAGAAGATGAGTTTGGGATTCTCTCTCAGATCTCCCACATGGCTATGCCAAGCATCGTCACTGAGCCACTAGCTGGTCCTCAGCTTACTTTTTTTTAAATTAATGGAAAGCATGATATTGCTAAGTACATGTATCTTTTGAAATCTGCCTATTGCACAGTGCTTACAGTGCAAGTATTTTGATGTCTGTTTACTTGTCAAAGTACTGAAGGGCGACATGCAACAGGGAAGGTCTGTAAATTGTGTCAACGTGACATGGGTATGGCAAGGTCACAACGATCATGCCAACCATCTGATGACTACAAGCTATAACTAGAAAATCATAATTCTACCTGGATGCATTGAGAGTTTCCCATGTTCCCATTCTGAGAAGAAAACATGGTTGTGACAAGACTTACCTTAAGGCACATTGGATTCCAGTTTCATCCCCATACCCAGCATAAATTAGTTCCATTTCATCAGGTTTCAGATCATTAAAAACAGTATTATTCTGTAGTGACAGTGCTGTACTTGCACTGGTGAGGAATGTAACTACAAGAAAAAAAAAAGACAAATAAAATGTGCTTAACAATCTTCACAAAGCAGCTTGGGATATATGTAATGTTGATGAATAACATATTGGTTCAGATATAAAACATTTCAAAACTCTCTGAATTCAGGAAAGAAAAGCTGATTACATGTTACTGGTGTTCTCTGATGACTACAGTTCAACAGTCATGCAGATGGACGACACCATCTAACATCCCAAAAAAGTCCTCCTACTACTTTTTTACTGCCTTGAGATTAAACATCATTGAAGAAGATATTGAGGACCCTCATAGAACAGACAAAGATGGCTCACTATCTCTCCCTCTCTATGATTCAATATATTGTTCCCACACCAACCATCTCATACATGAATCATGGAGAGGTGGAGATAGAGAGGCAACACTGAATATAAGGAAACAATACTGGATTTACAATTTGAATAATGTACAACCGTGGGGTCTTAACATGGAGAGTGGTATTCCCTAATTTAGTGGTCAAGTATATCAGTTTGACATGTATCATAACATCGTGAGAAGCACTAAAAGGGGAGTCATTCGATTTGTTTGTGAAGAGTGAAGATTAACCGATTTTCTGACTAATAATGTGAAACTACGTGGCACCTTGTGATTGGAGTACTTGTTAAACAAGCCTGTTTTAAATGCTGCTGTGTTTATTGTTTGTTTGTAATAATGCTGTCTCTGAAAAGAACGTGGAGATGTTAATAGCCCCTTGATGCATAAAATAAGATGGATTCAAAACACAGACCCATGTCAAGGCATTATATTCAAGTTAAATTATATTTTAAATGCAAGTTTAAAAAAGTACAAAGTTTAAAATGTATTAGTCATGAGGACTGGGAATGGTTAATAAAACAGAAAATGTTATAATGCCTCTATATTGCTCCATGGTGAGACTACACCTTGAATACTGTGTACAATTCTGGTCGTCGCATCTCAAAAAAGATATAATTGCGATGGAGGAGGTACAGAGAAGGGCGACCAAAATGATAAAGGGGATGGAACAGCTCCCCTATGAGGAAAGACTGAAGTGGTTAGGGCTGTTCAGCTTGGAGAAGAGACAGCTGAGGGGAGATATGATAGAGGTGTTTAAGATCATGAGAGGTCTTGAACGAGTAGATGTGAATCGGTTATTTTCACTTTCGAATAATAGAAGGACTAGGGGGCATTCTATGAAGTTAGCAAGTAGCACATTTAAGACTAATCAGAGAAAATTCTTTTTCACTCAACGCACAATAAAGCTCTGGAATTTGTTGCCAGAGGATGTGGTTAGTGCAATTAATGTACCTGGGTTCAAAAAAGGTTTGGATAAGTTCTTGGAGAAGTCCATTAATGGCTATTAATCAAGTTTAGTTAGGGAATAGCCACTACTATTAATTGCATCAGTAGCATGGGATCTTCTTAGTGTTTGGGTAATTGCCAGGTTCTTGTGGCCTGGTTTGGCCTTTGTTGGAAACCGGATGCTGGGCTTGATGGACCCTTGGTCTGACCCAGCATGGCAATTTCTTATGTTCTTATGACTAATGATTATAAGTTGGCAACAGATGTTTCTATCGGGCTGTCAAGTGAGCCAATGAATATCTTTTCTGGTTCATATGAGGATCCTCAATATCTTCTTCACTGATGTTTAATTTAGAGGCAGTAAATAAAAGTAATAGGAGGATTTTTTTGGATGTGTTATGTATATTTTTCATGTTTCTAGACTGTATGGTAATTGTGACATCATCTAATGACACAGCCATGGAACACTTTTTCAGAGTGATCTAGGAAAGACTGTAGAGTCCTCTGAGCATGGCAGTTACTTTGTCCTCATGTGTGCTTCAGTTCTTTAATCAGAGTAACGAACAACTCCAGAATGGCAGGAGAGAGGGTACATGTGACTGGTGAACTGCTGTTTTCAAAGAACATTAAAGGTAAGCAATAAGCAGTTGACCTAGTTACACAGATATGACTCCCTAACATCAACAAAAATAGGGAAAAATAACCATCAACAGAAAATGGAATAACTGTTTTTGGTGACATGAAAGCTCCCATCCCAATTTTATTTTATTATTTTTTTTTTTTTAACAAGACAACAATCCAAACTAATAAAAATAGGTTGGAGATGGGCTCTAACCTTTAAAAAGACCCTGGAGAATATATTGTTGAAACTTGCTGTCACATCAAAAGTCTGCATCACACAAAAGAGTGATGTAAATGTGTAAACTGAAGTCTGCGTTGCAGCTCTACCTATCTCTTTATTAGAGGCCACCAATGCAGCCATGATGACTTATAACATAGAAATGACAGCAGAAAAAGACCAATCAGCCCATCCAGTCTGCCCAGCAAGCTCCCACACTTATTTTCCCATACTTATCTGTTTCACCAACCAGCAAGTTCAGGGCCCTTGTTGGTAACTGTTTGATTCAAGTTTCCTGCCATCCCCTGCCATTGATGCAGAGAGTAATGTTGGAGTTGAATCAAAGGTGAGCATAAGGCTTAATGGTTAAGGGTAGTAACCGCCACATCAAGCAAGTTACCCCGATGCTTGTTTACCCAGTCTGCACAGATCAATGCCTTGTTGGATGTTGTCTGAATGTAAATCCTGTTTTCCACATGTCCCCCTGCCGCTGAAGCAGAGAGCAATGCTATATATGCATTCAAAGTGATGTGTCAGGCTTAATTGGTTTAGGGTAGTAACCGCCGTAATAAGCAAGCTACCCCCACGCTTATTTATTTACCCAGATTGTGAAGTTCAGTCCTTGCTGGTTGTTGTCTGAATGCAAATCCTCTTTTTCACATTTTCGCCTGCCGTTGAAGCAGAAAGCAACGCTGTATTTGCATTCAAAGTGATGTATCAAGCTTAATTGGTTTAGGGTAGTAACCGCCGTAATAAGCAAGCTACCCCCACACTTATTTATTTACCCAGATTGTGAAGTTCAGTTCTTGTTGGTTGTTGTCTGAATGCAAATCCTCTTTTCCACATATCCCCTTGCTGTTGAAGCAGAGAGCAATGTTGGAGTTGCATTAACCTTGCAAAGGCTTATTGAGTAAGGGTAGTAATCACCAGGTAGTAGCCTCCACTCCAGTAATCCACCCCCATGGCTCTTCTCTTCATTCCCATCCTCTAGCCTTTATGGATCCACAATGTTTATCCCATGCCCCTTTGAAATCTTGAGTCTTGAAACTTTCCTTTAGGGTCAAACCCACGTGGGCCTAAGTGAAAGTTAGAAGATATAGCTTGCTATCTAATTAGAAACAGTTTTCTTATAAACAATGAGGTCCATAGTCAAAAGCCATTTAGATGGATAATATAATACTCATTGTCTAAATGGCTTACCTGGCTATATTCAGCCTTTACCTGGTTAAATTCTAGCTGGCTAATAAGTTAGGTGGCTAGAATTTAGCTGGATAATTAGGGACAGTGCAGGGGCGAAACTGTGAGGAATTGAGTTATCTGGCTAAGTTAACCGGTTAAATCCAATACTGAGAGTTAGTCGGTCGAGTCAAAGAGCTGTCCTAAAGTTAGCTGGCTAACTAATTAAGATATCTGGCTATATTCAATAGTGTAGCTTCCTCAACAATCCAAAAGTTGTTGGGGCAAGAAGAAACAAAAAGCTGTGTGAAAATTTTAAGGACTTTAGTCTATGGCTCTCTTGCAATCCAAGGTATTCAGAGCTGGTTTAACTTTATTGGCAAAAGGTGTTAGGAAAAAATATTGGAAGACTGATTAAGATGGGACTTTGACACAACCTTAGGCAGAAACATACGCTGCATGCAGCGCCACTTTGTATGAAGAAACTTAGTAAAAGGTGGATAAATTACTAGGGCCTGAAACTCTCAGTTTCTCTGAACTGAAGTGACTGCCACCAAAAAAAAATCTTTCAGGTTAGATACTTTAGCCCATAGGATGTCAGAGGCTCAAAATGGGATTTCATCGATTGTGTTGAGGTCCCGTGAGAAGAGGTTTCAAATGTAGCAAGCCACACAACTAAGGGTTGTACAGAAATCTATCTTCCTTTTACATACTGATGGTATGTTCCAACTGCATTAAAGTACATCTTAATAGAATTGGCTTTGAGCCCAGACTTCAGTACTGTCAGAGTACATCTAGTCACTGGCAAATGGTATGCAAGGAACAGGTGAAACTGGAGAGGTCAGATGGCTGGGTCCAAAGTACTGAATGAGCACAGATCTGTCCTGGCATGAAGAGTGCCGAATGATAATCCAGGTGGACGTGGTCAGGGTTGGTAGAACCATAATAACACAGTAAATGAGAGCAGATAAAGACCCAGAAGGTCCATTCAGTCTGCCCAGCAAGTTGCTAGGGTGGTAACTGCCACTCTGTGCAAGTTAATCCCATGCCTACTATTAAACAGTATTAACTGCCATTCCATGCAGGTTACCCTAGGTACCCTAGGTTACCCAACAACGTTATATCTAAAGCTTCTTCATTTCCATTCTCTAATCTTTATTTATTTAGACATTTTATATATCGTCGATCCATGTGTAGATCACAATGGTTTAGAAAGTGATGTTCATAATTTAACTCACCAACAAAGATTGGTTACAGGGGAGGTATTCATAGTCAGGCATTGATAGTCATTAGGGATCCTCTGTGTTTATCCCATGCCCTTTTGAATTCCATAACATTTCTGGTCTTCCACACACATCTGAAACCTGATGCATTGCATGCATCCACCACCCTTTCCATGAAGGCATTTAACCTTAGCACTAGAAGAGGCTCAGAATAAGGAACCCAGGTGAAAAATGTGGAGGACAGATACTGGAACAGAAATATAGGAGCAGGACCGCAGAATCAGATACAGAACAGGAACAAAGCCAGATGAGTAGAGATTCTGGAGGATGTATCCTAGGAATCTGCTTCTTTCCTTACATTCTGTAATCAATCAGGCCATGCCCTGTGCTGAACAATGGGGCCTTCCAAGGCCATGTAACTCCCTGGAAATCAAAAGGTAAATATCCCCTGGCCTTCCCATGACTATCTACCATTGCTTCTTTGCAGCTTCTTGGCATCTGCCTTTTAGGGTTGTCAGTTTGTCAGGGTCTGGTTCAAATACCACACCACAGTCACACTTTTCAGTAAGGTTTAATTGAAGCAACTGAAGTTCAGAACATAACATGGGTTTCCTGACTTACAGGTTTCAGAAAAGAAAACAAGATAGTCCTGTAATGTGGATTATCTTACCAGATAGGCAAAGGGGAAGATCCAGCACAGCCATGTGTATCCAGCATGGTCCAGCTCAGACCCTGTCCTCTACAAACAAATGAGGTTGTGCCTGCAGGGAACTCCCTGCTGGCTATCACTTAAATGAAGCTGTGCAGGCAGGGTGGGTCTACCTGCTAACCAATGACATCCTACTTTGTCATAACTCTACCCATGAATATCTGAAGGCTAGCAATACTAGCTGCTCTCTCAGTTTCTACTCATCAGCTGCCATCTGTTAGAGCTTCAGACCCATACCACCAGGGACAACAATTTAAAATTCCCCATGGATCTCACACAGTTTAAGCTCTCTTGACTCAGACAAATATCTTAATGAAGGTATTCTAGCAGGTTTTGTGTGGAATTATAAGAGCTTCTAGTGGATTCTTTCTTAGAAGTAGAAGCTTTTAAGAAACCAAATCACTTCAAGCTTGACATCATGGTCATGAAGATGAGAGAATGGAGGTTGATATGAAGCAATGATCTTTGGTCCTGTAAAATAAAGGTTGGAAAAGCCTCCATTCTCACTGATTTCATAATGGATAAATTCCTAAGGCTTGGAATCCAATTGTGTTTCAGCCAAGACAGAACTATGATAATTATAGTCCCTTGATCCCTTCTTAGTTTTATCAATATTCTTGCAACTAAAAGCATCAGAGGATAAAAATACAAAAGACTTCTTCCCCATGAAGGGAGAAGGGATCTGATATTAGACTGGTACCTTCCTGTTCTGATCTGCTGCAATCAAGTTTACCTCAGGGGTTGCCCATGAAGAAAAAAAAATGTTCACTATATTTTGATTCAAGAACTACTCATAAGGGTGTAATTCAAAGGTAGAAAACTCTGGTCCTTAATTACTGCCAACAGGTCTGATTTTCAGGATATCCACAATGGTTATGCATGAGATATTTGCATGCACTGCATCCATAGTATGCAATTATATCTTATGTATATTCAATGTGGATATCCTGAAAACCCGACCATTTTGTGGCACTCTAGGACTGAAGTTGTCTACTCTTGGTGTAACTCGTAACTTGACCTGTCTGCCAGAACATTTTCCTTGCTTGCCAGGTAAGTAGCTGCAGTGATTGTCCTGTATGAGAAGGTCAGCTTCACAACTTGAGTTGATACAGGAGGAGAGACTGTCCCTCTCAGTTTGTTCAGCCAGAACATGACCAACTGATTGAATTAGGACAATTTGACTGCTCGCAAGAGTTTTGAAAAGCCTTAGAATGTATTGCCTTTAGCTCCAGGAGGTTTATGTGGAACTTTCTCTTCTGGAAGGACCAAGGAACCTGGATGTGAAATCCATATACGTAAGCTCCTCACCACACACTGGATGCATCTGTGCTTAGAACAAATGAATGCTGCTGCTTTTTGCCAGATTTGAATGTGAAAGCTGGAAAGAAACTGAGTCTTTTAATCTCTCTGGTACTCTGATACCATCCTATAGCCCGTGAGGCTTGCTTCTACTAGACTTCAGTGTCCAATGGGCATGTGTCATGAGGATTCTATGGCAATTATGTAGGCAGCTGAGTCATTAGGCCCAGTATCTGCAACATGGGCCAGGGTCTAGGTCTGCTGACTCTGCCTCACTTTCTCCTCTACATACATTAAGTCTGAAATCCTGTTGCCAGGGAGAAAATCCTTGGCTTGCGTCATATCTATCAGAATGCCTATAAATTCCAAATAAGATGTGAAGCTGATCTTGGATTTGGAGTAACTAATAATGAGACTTAGCAACCCCAGAACCCTAATGTTGTTGCACATTTATTTATGACTTTTCATTAGTAGCTCAAAATGAATTATCTAGGTATTGGGCCTCTTGGCAATACTGATCATAACATGATCAAATTTGATTTCATTACTGGAAGGACACTAAGGAAATTATTATGATAGCATTTAACTTTCAAATGGGATACTATGACAAAATAAGGAAAATGGTTATATAAAAAATGAAAGGAGCAACTGAGTTTACATCCGGCATGGATGGTGTTTAAAAAGCCATCTTGAAAGCCCAGACCAGTTATATTCCATGCATTAAAAAAGATGGAAGGAAGGCCAAATGACTGCTGGCATTATTAGGTTACATGAGAGAGGCAAAAAATGGAAAAGAAATCTGAATGAAGAAAACAGTAAAGAGCATAAGCACTGGTTAAGTTAGATGCAAAGCATGGATAAGGAAGGCAAAGACAGAATTTGAAAATAAGTTTGCTATGGAAGCAAAAACTCATAATAAAACCCTTTTCAAGTACATTCAAAGTAAAAAACCTGCAAGGGAATCAGTTGGACCATAAGGTGTTCAACGGGTAACAGGGGCACTAAGGGAGGACAAGGTCATTGTTAGGATTGTGGACCCTTCTATTGGGGTGAGGTTGATGCACCTACAGGGGAGGCCCTGTAGATCCTCACCAGCAACTGGCGGAACAGATGGGGCAGAGATTGAATGGAAGTTCAACTTCTACTAATCCCTTTCCCCTTGGATTGAGGCTTTGGGTTCTACAGGCTGGCAGGTCTTAGGAGGTGGTCTCCGGGGCACAGATAGAAGACAGGAACCGAGGTCAGGCTGAGGTCAGAGGTGGGCAGCAGGCAAGGGTAACGAGAGCTCAGGCTATGGTCAATGGGAGGTGGCAGGCAAGGGTAACGAGAGTCCAGGCTGAAGTCAATACCAATAATGAATCTGATGATAGAGATGCGGTAGCTAGGTTGAAGCTGGAGAGACAAAAGCAGGCTTGGCAAGGCTGAGGAGACAAGGATGAGCTGGGTAAAGCTGAAGAGATGAAGATAGACTGCGCAAGGCTGAATAGGCGAAGGCAGGTGGCGAGGCTGAAGAGGCGAAGGCAGACTGGGCAAGGTGAAGACAGACTGGGCAAGGCTGAAGAGACAAAGGTTGGAACAGCCTGGAGAGAAGAAACATGGCAGCAACTAGCACTTCAAGCTGAAGCTGACCCATTGCTGAGGCAGAGACAGTACATCGTGGAAGCCCTTTTATAGGGCGAAGAATGGTGATGCCATCCAAGGGCACTGTGCGCTTTTCCCACCGTGGGCCCTTTGAAAGATTGACTTTGGCATGAACATGCCTAGGGAAGAGATCCAAAGGCAGCAGTTATGGTGGCATCCTGCTGCATTACATCATTTGGCAGTGTCCTGCTGCGGCGAGGCCTGCTGGCATTGGGATGAATGACGCGGCTCATGGGTGGGGCTCGAGACCTATGAAACGTAACAATACCCTCCCCTCTTACGCCCCCTCTGCTGAGGATCCCTAGTTTGGGCTTGGAAGGAAACTGTCTGTGGAACTCCTTTAACAGAAGTAGTTCTTTGAGGAAGTGGCAGGCTCCAGAAGTTCTCCTCTGGTCCAAAGTGCTTCCATGCGATGAGGTCCTCTAGTCTGTTCCGTCCCTACATGAAAACTAAGATCTCTTGTACTTCAAACTGTGGTCTCTTCATTAACAGTAATATACAAAGGTATGGGAGTCTTGTCTGGAGGGCCAAGAAAGGATCAGTGGTTTTAATAATGAGATGTGGAACACATTATGGATTCTCGAGGTGATGATGAATCTTCAGCTGATAAGTCATAAACCTCACTTGATGATGGATTGGGTAAGGCCCAGTGAATTGGGGTGCCAGGCGCAGTGAGAGGACCTGAAGGTGTAAGTGCTGGAATGCTTAGTCATACGAGATTGCCCACTTTGAATTGCGGTGCTGGTCGACATCAGGTGTCGCGTACTTCTTGGCCTCAGCTGCTCATGAGTTTAATTAGTGTGCGTCCAAAGGTCATGGAGTTCCTTGGCTGTGAAAAAGGGCCGCGGGGGAAGTCCACCGTGAGAGGCAGAGGATGTCTCCCATATATGATCTGAAATGGAGTGGAACCGGTGGCAATGCACACGTGGTTATTATGCAAAAATTCCACCCTAGGCAGCAGTATGGACCAGTTATCCTGCCTTCTGTTCGCATTCAGCCAGAGGAAGGTCTTGAGGACCTGACTGATCCTCTCGGTCTGCTCGTTGTCCTGAGGTTGATAGGCTGTGGTGAAATCTAGAGATGCCAAACTTCCAGCAGAGGGCCTTCCAGTAGCAGGCTGTAAATTGAACACCTCTGTCAGATGGCAGGCTGTGTAAACAGAAAACATGTTAGACAAAGAGATGGGCATGTTCGGGAGCCATGGGTAGCCCAGGGAGAGGTACAAAGTGAGCCATTTTTGTTAATCTATCCAGTATGTCCTATATCACAGTGGAGCCGTGTGAGAGAGGGAGATCCACAATGAAGTCTGTGGAGATATGGGTCCATGGTTCCCTGGGGGCTGTGAACAGCAGTAACAACCACCAGGGTCGGGCATGATCAGCTTTGTTCTGCACACAGGTAGGGCAGGAGTCCACATAGTTTTTTAACTTGACCTGGGGCCACCAATAGTGATGTTGAAGGAGGTGAGACGTTCGGGATACTCCAGGATGTCCTGACACGCGGGAGTCATGCGCCCATGTCAACACTTTTTCCTGGACCCTCTTAGGGAAACTCATCAACAGAAGTAAGGATGGGTTTTGCAGGATCAATGACATGTCAGGAGGCATCTGCTACATCTTCAATTAAAAAGGAATGGGATAATGCATCTGCCCATAGATTTTTTGCAGCTGGTCGATAGTGAAATTCAAATTCTAATCAAAGAGAAAAAAGGGACCAGGTGAACCTGTCTGGGTTGAGTTGCTGAGCTGCCTGAAGGTTTTTGTGTTCGTATAGATGGTGATTTTATGTTGGGCCCCCTCTAGGTGGTGCCGCTACTCAAGGGCCTTGACTGCTAGGAGTAATCGGTCCTGATTGTATAATAATTCTCTGCAGGGAAGAATTTCTTGGAGAAGAATGAACATGGGAGAAGTGTCCCTTCTGAGCTATATTTACTGAGGACAGTCCCAAACCCGAGGGAAGAGGCATCTATCTCGAGCATGAAGGGGCGAGTGGTGTCCAGATGTCGTAGATATATCCCTTGTACGAACGCTTGCTTCAATGACTGGAATGCATCAGTGGCCTCCAGGGTCTAATTTCTGTATCCACACCTTGCATGTTAAGGCGGTGAGCAGTTTGGCGAAGGTGGAGTACCCAGGGATAAATTGGTGATAGGTAAAACAAAGGAAATAGATGCCTGGGTCCTTTATCAAATGTTTATTATTCCTTTAAAACAATGCATTGTTTTAAAGGAATATGTCTCTACTTTAATAAACATTTGATAAAGGACCCAGGCATCTATTTCCTTTGTTTTACCTGACTGCTATTATAGATCGCTTACCTCTTTGTTAAATTGGCGATAGTAATTGGTAAAGCCCAGAAATTGTTGCAGGGCTCGAAGACAGACAGGCTGGAACCAGTCCAGGATAGCCTTCTGTTTCGTTGGCTCCATAACTGGTACTAGAAATGATATAACCCAAGAAGGATAATTGTTCTTCCTCGAAGTGGTATTTTTCTAACTTAGTGTACAAGTAGTGTTCGCACAGGTGCTGGAGCACCAGCTTTACATGGAGCCTGTGTGAGGTCAGGGACTTAAAGAAAATAAGGATGTTGGCCAAATAGTCCATCATGGAGGAGTATAAATGTGTTAAAAGATGTCATTCACCATTTTTTGGAAGACTGCTGGGGCACTGTAAAGCCTGAAGGGCATTACCAAATATTCGTAGTGCCTGTCTCTGGTATTAAAGGCAGCCTTCCACGCATTTCCTTTTTTTTTTAATCTGGATGAGACTGTACGCTCTTCTGAGCACTTTGGAGTTGGTCAAACAATTCAGATATAAGTGGTAGAGGGTAGTGAACCTTTTTAGTAATAGCATTAAGGCCCCTGTAGTCGATAGAGGTAGAATGTTCCATCTTTTTTTGGCCACAAAGAATAAGCCCGCTCCAGCATGGGAAAAAGAAAGGCGAATGAAGCCTCTTGCATGATTTTCCTGAATATATTCACTCAAGGTCTTGATCTCTGGTTCCGAAGAGGCTATACTCATCCGTGAGGAGATTCCTTACCAGGGAGGAGTTCGATACCACAATTACAGGAATGGTGAGGGGGTAAACGTTTTGCCTTCTGCTCGGAAAATACACCCTGATTCGAGGCATATTGAGAAGGAAGTTCTGCCTGGGCGACTGGAAGTGTCAGACAAGCCAGAGAAGTAACAGAGGCAAGGCAGGTAGAACAAGGCAGGCCCCACTAGGCCAATTCCAGCAAAGACCAGTTGGTGGTGGGCTGGTGTTTTTGAAGCCAGGGAGTCCCAGAATTATATGGTTTACTGCTTGAGGAATGAAGTAGAAGATGATGGTCTCAGAGTGCAGAAGACCCATGGGGAGAGTCAGAGGAATGGTACTCTCTGTGAGCTGCTCCAGGAGGGGGTCTCCTTAGACTGAGGAGATTGTAAGAGGTTGGCTTAGGGGTACGGTGGTTATACTATGATGCATAGCCAATGTTTGGTCAATGAAATTTCCCCCTGCGATGGATTCCAGTTACGCTTCTGAGAATAAGTAGGTTTGGCCGACGGTTATAGGCATAGGAACGATGATTTGGGGAGCAAAGGATGTCCGGCCTAGGGTTGCCTCCCCGGTCAAACTTAGGCATGGAACATAAAAAAAAGTAAGAAATTGCCGTACTGGGTCAGTCTAAGGGTCCATCAAGCCCAGCATCCTGTTTCCAACATTGGCCAATCCAAGCTACAAGTACCTGGCAAGTACCCAAAAACTAAGGATATCCCATGCTACTGATGCTAGTAATAATAATGGCTATCTTCTAAGTCAGCTTGATTAATAGCAGGTAATGGACGTCTCCTCCAAGAACTTATCCAAACCTTTTTTAAACCCAGTTACACTAACTGCACTAACCACATCCTGAGGCAACAAATTCCAGAGTTTAATTGTGCCACCTAGTCCTTCTATTATCTGAAAGAGTAAAAAACTGATTCACATTTACCCATTCTAGACCTCTCATGATTTTAAACACCTCTATCATATCCCCACCTTAGCCGTCTCTTCTCCAAGCTGAACAGCCCTAACCTCTTTAGTCTTTCCTTATAGTGGAGCTGTTCCATTCCCGTTATCATTTTGGTTGCCCTTCTCTGTACCTTCTCCATCGCAACTATATCTTTTCTGAGATGCAGCGACCAGAATTGTACACAGTATTCAAGGTGCGGTCTGACCATGGAGCGATATAGAGGCATTATGACATTTTCCATTTTATTCACCATTCCCTTCCTAATAATTCCTAACATTCTGTTTGCTTTTCTGACTACCGCAGCACACCGAGCTGACAATTTCAATGTATTATCTACTATGACACCTAGAGCTCCTAAAATGTAACCTAACATCTTGTAACTATAGCATGGGTTATTTTTCCCTATACGCATCACCTTGCACTTATCCATATTAAATTTCATCTGCTATTTGGATGCCCAATTTTCCATTCTCACAAGATCCTCCTGCAATTTATCACAATCCGCTTGTGATTTAACTACTCTGAATAATTTTGTATCATCTGCAAATTTGATTACTTCACTCACCTTATTCCTTTCCAGATCATTTATAAATATAGGGGTAGATTTTTTTAAAAAGCGCGTTCGCGTACTTTTGTTTGCGCACCAGGCGCAAACAAAAGTACGCTGGATTTTATAAGATACGTGCGTAGCTGCGCGTATCTTCTAAAATCCTGGATCGGAGCGCGCAAGGCTGCCGATTTTGGGCAGCCGGCGTGCGCCGAGCCGCGCAGTCTGTCACCATTCCCTCCGAGGCCGCTCCGAAATCGGAGCGGCCTCGGAGGGAACTTTCTTTCGCCCTCCCCTCACCTTCCCCTCCCTAACCCACCCCCCGGCCCTATCTAAACCCCCCCTACCTTTATCCACGGATTTACGCCTCCCGGAGGGAGACGTAAATCCACGCGCGCCAGCGGGCTGCTGGCGCGCCGAGACTCGACCCGGGGTCGGTTCCGGAGGGCGCGGCCACGCCCCCGGTACGCCGCGCCCCGCCCCCGAAACACCGCGTCATCTGGTCCCACCCCCCGACACGCCTCCTTCGAAAAACCCCGGGACCTGTGCGCGCCGGCGGCCTATGGAAAATAGGCGCGCAAGGCCCTGCTCGCGTAAATCCGGGCGGATTTACGCGAGCAGGGCTTTTAAAATCCGCCCAAGATTGAAAAGCTCAGGTCCCAGTACAGATCCCTGAGGTACTCCACTGCCCACCCTCCTCTACTGAGAAAATTGTCCATTTAATCCTACTCTCTGTTTCCTGTCTTTTAAACCAGTTTGAAATCCACGAAAGGACATCGCCACCTATCCCCATGACTTTTTATTTTTCTTAGAAGCCTCTCATGAGGAACTTTGTCAAATGCCTTCTGAAAATCCAAATACACTACATCTACCGGTTCTCCTTTATCTACATGTTTATTAAGAGAAGCAGATTTGTGAGTCAAGACTTGCCTTGGGTAAAGCCATGCTGACTTTGTTCCATTAAACCTGTAAGTCCTCATCACCAACTAGCAGAGCAGATGGTGCAAAGACTGAACAGGAGTTTTGCCTTTACCAACCCCTTTCCCTTAAGGTTGAGCTTTTGGGTTTCAGGGGCTGACAGTCTCTGGGCCGCAGGCAGGAGGGGAGCAGCAGGCAGGAGGGGAGCAGCAGGCAGGAGGGGAGCAGCAGGCAAGGGTAATGAGAGTATAGGCTGAGGTCAATACCAGTGATCCGTCTGAGAGCAGACATGTGGTAGCTAGGGTGAAGCTGGAGAGATGAAGACAGGCTGGGGAAGGCTGAACAGGAGAAGGCAGGCTGGAATGCCCTCCCTTGTGGAATCCATTACCATTTGTTTGAGCATAACCCCTTGGAGGGCATCCAATATCTCTCTACGTCTTGTAGGTTTCGCAGAAGGAATACTCCAGTCTACATCCAGCAGCTTAAAATCTCCAATGAGCAACACTTCTCCCTTCTTTCCCATATTTTCGATGTCTTTGATTAGATCTCTGACTAGCTCTTCTGTCTGAAACTGGAGGCCTACAGACTATACCAACGTAAATGGAAGCATCATCATCTTTTTTTTAGGCTAGCTCATAATGCTTCTTCCCTACCCCACATCCCTTGCATTTCAATTGCTTGGATATTGCTTCTGACATAAAGTGCTACTCCTCCCCCTTTCATAGAAACATAGAAATGACGGCAGAAGAAGACCAATCGGTCCATCCAGTCTGCCCAGCAAGCCTCACACCCCTTTTTTCTCATACTTATCTGTTTCTCTTGGCTCTTAGTAACCTTAGGTTCCACTTCCCTTCCACCCCCACCATTAATGCAGAGAGCAGTGATGGAGCTGCTTCCAACTGATTCCAAGATTGATTAGTTGGGTAAGCGGCAGCATAGCTCTCTGCCGTTGAAGCAGAGAGCAATGCTGGATATGCGTGAAGTATTAGTTTTTCTTCTCCCCTGCCGTTGAAGCAGGGAGCCATGCTGGATATGCATTGAAAGTGAAGTATGCCTTCAAAGTCACATTAACTATCATCAAATATTGAAAAGCCTAAATAATTGGTAATTGAATAAGCCAAATAATTGGTAATACCTCCTGTCCTCTCTGTCCTTCCTTACGTTATAGCCAAGGATGGCCATATCCCAGTCATGTGACTCTATGAACCATGTATCTGTAACAGCAACAATGTCCAGATCTGCTTCCACAACAAGTCCTCCTGCTCTTGCAGTGCGTGTTATTGTGTGCTTGCCTTGCCTTTCTCCTTGCCTAGCCTTGCTGTCTCTTGCCCTCTGTGTTCCTTGCCCTGCCTTGTTGTTTGCTGTGATTTGCTCCCCTGTCCTTGTCTGTCTGTCTCTTTCTGTCTGACTCCTGTACTCCTGGGGGAATTCTGCACAAAAAAATTTAAAATTCTGCACACAAATCTTAAAATTCTGCATACTTTATATTGGGTCAAATAATACAACATACATGACAGTCTTTAAGTAATTAATTTAATATGTAATACAGAAAAAAGTTATTAAAGATGCAGAGTTTTAAATATTTTGAGCAGACTTTCCCTAGAAGTTCATTGTAAGAGTGTCAGTTCCACCTCTCTCCCTATTCCCCTGGCCATCTCCTTTCACTTTGCCCTCTCAGGCCCCAATTCCTCCACTTGCCACTCTCTCTTCTCTTCCCCTCTAGGCTCAATCCCTTTCACTTTATCTCCACGCCCAGAGTTTGACCCCTCTCTCAATACTGCCCCTCACACAGACTCCCTCTGTCCCTCTCTCACACACACACACACACACACACAGGCTTCCTCTCTCTAGTGCACATACACACCCCCTCATACAGACTCCCCTCTCTTTCTCTCTCTCGCACATACACATTCCCTCATACAAGCTCCCTACTCTCTCATGCACACACACTCTCATACAGACTCCCTCCTGTCTCTCGCACACAACCCCCCCCCCCCCCCCCCCACATACAGGCTTCATCTCTCTCTCTCTGTCACATAAACCATTAAAAAGGCTCCCTTTATCTCTCACACAACCCTGCATGCTGGCTCCCTCTCTGGCTCAACACCCCCTACACATAGGCTCCCTCTTTCTCACATCAACACACATCCCTTCACACAGGCTCTCTTTCTTACACATACACACACCCTCACATAGGCTCCCTCTTTCACAAGCACCCTCACATACATGCAATCCCTTTTTCACACACACCAGCTCCCAAGCTCTCACACATATACAAATTCTTTCACAATCTCCTCACATAGTCTCCCTCTGGCACTCACACCCATGCACACTCATACATGCTCTCTTTCACTCCCCAGGCTCGCAGTCTTACACACACACACAGTCTCACTTACTGAGACCTGCTTCATTTTCGCCACAAGCAGGACGGTCTCTGCTTGCACCACATCTGGGCCTGCTTTGTCTTTGCTGCAGTAGATGTTGACTGGTTCAATTCCATTTGGAATACTGAATGATCTCCCTATGTTTCCTCTGTTGCTGTCACAGATGTGAGCCTTTGGGCTGTGGCGTGGTTGATGCAGCCTAGCAGATGCAGGTGCACTAGGCCCACACCGACAGCAGGTGGACTCGCTCTTACTAGGACTGGATCTAGTGCTTCACCCTACACTAGGACCCATTCCCTATAGTTTGAGCCCTTGAGTTCCAGGGGCTAGCAGAGCTTATGCAAGGGTTCTGTAGGGAGTGGTGAGATGAAGTTGAGTAGCGGGCTGAGGTCAGGGCAGGCAGTGAGCAAACAGTGTCAAGGTCCAGGTTAAAGTTGGGGCAGGCAGAGATCAGGCAGTTTCGAGGTCCAGGCTAAGGTCAGGGCAGGTGGCAGTCCAAAGATATAGTTCTAGGTCCAAAGCCAGGGTCAAAACCAGTAGTAGTCCTGTGGGAATTCTGTGCTTCTGCGCCATGTTCTTTCAGATGCTGGGCAATTGCCTCGGCCATTTGAGGAATAGCCTAGTGGTTACAGCATTGGGCTACGAACCAGGAGACCAGGGTTCGATTCCCGCTGTCGCTCCTTGTGATCTTGGGCAAGTCACTTTACCCCCCATTGCCTCAGGTACAAAACTTAGATTGTAAGCCCTCTGGGGATAGGGAAATACCTACAGTACCTGAATGTAAACCGATGTAATATCTCAGATCGAATGTCGGTATATTAAATAAATAAATAAATAAATAAATATTCTGAACTGTTCTGAATGTGGACCCTTGGACTGAGGAGGAGTTGTTTATACCTGTGGGGGGAGGGAGCCCCACAAGTCCCCACCGTCGGCAGGCGAGGCTGGAGAGAAACAGAGACCCCGCTGGAGCTTCACCACTACCAGCCCACATTCCCCTTAGGTTAAGTCCAGGGCTGGCTGGACTTACATGGGGTCTCTGTGGTCAATGTCTGGGCAAGGGTCAAGGCAGGCGGCGATAGTCATGGTCGGTGTCCAGGCAAAGGTCGGGGCAGGAATCAATCCGAGGAACAGGATGGACCAGGAACTCAGGAAGCTCAGGAAGCCCAGGAGTTTCATTGCCAAGGCACTAGGAGAGTGAAGAGACTATCCTTATATAGTCACTGCACTATGATGTCATCCAAGGGACAGCAAGGATACTTGCTACCGGCCCTTTAATTTAAAGAAAAACAGCGCACATGCACGTCTAAGAAGCCGGCTAAATGCTGGTGACGCCGAAGGACCCGCAGGCCTCACCAAGACAGCCCGGAATGTTCCACTGTGCTGCCGACCGAAGGAGAAGCAGGTTGGCTGCAAGAAGAGGAGAGTCAGGTCGGCTGCGGGAAGTGGAGAGGCAGGACGACTGCAGCGAACCCCGACCTGGAATTGTGTTGACCGCGCCATGGCCAGGCCCCGACTGCAACCACAGAGCCTGAAATCGTGTCGGTCGTGTCGCAGCAAAGGTAAGCGGGATCAGACGCCGGGCAGATGCTGGGGAGGGACACATTATGATCTGTCTCATTTCTTGAAATTACCAGTCTTCTCTGTCATTATTAGAAAAAAAGATGATGTCAAATCAAAAAGAGAAGAAAGCTTTTAAAAACACACGACTCAAGGGGAAAAAAAAAAAGGGCAAAGTTTGGGAGGACTGTCAGAAGCTGCTGCAAAAGAGGCCTACCAATAGGGATGATGAAAATATAATAAAACTAAGACATTGAAAAAACCTATAAGCGTAAGTATTAAAAGGAAAGAAATATCAACACTAAGGCACATCCTGCCTAAGAAGGGAAGCTAGAGAGATGAAAACCCTAACAGAGAGGTGTTCAAGAATGTGACCATCAGTTGAACTGAAGCATGTTGGGCAACTGCAGAAAGGCATGTGTCATGTATGCTCAGTTGGGTCTGCAGGTCTTTACTGGAAAACTGTGGAAAAGTGTTCTAGGTTAGTGCTGTTGGATAATGCCATCCAGCTGTATGATAGGTGAAAATCTTGACTTTAGAGAAAAATGTTTAAGTTGCATACACAGTTTAGTATCTCACATTTACCTTTGTTTCTACGTTCATCTTTATAGCCCAATGTGGTAAGACCAGGTAATAATTTGCTTGAGAGAGAACTCAAATCCACTGGATGGGTCTCGTCTTCTGCAAGAAAAGTTAGTGTAGGAAATGTTTGCTTATAACATTCAGTATACAGGAATCAGAATATGAGAGATCCACTGACTTCAGGCATATATTATACAATAAATTGGCATATTAGCTTAGAACAGGGGTGCTCAAATCGGTCATACGGGGCCCCCCCCCCCCCCCAAGTCGGGTTTTCAGGATATCCCTATATAAAAATATTTCTCATGCATATTTCATTAGGAATATCCTGAAAACCCGACTGGCTGGGGGGGGCCTGTAGGACCGGTTTAAGCACCCCTGGCAGATTTTGCCATTTAGCCAGGTTTGAAGAAAATTTATATTCAAGTCAAAATTCCAGAGAATTAAAACAGGTCAAAGAGAATTTTAGGCTAGGCTTTTTAAAATGAAAAACTAAGATTATTTCTAATTGCTAAACATTTCATATTATATTATACAAGTGGAAAAATCCTGGGTGCCTAAATAAATAAGAATTGGGACTTAAAAAGCTGTTGGCAGGAGATGGAAGATGAACTGCCTTGACAGTTCTCATGTTAACAGCTAACTTAGAACAAAGTGTCAGATAAAAATCACATGGCTCATTCAGTCTGCCCATCAATACCTCCCACTGAGCTTCACAATTCCTTCCTCTCTGAGATCCTCTGCACAGGCACATTCCTTCCTCCACAGAGAGAGAGCATGGCTGCAGGATGCTGACGAAAGAAGGAAGAGTGCGTGCAGCTCCACCAAGGGATTGTTAGAGATGCCAAATAGAAGCCCAAAGTCCCAGCACAGCAATAACACTGTAATCCCCGGGCCATGTGCCCACTCGCCCTTCTCACTCTGTGAGCTCAGCAACCTGTCACCATTTTCTCTATAGGAAGCACGGTGAGGAGGTGACGAATGTTCAGCAATGTTGAGATTACTACCTGATAATCTCCTTTTCCTTAGTGTAGACAGATGGACTCAGAACAAATGGGATAGTATCCGCGTGCTAGCAGTTGGAGACGGATCTGACGTCAGCACAGGGGTATATATATCCCCACGGGAAGCGTAGCTATTCAGTAATCTTCCTTGCAAAAGCTGTTATAGATGTGTGTACTGACGCTCAGTGAAAAGTGAAACAGGATTCCCCTGACCGACTGATAGTAGCTGGAGACCGCCAGCATTCCCAACCGGAAGGCGTTGGACACTCTGGTAGAGTGTACGCTCTTATGGAAACAGATGAAATGGCTTACCTTGAATCGGTGTGAAACCCATGTACGCAGGCAGCTAGGCGGGGATGCTGAGTCCATCTGTCTACACTAAGGAAAAGGAGATTATCAGGGTAGTAATCTCAACATTTCCTGGCGTGTAGCCAGATGGACTCAGAACGAATGGGATGTACAAAAGCTTTACTCCCAAGCCTGGGCGGGGAGGCTGCCTGAGGACCATGTAGTACCACCTCGCAAAAGCTGAGTCCTCCCTGGCCTGGACATCCGACAGTAGACCCTGGAAAGGTATGGAGGGAGGACCAGGTCGCCGCTTTACAGATTTCCGCAGGCGATAGCATCCTGGATTCTGCCCAAGATGCCGCTTGAGCTCTGGTAGAATGAGCCTTGACCTGTAGAGGCGGAGACTTCCCAGCCTCTACATACGCTGCTCAGACAACTTCTTTAATCCAGCGGGCGATGGTGGGCCGCGAGGCCGCTTCACCTTGCTTCTTCCCGCTGTGCAGGACGAACAGATGGTCCGTCTTTCGTAAGTCTTGTGTCACTGCCAAATATCTGGGCAGCAATCTGCCAATGTCGAGATGGCGTAATAAACGCCCTTCCTCAGATTTCTTCAAACCCGCCGTGGTAGGCAAGGATATGGTTTGATTAAGATGAAACTGTGAAACCACCTTAGGTAGAAAGGAGGGAACCGTACGAAGATGGATAGCCTCTGGAGTGATTCTGAGAAAGGGATCACGGCAGGACAGTGCCTGTAGCTCTGAGATGCGGCGGGCTGAACACACAGCCAGCAAGAACACCATCTTCAAGGTTAGAGAACAGAGAGACAGGCCCCGAAGGGGTCTGAAGGTGGATCCCACGAGGAAATCCAACACAAGGTTGAGGTTCCTCAAAGGCACAAGCCACTTCAGTGGCGGACGAATATGCTTGACTCCTTGCAGGAAGCGAGAAACATCTGGGTGCTTGGCGATGGTCTTGCCATCCCTCCTGGGACCATAGCAAGACAGCGCAGCCACCTGAACCTTGATGGAGCTGAGGGAGAGACCCTTCTGAAGTCCATCCTGTAGGAAATCCAACACAATAGGGATTGTGGTTGCATGTGGATTGGTGCCGTGAGTGTCGCACCATGCTTCAGATACTCTCCAGATCCGGATGTATGTGAGGGATGTGGAAAACTTGCGAGCTCGGAGGAGGGTATCAATCACGGGCTCCGAGTAACCCCTCTTCTTCAATCTAGCCCTCTCAAGGGCCATACCGTAAGAGAGAATTGAGCCAGATCCTCGTGAAGAATAGGACCTTGACGTAGAAGGTCCCGGAGAGGAGGCAGGGGAAGAGGCTCCCCTGCCAGTAGTCTTCTCATGTCCGCGTACCAGGGTCTTCTTGGCCAGTCTGGCGCCACTAGAAGAACTAGGCCCCGGTGTCTCTGAATCTTGCGGATGACAGCGCCTAGCAGAGGCCACGGAGGAAAGGCGTACAGTAGAGTCCCTGGAGGCCATGGCTGAACCAGGGCATCGATTCCGTGTGAGAACTTGTCGTGCTTGCGGCTGAAGTATCTGGGTACTTGAGCGTTGGACTTGTCCGCCAGTAAATCCATGTCCGGAATCCCCCAATGATCCACAATCATCTGGAAGGCTGTGGGTGAGAGCTGCCACTCTCCCGGATTTAGGCTTTCTCTGCTGAGGAAGTCTGCTGTGGTATTGTCCTTCCCGGCAATGTGGACGGCGGAGATGTCCTGAAGATTCACCTCTGCCCAAGTCATCAGAGGGGCGATCTCCAGAGATACTTGTCGGCTTCTGGTTCTGCCCTGACAGTTGATGTACGCCACCGTGGTGGCGTTGTCGGACATCACTCTGACTGCTCTGTTCTTCAGTCTGTGAGCAAATCGAAGGCATGCCAATCGGACTGCCCGGGCCTCTAGAAGGTTGATGTTCCACGCTGACTCTTCTCTGTTCCACCGCCCTTGTGCGGTCAGTTCTTCGCAGTGTGCTCCCCAGCCGCTCAGGCTGGCATCTGTGGTGAGCAAGATCCACGTGGGTGAGGACATGTTCGACCCCCTGCTCATGTGGTTGGACTGCAACCACCACCGCAACTGGGTCCGCACTCTGGCTGGCAGAGGTAGGTGCGTGGAATAGTTCCGTAGACGGGGGCTCCAGCGAGAGAGCAGGGCGTGTTGTAGAGGTCTCATATGGGCCCTCGCCCAAGGTACCACTTCCAGGGTGGATGCCATGAGACCAAGAACCTGCAGATAATCCCAGGCTATGGGCCGACTGGCTGCCATCAAATACTGGATACGCTGCTGAAGTTTCATCTTTCTCTTGGTTGTGAGACTGACTGTGTCTGCCCGGGTGTCGAACTGTACTCCCTGGTATTCCAGTAACTGGGAAGGCTGTAGGCAGCTCTTGCTGAGATTGATTACCCAGCCCAAGCTTTCCAGAAGGGCGATCACTCTGTCGGTTGTCCGAAGGCTCTCCTCTCGTGATTTTGCCCTGATCAGCCAGTCGTCTAGGTAGGGATGGACCAGAATGCCTTCCCGCCTGAGTGCCGCCGCTACCACTACTACCACCTTGGTGAATGTCCGTGGTGACGTTGCCAACCCGAAGGGCAGAGCCCGAAACTGGAAGTGGCGGCCTAGAACCTTGAAGCGTAGGTAGCGCTGATGATCCGGATGGATCGGGATATGCAGGTATGCCTCTGACAGGTCTAATGCCGTGAGGAATTCTCCTGGCTGTACTGCGGCCTTGACGGAGCGTAGTTTCCATGCGAAACCTCGGTACCCGTAAGTATTGATTGACTGACTTGAGCTCCAGGACAGGCCGAAAGGTACCCCCTTTCTTGGGTACCATGAATTAAATGGAATAATGTCCAGAATTCACTTCCCAGGCAGGTACTGGGATGATGGCTTTTAAGGACAGGAGCCTCGCCAGGGTAGCTTCCAATGCTGCCTTCTTGTGTATGGGACATGAAGATTCCACAAACTTGTCCGGAGGGAGATGATGAAAGTCTAGATAATATCCCTCCCAGATAACGGCGAGGACCCACTGGTCCGACGTAATCTCGACCCATCTGGGGTAGAAGAGGGTTAACCTGCCCCCTATGGCTCCGTCCCCCAGACGAATCGGCGGATTCTCATTGGGAGGCGCGGCCGGGACCAGAGCCCGGGCCTGCTCCCCTCTTGCGCTGCTTGGTCTGAAAGGACTGAGTCCTGGCCGGAGGACGTGGTGCCTGGTAGCGACCCCAGTAAGGAACGAAACGCTGGGAACTCCTGCCCCTGGAGGGCCTTGGAAAGGCGCGCTGGCCCCTTCTGAACCGATCTTCCGGCAATCTGGGCACTGGAGAGGCACCCCACGTACTGGCCAGTTTATCAAGGTCGCTGCCAAATAGGAAGGAGCCCTTGAAGGGCAATCTGGTGAGGCGTGTCTTAGAAGGCGCATCAGCTGACCATCTCCGGATCCAGAGCTGCCTCCTGGCCGCTACGGAGGACGAAATCCCTTTAAGCTGTTGTCCAGACCAGGTGCTTTTGCTCTCTATCCTCCCACTCTGTAAACTCCCTGTTCATTGTAACTTTATCTTCATAGCTTATTGGTTACTCCTCGTTTCAATGTAAACCGGTACGATAAGACACTAGTCTTGAGTATCGGTATATTAAAAAGTATTTAAATAAAGTAAATAAATAAATCTGTAAGGAATGAAAGAGCGGATTCCATGTCTGCCGCTGGAGCGTTGTTTCTAACCTGTGACAAACAGGCACGCGTCACCACCGTGCAGCAGGTGGCAATCCGCAAAGATAAAGCTGCCACCTCAAAGGTCTGCTTCAGAATGGCGTCCAGTCGCCGGTCGTGAGGCTCCCTGAGGGCCGTCCCCCCTTCAACTGGAATGGTAGTGCGCTTGACCACAGCGCTAACCAAGGCGTCCACCTGAGGGCACGCCAGCAGGTCCTGGATAGCCGGTGCCAATGGGTACATGCTCTTCAGAGCCCGACCCCCTTTGAAGGAAGCCGCTGGTGCCGCCCATTCTAAATCTATCAGTTGTTGTGCCACTTGTAAGAATGGAAAATGGCGGGCTGTAGGACGAAGACCTTCCAGCAGGGGGTTCTGCGCAGAGGGTACCGAAGCGCTGGGACCTGTAATATCCAATTCCGCCAGGCACTGAGACACCAGGTCGGAGAGATCCTCTTTAGGGAAGAACCGCCTCATGGTTCTATATGGCTCAGTCCCTGGGGGAAGGTCCCCCTCGTCCGGGAGTTCGGACTCGTCCTGTGAGACCTCCTGGTCCGACTGATCCGGACTGTCCAGCGATGGGAAGTCCTGCTCGCGATAAGGGCGTGAGGGTCCAGGAACCGGTTCCGTAGGAGCCGCCACCGCAGCAGCAGTCGCAGCAGCCGCCGCAGGCGCAGCCACCGCAGGAACCACAGGGACAGCAGGAACCGCAGGGCCTGGATGGGAAGCCGTTTGCATCTGTACGAAGGCATGAATCCCCTTAAAGAGATCCACCCAGGAAATTGAAGCAGCCTCTAATCGCCGGGGTACAAGCTCCCCCGGGATTCCTGATTGGTTGAGACTGCCCCCCAACTCCGGGGCAGCCCCTGGGGAACTGTCCACAAATCATGGCTGAGACCGGTCCTGGCCCGAGGGTCGCCCGGCCCCCTCACATTGGGCACATAGAGAGTCTGGGTCATCACTGCGCGTGGCCCTAAGCTGGCATGCAGAGCAGAGGCCAAGGGCCGCGATGCCTGAAGCAGGCGGCACCGTCGCTGAAGACTCTGCTGTGTTCTGATCCATTGAACAATATGCGCTGAATAATAGTATGCGGCAGCAAAAGGCGCTCAATACAACAGGCGCTCAATAATGGTATGCGGCAGAAAAAGGCGCTCAATACAACAGGCGCTTAATAATAGTATGCGGCAGCAAAAAGGCGCTTAATACAACAGGCGCTCAATAATAGTATGCGGCCGAAAAAGGCGCTCAATACAACAGGCGCTCAATAATAGTATGCGGTAGCCAGAGGCGCGTAAGACAACAGGCGCTCAATAATAGTATGCGGCAGCAAGAGGCGCTTAATACAACAGGCGCTCAATAATAGTATGCGGCAGCAAAAGGCGGCCAAAAAACCAGCTCAATGGTATGCAATAGGCACTCAGCAATATGCAGTTAGCAATATACGCTCAATGGCATTCAATGAACTCTCAGCAATATGCAGTTAGCAATATACGCTCAATGGCATTCAATGAACTCTCAGCAATATGCAGTTAGCAATATACGCTCAATGGCATTCAATGGACTGACAGTAATAAGCGGGCAGCAATATACGCCCAATTTGCATTCAATAGGCTTTCAGTAATAAGCGGTCAGCAATATACGCCCAATTTGCATTCAATAGGCTTTCAGTAATAAGCGGTCAGCAATATACGCCCAATTTGCATTCAATAGGCTTTCAGTAATAAGCGGTCAGCAATATACGCCCAATTTGCATTCAATAGGCTTTCAGTAATAAGCGGTCAGCAATATACGCCCAATTTGCATTCAATAGGCTTTCAGTAATAAGCGGCCAGCAATATACTCTCAAATTGCATGCAATAGGCCCTCAGCCGGCTAGCGATAGACGCTCAGTGGCATTCAAAAGGCGCTCAGCAATACACAGAAACAAAGCCATATACGCACAAGGAGGAAGAAAGCCGCACCTATTACGGGCGCGGAGTACCTGAGCAAGGCCTCAAAATGGCGTCCTCCACGGCGTGCCACGCCGCCGATCCTCTGTGCTTCGGAGACCCGTAGGAAGAGATGTACTCCTTACCAGCTTCGACGCTTCCCGGCTGGAACACAGGCGGTCTCTGGCTGCGGGGGAAGGGACCACCTCACCTCCGCAATTGAGGATATGCACCCGCTACCTTGTCCACGCCGGGACCGAGGGCCTCGTATGACTCACCCGAACGGCGCCCGGGGGCTGTGTCACTGCCGCGCTTCGGCAGGACCGAGGACATCCACCGCCGGGGGAGCACGGCAATCACCCCGGGAGCTCAACTGGGGGAGGAACCCTGGGGTATCTACCGCAGGAGCGCGGGGCTCTAAAGTTGAATAGACAGGAAACACAAAGTAGAATCTAGAATGATAAGAAAAAAGAAAAATTAAAGTAGTCTTGGAAAGCACGCTCAACTAGCGTGCAGGCACTCCAAACTGCTTTGGAGACGGAAATTACTGAATAGCTACGCTTCCTGTGGGGATATATACACCCCCGTGCTGACGTCAGATCCGTCTCCAACTGCTAGCACGCGGATACTATCCCATTTGTTCTGAGTCCATCTGGCTACACGCCAGGAAATGGTCAAATGCTGCTGCTACCCAGCCCTGCACCCAGTTCAGCTGTAACTAACTGACCCCTCCATTTTGTTCTGTCTTCTTTTTGGTTGGGAAAGTCACCTCCTGATCTTCACTACCACACTACCTCTCATGGAGCTAACGCAAGACTTGAGCCTCCTAGTCCTGTCTCAGAAAGTGGGCAGGGAAAGGGAGGCAGAAACTGTCTCAACCTTTTCAATCTGGAACTCAAGAAGCAGGGCATCTGGTGTGATGTAAGGAGGAAGAGGAGGGGCACAGATATATTTATGTTACTGGTGGTGTGATTATGTTGACTTTTTTGAGAAAAGTGAGAGAGCTGAAATTGTTGCCACACCTGTCTTCGGGGTTGTAAGTGCTCAGATTTTCAAGTTATATTCAGTAAGTATGTATGAGATAAATTTGCATGTTCTGGGGGCTCCAGTGTATGTAGGTTTATCTTATGCATACTAATTGTGAATATCCTAGAAATCTGACTAGCTGGAAGAGCTCCGAGGCAGTGAACCTTGTTTAATGTCCAAACACAATCTTCCATGAAATGAATTTGCATGCATGCTGCCTCTATTGTATGCAGATCTATTTCATGCATGTTCGTGTAGAATGTTCTGAGGACCTGACCAGTTTGTGACCCTTGAGAACTGAAGTTGGATACCCATAAAAGGGAGTTTGATGAGAAAAAGGAAAAAGGACTTCCCAAAGCTGTCTTGCTGAACCTACAGTTGGTGGGATTTTCAGGATGTCCACAACAGATGTGCCCTATGAGGAAAGACTAAAGGGGTTAGGACTTTTCAGCTTGGAGAAGAGACGACTGAGGGGGGATATGATAGAGGTGTTTAAAATCATGAGAGGTCTAGAACTGGTAGATGTGAATCGGTTATTAGTCTTTCGGATAGTAGAAAGACTAGGGGGCACTCCATGAGGTTAGCATGGGGCACATTTAAAACTAATTGGAGAAAGTTATTTTTTACTCAACGCACAATTAAACTCTGGAATTTGTTGCCAGAGGATGTGGTTAGTGCAGTTAGTATAGCTGTGTTTAAAAAAGGATTGGATAAGTTCTTGGAGGAGAAGTCCATTACCTGCTATTAAGTTCACTTAGAGAATAGCCACTGCCATTAGCAATGGTTACATGGAATAGACTTAGTTTTTGGGTACTTGCCAGGTTCTTATGGCCTGGATTGGCCACTGTTGGAAACAGGATTCTGGGCTTGATGGACCCTTGGTCTGACCCAGTATGGCATTTTCTTATGTTCTTATAGGAGAAAACTGCATACACTGAATCTCCAGTGAGTCTCATCGTATGTTCACTATGGATGTCCTGGGCTCCTGACCAATTGTGGGGCCACCAAGACAGGTTTTAAAAGCCCTGACTTAGGGCCAGCTGTACTAAGCATTTTTCTCAGACATAAAATGATTATTTGGCCTTTAGTTTCAATGGGCATGCATGGAAACTGTTCTGAAAGCAGTTAGCATAGCTTGGTTTAAAAAGGGTTTAGACAAGTTCCTGGAGGAAAAGTCCATAACCCACTACTAGTTTGAAGTCTTGAGAAGGTCACCGCATTTCCCTGATTATGGGCAAGAAGGATTAGCTTCATTCTCTGAGATCATGCCAGGTACTTGCGACCTGGACTGGCCACTAGTAGAGACAGGATGGTGGCCTTGATAGACCTTTGGTCTGACCCAGTATGGCATTTCTTATGTTCCCTATGCTTATCACATTCTTTCCTCAATTCTGACAGTGTCCCCAGTCTCTACAATCTCCACTAGAAGCCATTCATGTGTGTATCACCCTTTCTGGAAAGAAATATTTCTTTTGATTACTTGAATCTATCCTTTTTCAATCTCAACCCATGATCACTTGTTCTAGAGCTGTCTTTCCATAGAAAAAGATCTGTCTCCTGTGCATCTAATCCTTGGAGTTTTTTTAAATGTCTCTTTCATATCTAACCTTTCCCTCTTTTCCTCCAGGGTATACATGTTTAGATCTTTAAGAATGTACCCATATAATTTATGATGAAGATTGTTGACCATTTTACTAGCTCCCCTCGTGCTAGATTCTATCTGGTTTATATCCTTTTGAAGGTGTAGTCTTCTGAACTAAACACAGCACTCCAAATGAGGTCTCACCAGAGAATTGTACTGAGGCAATATCACCTTTTTCCTACTGGCTACTCTTCTCTCCATGCACCCAAGTATCCTGATGGCTTCCCCTTGCTTTATCTACTTGTTTGGTCATCTTAAGATCATCAGACATGAACACCCCAGAGGAACTTCACCTCCTGTACTAGGATTGCTCTCTTGGTTTCTGCAACCCAAAAGCTACATTTTTTAGCTTTAAATCTTAGTTGCCAGACTCCAGACCATTCCTCAAGTGTCATTAGATCCCTCCTCAGGATTTCCACATCTTTCAGGGTTATCTACCCTGTTCCAGATTTGGTGTCATGGGCAAAAAAGGCAAACCTTTCCTTTTAGAACTTCTGCAAAATTGCTAGTGAAAATGTTGAACAGAACAAGACCAAGTATTAATAACTGCAGCACACCACTGGTAAACCCTCTTTCCTTAGTGTGACCTCTGTGTATTGCTAAATTTGTTGCCTCCCATTCAACCAGTTTCTTATCCAGTCAATTACTTTAGGACCCACAAGTAGAGTGACTCAGTTTGTTTGTTTATAAGTCACCTATAAGCAAACTGAGTGCTCTGGAAATGGACCCTAAATTGAATGCGTGGGTTAGAAACTGGTTGCATGGGAGGTGACAAAAGATAGTGATAAACAGAATTAATTCAGATGAAAGGGGTTTACCAGTGGCGTGCATAGGATCTTCAAATCTGCATCTGTGTATACACAAGGTCAAGAGCTGTTGACAGTGGATGTGTATGCGAAAGACTGTGACTAAATGTGTATATGACAGATGCAGTGAGGGAATGACAGGTATGTGAGGGAATAAGAAATTACTACCTACCTGATAATTTCCTTTTCTTTAGGACAGATAGATGAATCCAGAACCAGTGGGTTAAGCACCTTTACCAGCAGATGAAGAAAGAGGAAAGCTGACATCACAATATATATATGCCTGCAGTGACATCAGCCTGCCAGTATTCTCTGTAAGTGCCAACTGAGGACAGACTAACAAACACTTGATTAATTCAGATAACCATTCCAGTACTCAGCTAACAGGAAACACTGAGCTCAGACAGATTCTTTCCAGCCACCAGCAAGGCAATCCTCTCCTCTCAGTGCACCCAATGACTCTGGCTCTCTCCTGCACCTGAAGAATTGAGGAACCTTCGCATTGCAAGAAGTTGCCAGCAAGTCCAGAAACAGAAGGCCCCAGTGATCCACTATTAGCTGAAACGCCTCATCTGACAATACCCATTCTCCTGGATCCAGACTCTGTCTGTTGAGAAAGTCTGCTCTTACATTGTCTTTTCCTGTAATGTGCGAGGCTGAGATTTCCTGAAGATGCACTTCTGTCCTTTCCATAAGTTGGTCTATTTGCTGCGATGCTTGCTGGCTCTTGGTTCTTCCCTGCCAATTGATGTAGGCCAGTCATTGCATTGTCCGACATTATCTGGACCACTTGACCCTGCAACCTGTCGCTGAACTGCAAGCATACCAACCGGAATGCCCGGGCTTCCAGCCAATTGATGTTCCAGAGAAACTCTTCTGCACTCCAGCACCCTTGCACTGTCAGTTCCTGACAGTGAGCTCCCCAACCCTGGAGGCTCGCATCTGTCGTGAGTACTAGCCAGTCTGGTGATTTTAGGGAAATCCTCTTTCTTAGAATATCCATTTATAACCACCACTGTAGTTGAGAGCAGACTTCCATCGGCAGGTGGAGCTGAATCGTCCTGAGACTGAGAGCTCCAATGAGACAGCAGGGGGTGCTGAAAAGGACGCATATGCACCCTTGCCCACGGCATCACTTCCAGGGTCAGTGCCATCAATTTGAACACCTATAGATAGGACCATATTGTCGGGCGCCAACAACTTCTGAATACGACCCTCCAGCACGAAAAACCTGCCCTCCTTCATGTCAAACTGAACACCAAGATACTCTAGCAATTGAGACAGCTGAAGAATATTCTTGGCCACGTTCACCATCCAACTGAGCTCCTGCAACAAGGAGATCAAGTTGTGCGTCACAAGGAGGCTCTCTTCCAGACACCTGGCCCAAATCAATCAGTTGTCCAAGTATGGGGGTAGCAGAATCCCATCCTTTCTCAACTCTGCAGCCACCACCACCATAATTTTGAAAAAAAAAGCGCTTGAAACTGATAAAGACGTCCCAAAACTGCGAATTGCAGAAAACATTGGTGCTCTAGCCGGATGGGAATATGCAGGTACGCCTCGGACAGATCCAAGGAGGTCAGAAACTACTCTGACTGCAAGGCCATTATCACTGAGCACAAGGTTTCCATGTGAAAATGAGTCACCTGCAAATAACAGATGACCCTTTTGAGATCCAGGATGGGTCAAAAAGAGCCCTCCTTCGGGGGCAAAAAGAAATAAATGGAATATTGTCCTGTATTTTCTTGAGATGTAGGCACTGGAACCACAGCCCTCAGACTGAGGAGCCTTGATAATGTACACTCCACCACCTGCCTCTTCTGCGGGGAGTAGCAAGGAGATACCAAGAACATGTTCCGAGGAACACTGCGAAACTCCAGTGAAACTCCAGCGCATATCCATCTCGTATCACCTCCAGAACCCACTGGTCTGACGTGATCTTGACCCACCACTGATAAAAGAGACAGAGGCGACCCTCTAAATCCTGTTCCCAGGGAGGTGGGTTGGCACACCTTCATTGGGAGGCTCGGGGGGCTCCACTACCCGAGATTGTAACCCACCTGGGCTGCCTAGGACAAAAGGACTGATACCTACTGAAAGGTTGAAAACGCTTTGATTCCCTAGCACGACCTCTTGTGCTAAAGGAGCGCGGCGTCTGCTTCTTATCCTCCGGCAACTGAAGAACCAGGAACTTGCCCCAAACAAGAGCGAGCCTTTAAAGGGCAACTTCATAAAGTTAGCCTTGGAGATCACATCAGTCGACCACTTTCTCAGCAATAACTGATGCCTGGCCACTATTACCAAAGCCACCCCCCTCTAGCTGAGGTGCGGACCAAATCGCAGCCCGTATCTGCCAAAAAGGTAACTGCTGGTTCCATCACTGCCCTGGAATTCACACTAGATTCACAGACCTCCTGAGAGAGAAGTAAACAGGAGCGAACCACCAGGGAACAAACAGTCACAGTGGCAGTGACTTTCCTATCTGCAAAGTCACTGCCACTGCTTCAAATGCTTGCTTAAGGATGACCTCAATTCTTCTATTTTGCACATCCTTCAAGGCTGCTCCTCCCTCCATGGGGATAGTCGTCCGCTTGGTGATGGCACACACAAGGGCATCCACTTTCGGAAAACGCAACCGCTCTCTTGCCACTGGATCCAGGGGGTCCAGGCCTTCCAAGACTCGACTCCCTTTGAAATTAGCTTCTGGGGTGCTCCACTCAAAATCAATCAATTCTTGAATGGCCTCCATAACAGGAAAAAACAAGAGGCTTTAAGCAAAGAAATCAAAATGGAATTTTTCTTTGGCTAAGACATATTCAGTCCCAGGGAATCCCAGCATCTTTAATGTCTGGGAAATCAGAATCACTAACTCTTCTCTATGAAAGAACCGCAACATAGTCCTGGTTCCAAGTAAGGATCGGCTTCATCATCCGTGCTATCCGGATCCCTATCGAGAAGACTGGTTGCCAATCTAGGTGCACTTTGATGCTTAATCGCAGCACATGGTATGTGGGAGGTCACCACCTGCAACTCTGACCTGTTAAGATTAGTTGGTGTCAAGGACTGTGTCTGAAGAAAGGATTGCAGTGCTTGAAAAAATGCCACCCAAGAAAAGGCAGAAGGATCCATGCTAAAACTAGGAGGCACCTGTCCTGTGCCCACTGAACTACCTTTTTCCTGCTGACAAACCAGTTAAGGGAGTTTCAAGGTCAGGCACCCTCTTCTGACAAGTCTTTACCCAGATCCTCATCAGGCTTAGTAAAATCAGATGAAGCAGCGCTGGCACAAGTTAAAGGGAACACCAGGCTGAGATGCCTGAATATGACAAGCAGTACAGAGGGTAAGGCATTTAGATTTTTTAGATATAGGCGCCATAGTGTCTGTCAGTATGCTTAACAGACAACTAAAAGGTGTGCATCCAGCTGAATTTGTGCTGTAAAAAATAGGCGTCCAATATTTAAGAGTACAACCCTGTGCCTAGATAAGCACTCAAAAACTGAGCGCCCTTAATGCTACCCAGACTGTGCACAGAGGAAAGCACGCGCCTAAATTAGATCCCAGTACCAACTGGACACCCAAGCAGGCGTCCAAAGGAAAATTAGGCCTTACCTGATAATTTTCGTTCCTGTAGTACCAAGGATCAGTCCAGACTGCAGGGTTATGCCTCCCGTCCAGCAGATGGAGTCAGAGAGAAACTGAAAAGGCACCACCTATATACCCTGGTGCGCCCCCCTGCGATCCTTCAATATAATCGATAACAAAGCAGAATGATAGAAGAAATCCTAGACAAGAACCTGCGACTAGAACAAGTGAAACATGAACTCTTGGAAAAACGAGGAAAAAAACCCCGACTGAAAATGCCGCTGAACGAAACGATAAAAAGGTTGTGTAAACATTCCATACAGGAATTCTGAAATATAAGAATAGAGTGTCGGGACTGTTACTGACATGGGCGGGCGTCTGGACTGATCCTTGGTACTACAGGAACGAAAATTATCAGGTAAGGCCTAATTTTCCTTTCCCTGTACATACCAGGATCAGTCCAGACTGCTGGGAAGTACCCAAGCTGCCCTAAAAGGGGTGGGACCTTGACAGTCCCGCTCGAAGCACACCGCTGCCAAACAAAGGTACTGTCGGATCCTGTACATCCAAACGGTAATGTCTAGCAAAAGTGTGCAAGGATTTCCGAGTCGCCGCCCGGCAAATTTCCTGAGGGGAAACAAAAGCACTCTCCGCCCAAGACACCGCCTGGGAATGCAGAGAATGAGCCTTAAGACCTTCCAGAACAGCACGTCCCCTACAAATGTAAGTTGAAGCAATAGCATCCTTCAGCCAGCGGGCTATAGTCGTCTTAGAAGCTTTGGACCCCTTCTTAGGGCCACTCCATAAAACGAAAAGATGATCAGACAAGCGAAAAGGATTGGTGACCTTTAAGTATCTCAACAACGCCCGAACATCCAACCTTCTAAGGTCCGAAGCCTCACCATCTTTCGCCGAAAAGGCTGGGAGTTCTACCGTCTGATTCACATGAAAAGACGTAATCACCTTAGGCAAGAAGGAAGGGACAGTTCGAAGCGAAACACCCGAATCCGAAATGCGAAGGAAAGGCTCTCTGCATGACAGCGCTTGGAGCTCTGAAATGCGCCTCGCCAAACAAATAGCCACCAAGAAAACTGTCTTGAGAGTGAGATCTTTGAGTGTAGCCCGCTTCAGCGGCTCAAAAGGAGAAGAACTAAGGCCACGAAGAACTAAATTTAGACTCCAAGCGGGACAGATAGGTCGTACCAGCGGGCGCAAATGCTTGACCCCCTTCAAAAATCTGGCTACATCGGGGTGCATGGCTATGGAAACGCTGTCAATTTTACCGCGGAAACAGCCTAAAGCCGCCACCTGCACTCTAAGGGAATTATAGGATAAGCCCTTCTTTAGGCCCTCCTGCAGGAACTGGAGGACCTGTGACACCGTAGCTTGTCTTGAAGACATGGAGGAACCACGACACCAAGAGTCGAACACCTTCCAAACCCGCACGTAGGTAACCGAAGTAGACGGCTTACGAGCTTGTAGAAGAGTAGTAATGACCGAATCAGAATATCCCTTCTTCCTCAATTGACGCCTCTCAAAAGCCAAGCCGCTAGACAAAAGCGATCGGCCTGGTCGAAAAACACTGGACCCTGCCGCAATAGGCAAGGAAGGTGACCGAGACGCACGGGACCGTCCACTGCTAGATTGATCAGATCGGCAAACCACGGCCTCCTGGCCCACTCCGGCGCTACGAGAACGACCGGACCCATGTGGGATTCTATCCGACGCAACACTTTGCCTATCAGTGGCCACGGAGGGAACACGTACAGGAGAACGCGTTCGGGCCATGGAAGAACCAATGCATCCACGCCTTCCGAGCCGTGCTCTCGTCTGCGGCTGAAGAAACGCGCTGCCTTTGCATTTAGGCGCGTCGCCATGAGGTCTACGTGGGGCGTTCCCCATCTTTGAACGATGAGTTTGAGTGCCTCTTGTGACAGTTCCCACTCCCCCGGATCCAACTGCTGCTGGCTGAGATAGTCCGCCTGGATGTTGTCGACGCCGGCAATGTGTGATGCCGCTAATCGAGACAGATGCACCTCCGTCCAATCCATTAACTTGCTCTCCTCGGACGCAACCAAGTAACTCCTGGTTCCTCCTTGGCGATTTATATATGCCACCGTCGTTGCATTGTCTGACAGGACTCGGACTGCTTGATGTCGGATCAGAGAAACCACTGCAGCGCCAAGCGGACTGCCCTTGTCTCCAGACGGTTGATGGACCACTTGGACTGCGAAGCCGTCCAACGCCCCTGTGCGGATTGAGATTGGCAGACTGCCCCCCAACCAGACAGGCTGGCGTCCGTTGTGACGATGATCCATTTCGGAGGCTCCAAATCAACTCCCTGGAGCAAATGGGTCGGCTGCAACCACCATTGCAGACTGGCCCTTGCCGGGTCTAGAAGTGGTAACGGCACCCGGAATTCTTCCGACTTGGGGTCCCATCGAGATAATAGCGCGCTCTGTAATGGTCGCATATGCGCAAAGGCCCAAGGCACCAACTCTAGGGTGGACGCCATATATCCAAGAACCTGTAAATAATCCCATACCACCGGCAGCGACAGAGCTAGAAGACGACGAACTTGCGCCACCAGTCGCTCCATTCGTGTCTGAGGCAAGGAAACCTTGCCCCACTCCGTATTGAACAAGGCCCCCAGAAACTCTAGGGTCTGGCAGGGTATCAGCTGGCTCTTGGAGTAGTTGACGACCCAACCTAGGGAGCTCAGACGGGAAACGACTGTGCGTACTGCCTCCTCGCAAAGCCGTCTTGATTTTGCCCGAATGAGCCAGTCGTCCAAATAAGGATGGACGAGCACTCCTTCTCTTCGGAGACTTGCGGCGACGACTACCATTACTTTGGTGAAGACCCTCGGGGCTGTTGCGAGACCAAAGGGGAGAGCACAAAACTGGTAATGGGCTCCCAGGACCATGAACCTTAGGAACCTCTGATGACATTCCTGTATTCCGATGTGCAGGTAAGCCTCCGTGAGATCCAAAGAAGCCAAAAATTCGCCTTTGTGGACCGCCGCAATGACGGAACGGAGAGTCTCCATTCGGAAGCGTGGGATTCTTAGAGCTCTGTTGACCTGTTTTAGATCGAGGATGGGACGGAAGGTTCCTTCCTTCTTTGGGACGATGAAATAGATGAAGTAGCGACCCGTGCCTTGCTCGGCCACAGGTACGGGAACTATAGCCCCCAGAGCCTGTATCCGCGCTAGCGTTTGCGAAATAGCCTCTTGCTTTTCTCGCGACCCGCAGGGGGAGGCTAGGAAGAAATCGCGCAGGGGTCGTGCAAAATCCAAGGCGTAGCCGCGGTTTATAATGTCGAGGACCCACTGGTCTGAGGTTATTCTGGCCCATTCCTCCCGAAAGTGAAATAAACGACCCCCCACTTCCGGAACGGAGGGATGGACCGCGTCCCCTCATTGTGGCGTCTTATTATTGGGGAAGGCATGGCTCGCCCCCGTGCGTGATTGCCGCCGGCCACGAAAGGAAGGAGACCATCCTTGAGAGCGGCTGGCGGTTGCCGCGGTGCAAATGAGGAGGAACCTCTCCCGGAGCGATACCGGCGCTGTCCACGAAAACGACCACGAAAAGATCCCGAGGAACGAAATGATTTCGGCCTGTCTTCCGGCAATTTGAAGACCTTGTTCTCTCCCAAGGACTTAATTAGCTGCTCCAACTCATCCCCAAATAACTTACCCCGAAAAGGGAAGGAACCAAGTTGCGCTTTGGAGGATGAGTCCGCCGCCCAATGGCGTAGCCATAGGAGTCGGCGTGCGGAGACTGCTGACGCCATGGAGCGGGCTGAAGTACGGAGAAGATCATACAGGGCGTCCGCCGCACAGGCCACCGCAGATTCCATTCGGTTCGCCTGCTCTGTTTCCCCTGGAGGCAAATCTTGAGATGTTAACATTTGCTGCACCCAGCGGAGGGTAGCCCTTTGTACCATGCAACTACAAACCGCCGCTCGTACCCCTAGGGCTGATACTTCAAAGATTCGCTTCAGCAACACTTCCAATTTTCTATCTTGGGGATCCTTAAGGGCCGTGCTACCTGTAACTGGGATTGTGGTATGTTTAGCGATGGCCGTGACCGCCGAATCCACCTTAGGCACCTTAAGCAATTCCAAAGCCTCAAGAGGAAGCGGGTACAGCTTATCCATAGTCCGGCCAACTCTCAAGGTAGCCTCCGGAGCATCCCATTCCCGGGACACGATCTAGAAAGTTTGTTATGATAAGAAAACGCATGGGACAGCGCGCGGAGCCCCGTCAACTCCAAGTCGCCTGGTAAAGAATTTGAATCAATCTGTGGGACTGGAATCCCCAGTTCTTGAAGAACATGCGAAATCAAGGGGTCCAACTCCTCCTTATGACCAATCTGAGGACAAGCGGATCATCGCCCTCTACGAGATGCGCGCTCCCCATGTCTGCCCCTGAATTAGGAGTAGGGGGATCTTGAGGGGCAGGATCCACCGGATTATGCTGCGGTGGCTTAGGAGCTAGGGAAGGAGCAGAATTTCCTAAACCTAGTCCCTCAGGACTTATAGAAATTTTCCCCCGCTTATTTGGAGCCGAAGCCCCCTGCTCCCAATCCGCTTCTGCCTCCAAGTAAGCTTTGTGCAGCAAAAGCACAAATTGAGATGAGATGGGGTGTGGCCTCTTCCAAGTATCCCCTTAGTATGCCCAGATGAATCGCGGCCCCTGGGAGGACTTAACTCCAGTGGGGAGAGGGGATCATCATCCTCTTCCTCCTCTGACAGCTCAGTTTCACGACCGGGTCGATTTAAAATGGCCACCGCGCGATCCAAAATGGTCGCCGCCTCTGCACTCGGGAACACTCCCGCGATGCCACCCGAGGAGATCAGCCGCGAAGGGAGTGACTTCTCGGTCGGGGCTGCTCTCCGCGAAGGCCCCTTATCCCCGGGAATGCACCGGGAGCCGTGTGTCGCGTGCGGGAGCCCTGACTCCCCGCACGCGACACAAACGAGTCCCCTGGGCATTGCCCTGAAGCGAAATGAGCGCGAAACGGCGCGAAACAGGGACGGGTGGCAGGCCACCCCCTCCGGAGACCCAGAGAGTACAGCAGGCAGGGAATTAGTAAAAACACCTCGGTTTTGTTTTTTTTTCAAATCAACAGTGCTTTCTGCGGCAGCTAGCAATGCAGCATTTTTTTTTTTTTTATTTTTTTTTTACAAACTTTGAAAATGCTTGGAGCCTGCAGAAAGGAGAAACTCCTTCTGCCAACTTTCTCCGAGGGATGGGCTTCTGTGGAGGCGAAGGGAGAAAGTGACCGGCCCACCGATGAATACTCCCCCTCCTCTCACTGGGCTGGGCAAAATGTACTCCGGGGAAAGGCTTCAGGGCAGAGCCCTGCCTTGCCTGCTATGGCTCCTCACTTCATCTTTTCTCGAGTTCTACTCACAGTTGCCTCTCAGATAACTTAAATCAAACCTGAAATAGTGGAGCACCTCACTCCTCTCAATAAACTTTCTGTGTTTTTTTGTTTTGTTTTTTTTTCAGTAGATCAGGACCGCAGGTTATGCTCTCTCATCTGCTGGAGTCAGAGATATACTGAAGGATCGCAGGGGGGCGCACCGGGGTATATAGGTGGTGCCTTTTCAGTTTCTCTCCGACTCCATCTGCTGGACAGGAGGCATAACCCAGTAGTCTGGACTGATCCTGGTACGTACAGGGAACTAAGCATCCAAAATCTGGGCGCACAACAGGATGCACCTGAAGAGGGCAGCCTAACGCGCAGGAAACATGCGAAACGCCACCACGGCCTACCACTCGGTGCACAGAGAAAAACCTAAGAGCGGGGCCTAGCCAAAGAGCTGCTCAACCTGCCAGGCTGCCCTTGTCCCTTAAACTCCCTCAGAGACGGGAACGAATGTTGGATCAGCACACCAAGCACGGGGGCAGGAGGAAGGAGAAAGCCCTTAAAAAATCCCTCCTTCTCTGTTCCTTTTTTTTTAAGCTTTACCTGAGCTTAGCCCATCCCGACTGAATACAAAGTCGGTCTCCGTCTGTGGGGGGGGGGGGGGGGGAGGGCATATACCATCACCACTGCACTTGGCTTCCTGCACCAGCTACCTTTCAGCTGTTTAAACAGCTAAGCCCATGTCGGGTGAAAAAAACAGCTACCAGACCAAGGCACTGAGGGATCACAGAAATCACCTCAGGAATTCTCAACTGGGGGAGGGACCATTTGTATAATACCCACAGGAGAGTGGGGCAAATTACATTTCCTTCTTCTTGCTCCTTCTAAAACTTAAAGCAATCCCCAGTAGGGAGATGCATGTCCCCCATCTGCTAGAGACAGAGAATACTAGCAGGCTGTTGTCACTGCAGGGGTATATATATTGTGATGTCAGCTTTACTCTGTCTCCATCTGCTTTGCACTGTCTCCATCTGGACGCCAAGATAAAAGTGAGACTATGGCTGAGGATGTGTGTGTATTTGTGTGAGGGAAAGACTGTGGTGATGTGTGTGAGAGAGCAATATTCTGTGGATTTATGTCAAAGTGAGAGACTGTGACTAAAGCTGCATGACAAGAAGCCACACTGGCTAGGATGAGGGAGCAAGGGACTATAAAAAGGTGTATATATGAGAGCAACAGTCTTAGCTGGATATGTGAATGAAAAAATGAGTTTGTGTAACTGCTATGTAAATTCATGGGAGAAAGCAAAACCAAGGCTGAATCTTTGTGTCTGTGTGTGTCTGTAGTTGTACATATTTGTGTGTGTGTTTGTGTCTGAGACAGTAGTTGCATTTGTGTGAGACTGTAGTTTTGTTCGCATGTAAGTGACAGAAAGGGAGAACTCGTCTTAAAAGCATTGTGAATTATTATTAAATAATTTATTACTCGCTTGTTCCACAGTTCATGGTGGGGTACATAAAATGAAAAGCTGTGGCAAAATTAAAAAGAAGAAAAATATGTTTTCTCATGATTCTTAAAAATTCTGGTTGCTGCCAAGTTTCTAAGATATTTTACTCCTATTTAAATCTGTGAACAATCTTAAAATGTGTGTATCTATCTATATACAGTATATATACTGTCCATATAATCAAATGTTGAGTTATTATTGATATAGTAAAAAAAATAAAACATGTATCAAATACTTTTCCTCACCTCTATGGAAGCTGTCTGGCAGCGTGCACTGTAATTTCTCCACAAGTTGTTCACGTATTTTTTAGTGAAATATGATTGTACAAATAAAAATTTCAGTACTATCCTTATCAAACGTTAAACCAAACAAACTTTACCCTCTGCCTCTGGATCTGATGGATTGACAACACAGTACACCAAAGCTCCATCGCCATTCTTCTTCAAATAGCCAATCTGTAAATCAAAACAGATCTCATAAAGGACCCCATTCAACATGCAAGAAATCAATTACTGAGCAAGGCCAGAAGGGAGAATAACTGCAGGGGCTGATGTAATAAGGTGCCCTGGGCAGAGCACACAGTTTAACCTGCAACTGTGTGCACATTTTGTCTGTGCAAATTTTACTGCTAATGCAGCAAGGAGTTTTGCACGCAGCAATGTGGGTACAACAACGGGCGTACATATTAACATGCTCTCATGAAAATCCTATGCTAATGATGGCATTAGCTATTACTCTCCCACCAATGCAGGGAGGTCACCTGGCTTACCTCATGTTTTCTTAGTGCTTGGAAACTTAACTCCTAGTCCAAGTTGGAATAAAGTTTCCAGGGCTAGTGTTAGTATATGGGTGGAAGCTGGAGTTTTGATGCTGGGACCTGGAGACAGGATTTTATACCCAGAAAACAAGTTTTGTGCACATAAACAGTTATAAAAAAAAATTGATTTATTTAATTGAAATTTATATAAACAGAAACAAGAACAATGTACTGTACGATAAGCATAACATTTGGATAAGAGTGTAAAGCATATAATCAATAAACCATATTTGGCTCAAATTTCGTGTGTTCAGTTCCATCGTTGCAACCTACAACAATCATACATTCAAAGCCACTTCTTGCCAGTTCCAATAAGGATCCCAAATCTGCTTATAAGTATCCACTCTTTTCTGGCGCATATAGGTTAACCTCTCTAATACCGTTATCTCAGTTATTTTGGACTCCCAATAGCTTCGAGAAGGAATAATTTTCCATTGATGTGCAATTGTTAGACCAGTTGCATGCAACAAATGACCAACCAATTTCCGATGCCCTCTCATTTCCCATCTGTTACCCCATATTCCCAGCAAATACAAAAAGGCATCAATTGTCAATGGTTGCTTGCAGATTTCAGAAATGCAATTGGTAACCATAAGCCAAAATGTTTGTACTTCAATACAATCCTAACACATATGAAGGTATGATCACTCTCTCCCATACCCCCTCCAACATAGTGGACTGGTGTTACTAAACAGGTCAATACAGTAAAGTGCGGCCGCGGTTACCCTGCTCCTAACCCGCGCTTTCTACCCACTTTTCCACCGCTTTAGCCCTTCCTGCGATACACAATCCCCTTTAACCTACTCTTACCGCGTCCTTAAATCACCGGGTAACCCCTTCCGCCCGCGGCATGTATATTACATGTAAACGATCAAATTAGCTATTCCCTCCCATACAGTAACGCGCGCCCCTGCCGTTTTGCCGCGCGTTTAACCTACTAACTTACCGCCTACCCTTACCCCAGCGTTAGAGGCAGGGGTAAGGGTAGGCGGCAAACTTTCCTCTAGCCCCCGCTCACCTGCCCTGGCCGCGTCCATGGGTGCTGGTCTCCGGGGCAGCCCCAGTCCTTTCCCCTCCTCCCGAAGCAACGAAAGCGGAAAAAAGCGAAAAAGCGGAAAAGAAAAAAGCAGAAAAGCGGAAAAAAAAAGTTACAAGAGAGAGAGGGGAGAGAGGACGGGCAATCCTATGCTCGGGATTGGCAGTCCTCTCTCCCCTCCTCCCGAAGCAACGAAAGCGGAAAAAAGCGAAAAAAAAAAAGGGGAAAAAGCGGGAAAAAAAAGTTGCAAGAGAGAGAGGGGAGAGGACGGGCAATCCTATGCTCGGGATTGTCAGTCCTCTCTCCCCTCCTCCCGAAGCAAGGCGCGAAAAGCAGCCTTGCTTTTCGGGAGGAGGGGAGAGAGGACTGGCAGTGAAATTGCGTGCAATTGGCCGCTTTGAGCGGCCAATTGCACGCACAGGGGCCGCTTTCGCCCGTGCGATGCGTCTATCTTCGCGGGCAGCTGGAGGCAGGGGAGTCGCGGTTGTCCTCGCCGATGTCCGTCTCCGGAGGGGGGCTGCAAAAAAAGCAAGTCGCTTCGTTGCTTTTCACTGCCAGTCCTCTCTCCCCTCCTCCCGAAAAGCAAGGCTGCTTTTCGCGCCTTGCTTCGGGAGGAGGGGAGAGAGGACTGACAATCCCGAGCGTAGGATTGCCCGTCCTCTCTCCCTTGCTACTTTTTTTTTTTCGCTTTTTCGCTTTTTTTTTTTTTCGTTTTTTCCACTTTCGTTGCTTGCTTCGGGAGGAGAGGAGAGAGGACTGGCAATCCCGAGCATAGGAGAACCGTCCACTTCCTGGTACCTGTCATTTCAAATGTCATTTGAAATGACATTTGAAATGACAGATACCAGCGTGTCCGTGAAGCGTTAGGCCAGCGCACCCAGGATACTGTATAGCGCTCTATACAGTAAAATGGGTTGCGCGGGCCTAACGCTTCACGGACGCTTCTTAGACGCAGCTTGCATTTGCAAGCTATTTACATACAGTATCGAGCGGTAGGTGAGCTGGACTTTGCATGTGGTAACCGCGGATGCGCCCGGCGCTAACGCAGCTCTCCCTACCGCTCCTTACTGTATCGGCCCGAAAGTAAGGATAAAATATTAGGGTGCAGCACAGACGATGTAATAATTTAAATACCACTTCATACCCTTTATTATATTCCTAGCAGCTTTCCAGTCCCTGGCCTCCAACTGAATCTCCAAATCCGTGTTCTATTGTCTAACACATAAATCAAATTTTATGCACAGAAAATATGGTTTATATGCACAAAGCATGTTTTCTGTGCATAAAAACCAGACTCCAGGTTCTGGCATCAAACATGTGATTTTATGCGTGCTCAGCACATTTTAGGGTCTGTGCACATTATTTTAACTCCCAATGCATTAGCATTTCATTAGCTAACTATCAGGTCGATACTCTAAGGCCGCGGTAGAAAGAGTGCGGCAGTGCCTGGCGCACCCTCGTTCCCCGCACGCACAGTTCTCTTCACCTACCGCTCGATACTCTCTTCTAATTGCATGCAAATGCATGCCGCGTCTGCGAAGTGTTAGGGAAGCGTTAGGCCCGCGCAACCCATTTTACGGTATAGAGCGCCTATACAGTAACCTGGGTGCTCGGGCCTAACGCTTCACGGCCACGCTGGTATCTGTCATTTCAAATGACATTTGAAATGACAGATACCAGGAAGTCGGGATTGCCGTCCCCTCTCCCCTCCTCCCGAAGCAAAAAAAAAGTGAAAAAAAAAGTTGCGAGAGAGAGAAGGGAGAGGACGGCAATCCTACGCTCGGCGACTTACTTTTACAGCCCCCCTCTGGACATCGTGGCTTCCCCCGTGCCAGTTCCCCTTCCCCTCCTCCCGAAGCAGGGCGCGAAAAGCGCGAAGCGACTTACTTTTGCAGCCCCCTCCGGACATCGGACGACCTCTCCTGCCTCCAGCTGCTCGCGAAGAAGGACGCCTGCACGGCCGCTGAAGACGTGACGTCACGACGTTTGGCGTCACGGCATGTGACGTCACGTCTTCAGTGGCCGTGCAGGCGTCCATCTTTGCGAGCAGCAGGAGAGGTCGTCCGATGTCCGGAAGGTGCTACAAAAGGTGAGTCACTTCGTCGCTTTACACTGCCAGTCCCTTCTTCCCTCCTCCCGAAGCAGGGCGCGAAAAGCAGCCTTGCTCCGGGAGGAGGGAAGAAAGGACTGGCAGTGTAAAGCGGCGAAGCGACTTACTTTTTGCAGCACCTTCCGGACATCGGATGACCTCTCCTGCCTCCAGCTGCTCGCGAAGATGGACGCCTGCACGGCCGCTGAAGACGTGACGTCACGACGTTTGGCGTCAGGCATGTGACGTAACGTCTTCAGCGGCCGTGCAGGCGTCCATCTTCGCGAGCAGCTGGAGGCAGGAGAGGTCGTCCGATGTCCGGAAGGTGCTGCAAAAAGTAAGTCGCTTCGCCGCTTTACACTGCCAGTCCCTTCTTCCCTCCTCCCGGAGCAAGGCTGCTTTTCGCGCCCTGCTTCGGGAGGAGGGGAGGGGGAACTGGCACGGGGGAAGCCACGATGTCCGGAGGAGGGGGGCTGCAAAAGTAAGTCGCCGAGCGTAGGATTGCCGTCCTTTCCCCTCTCTCTCTCGCAACTTTTTTTCGCTTTTTTTTTTCTTCGGGAGGAGAGGGGAGGACTGGGGCTGCCCCGGAGGCCAGCATCCATGACGTGGCCAGGGCAGGTGAGAGGGGGCTGGGGGAAAGCTTGCCGCCTACCCTTACCCCTGCCTCTAACGCAGGGGTAGGGGTAGGCGGTAAGTTAGCAGGTTAAACGCGGGGCAAAATGGCAGCGATAGTTGGGGCGCGCGTTACAGTATCGGAGGGGAATAGCTAATTCCTTCATTATACAGCTAATTCGTTCATTTACATATCATATACATGCTGCGTGCGGAAAGGGTTATGCATCTGTTTTAAGAAGCGCTAAGGACGCGTGAAACTGGAGACTGTATCGCTGGATCGCCTTACGCGTCCGAATTGTGCGCTCCCAGCACGTTACGACGGGAAATCTTCAACCGCACGTTACAGTATCGACCTGTATGGGCTGGATTCACTAATGCCGCATGGCATAGTGAATCCCGCGGTAACGGGGGGGGGGGCGAAGCGGGGGTCGGTCCTGCGCTAGCCGGCAGTGATCACACCTCCACGGTGCGATCGCTGCGGCGTCACACCGAATAACTACACCATAAAAGGTGTAATTATTCGGCGCGAAACTGACAGCGATAAAGGTGCTTACCTTTCGCTGCTGGCACAGTCTTCGCGGCGTCAGCCCCGGTGCCGCCCTGACTCCTCCTCTTCCGGGGCTGACGCCGCCCCGACCGCCCCCATCCTGGTATCGCGTGCAATCCGCTTAGTAAATGGCCCCCTATATCAGGAATTAAGTTTCAAATTTGAGAATTATTTTCTCTATATATTTCAATAAAATATATAGAGAAAATTAATACATTAATTTCAGCAAAAATTAAAACTCTTATATTCACAAAACCTTAAAAGAGATGGAATAACCCAAAAGAAACTGTCTAAAATATTTGGAAAAGGATTCAAATTTGAAGGGTACAATTCTTTCAATATCCTGATAATGTAGGACAGCAATCAGTAATTCTCTTATACTGCAATTGTCTTATCCGTGTTGTGAGCCCTGGATGGTAAACACATTGTCATTATATTCCAAAGTACTCCAACATTCTTTTCACATCATAATAATAATCTTTGACATAATACATAATAATTCCAATGTAAGGCAACACCACAAGTATGCATGAAGCTTTCCAATGCTAGGCAACATTGTGCTTAGCTGCAACTAGGATATGTACTGTCAGAGGAATTGCTTTGTGATCCTAAATGATCAAGCCCCCCCCCCCCCGCCCAAGGGTAGACCAAGTAGAATAAATTGGAGTTGCTTGTCTGTAATAGCTGTTCTCCAAGAACCGCAGGATGCCAGTCCTCACATATACGTTACATCATCAGATGGAGCTCAGAACGGAACATTTACTTCAAAGTTCCTAGAAATTTCAGTATGCCCTACTGGCACATGTAGCATATCATACCGATAAGCGTCCATGTGGGGGTCCCTTCACTCTAATTTAGCTTAAAAATCAGGAAGCCAGCTCCAAGGGGCGGCAGGCAGGTTTCGTGAGGACTGACTTCCTGACCCCCTTGAAGAACACATATTGGCGGTAAGGAACTCTGCTTTCTCTGAGAACAAGCAAGATTGTAGTCCTCACACATGGGGAATCCTAGCTACTGATATCCTTGAACGAAAAAACAGTACCAATGGGCCAAAACCATTTTTGGTGGCAACAAATCATTTTTATATTTTATGCCATTTTTAAAGGCGTACGAAGGAACAAAAATAATGGGCCTTAGGAGGGATGGAGTTGGGTTCTAAACCTGAGACTCCTCAGGACAGATTAGTCAAACATACTATCATGTTTGGAGTCTCTGTTCAAACAATAATGTGGTGTGAATGTGTGGAGAGAATTCCACGTCACAGCCTTGCAGATCATGGAGACTGATCTTAGGTGGCCTACAGACGCTTCCCATGGCTTGGTCACTATGAGCCTTGACATGGCCTACCAGATTCAGGCCTATCTGGAGATGCAATCTGCTAGCCAATTCAATGTGTGCTTTAGCAACAGCAATCCCTGGTAGTTGTGTCAAATGAATAAAAAAACTGAGTGGACTTTCTAAGTGTTTCAGTCCACTCCAGACAGAAGGCCAAGGCTCTTTTATAGTAACATAGTAATGAAGGCAGAAAATGACCAAAATGGTCCATCTAGTCGGCCCAGCACAGGTAGCCTTTAGGGATCCAAAGACTAGTAGCATTTGTTCACCTTTGAGAACATATGGCTTGGAAAAGAATGCTGGAAGGACAAGTGAATAGTTAAGATGGAAGTCTGATACTATCTTAGGCAGAAACTTAGGGTGCGTGCTAAGAGCTCACCACCATCAAATATACACTGTTCTAGGTCAGGCACTTCAGCTCACAGGTGTGTAGAGGCTCAAAGGGAGTTTTCATCAGCTGGGTCTGTACCACATTGAGGTCCCAAGTTCCAGCAGGAGGTTTCAAATGAAGCAAACCCCCCATGTACAGGATAACTAAAAGCCTGTACAGAGATGGGTCTAACTTCTACACAGCAATAATAGGCACCAACTGCACTAAGTTGAACTCTTAATGAGTTGGTCTTGAGATCTTATTCTGAAAGATGTAGAAAGTAATAAAGCAGTTTTTGTATGGAGGTTTTTTCTCACACCAGAAAGCAAACTTCCTTCACTTCAGCCATACAGAACTTCCCTGTGAAGTCCTTCTTTGAATCCAGAAGAACTTGAGACACATCTTCAGAAAGATCAAAAGGTTGTAAAGATACTTTCTCAACATCCAGACTGTGAGAGCCAGGGACTTGATGATGGGATGGTGCCCCTGATCTTGAGTGATTAGGATTGGGGAATTCCCCAGCAGTCATCTCTCTTAGGAGAGGAAATCAAATATGTCTCAGCCGAAAGGTAGCTATTGAAATAATAGTCCACCAGCCTCTTCTGAGTTTCAACATTGGCTTTGCAATGAGAGTAACTGGAGACTATGCATACAGCAAGCCCTAGCCCAAACTGATGGCAAAGGCATCTGAGGCTAGTTTGCCTTGAGTCCCTTTCCTGGAATTGAAGAGTGGGACCTTTCTGTTCTGAGGGGATGCAAAAAGATCTACCATGGATGTGCCCTACTACATCTAGTTTGTTACCTTCCAGTCCAGGGACCAATTATAGTGTTCCAGGACCCGATTTAGTGTGTCTGCCAGGACCTTCTCCTCACCTGCTAGGTATGTGGCCTTGAGGACCATTTCTTGAGAAATGGCCCATTTCCATATCTGTCAGTCTCATAAGAACAAAAGAAGATGCAATGCTGTGTCAGACCGAGGATACATCAAGTCTGGCATTCTGTTTCGAACAGTCCAATTCAGGTTACAAGTATCTGGCAAGTAGCTACACGATGTTAGGTTCCATTTTAAGAGACAGCACCAAGGAAAAGGATCTAGGCATCATAGTTGATATTACATTGAAATCATTGTCTCAGTGTGCTATGGTGGTCAAAAAGAAAACAGAATGTTAGGATTTATTAGGAAGGGAATGGCAAATAAAATGGAGGATATCATAATGCCTCTGTACTGCTCAATGGTTAGACCTCACCTTGAATATTGTGTACAATTCTGGTCCCCGCATCTCAAAAAAGATATAGTTGCACTGGAGAAAGTACCGAGAAGGATGACCAAAATGATAAAAGGGCATGGAATGGCTCCTCTGTGAAGAAAGGCTAAAGAGGATAAGGCTGTTCAGCTTGAAGAAAAGATGGCTAATGGGGGTATACAATAGAGGTCTACAAAATCAAAAGACTTAATGGGTAAATATTAAATGGGTAATTTACTCTTTTAGATAATACAAGGCTAGGGGGCACTCCATGAAGTTAGCAAGTAGCACATTTAAAACAAATAGGAGAAACTACAATTTCACTCAATGCACAATTACGTTCTGGAACTGGTTACCAGAGGATGTGGTTAAGGCAGCTAGTGTAGCTGGTTTTAAAAAGGTTTGGATAAGTTCCTGAAGGAGAAGTCCATAAACAGCTGTTAATCATTAGGGAATAGCCACTGCTGTTGCCGGCATTAGTAGCATGGGATCTATTTAATATATGGGTACTTGCCAGGTACTTGTGACTTGGACTGGCCAATATTAGAGACAGGATACTGAGCTATATGGACCCTTGGTCTGACCCAATATGGCAGATCTTATATTCTAGATCCCATGCAACTAATGCTGGTAATAAGCAGTGTCTATTCCCTAAGTCAAGTTGATTAATAGCAGTTTATGGACTTATCATCCAGGTACTTATCCAAACCTTTTTTAAACCTAACTACATTAATTGCCTTAACCACATCCACAATGAATTCCAGAGCTTAATTGTGCCTTGAGTGAAAAAGAATTTTCTCTGATTTGTTTTAAATGTGTTACTTTCTAACATCATAGAGTGCTCCCTAATCCTTGTATTACCTAGAAGAGTAAATAATCAATTCACATTTGCTCATTCAAGGCATATTACCATTCAAGTCCTTTCATGATTTTATAGACAAGAAAATTATTCCTTACCTGCTAATTTTCATTCCTGTAGTACCATGGATCAGTCCAGACGGTGGGTTATCTGACTCCAGCAGATGGAGTCAGAACAAAAAGCTCGGGGGGAGGTCCTATATAACCTCACCTCCCTTGCCTCAATCCTCAGTAACTAGACTAACAAAGCCAAGAAGAGAAGAGACAGAGAGATCAAGTAACTAAACGTTCTCAAGGTACGTTAGAGAAATTCATAACTGCAGTGAAAAACTCCAATGGGAACTTGCAAACGGAACTGTAAGACAAACAGACCCTGGGTCCCCAGGGAGCACAGAGGTGAATCGGGAATGACAGTCGAGCAGAGGCGTACCCCAACAAATCCCCCAAAGAGGCGTACCCCAACAAATCCCCCAAAGCAGGGAGGTACTACAGGAATGAAAATTAGCAGGTAAGGAATAATTTTCTTTTCCTTGTACGTACCAGGATCAGTCCAGACGGATGTACCAAAGCTTCCCTACTATGGGTGGGGCCGTAGACAGCCCCACTCGAATGACTCTATCCCCGAAGGAACTGAAAACTGGTGCCCGTACATCCAAATGGTAGTGTCTCGCAAAGGTATGGAGCGACTTCCAGGTGGCCGCCCTGCAGATCTCCTGTGAGGACACCAAAGTACTCTCTGCCCAGGACGTAGCTTGAGAGCGAAGGGAATGAGCTTTAACTTCCAGCGGCGGGTGCCATCCAGCACTAAGATATGCGGCGGCATCGCTTCCCTTCAGCCAACGGGCAATGGTCGGTTTTGGAGGCATACGACCCTTCTTAGGTCCCGACCAGAGGACGAACAAGTGATTCGAAAGCCGAAACTCACTGGTGACCGCCAAATATTGCATCAGACATCGCTTAACATCTAGCTTGCGAAGATCTCTGGAGTCCGACGAGGAAAAGGAAGGCAGTTCAACCGACTGGTGAGATGAAAGGCCGAGACTACCTTTGGTAGAAAAGATGGTACCGTGCGCAAGAAAACCCCCTCATCAGTGAATCGGAGGTATGGCTCTTGGCAGGACAACACTTGAAGTTCGGAAATGCAACGCGCCGAGTTGATCGCTACCAGGAAGATCGTCTTGAAGGTGATATCCTTGAGGGTGGCAGCTCGAAGAGGCTCGAAAGGTGGTCCACTGAGGACGTGGAGTACCAGGTTGAGATTCCAGGAAGGACAAGGTAGCCGTAGCGGTGGCTTCAGGTGCTTTACCCCCTTGAGGAAACGCAGAATATCCGGATGGGATGAGAGTAACGAGTCGTTTCCCGTTGTGAAGCAAAGCTCCCAAAGCCACCACTTGAACCCTGATAGAGTTATAAGCGAGGCCCAAATCTAGACCATCCTGCAAAAACGAGAGAATCTGTGCCACTGAGGCGTGGGACGGATGAATGGTATGTGACCTGCACCATGTCTCAAAGACTTTCCACAAACGCACGTAAGTAACGGAGGTGGACGTCTTACGTGCCCGCAGTAGAGTCGAAATTACCGCCTCCGGATAGCCAAGACGCCTCAACTTACGCCTCTCAAAAGCCAAGCCGCAAGACAGAAGCGATCTGCCTCCTCGAAAAATATTGGACCTTGACGGAGAAGACGTGGGAGATGACCAAGACGTACCGGCCCCTCCTCTGCCAGGTTGAGGAAGTCTGCGAACCACGGCCGTTGGGGCCACTCCAGCGCCACCAGAATTACCGGACCCTGATGGCTCTCTATCCGCCGAATTATCTTCCCCACAAGGGGCCATGGAGGGAAGACATACAATAGGATCTGCCGGGGCCACGGGAGAACCAGAGCATCGACCCCTTCCGCGCCACATTCTCTTCTGCGACTGAAGAAGTGAGGGGCCTTTGTATTGCCGGCCGTGGCCATGAGATCCATGTGGGGAATCTCCCAATGTCGTACTATCAGACGCATTGCTTCCTCAGAGAGCTCCCACTCTCCGGGATCTATGTGCTGACGGCTTAGGAAGTCAGCCTGTTCATTGTCCACGCCTGCAATGTGGGAGGCTGCCAGGCAGAGCAAATGGAGTTCCGCCCACTGCATCAGCTTGTCTGCTTCCCACGAGACGTGACGGCTCCTCGTGCCTCCCTGGCGATTGATGTACGCCACCGTGGTTGCGTTGTCCGAGAGGATCCTGACCGTCCGATGGCGAACCAGCGGGAGGAAGTCCTTCAATGCTAAGCGGACCTCTGGTCTCCAGGCGGTTGATGGGCCACTGTGCTTGATCCGCAGTCCAACGGCCCTGGATTGAGCTCGACCGACAGACCGCTCCCCAGCCAGCGAGACTGGCGTTCGTGGTGACTACCACCCAGTCCGGAACCTCCAGGGATACCCCCTGGGCCAAGTGTTGAGGATCCAGCCACCAGCGGAGGCTGAGTTGTATTGGTTTCGGGACCGGAAGTACCGCTTGAAAGTCCCGCGATACCGGCTTCCAACGGGATAGCAATGCCTTCTGAAGAGGACGCAGGTGTGCAAAGGCCCACGGAACCAGGTCGATAGTGGAAGCCATGGTTCCCAGAATCTGTAGATAATCCCACGCTGTGGGGGCAGGGAGCGTAGTGAAACGATGAATCTGCTCGCGCAGCGCTTGTGACAGCTCCGGCCGCAAGAACACCTTGCCCTCCTTTGTGTCGAAGTGCTCGCCCAGAAAGTTCGATTGGGATGGAATAAGGTTGCTCTTGGCATAGTTGATAATCCAACCCAGGGAATGGAGCAGTTGTACCACCCTGTCGACCGCTTGAAGACCCTGAGTCAGAGATTTCGCCCGTATGAGCTAGTCGTCCAGGTAAGGGTGCACCAGGATCCCTTCCCGGCATAGTGCCGCTGCCCCTACTACCATGATCTTCGTAAAGACGCGTGGAGCAGATGCCAAACCGGAGGGAAGGGCTCGGAATTAAAAATGTTGGCCCAAGATCTTGAAGCGAAGGTAGCGTTGATGTGCCCGCTGGATCGGGATATGAAGATACGCCTCCGTGAGATCCAGAGAGGCGAGGAATTCCCCTTGATGGACAGCAGCGAGCACCGAGCGGAGGGTTTCCATACGAAAACGCGGGACCCTGAGAGACCTGTTGACGGTCTTGAGATCCATGATAGGCCGGAAAGTGCCTTCCTTTTTGGAATAATGTCCTTGGCCCAGCTTGGAGGCGGCAACTGGCACTATCGCCCCCAGTGAGAGTAGGCAGTCGAGGGTCTGATGAACGGCCCTTCTCTTGTGAAGGGACCTGCATGGGAAGAAAAGGAACCTGTCCCTGGGCGCGCGGACAAAATCCAAAATGTAGCCATGTTTTAGAATATCCGAGACCCACTGATCCGACGTGATTCGGACCCACTCTTCGTAGAAGAGAGCAATCTGACCCCCTACCCGGGGAGTCGGTTCGTGGGTCGGCCTGGCATCAATGAGCTGATTTCGAGGAGGTGCCTGGACCCTGCCCTCCTTGCCGGGCCTGCGCCCTCGAAAGGACCGGTTCCAGGTATTCGAGCAAGACGACAGAGTCCGGGGTGGCTGTTGCTTCGTAGTCCGAGACCAGCGCTGATTCCGGGACCGGTTCCTGGTGGAACTGAAGGATCTTGTGGAACGAGGCCTATCCTCCGGGAGTCTATGAACCGCATTCTCATTGAGGGACTTGATGGTTTGGTCCAGATCCTCCCCGAAGAGAAACTTGCCTTTGAAGGGAAACGACCCCAGCCGGGTCTTAGGCGAGGCATCCGCCGACCAGTTATGGAGCCACAGGAGACGATGGGCCGAGACCGCAGCCACCATTGACCGGGCCAGGACTCGGAGGAGGTCATATAGGGCATCCGTCCCATAGGCTAACACGGCCTCCAATCTATCCGCCTGCTGAGCCCCTGCAGCCGGCATATCCTGTGAGGTGAGAAGCTGTTGAACCCAACGAAGCCCAGCTCTCTGCGCTAGTGAACTACAGATGGCCGCCGGAATCCCTAGCGCAGAAACCTCGAAAACTCTCTTGAGATAGACCTCCACCTTCCTGTCTTGGAGATCCTTCAGCGCCGTACCGCCCGTGACTGGGATGGTGGTACGCTTCGTGACTGCCGAGACAGCGGAATCCACGGCCGGGACCTTGATCAGCTCAAGAAACTCCTCCGGAAGGGGGTAGAGCTTCTCCATCGCTCTACTGACCCTGAGAGTGGCCTCCAGCACATCCCACTCCCTAGAGATTAATTGTAAAAAGATGGGATGAGTCGGAAAAGCTTTAGCCAAAGGACGAAGGCCCGCCAGAAGAGGATCCCCCTTCCTCACCTTGGGATTGGGCCCTATAGGTTCCGGGGGGGGGGGGGGCATCTATGTCCATCTCCTGCAGGATGTGGGGAATAAGGTCGTCCAGCTCATCCAACTGAAAGATGCGGAGGACCCTCGGATCATCACCCTCCACCTGGGCCACCAAGGTGGGATCGTCCCCGGCTGGATCCGGGAGAGGGTCCCCCTCCGGAGGGGCGTGCGATCCTCGAGATGGCGCAGGGGGGTCCCGGGAGGGACCCGGCCTTCCCCCGGGTGGCTGGGCACTGCCCTGTGGGGAGGACCCCCCAGGGGTGGAACCGTGCACGCCAGTTTTGGGGGGAAAGGGGTCCCATGAAAATATCCATAGGCTGGCTCCTGCTCTGCAGGAAAGCCCTGTGCATCAAGATAACAATTCCGGATGAGAACGAAGGCAGCTGTTCAGCTGCCTGCATTCTAGGACCAACTCGTGGAGAATATTGGCTGTTTCAGGCAGAAGAATGCCTGATTCAGAGTGTCCAACCTCTCACCTAAGGCAGTATCTGCTTCCTTCCCTCAATTGGAGAGGGCCATGACACACAGCATTGACACTTAGAGGAAGAAACCCTTCTTCTGAAGCAGGTGGATTACTAAAGAATCATATTCTTACTTGGAAGAGATTTTGCCTTCCTCATGGATCTCCCCTTAGGAATATCCCAGAAGTACTAAATCAAAAGGATCTTATCTCCAGCTCTCTGATTTCTCCTGAAATCATTTCCTTGCTGGTTTCTGAGCTTAGCTGCCCCTAGGGAATAGCAAGAGGCACAGACACACCCTCACCAGGACCTTACTTATAAAATAACTTGTCCTAGTTCTGAACTGGTGGTCCACAGGGGAAAGAGGAAGTAATTTGTCTCTGAGCCACTTGGCAGCTATAGCCAAAGGACTGGAGTAACAACAAAACAAAATTTTGGGAAAAGGAGAGCTCAAGAAAAAAAAGGCTGAGGGAAAGCACATGGAGATCCCCTCAAGGAGCCTGGCACAGGAACAAGCATGGCACCTGTACTCACAATGGAGAGCCCATTTTCATGGGGCCATGCAGTTAAAAAATGGCTGTTCCTACTGTGGACTAAAATCTGGGGGCAAGAAATTCTCTTTGCCCGGGAACCATAGCAAATTGACACACCAGCAAGGCAGATTCAGCTTTCCCTCTCTTCTTCCAATTTAGTGGAGCAACATGATGCAGTTTTCCACTGTGGTGTACCTCTTAATTAAGACATTTCATCTCTTTAAGCGTCTATGGGAAAATGCCTTGATGAATCAGGCCCTAAAAGACCAAGGATAATGCTGGCAAGAGATGATCCTGTAGGATAAACACGAATTTGCATAATTGAACCTTGAGGACTGTTGCTATGCATACAGACTGAACCAAGTAAAGGCCCAAGCAACACAAAGATGAGTCTTCAGCCACATGATGATTTGACAACTTCATGTGAGATGGCTATTCCACACAGAAGAGAGAGAAGAAGCTGTGATTATTCTTCCGTATCAGACATTTGTGAGCACCTCACCACTGTGAGAAGAAAACCTTGGTTAAGAACTGTCACATGTCCTTGATAAAAACTTTTTATCCAACCATGAGACCAGCTCTGAAATGGGTATTGCTCTACTGATGGACTCTTTGAACTTCATTAACCCGCAATGGGAATATTTATATGGATCTGGATTCAGACTACATAATTTGCATTCCACCAATTTTGTGTCTATAGGAGATGGCAACATCCAATCCAGATCCAACATCGGATCCTATGGAACTGAACATGCAATGAGATATGGATCAGAGAAAATGATTCTGAAATGGATTATCCCAAAGATCCTCTGCTAAGGCTTTTTCCCACGGTTTTTCCTCATGGATTACCCAGAGTTCTGCTAAGACAGCTTTGCTTCCAGAACTTTGACTGTTGCAGTGAAACTGCAAATAGACCGAGTTTATACTCACCACAGCCTGCCTTGAAAGAATTAAAGCTAGAACTTTTTTACCCTATTTTGTTCTCTCATGGAGACATCTGTGAGACCTTTGGGTTTTAACTGTCATACACCATATGGGGTTTTGCTAGATTTCACCTGTGGTGTTGAAATAGATTCTGGACTGATACAGGAGTGAACTGGACTGGTTTTAAGGTTGAGAACACTGGCTTAATTACCTTTATCTGGATTAATTAGCTTGACATTGTGTAATTAATAAGTGCAAGCTGGCTTAGAGACAACGCATATAAGTTCTGTCGATCTTTCATTACAGTGCTCTGCGCTGTGAAACTGTAGCAAACTAAAACCACAAACACAAAGAAATAATATTTGTACTGTATACCTTGTATACTTATGCTGCTAAAATAAAAACTGATTGACTATCGAACAAAAAGTGTGGGCAACTGTTCCCCAAAACTAGTGAATTTGTATCATAAGGTTATTAAATTCTTTCAATTAATTGTAAGAATATCCACACCTGATATTCCTACAGTACTTTGCAGACTAGATGACAGTAATTCTCTATTTTTAGGGCTGCCATATAGGCTGTTGAAAATGTTGTCAGTCAGTGCAAAATGGAGTGGCATGGTTAATAACAGGCACTTATTGCACAAAAAAAAAAAAAAAAAAAAAACCCAAACCAAAACCCAAAAAACAAAACCATAACCCTTTGGTTAAAGCAGTTCCTTTAGTTTCCAATTAAACAAACAATTTGAAATCTTGACCATTATGCATAAAATCTTGTACTATGAAGGGTTGCATTATTTGTCAGTTATTAGTCCCTTATATACCTGCCCAAACACAGAGATCTTCTGGGCAAAATTTTGATGACTGTTCTTTCATATCACAAATACAATTTACAGGGAACTACATCTGGGACGTTCTCAATAACAAGCCCCTGATTATGGAATAATTTGCCCATTGAGTTTAGAGAAAATGGTGATTATCATACTTTTAGGAAGGCAATTGAAAGAAGTTCTTTTAGATAGGCGTTTAAACTAATGTATTAAGTCTAGGTTTCACTGAGTTGTGTATTTTTATTCTGGTTTGATTTTATGTTACATGTCAAAGTGTAAGCAATGTTTTTTTAAATTATTTTATTTGTAGATTTTTCAAAAATACAAAAACAAAGATATTCCTTTGTCACAGAAATAAATGGATTCCAGTATGGGAAACTTACAGATACCTTTCTAATACACTGTTAACGTAATACAACTAACACTATCCTCCAAACCCAAGCAGCAGAATAAAAGGAAGGTACAGGCCGCATAGAGGAAACGTGGATCAAACGCTGTGTCTGTTTCCTCTAAGTATTTGCCTGAATTTGGATTAATGCCGCCGAAAAGTAATCTCCAATTAACTGCTAAACCATGTAAGCCATTACAACAATAATCACAACACTGGTAAAATGTATTGGGATCAAAAAATTGTGACTTCTAGTCTACAACCAGACCTCATATAACAATTTGGAGAGTTTACTATTTGCAATTACTCTCTCACGATTGAGTCTACCACATATACCCTGTTTGTGTGTATGTATTGTGTTTCTTTTAGACTTTTCAATCATCGGTCATGGTTGTATCGCTCTTGCATCAAAAATGTCTTTTTTTTAAAGATTTTTTTATATTTTTTAAAGAGCTTTAAATGTTTTAATAACAGCTGTCCAAAGTACTTATCTTTTTACTTGAGTGATCCGGCTGAGTTTTTCCGGCTGAAACGCATATGCTCGGGATTCTCAAGAATTTAAAAAACAAGCTCAATTGTTGGCATATAGATTTTTTGAACGGGGATATCCGTATGATGCAGTCCATAAAGCGTACAAACGCGCAAAATATTCAGGACCGATCAATATTGCTAGAATATCAGACACGTAGACAAGAGATTCCAGATGTGTGTGTGTTACAACACTCAGACAAATCAAGTTTGATAGTCCAAAGTATCAAGCGGCATTGGCATATTTTACAATTGCATTCTTCTGAATTTCAGATCTTCCCCTTTTTTCTTATTCTCGGGGTAGAAAACATAAAGGAATACATAATTCGTGCGGACACTCGCAGCATTACCATGCCGGAAGTTGGGGCACACAATAGATGTGACACATGTGATATGTGTATTCTTTCTATGACAGGGGTAGATTGGCGACACCTAAATACCGGAATAGTATACAAGAAATCTTCAACTACAAATTGTCTGTCCACAAATGTGGTATATGTTATTCAATGCCCGTGTCCATTGATCTATGTTGGACGGACCAGCAGACAAATCAAGATTCGCCTGCGTGAACACCATAGCAGGTTAAACACTTTAAATTTTGAGGGCACCTATAGTAAAAACATTGTGTACAAAAAGGACACAAATTTCAAGATCTGAGATGGACTATACTTGACCAAATCACACATCTGGACCGCTGCAATGACATCCAGTCTAAATTAAATTTTATTGAACAAAAATGGATTTTCAAATTATCCGCTTATTCACCGGGAGGAATGATGAAGCTGTTGATTGGTCAACATTAATCTGACGCCTTCACGTTGGTTGTTTCAATGATTACGTTGTTGGGATATGGAAAGTTCCTATTGGTTAAGACACCATTCTAAGGCAGGTTTAAAAGACGCCTTAAAATTCTACAAAATGGAGGATCAGTAGTTGGGTCACGCTGTTGAAGTCGGGTGTTAACGGAGAAATGCTGAATGTACGGACGAGAAGTAAAAATATGCTTTTCCATTATATAATTGGTGATATTTAATCAATATATTTGTGTTTCAGAAGAAATTGTAATGCCCCTGAAGAAGCGATAAAGAAACACGAGCCGTGTTGGGCATAGAGTTCATTACTCCAGCGTTTGGGCACAGAGCTCATGATCTCAGCGTTTTTTGATCACTCAAGTAAAAAGATAAGTACTTTGGACAGCTGTTATTAATACATTTAAAGCTCTTTAAAAATATAAAAAAATCTTTAAAAAAAAGACATTTTTGATGCAAGAGCGATACAACCATGACCGATGATTGAAAAGTGGTAGACTCAGTCGTGAGAGTAATTGCAAAGTAAACTATCCAAATTGTTATATGAGGTCTGGTTGTAGATAGAAGTCACAATTTTTTGATCCCAATACATTTTACCAGTGTTGTGATTATTATTGCCGAAAGAAAAGGGCACAGAGGGTAATGGCACAGAGGGTTTTTCCCTCTGTGCTATTACCTTCTCTTACACAACTGGAGATTCTGCAGTTTCTATCCCAATCAGGAAACTTGGAGGGAGTTTGGGAATCCGATGGAGGCTCGAGTGTGGGAGAGCTGGAGCCCCCCCTGGAGGAGACATCCCTCAGCCCGGATCATCGACAGCCCCCGAGTGAGTGTGGACCCTAGCAGTGAGATGCCTCAGTCGCTCTCTGCTGAAGTGGGAGGGGCGACTGAGAATGAGGGAGCAACGAGCTGCAGGAAGAGTTTAACCCTACCGACGCCGGAGGAAACTCGAACGAAGGGAAAGGAGAAGAACTGATTGTTCACCCGAAAGTGCGCCTGGGGAGTGAGAAAGCTGCAAACTTTCTCAAATAAAACCCAGGAATCAACACCTACCTGCAACCAGGGTGAGTTCATGCTGCAATCTCCCATACCAGAGGCAATCACCCTAGAAACTATTTGAGAGTTAATGGGTGGCTTGCGGTTCCTCCTTGAAACGACTAGAAAGTAAAGTAGACTCAATGGCTTATAATAAACAACAAAAATAGTAGAGATCCAGCAAACAACAAATACTCTCACTAATAAAGTGCAGAAATTGAAAATAAAATTAATGGAGAACTCTAAAGTAAATTCTGCTTTAATTAAGATCACTTAACTGTGGCGAGAAGAATGGAAATGATGGAAAATAATCAGCGGCAGTTGAACTTAGGGATTTTAAATTTTCCTCAAAGAGTGGGAGAAATTTCGTTTATTAACCTGAAATGAAAACGTTTCCTTATACGAGCTCTTGGTTTTCATGAGGATAAATTACTGTCTATTGATTCTTGTCGTTTTTTGTATAAAAGGGTTTCTAAGTGAGTAATACTTCAACGTCACCATTACCTATTTACTTCAACATTACCAAAAAAAAAACAAAAACCTCTAAATAAATAAATAAATAAATAAAATACTCATAACCCCACAAACCTTCCTAGAAAATTCAAATTTAGAAGTAATTGATAAGAAAACTTTACTGTGTCCTTTATTACTGTGAAATATATAACGATGTTATGAAAAAAAATTTCAGGAATTTCCAGTTAATTTCTATGATCAACAATAAGAATTTATCCTGATTTATCTCCTATAACTCAAATTAAAAGGAGGAGAGTTTCTTCGTTTTAGATCAGAATAATCTCTCTGAGTTTTCACTTTTACCTTAAGGTATCCTTGCAGATGCCTTTTAAAAAGAGGTGATGAGTCCTTTGCTTCTCACAAGTAGAGCAATTACAGCAATTTATTCAGGCTCATAAACCATCTACATCTACACTCTTAGTTATATAGGTAAAGGGTAAAGATAGAAAGAAACCGATAGTAACACTATGCAATGCCACTAATCTTTGTAAATTTTCCTGTCTTTTTTTCTCCTTACAATTTTCTTTCTTGCCTCCAATTAAGATTTAATTTTTCTAAATTTAAAAATAACTAACACAAATTGGATAAAGATTATAATAATGTTGGACAATTTCTTTGTTATGTTATATGGTGGTATATCTGATTGTAAAAATAATATACTTTTTCAGTTTGTAAGATGTTGAAAATTGATAAATAAAGAATTAAAAAAAAAAAGGAAGGTACAAAGAAATTGAGAGAGAATTATGATGAAACTAAATAATAAATGGCATTAACATAGTTATAAAGCTAGCAGAAAATTGAATATAAATACCCCTATGAATTAGTAGACACTGGGAAAGAGGTTATAGGTCTTTGTGACTCCAAAAAAAGCTTTCAATTGTTCAGGTTAAAAAATGATGAAACATTCATTACTATGTTTGATAACACATTTGCAAGGATAAAGTACGAAAGAAAGACTTAAAGATATGGTTTCCCGTCTAAAGGCAAGAAAGCCCTTCCATCTAGACTGAGATACTTGAACAAGGTCAGGGAAAATCTTTACAGATTGACCATAAACATAACAGGAAAAAATGTCTAAAGTTCTTTCGAATAATTTTACTCAGATCTAAAGAAGAAAAAAATGGTACCAAAGATTACAATGATCAAAATCTTTGGCAGAAGAATTTTCAAGAAAATTAGTCAGATTAAGGGATTGAGCATCAGTATTTTGCAGAGAAACAGAGGTTCTCTTATGGAAAAAAAACAAAAAAGTGTTCACAGATGGTATTTGATTAGGTGGAAAACCTAAAACTTCCTGAAAGAACCCCTTTAAAGTCACATAAGGAATTTCCCCTAAAACCTTGGAAAAATTCAAAAACAAAGATTTAAACGTCTCATGTTGTTTTCAAGGTATTCAATATGTCTGGAAATAACATTTCGGACCTTCACAACAGCAACGTTGAAGCTAATAGATTCTTAACATTATTCTCAATATTGGAAACAGAGTTAACTACAGTTTCTTGTTCTTGCAAATCAGAAGACTTTTGCTGTAAACTTGAGGAAAGATGATCAGTTTTAATATTAGATAAATGTAAAGATTTATCAAATCCAACAACCAAATCCAAGATGGATTCTAGTGTCACTACTTCCAGATGAGGTGGAATCATGAAAGGACTCGAACAAGTTAATGTAAATCAGTTATTTACTTTCTCAGATAATAGAAGGACTAGGGGGCACTCCATGAAGTTAGCAAGTAGCTCATTTAAAACAAATCAAATACAATTTTTTTTCACTCAGTGCATAGTTAAGCTCTTGAATTCATTGCCAGAGGATGTGGTTACAGCAGTTAGCATAACTGGGTTTTAAAACGTTTTGGATAAGTTCTTAGAGGATAAATGCATAAACTGCTATTAATTAATAAGCAATAGTAGCTTGAGATTTATTTAATGTTTGGGTACATGCCAGGTACTTGGATTGGCCACTGTTGGAAACTGGATATTGGGCTTGATGGACCCTTGGTCTGACCCAGTATGGCATATCTTATATTCTTATGACTCACCACTGGCGACAAACCCGTTCTTTTGACTCACCAGGGACAAACCCGTCTCTTTTGGTACTTCCACTTTCCCTGAACCAGCCATAGAAAGGAAGGAACCAGCCATGGACCCCTCGTCACTGCCTTCCAAAAGAAGAGGTGAGCCTTGTAGTTCAGATGCCAAACTTGCAGCCATCCCTTCCATCACAGTCAAGCCAGCTGAGTCATCAGGATCACTGCAAGTGGCGCCTCTCTGAGTCAGAGGGAATCGCTGATCGGGGCTCAAAGATGCCTCCTCCCCAAAGGCAAACTCGGCTCTCCCTTGCCTCAAGGCACAGTGGACTCTTCGGTTCCTTGCACATCTGCTAGAGAGGTCATGTAAGTTGAAATAACTTGCAGGAGATCCTCACCATTCCGTTTCACTTTGAAAGCATAATAAAGAAGAAGAAAAAGGAAAGAGAAACGCGAACATCGGAGCAGCAGGTAAGCGTAACTTCAGCTATGCCGCCATCTTCATATGCATAAGAACATAAGAAAATGCCATACTGGGTCAGACCAAGGGTCCATCAAGCCCAGCATCCTGTTTCCAACAGTGGCCAATCCAGGCCATAAGAACCTGGCAAGTACCCAAAAACTAAGTCTATTCCATGTTACCATTGCTAATGGCAGTGGCTATTCTCTAAGTGAACTTAATAGCAGGTAATGGACTTCTCCTCCAAGAACTTATCCAATCCTTTTTTTAAACACAGCTATACTAACTGCACTAACCACATCCTCTGGCAACAATTCCAGAGTTTAATTGTGCATTGAGTAAAAAAGAACTTCTTCTCTGATTAGTTTTAAATGTGCCCCATGCTAACTTCATGGAGTGCCCCCTAGGTCTTTCTACTATCCGAAAGAGTAAATAACCGATTCACATCTACCCGTTCTAGACCTCTCATGATTTTAAACATCTCTATCATATCCCCCCTCAGTCGTCTCTTCTCCATGCTGAAAAGTCCTAACCTCTTTAGTCTTTCCTCATAGGGGAGCTGTTCCATTCCCTTATCATTTGGTAGCCCTTCTCTGTACCATTCTCCATCACAATTATATCTTTTTTGAGATGCAGCGACCAAATTGTACAAAGTATTCAAGGTGCGGTCTCACCATGGAGCGATAGAGAGGCATTATGACATTTTCCGTTTTATTCACCATTCCCTTTCTAATAATTCCCAACATTCTGTTTGCTTTTTTGACTGCCGCAGCACATTGAACCGACGATTTCATGTGTTATCCACTATGACACCTAGATCTCTTTCTTGGGTTGTAGCACCTAATATGGAACCCAACATTGTGTAATTATAGCATGGTTATTTTTCCCTATATGCATCACCTTGCACTTATCCTCATTAAATTTCATCTGCCATTTGGATGCCCAATTTTCCAGTCTCAAAAGGTCTTCCTGCAATTTATCACAATCTGCTTGTGATTTAACTACTCTGAACAATTTTGTGTCATCTGCAAATTTGATTATCTCACTCATCGTATTCTTCCAGATCATTTATAAATATATTGAAAAGTAAGGGTCCCAATACAGATCCCTGAGGCACTCCACTGCCCACACCCTTCCACTGAGAAAATTGTCCATTTAATCCTACTCTCTGTTTCCTGTCTTTTAGCCAGTTTGCAATCCACAAAAGGACATCGCCACCCTATACCATGACTTTTACTTTTCCTAGAAGCCTCTCATGAGGAACTTTGTCAAACGCCTTCTGAAAATCCAAGTATACTATATCTACTGGTTCACCTTTATCCACATGTTTATTAACAACTCCTTCAAAAAGTGAAGCAGATTTGTGAGGCAAGACTTGCCTTGGGTAAAGCCATGCTGACTTTGTTCCATTAAACCATATTTAGAACACTTTCCACTATTTTTCCTGGCATGAAGTCAGGCTAACTGGTCTGTAGATTCCCGGATCGCCCCTGGAGCCCTTTTTAAATATTGGGGTTACATTTGCTATCCTCCAGTCTTCAGGTACAATGGATGATTTTAATGATAGGTTACAAATTTTGACTAATAGGTCTGAAATTTCATTTTTTAGTTCCTTCAGAACTCTGGGGTGTATACCATCCGGGTCCAGGTGATGAAATTCCCGGTGGGTACAGCTGAAAACAATTTGCTGAGCTGACTTTTTTGTGGCTGTTTCTTCATCTATGGATCCTAAGTGGAGAAGTGTTTTGTCCACATCATGGATTATCATGGTGAAGGAGGTGTGGATGGCTATTACCAAGCTGGAGCTATAACACGAGCCTGATGAAGTTGTTAAAGAGAGTGAGTTCAAACTCTTATCTCAGAATGTGACCCTGAAGGACTGTATTACTAAGACTGAGGTTCTGAAACGTAAGGTGACTATGTCACAATCATTGAATTCTTCAATTATCAAGGATAATTCTGTCCTTCATGGTAAAGCAGCATGGTTGGAGAACTCTGTCAGCAGGAATAATTTATAGTTTCTTAAATTTCCTGAAGTATTTAAATTTATGTCTTTGCTTATGTCTAAGAGATATCTATTGGAAGTTTTGAGGATCCTTGAAGAAGTTTTTCCACCTCTTCTGAAGTGTACTATCTTCTATCTGCTCTATACAAAGCCATAGATCATGAAGTGATCATAGGAAGTCAGCTGACCTTTGGATACCTTGAACTAAACACATTCCGAACGAAAAGAAATCATCTACAAAGGCTACACTGATGGTCTACCTTATTTTGGAGTTTGAGACTGAACTCAAACAACTTTTGTTCACAAAGGGTAAGAGGTTTCCTCTTAAGCTAAATCTAGCTTGTAAGGCAGAAGTAGTATCTATGGATGCTGAATTTAATCTTATATTTTCCTGAACACATGAAATTCAGTATCAGAGGATGTGTTATATATTCTTTGACCCTGAGCAGTTTATGAATTTTTAAAAATGTAATTCCAGACATGGGGCTTGTATTCCTTCTTAAGATTTTCTTGGTTCCATCTCTGATTAAGATTTATGGAAGCAGCTGTCATATTATGACATGAATGAACATTCTAGGTGTTTTCAACCTTTAGATAATTCTAGGCTAGGCATTTTCTTTTCTATCTACTTTTTCCCCCTTGGATTTTTGTTTATATGCTTGCGACTTGGAGTCCTATATTCCTTGAGGGCTTACTAGGATATTTTTCATAGATAATTTGAGATTAGATACTTTTAAATAATGGTATATCTAAATTTAACATAATTTTGTATTTCAAGATTTATCTTGAAATTATATTAAAACTAGGGTAAGCAACGCAGTTCATCGATAGCAACATACAGGTCTTTTTTTGTAGGATATCCATACTAAATATTAATCAGACATACTTAAATACATCTGGCCTAAAAGCCCAGTTAATTCATATATTTTGGTTGTCCTAGAAATCAGACATGTTTGAGGTTTCAAAAGGACACATGTGCTTACCTGTGCCTTAACACTGTTCAGATAA